>NC_054477.1:41760731-42372398 GCF_017639515.1 Carcharodon carcharias
CGGAGGTGCCTAGCTCAGCAAAGGAAGGAGCACCTCCCTCAAGATGAAGGAGCAGCAGGGCCTGCTGCACACGCAGCTGAAGATCCACCTCAAGTCGTTGCTTGTAGGCGCTTCACTAAACCCAGGATCGATAGGTGATGCAGATGACTGAGAACCAGTGTTATTGAAGACTGCGCATATCTAGGGAACTGGTCAGTCGCATATGCCACCTGCTGCAGGATTTGGTGCCCCGGGGACATGGAGGGCATCTGCTGCCAATGGTTGTTAAAGTGGCACTCAATTTTAATGCCTGTGGCTCCTTCCAGGGCTCCACAGGTGACCTGTGCGGGATCTCACAAGCCTCCATGCACAAGTGTATCCAGGAGGTCACAGATGCCATTTTCACGAAGACACAGAACTTTCTGCATTTCAACCGGGATCAGGAAAACCTGGAAGCTAGAGCGCTGGGATTTGCACAGATCTCTGGTTTTCCATAGGTGCAGGGTGCCATCGACTGCATTCACATGGTGCTTAGATCTCCATGGTAACAAGCAGTCAACTACGTCAATCGCAGGGGCTTTTACTCGCTGAATGCATCCTACAGATCTGCACACGATTCCCAGGGTGCATCCACAACCACATCCTTAGCAGCTCTCAGAACCCTGACATCTTCCAGGGTCCAGAGAGGCTGCAGGGCTAGCTCCTTGGAGACCAGGGTTACCCACAGAGGAAATGGCTGATGATGCCCATGCAGTGGCTTCAGACTGCAGCAGAGCAATGGTATAATGAGGCTCATACTGCAACTCAAACTTTGATGGAGCAAACAATAGGCATTTTGAAAATTAGGTTCTGGTGCCTCAACAGGTCTTGTACAACATTACAGTACAGTCCCCAGAGGGTGATACACATTATTGTCACTTGCTGCGTGCTCCACAACCTGGTGCTGCAGTGGGGGAGGATCTGGCTGAGGAGGAGATGGAGGACCTGCACGTATTCTCTGATGAGGAGGAAGTTGAAGGCAAGGATGCTGATGATGAGGCCATTGCACTGGCCAGGCTAGGCAGGCACGCTTGGAAGGCCTTCATAGCTGCTAGATTCATGGAGGATGATGATGAGATGCAGTGAGGACGGTCCTAACATCCTCATCTTGCATCTGTGAATGTTTGATTCCTGTGTGGCTGATGGCAACGCATATGGCAATGCTCAGGCTCATGTCATGGAGACACCATGGAGGTCCTAATAGTCACTAGATTCCAGGAGGATGATGACGACATGCAGTGAGGACACTCCATATATCTTCATATTGTCTCTGTGAATGTCTGACTCCTGTCTGGCTGAGGGAAGCCCACTTGCGTTCTTTGATCAGGGTCATATCATGGAGATGCAGCCTAGAAGCTTTAAATGCACTGGATCCTTTGTCACCCTTCAGCACCTGAACCTTAAGGAGCACAGCATCACCGGACACAGATGCTGACGAGACGGGTGACCAGCCCCAACTCAAAGGTGCTGAGAACACAAGGAGAGAACAATGGAACTATGTGACACCTGGCCACGACATTCTGGCAGCAATAACAAGCTCCATCGAGGTACAGGCATCACTAATGCATCCATTTAGTGTAAAGCCGTACCGTCACTTTGGTCTGAAGGTTACACACTGCATGGGGAAGAGGCTCTGAACTGAGACACCTGCCTTTATCTTGTGCAGGAACCAAGGTTTCACATCTGAGTGACACGAACACTGCTCATCATAACAAGGACATAGACAAAGAGACGTTCTTGGGATGAAAACAGAAAATGCTGGGAAAGCTCAGCAGGTCGGCAGCATCTGTGGAGAGAGAAACAGAGTTAACACTTCGAGTTCATATGACCCTTATTCAGAGCCGTTCTTGGGAGTTTATTTACAATAGTGAACTTTAAGTACAAGTGATCAACATCTGTGGCCAGGCTGTGAAACTACATCTTCCTAACCCTGCCATTACATCTTGGTGCTCCCCCGACATCCACAGCAGAGGTGGAGGCAGCCTGCTGACTGCTATGCCCTGTCTGTGATGACCCTGGCAGACGTCCTTTGGAGGGCCAAGACCTGGAGGGCCCCAGCCTGCTCTTGGGGCCCTGCTGTGTGACAGTGGCATCCTCCTCAGCCTGTGGAGCTGGAGCTGCTGGGGTCACAGGAAAAGGGGATTTGGTTGGGCTGGACACTCCCGGAGTCACCTGGGTGGATGGCCCCAGGATGAGCACCTGTACATCCTTCTTCTTATGGGTGCCCGAGAGCCCCTGGCTGACTCCTTGAGAAAAAAGGGAAGCTGGAGTGAGATCATGCTGCCTCACACCTGTCTCGTGTTGACACTGTTGGAGGCCAACTATGGCGTCTGTGACGGAGTTCAACCCAGCAGCAATGCAGGACCAATGTAGTGGACCAAGGTCTCTATGGCGGCTGCCATCCTACCCATGTTGACCTCAGTGCATTGGTATGCTGGTGCTATCACCTCAGACTGAAAGTGGATGGACTCCTCCATCATGCCTTGCAGTCTGAGGAGTGGAGCGGACATTCCTTCCTAATGTTCCCTAGCTTGCTTTTGCAGCTGCAGCAACTGAGGTATGACCGAGTCCAGAGGCTCCTCACAGATTCAGCAGATTTCTGGCCTCCAGCAGTCCTCTGAGTGGTGGAAACCTAGGAAATCTCAGTCACCGCCTGCTGTGGATCAGACAGTGCAATGTGCTCACCAGATTGTGACCCCAAGTCTACTCTAGGACTAGGTCCCACTGAGGTGTGAGAAGGCATGGGTGAGCGCTATGACGGGTATCCAATTAGGGTGTCATCAGATTTTTAAACCGAGTTGTCTTCAGGACCTGAGTCGAGGACTTGGGTCATTGGACCCCCTCAGCTACTTCCCAGATGTGCCTTTGAAAGCAAGGAGAGATAATTAGTGCATGGCAGGGGACTGTGGAACAGAGGAACTGACTCACAGCATTGTTGTCCGATAAATGTTGCACTGCTGAATCCTCAATTGATTGGGCACTGCTGACCTCACCGTCAGTACAGCAACAGTCCGGATTGTTGCCAGCCAGCTGGATAACTCTATTTTCAAAGTCTGTGAGGACCTTGATGTCAGGCATTCGTCCATCAGTCTGTGACCTCTCCCTTTTGTTGTGTGCCAGTTTGCCCTGCATGAAGAGAAATGGGGAAAGTAAGCAGGATGCCTGCCAGGCCAGATGAGAAGGATGCCTGGCAGGTGTGGGTGGTAAGTGGTGTTGTGGATGGGATGAGGACACGATCCGCAAGGCAGATGAATGTATATGTGAGAGTGAATTGTGATGTCCCTTGAACTGGCAGTGAGTGAGAATCGTGTGGATGTGTGATGGGTTTATGATTGTGTGAGGATTGTGATGAGAAGAGTGACTTACCCTGGCAGAGTGGAGGAGGGCATTCAGTCTCTTTCAGCACTGGATTGCTGTCTTTTTTTTTCAGGGCATTGGTGCTGACCATTGCTGCCACTGCTTCCCATGCTGGATTTGTCACCTTACTTGCTGTACTTCGCCCAGACCAGGGGTAGAGGACTTCACGGCAGGCCTCCATTGCGTCCAGTAGGGACCTGAGGGAAGCATTACTAAATCTGGGGGCAGCATGTTTCCTCCCTTGGCAGCAATGACTTTGCAGCAGCTTTCCAACCCTTTGAGAGTGCTAGCGCTGTGCAGGGGTGTTCTTTAAATATAGTGCCTGGATTACTGAAGGCCTGTGGTGATGGCGGGGCAGGTGAATTGCAGCAATATGGCGTATTTCCTGGGAAAGCATTATTAATGAGGCAAGATGTGCCAGGAACAGGATGATAGGGTGTGAAAACCCACCACTGCAGCCAGTGGCTAAAACATATTTTTCCTGCCCACTACCACACTGTGTGCGAATCTGGGAGGATTCTGCTCTTGGGATCTGTGAGCCATCGTGAGTAGTGCCTTTTAAGCCATTTTTACACTTCTAGTTTGCTTCTTTCTGATTATTTCCCCCTTTAGCAACCTTCATTAAGCATTCACAGCTTAATGTGTGCTGTTTTGTTTCACTCCTTTGAATGGATAAACTTTTGGAGGAAGAGAAAAAGCAGCAGCAGTAACAACAACATTAAGAACCTGGATAGGCAGCAGCCAGGCCTGTTAGTAGGCACATGGGGGCAGGGGTTTGTACTGCTCATGGAAGTTCTTACTCAATTCATCCGGTCTATTGGCCAAGAGTCACTTTCTTAGATATTTCTGGGAAGTAGTGCAGGAGGAGTTATTACTTCAACAGGCAGTCTGTTGTTGACCTATGCAACCTGTTCCAAAGACCCCTCTGCCTTCTGGACTTGAAAGGGATTGTGGGGGGGAGGAGGGCACATTTTGTCAGTGGTTGTAAAAGTCACCATTACCTTCAACTCTTTTTACCACAGAATCCGTCCAGGCTTCTACAAAAGACATCATCTAAATATCCCTGTCTGCATTCACAGCTGCAACAAACAGGTCACAAAATGCTCTCCTTTAGAGCATTAACCAATAATCACATTCTTGGATATTTCTCAGGAATAGTACAGGAGTGGCTGATGATTTATCACATTGGCTGTTGTGATCCCTGTAGCCTGTTCCAGACCCTATTATCTTCTGGGCAGGGGGCCACATTTTGCTAATGGTTGTCAAGGTCACCACTGCCCATCACTTCTTTTGCCAAAGACTTCTTTCAGGCTGCTACAGAGGACATCATTCACATGTTCCAGTTTTCAGTGCACAGCTGCATCAAACAGGTCACCAATGCCCTCTTTGTCATAGCAAACCATCACATTAACTTTGTGATGGATGCCAACAGCCAGAATGAGAGCTCTGGAATTTGCAGCAGGGACTGGCTTCTCTCGTGTCCATGGCATAATAGACTGTACTCATGTATTTATGAGGCTACCAGAAGATGAACCGGCCACTTATGTAAAGTAGAGGGGCTGCCACTCCATCAACTTTCAATTTATGTGTGATCACCACAGAAGGATGATGCAAGTTTTGCTTCAATTTTGCTTGCAGATGCCACAACACTTTGATTCTGCAGCATTCATCCATCCCTCACTTTTCCACCAGGAACATCAAAACATAGTTACATTCAACAAGGGATACCTGCTCTACATCTGGCTGATGACACCTTACCACAACCCCACCACACCCAAGCAATGTTGTACAACAAGAACCATGGTAATGACAGGAAGATCACAGAACACGCATTGGCATTTTGAAGGAAATATTCAGGTGCTTCAGTTGTTCTGGGGCTCTATATAGTGTGTCTGAACAAAGTGGGCAGCATCATCATGTACGATGTGGCCACTGGACTTCAATGACAGTTGACTCCAAGTCCACTGCTTAGCAGTGCTTACCTTGGTGGAATCCTCCACCTCTTATCAACCTCACAATTCCACATCCTTTGTCATGCAAAGTTCACCTTGAGGAAAATGGAAGTTCCTCCTGAGCTACATCTACTACCTTAAGACACCAACTGATTCCTCATCAAGCTCAACACGCCTTCAGTTACACAGCTGGTTTTTGCAGGCAGCATTCCCAATTGTCATTCCTCACTTAAGTTATACATCAATTCTTTCCCACTATTGGACGTGCACCCAATCCCAGGAGCTAAACCTACCTGGCACTCACCTCACATTAATGATCTGAACCCAGAAACACGACTGTGTTCAGACCTGTTTCCATCAGGAAGTTTCTACTTGCATACTGCCCGACTTACAGTGGGGAAGGAGGAAGTTTCATTCAGTACAATTCTTTGGTTTACAGAGACTTCTATATGCATAGCAAACATCTTCTGTGATTTTTCAGACTTTTTCTTCGAAAGGGCACAATTCCTCTGAGTATGAAATAGTTAACATTCTTGGCAAAATCACCCTTATATCATAGGTGAAGGATTAGACTGTGGTTGTCAGACTCTTTATTAAGCCAATCTGGCAGTAAATTAGTCACTTTCCCTTGCATAAATCTATTCAATCTTTATATTCATTCCCTCTTCTCCCCCAGTCATCAGCAAAACGAGCTGGCATTAAAAATTATGTGACATATATATATGTTCATCAGATCAAAATATAAAAAGAAAACTCTAACAGATTTACTGCCAGGTTAACCTGTTACAGCTTAGGTGCATGACATGAAACAGATGCTTTGATTGTAAACTGTGCCAAATTTGGACTTTGATCTTAATATTAGGTCTGTTAAACTCTTTCAATATTGTAGTTACTTTTGCAAAAGTTGAAAGAATGTAGTTAAAAGTTTCATCTATTGCCTCCTTAGGTGCTAAAGACTTTGAAGGTTTCAGTGCCTCTAGCCCAGGGTGCCCCACTGAGCAAATTGACCTCTTAATACTCTGTGATCTGAAGAGCAGCTTCAGAAAAAAAGCCTGTTTTTATTACATTGCTAGGCCTCCGAATTATAATTGAACAGAAAGTTACTGACCAATTAGGGATGGGCAATAAATGCTGGCCTAGCCAGTGATGCCCACACCCAGTAAAATGTGATAAATTGCGTTTATGGCATTGCTATTTTCTGTTGTATAAAGTTGACTGCAATCTCCAGATGGCAATAGATTGTTCCTAAAAATTTTGAGTGCTTCAATGAATATCAAGACAAATTGTGTAATATTTATAGAATGGATCATAATTGTCACTGATCATAGATTGTCTAACATTGCAACACTGGCCCAATGTGTGCTGTAATGTACAGCTGGTGGATATAGTTGCCATCAGTTATGCATTTAATAAAACTTGTAAGCAAGCAGCCATAAACTTAAAGACTGCTTTACACTGGGACATCTGCTGTAAATATATTAGACAAAGTGGAATTTTTACAGCAGCTCATGCTCACTGCCCGGTCATTAAAAGAATGCAACTTCTTCATATCATGTGTTCTTCCCACCTATTTGTTTGCAAAGGATTGGCCAACAGGGACAAGGACACAGAAAGTGATCTGCTGCTACATGCTTTAGGAAAGTATGAGAAAATTTTGAGATTCTCCCTCAGGGCAACATGCCTGGGATATGAAACTTGTCACATACATAATCACGATGATGGAAAATGTAAATACTGAAGCCAAATACCAGCACATTATCAGATATCTATTTAGCTACTACCCTCTCTGTTAACTACCCTGAAAAGATCAAACATCCCCACTATCTCATGGAAGTCTCTGGCTTGTGAGCAACCAAAACGCAGAAGGTTTATTCAGGAAGGCACCAAATACATCGAGAGACTTCATCAGGAGCAAACAGAGGTGAAGCCGAGGCATCGGAGAGAATGCACAAACCTCCAAATACTTCAGCTACCTGACCTTTCAGGCAGCACCTGCCCCACATGTGGCAGAGTCTGCAGATTGTGCATTGGGCTTAACAGCCATCTCAAAGCTCATTGAACTTCGATCCTGGATGCTGAGCGACTGTATAAGGAGGAGTAACTATAAAAGTAGGATCAAGAGAGAGTAGGATGTGAAGTGCTGTCGATATGTTGAGAAAGCTTGGATCTTTATCCACGTTGCCCAATATCAGTTGAAGAAAAAAATAAATTAGGGAGACCTACCACTGAATTCCTGCCCTCCGCCCCGCCCCTCTGAGCATTGCTAGAATTTTTCAACCAACGCACCCCAGCAAGAAACTCAAAAACAACCATCCTTTGACTACTCTGTTGCAACTGTGACAGAGCAGGGTGAGGACAGTGAAATTGTCTATCGTGCTTTCATGAAATACTACTATCTCCATGTACTGATGTAAGAAAGGTAATGGTACATAATGGGGTGATGGCAGTAAACCTGCTTCATTGCAAAGAAAGGCTAGTAGTGGGCATCATTTTCTCTTTTTCTGTTGCCCCATGCCTGTTCCCTAGGAGACTGTGGATCAGTAGAGAAACTTCCTTTTAAACTTCTGAAAGAAATTTCAGGATATTTCTACTTCACTTAATGCAGCTTCCTCCCTTGTTGGCACTGCAGTGAGTGTTCATAAAGTTTTCTCTGACGCAATAGTAAGCATTCTTTACAACAATGTCTTGCATTAGTGTAGTAACTTTAATGAAGAAAAGCATTCCAAGATATTCCACAAAGCATAATCAGAAATAAATAGACATTGAATGAAAGAATGAGATACTTAGAGGGCCAACGAAAACTTGGTCTAAGAAGTGAGTTTGAAGGATGGTATTAAAGCAGAAGAGAGAGAGGGAGGAAGGGCTTAGGATCTGAGAGTTTACATGGCTTTAGGCACATCTGCCAATTGCAGGACACAGGAGTGGTGTGAGTGCGCAAAAAAGCATGAGTTGGGACAATTGA
Source organism: Carcharodon carcharias (assembly GCF_017639515.1). NCBI lineage: Eukaryota > Metazoa > Chordata > Chondrichthyes > Lamniformes > Lamnidae > Carcharodon > Carcharodon carcharias. Next base: position 41,769,021 of record NC_054477.1, read on the forward strand.
GATTTAAGAGTTTTGTAAGGCTGGAGGAGGTTACTGAGATAGGGTAAAATGAGGCCATGAAAATATTTAAGCACAAGGATGGTAATTTTAAATTAAAGGCGAGAGAGGACCCGGACCCAATGTAGGTGAGTGGGGATTATGGGTAATAGATGTCAACCTTAAAGGCTTTAGTGCAGAATAATGTGCAGTTCAAACTGAGCAGTGTCAATATTCCACATGTGCAGCTATTGTTGTTTCACTATCTTTAATAAATTAGAGGGTGTGATTTCACCAACCCATTTTACTGAAGTCCAATCATGTGACATCATAGCTGAAGGCCAAAGAGTCTCTGCAATTAACAGTTTTTAAAAAAAGAGCCTACCATGCCACAACTATATACCAAAAGTGAGTCCTAATTGTAAAGCTGATTTGTGAATTCTTTTGATAATTAATTTACTCATGCACATGTCATGTTGATTATATCATCAAACTAATTTAGTGTTTGTCCATAAAAGTCACAATTAGAGCTATTAACCTTGCCTTAGAATTACTACTGAGTTCATTTGCTGAATATAGTTAACAAACAGTAAAATAATTCCAAAGTATTTAATTCTTTTGTTGCCATTAATATTAATAATAAAAGCTTGGCTATCCTTAATAGGTCTTTGTTTGCTGTGTATTGTGTAAACTCACAAATGGGCCAAAGTAGCCAAATTCAAACCTGAAAAGTGCCCAGTCTACCTCAAAATACTGGAAAGGCAAAGTACCTCAAAGGTAAAAGCAAAAAACAGCGGATGCTGGAAATCCAAAACAAAAACAAAAATACCTGGAAAAACTCAACAGGTCTGGCAGCATCTGCGGAGAGGATCACAGTTAACGTTTCGAGTCCGTATGACTCTTCAACAGAACTGAGTAAAAATAGAAAAGAGGTGAAATATAAGCTGATTTAAGGGGGAGGGGGGGGTGGAGGGTAGAGCTGGATAGAGGGCCAGTGATAGGTGGAGACAGCCAAAAGATGTCATAGACAAAGGTCAAAGAGGTGTTGAAGGTGGTGATATTATCTAAGGAATGTGCTAATTAAGGGTAGAAAGCAGGACAAGCAAGGTAAAGATAGTCCTAGTGGGGGTGGGGTGGAGTGAAGGAATCGAAATGGGCTAAAAGGTAGAGATAAAACAATGGAGGAAATACATTTAAAAATAATGGAAATAGGTGGGAAAAGAAAATTCTATATAAATTATTGGAACAAAAAGGGGGGGATCAGAAAGGGGATGGGGATGGAGGAGAGAGTTCATGATTTAAAATTGTTGAACTCAATATTCAGTCCGGAAGGCTGTAAAGTGCCTAGTCGAAAGATGAGGTGCTGTTTCTCCAGTTTGCGTTGAGCTTCACTGGAACAATGCAGCAGGCCAAGGACAGACATGTGGGCATGAGAGCAGGGTGGAGTGTTGAAATGGCAAGCGACAGGGAGGTCTGGGTCATGCTTGCGGACAGACTGAAGGTGTTCTGCAAAGCGGTCACCCAGTCTACGTTTAGTCTCTCCAATGTACAGGAAACCGCATTGGGAGCAACGAATGCAGTAGACTAAATTCAGGGAAGTGCAAGTGAAATGCTGCTTCACTTGAAAGGAGTGTTTGGGCCCTTGGATGGTGAGGAGAGGGGAAGTAAAGGGGCAGGTGTTGCACCTTCTGCGATTGCACGGGAAAGTGCCGTGGGAGGGGATTGAGGTGTAGGGGGTGATGGAGGAGTGGACCAGGGTGTCCCGGAGAGAACGATCCCTGCAGAATGCCGCCGGCGGGGTGAAGGGAACATGTGTTTGGTGGTGGCATCATGCTGGAGTTGGCCGAAATGGCGGAGGATGATCCTTTGAATGCGGAGGCTACTGGGGTGATAAGTGAGGACAAGGGGACCCTATCATGTTTCTGGGAGGGCGAGGAAGGTGTGAGGGTGGATGCAAGGGAGATGGGCCAGACATGGTTGAGGGCCCTGTCAACCACCATGGGTGGAAAACGTCGGTTAAGGAAGAAGGAAGACATGTCAGAGGAACTGTTTTTGAAAGTGGAATCATCAGAACAGATGCGATGGAGGCGAAGGAACTGAGAGAATGGGATGGAGTCCTTACAGGAAGCGGGATGTGAGGAGCTGTGGTCGAGGTACCTGTGGGAGTCGGTAGGCTTGTAATGGATATTGGTGGACAGTCTATCACCAGAAATTGAGACAGAGAGGTCAAGTAAGGGAAGGGAAGTGTCAGAGATGGACCATGTGAAAATGATGGAAGGGTGAAAATTAGAAGCAAAATTAATAAATTTTTCCAGGTCAAGACGAGAGCAGGAAGCAGCACCGAAGCAATCATCGATGTACTGGAGAAAGAGTTGTGGAAGGGGGCCAGAGTAGGACTGGAACAAGGAATGTTCCACATACCCTATAAAGAGACAGGCATAACTGGGGCCAAAACAAAAAACAAAAAACTGCGGATGCTGGAAATACAAAACAAAAACAGAATTACCTGGAAAAACTCAGCAGGTCTGGCAGCATCGGCGGAGAAGAAAAGAGTTGACGTTTTGAGTCCTTATGACCCTTCAACAGAACAGTTCTGTCGAAGGGTCATGAGGACTTGAAACGTCAACTCTTTTCTTCTCCGCTGATGCTGCCATAACTGGGGCCCATGCGGGTACCCATAGCCACACCATTTAGTTGGAGGAGGTGAGAGGAGTTTAAGGAGAAATTGTTCAGTGTGAGAACAAGTTCAGCCAGACGGAGGAGAGTAGTGGTGGGTGGGGATTGTTCGGGTCTCTGTTCGAGGAAGATGCGGAGAGCCATCAGACCAACCTGGTGGGGGATGGAGGTGTAGAGGGATTGGACATCCATGGTGAAGAGGAGGTGTTTGGGGCCAGGGAACTGGAAATTGTTGACATGATGTAGGGTGTCAGAGGAATCACGGATGTACATGGGAAGGGACTGGACAAGGGGAGAGAGAATGGAGTCAAGATAGCAAGAAATGAGTTCTGTGGAGCAGGAACAGGCTGATAAGATCGGTCTGCCAGGACAGTCCTGTTTGTGGATTTTGGGTAGAAGGTAGAAGCGGGCCGTCCGAGGTTGGGAAAGTATCAGGTTGGAAGCTGTGGAAGGAAGATCTCCAGAGGAGATGAGGTTAGTGACAGTCCTGGAAACAATGGCTTGATGTTCAGTGGTGGGGTCATGGTCCACGGGGAGGCAGGAGGAAGTATCTGCTAGTTGACGGTCAGCCTCTGCGAGGTAGAGGTCAGTGTGCCAGACAACAACAGCACCACCCTTGTCAGCAGGTTTGATGACAATGTCAGGGTTGGACCTGAGAGAACGGAATGCAGCAAGTTCAGAGAGAGACAGGTTAGAGTGGGTGGGAGGAGCAGAGATATTGAGACGACTAATGTCATGCCGACAGTTCTCAACGAAAAGATCAAGAGAAGGTAAGAATCCAGAGGGAGGGGTCCAGGTGGAGGGAGAATATTGGAGGCAGGTAAAAGAATCTGTTGAACGGGGAGAGGACTCCTGCCCGAAGAAGTGAGCACGGAGACAAAGGTGGCGGAAGTAGAGTTCAGCATCATGCCTAGCCTGAAATTCATTGCAATGAGGCGTAAGGGTATGAATCTAAGTCCTTTGCTGAGCACTGAACGTTCAGCATCGGAGAGGGGAAGGTCAGGGGGTATGGTGAATACATGGCCAGGGCTGGGATTGGAAGATGGGATGGGGCCAGAGGGACAGGCAGGGGTGGAGGGTCCTGGATGGGTGTTGGTGTCAATGTGTTGTTGGAGCTTGCGTTCCTTTGCACCTGAAAGAAAGAGACAAAGTTTCTTGTTGAGGCATCGGATGAGACGAAGAATAAAATGAAACTGGGGGCACGTGCAGTTTAGAAAAAGGGTCCAGTGGTGCTGCTGGAAGGAGAGGTCGAGTGTGTTTATATGGCGGCGCATGGCACTGAGTCTGGATCTCAGAATGTGATGGGAACAGCAGTCCAAGGAGCGTTGTATGTCCCAGAGATACCTGTAATCCTGGGTGGGGTCCAAACATGAGGGATGGAACTTCAGTTGAAATCCACATGGGGTAAGTCGGAGACGGAGACAGTCACTGAGGAAGGAAATATGGCTGTGAAAGCGGGTTTTAGTAAACACCTTGTCAAACACCAGGAAAGAGATGGAAAGCAATGAAGGTGAACAAGGCAAAAGAGAGATACGGAAATCCTGTCGGAGAGGAGAGCAATACTTCTTCAAGGTAGGCATTCCTTGAAGAGAAGTGGCAGTCAATTAAACACTAAGATAAAAGCCAAAAACTGCGGATGCTGGAAATCCAAAACAAAAACAAAAATACCTGGAAAAACTCAGCAGTTTGAACAACAGGCTAAGCAAGCTGTTGCTTGCTGCCACTATGCAATTGCTATGCAAGTGGTATTTTCCACTAACAGGATGCTGCCATCAGTCCAAAAAGACTTTCTGCCTGTCACACAGTTGAGCAATGCCATGTATGAATTACAGTGCTGGTGCAATGCCAGGTATGTAGCTGATATATATCAGTGATTGGCTGATCAAATCAAACAGCATATTCCTTTGGCTGTTTGTAATAGGCAGAGTACAGGCCATACTCAACCAGCCCATGCTTACAAAACAAAATGTCTACTGTTAGTTTGAATTCTGTTTTTGGGCAGCAATAGGTGAACAGTTCTGAGTGCGCTAATAGTTGCACTAAAAACTAATTTTAATATAAGCAGTCAAGCTCGTAATGTAGCTCATTTATGCTTGCTAGGAGTGACCTACTCTGTGCAAGCAAAAGGAATATGTTCAAGCCTTGCACCTTCTTTGGCCAGGATTTTTAGGTCGGGCGAGCAGGGGGCGGGGCCTACTCGCCGATGCATAAAATGATGCGGGATGATGTCGGGCAGAACTCCCGACGTCACTCTGTGTCATTTCAATTTTCAGGTCGGCGGCTGTGCAGCCGAATCAGCTGTGCACCCGCCAACTTATCAACGGCCTATTGAGGCCATTTAAAAATTAATTGAAATAATTATTGGACCTGCCCGTCCAACCTTAAGGTTGGGGGGCAGGCCGGGAGCCCTGGCTGGCTTCAGATAAAGCCTGAAACATCATCCATGGGCAGGATGAGGTTTCATGAGGGATTTAAAAAAATTAATAAAGGTTTGATTACAAGTGATGGACATGTCCCAACTCATGTGACAGTGTCACATGAGGGGACATGTCAGGGAAATTTCATTTTTCCACCTGTACCATTTTTAAATTTGGCGCCGATCTCCCTGATGCAGCACTTAGCCTCAGGGAGATGAGTGCACTCTTTCATGCGCACGCACGTAAGAGCACACTCTTGGCTGAGGGATTCCGCCCCCCCTCCCCCCTCCCCCGCACAAGGAGCACATAATGCTTCCTGGTGGATGTCACGCAGGGCGGGCCTTAATTGGTCTGCCCATGTAAAATGGCAGTGTCTCCCCCCCCCAACCCCGATCGGGAACTTTCCCCCCTAACAGAGGAAAATTTCTTCCCTATGAATTGTCCAGGAGTTTGAGGAGTCCATAGTTCCACACTACTTTTCCCATGGCAGCACTTTGGCCAATCAAAGTCGACTTGTGAACCAATCAGCACCAATTTCTCCTGTCGGATAAACTGTTATGATCGTTTGAAATTTGGAATTCTTAGATTATGGCCAGAATTTTACAGTCCTGTCACAGTGGGGAGGGGGCCATAAGATGGGACGAGCTATTCTAAACTCCATGGACTCCGGCGGGAACGTAAAATCCCACTGCTATAAAATTCCATCCCATGCCCCCTAGTCCTCAACTCCCCAACCAGCAGAAATAGTTTCTCTCTATCTATCCTATCTGTTTCATTTAATATCTTGAAAATTCAGATCAAATCATCCCTTGATCTTCTAACTTACAGCGAATACAGCTCTCGTTTGTGTAATCTGTCTTTGCAATTTAACTCTTGGAGTCCAGTTATTCTTGTAAATATATGCTGCACTTTTTCGAAGGCCAATATATTTGTGCTAATGTATGATGCCTAGTACTATTCATGATCCTCAAGATGCGATCTAATCAAGGCTTTGTATAGTTGTAGCATAACTACTGATTGCTTGTATTCTTCCATCCATTCATTCAATCATGTGCTCGGCCCGAAGACAGGTCCTTGTTTCATTGTCTGCTGACGCTTCATCCTGAGCTGTTTTCTTAGCATTTTTTTTTTGTCTGTGCTCATTTGCCATTGGCTCTCAGGTGCAGGGCAAGGAGGCAAGTTTTAAGTTTACCTCAGCCATATCGGGAATTGAACCCAGGGTGTTAGCATTATTCTGAAACACTTATTAGCCATCAAGCTAACTGTCATTTTAAGATAAGCATAAAAATGTGTTGGTAGATCTGATTTGAGGTACACAGGCACACAAATCAATTTGCATTGGCATGGATCTATTTTCACATGAGGAAGGAATGAAACTGGATGGACCATCGGTATCAACCTAGGCACTGGAAATGACAAAAGTAAGCTCAGCCCTGTCGACACTGCAAAGTCCTCTTTACTAATATCTGGGGGCTTGTGCCAAAATTGGGAGAGCTGGGCATCTAAAAATGAGGTGTCAACCTGGTGAAGCTACAACACAGGGCTACTTGCATGCCAAACAGCATAAGCAACAAGCAATAGACAAAGCTAAGCGATTCCACACCAACGGATTAGATCTAAGTTCTGCAGTCCTGCCACATCCTGCTGTGAATGGTGATGGTCAATGAAACAGCTCTCTGGAGAGGAATATCCACAAATATCTCCATCCTCAATGATGGGGGAGCCCAGCACTTAAGTGCAAAAGATAAAGCGGAAACATTTGCTACAATCTTCATCCAGGAATGCCGTGTGGATGATCCATCTTGGCCTCCTCCAGAGATCCCAGCATCACAGATGCCAGTCTTCAGCCAATTTGATTCACTTTATGTGATATCAAGAAATGGCTGAAGGTGCTGGACACTGCAAAGACTATGGGCACTGACAATATTCGGCAATAGTAGTGAAGACTTGTGCTCCAGAACTTGACACGCCCCTAGCCGAGTTGTTCCAATACAGCTATGACACTGGCATCTATTTGGCTATGTGGAAAATTGCCCAGGTATATCCTCTACACAAAAAGCAGGACAAATCCAACCTGGCTAATTACCACCCTATCAGTCTACTCGTGATCATCAGTAAAGTGATGGAGGGGGTCATGAACAGTTATCAATGCTTAGCAATAATCTGCTCAGTTTTGATTCCGCCAGTACCACTCATCTCCTGATCTCATTATAGCCTTGGTTCAAACATGAACAAAAAAGCTCCAGAGGTGAGATAAAAGTGACTGTCTTTGACATCAAGGCTGCATTTGACCGCGTGTGGCATCAAGGAGCCCTAGCAAAACTGGAGTCAATGGGAATCAGGGGAAAAACTGTCCACTGGCAGAAAGGAAAATAGTTGTGGTTGTTGGAGGTCAGTCATCTCCACTCCAGACGTCACTGCAGAGGTTCCTCAGGGTATTGTCCTAGGCCCAACCATCTTCAGCTGCTTCATCAATGACATTCCTTCCATCATCAGGTCAGAAGTGGGGATGTTTACTGATGATTACACAATGTTCAGCAACATTCACAACTCCTCTGATACTGAAGCAGTCCGTGTCAAAATGCAGCAAAATCTGGATAATATCCAGGCTTGGGTTGACAGGTGGCAATTAACATTCATGCCACACAAGTGCCAGGCAATGATCATCTCTAACAAGAGAGTATCTAACCATTGCCCCTTGACATTTAATGGCATTACCATCGCTGAATCCCCCACAATCAACATTCGGGGGGGTTACCATTGACCAGAAACTGAACTAGGCTAGCCATATAAATACTGTGGCTACAAGAGCAAGTCAGAGGCTAGGAATCTTGGGGAGAGAAACTCATCTCCTGACTCCCCAAAGCCTATCCACAATCTACAAGGCACAAATCAGGAGTGTGATGGAAAACTCCCAACTTGCCTGGATGAGAGCAACTCCCACAACACTCAAGAAGCTTGACACCATCCAGGCTAAAACAGCTCACTTGATTGGCACCCCATCCACAAACATTCTCTCCCTCCAACACTGACGCACAGTGGCAGCAATGTGTACCATCTCCAAGATGCACTGCAAAAACATGCAAAGGCTCCTTAGACAGCACCTTCCAAACCCACAACTACCATCCAGAAGGACAAGGGCAGCATATAGCTGGGAATACCACACCTGGAAGTTCCTCTCCAAGCCACTCACCATCCTGACTTAGAAATATATCGCTGTTCCTTCACTGTCACTGTGTCAAATTCCTGGAATGCCCTCCCTAACAGCACTGTGGGTGTACCTACACCACATGGACTGCAGCGATTCAAGAAGGCAGCTCACTACCATCTTCTCAAGGACAATTAGGGATGGGCAATAAATGCTGGCCTAGACAGCAAAACCCACATCCCTTGAATGAACGAAAAAATCCGCATTGGTGAGTAGTGTGTAACCTACTTTCCTACGTCTTGTAGTTTCATGATGAAGTTTTGTAGTATCAGTGGAACAAATCAAGTTATTCAACAGATGGGTTACAGCCTCTTGAGATTAAATTAACCCCCAGAACAGGTGGGTTTGGTTTGTGTGGGAGGATAAAATGCTAAAAATCTGAACAGGAATCCAACCAATCTACTTCCAGTTTTAGCGTAGGCAGGATGAGGGCAGGCACTGAGCCCACTTGCCGGAGGCAGCTTTGTCATTTAAATGTTTTAATCAGGCTGCCTGCCTTCATTTTAACAGTGGTTCTCTTTTTCACCACAGTCAACCGGTTTTCCCAGGCTCAGAAAAACCATCAGGTGAAAGTAAGTGAGAAGGGCTGAACTCGAGGTTCAGTTCATTTCAGCTACTGCTGTGAGCCAGAAAGAGCAGGAGTTTCCTCCAGGCACAACAAGCTACCGAATGACCAAGCCCCTTGATGAAAATGGCTCCCAACTGTGACTACCCCTGTCCTCCCCCACAAGGTATTTTAGAACGTACACTAGTGCATTGGAGTTGAATCATTATGTCTTCCTCCAGTTGAGCTTCAATGGGCAATGAGATGTTGGCCATCCCAACCAAAGCCTTAATTGATGTCTGATCTATATAAGTACAGTCCATTGTAATATATAAGTGTTACTGGATTGAGCTGGAGGAAGAAAAGTGGTGACACTGGCTGCCACTGACATTGTTTTGTCTGTTGTTTTTTGTTGCTGCTGATATCTTTGCAGCAGAAGGCTTCTTTCAGATTGCTGCAGCTTAGCACCATCATCTATTCCAAGTTAAAAATTGAACAAGAGATGCTTCCGATCAGGAAGTAGAATCAGATGGGGAGATTAGGAGTAGCAGGGGTCAGAAAATGCTGATGGGAATAATTTATAGATCCCCTAATATTAGTTACACCATTGAACAGAGCATTAAACAAGAAATTATTGGATCTCGCAACAAAGGCAATATAATAGTTGTGGGGGACTTTAATTTTCATATAGGCTTCAGTAATCATATAGGCAAAGGTGGTCTGGAAGATGAGCTTGTAGAATCTTTTTGTAACAGTTTCTGTAGCAATATGTTGTAGAACCAACAAAGGATGAAGCTACTTTAGTTATAATATTGTGCAATGAGGCAGGCTTAATTAGTAATGTCATAGTAAAATATCCACTGGGAAATAGTGATCATAATACAATTGAATTCTATATCAAAGATGAGATTTTCTGGCCCCGCCTGCCGCCAGGATCGTCTGGTCCCGCAGAAAGTCAATGGACTTTTGGCTGGGCCACCGAATCTCCCACGACAGGTCCTGCCATGACAGGGCTGGAAAATCCCGGTCCAAGTTTGAAAACGATATACTACAATCACCAACAATAATCTTAAACTTAAAAGGAGCCAATTACATAAGTATGAGGGGAGAGCTGGTTAAGATTGATTGGCTAAATAGACTAAAAATTATGGCAGTAAATAAACATTGGGAAACATTTAAGGAAATAATTGAAATTGTTCATCAAAAATATATTTTACTGAAAAGCAAAAACTAGTTAGAAAGATCCATCCGTGGATTCTTAAGAGGGTTAAGGATAGTTTTGGATTAAAAGAGGTGACTTATAATGTTGCAAAGAATAGTAGTAAACCTGAGGATTGAATGTGTTTTAGAAACCAGCAAAGTGCCACAAAAAAGTTGATAAAAAGGGAAAATAAAATATGAAAGTAAACTAAACAGGAATATCAAAACAAACTGTAAGAGCTTTTGCAAGTATATAAAAAGGAAGAGAGTAGCGAAAGTAAATATTGGTGCCTTGGAAGCAGAGGCAGAAGAAATTATTATGGAGAATTAGGAAATGGTAGAGATATTGAGCAAATATTTTTGATCAAATTCATAGTAGTAGGCAGAAGTTACATGCCATTACCAGAGGTAACCTAGGGGCTAATAATAGTAAGAAAATTACAGTAATTAATATCAGCAGAGAAAGAGTAGTGGAGAAACTAAAGAGACTAACATCCAATAAATGCTAGGATCTGATGGCTTACATTCTTAGGTTCTAAAAGAGATAGCTGTGGAGATAGTGGATGCACTGACCATGATTTTCCAAAATTCCCTGGATTTTGGAACAGTACCAGCAGATTGGAAGTTAGCAAATGTAACACCGCTATTCAAGAAAGGAAGGAAAGAGAAAACAGGGATCTACAGGCCAGTTAGCTTGACATCAATCATTGGGAAAGTGCTGGAATCTATTATTAAGGAAGTATTTACAATGCACTTAGAAAAGCATGGTATGATTAGAACAATTCAGCATTGTTTTAAGAAAGGGAAATCCTGTTAGACAAAGTTATTAAAGATTTTGAGGATGTAGCTAGTGGGTTGATATAGGGGAACCATTAGATGTGATATACTTTCCAAAAAGCTTTTGCTAAGGGGCCACACAAAAAGTTAATACACAAGATAAGGACTCATGGAGTTGAATGTGATATTTTAGCATGGACAAAGGATTGGTTAATGCACAGAAAGCAGAGAGTAGGGATAAATGGGCATTTTTAAACTGTCAGGCTGTCACTATTGGAGTGCAGCAAGGATCACTGCTGGGGCCTCAACTATTTACAATCTATTTTATTGACTTTGATGAAGAGACAGAATAATGCATCTAAATTTGCCGGTAGTACAAAGCTAGATGGGAGTGCAAGCTGTGAGGAGGACACAAAAAAACTGCAAATAGATATTGACAGGTTAAATGAGTGGAAAACAAGGTAGCAGATGGAGTATAATGTGGGGAAGTGTGAGGTCATGAGAAAAGAAAAGCGGAATATTTTTCAAAAGGCATGAAACTTGTGAATATTGATTTTCAGAGACACTTGGGTGTTCTCCTACAAGGAACACAAAAACTTACAACACAATCACACAAGCAATTAGGAAAGCAAGTGGCATGTTTTCCTTTATTGCAAGGAAATTGTAGTGCAAGAATAATGAAGTTTTGCTACAATTGTGACACCAGACCTGGAATACTGTGTGTAGTTTTGGTCTCTATATTTAAGGAAGGATATACATGCATTGGAGGTAGTATAGCGAAGGTTCATGAGATTGGTTCCTAGGATGACAGGTTTGTCTTATGATGAGAAGCTGAGTAAATTGAGTTTTTATATTCTCTGGAGTTTAGAAGAAAGAGAGGTGGTCTTAATAAAACATTCAAGATTATGGGCAGAATTTTCTACCTTCCAGGTGGGCAGGCTCGATCCAATCCTGGGCGGGCAGGGAGCCGATCCCCGCCGGAGAAGTGGGCCCCGCCACCATTTTAAGTGGGCGGGCCAGTTAAGGCCCACCCAGTATGACTCCCGGCAGGGGGGAGGGGCATTCTCCAGATGCGAGAGTGCGCTCTTTCACGCATGCACACGGAGAGCGCACATCTAAGTGCTGCCTCAGGGAGATCGCTGACAGGTGTATAATCATGAAAAATAGAAAAAATAAATCCTTAACATGCACCCCTCATGAGACAATGTCATATGAGATGGAACATGTTAATAAATTTCATTAAAACTTTATTCAACTTTTTAAATCCCTAGATGAAACTTCATCCCGCCAGTGGATGAGGTTCCATGTTTTTTCTATTCCCTGCCGGGGCTCCTGGCCAGCCCACCAACCTTAAGGTTGGTCTGGCATGTCCTTTAATTGTTTTAATGATCCTGTCAATGGCCTCAATTGGCCATTGACAGGTTGGCGGGCCCGCAGCTGATTTTGTCCCGCCTTCTCCTCGCCGACGGCAAAATTCAGCCCTATGAAGTGGCTCGACAGAGTACACATTGAGATGTTGTTTCCCCTGGTTGGGGAATATAGAACAAGGCGGTACAGTTTCAGGATATGGAGCCAATCATTTACGACTGAGATGAGGAGAAATTTCTTCACTCAAAGGATTGTGAACCTTTGGAATTCTCTACGCAAGTGGGTTGTGGTTGCACCATCATTGAATATACTCAAAAGCTCAGATATAAAGATTTTTGGTCTCTCAGGAAATCAAAGTATATGGAGAGGAAGTGGGAAAGTGGAGTTACAGCTCAAGATCAGCTATGATCATATTGAATGGTGGAACAGGCTCGACAGGCCGTATGGTCTTCTCCTGTTCTAAGCCTTGAGAACAAAGAAGGTACCCAGTTCCATTCTGTGCCCTGTGGGTTAACTAATATTAATTAGGTGTGTGTGTATGTGTGTTACTTATACAATTGGCCTCAGTATCACAGGCAAGAAGGGTTTCCAGTCCTGAAAGCCCTGCTGAAAATGAACATGTGTAGTGTGCCATGTGAGCATAGGATCCCTTTGGTTCTGAAGACCAGTATAGATAAATAACTAGGCTGTCACATGAGGATTGACAAGTGGGATGTTTAAATGGTGAAATTATAGTCAACCAGGAGTCACCACCTTCAGGCAAGCAGTAATAGAGAAGAAAATTAGACAGGAGTGCACCGCTGAGCCAAGAAGTTGGGTTAATTTTCGCAGAATAAATGCTCTTACATCGATATCTAATACTTGTAGAGTTTTGGATTGACATTAATGTGCTTGATTTCAAATGATGGCACTTCTCTTGGCACCTGTACCAGTTATTTTTACGACTTTGGCTCCAGTTGATTATGTGGGAACATGGATTTGAGTATGCAAGAACAATAGGCCCACCCAAATAAAGTTATTGCAACAGGTGGGAAAATTTGCTGTTTTATGTTCCTTTAAGTGTGAACGTGTCTGGCAATATCATCCGTAACTCTGCATCATCTGCATCAATCAGAGTTGGAACTATATTAGACACTGGCCTTTCTAGTTTAATTTATATATGAAGCATTATGTTATTCAATGTTAGGTTTTTTTTAGGATAGTTGATAGTCTTTATTTACATAAACTAAAGTCAGCTGATTAGCAGAAAGTGTAGTTCTGTTAAATGCACACAAATATATACTTATGTGTGCTCTATAGTGTTAAAAAATAAGGTTGTATTTGAACATGGAATTCTACAAGTTCCTACTCCATGCCAGCATCATCTAAAATGTGCAGGGTGTACAATAGTGAGGAGATCAAAGAACTAAACTTAATTTGCTGTCTTAAAGTAGAATTTGTATTTTTTATTAGCTTTTTAAAAATTTTACGTTTGGTGTAAAGAGAATTTAAATAGTGATATCAACCATTCATGCAGTTTTATAGTAAGTTTTGCGGGGGGTGGGGGGGAGAAAACTAAATTTAAAGTCATGAGTTAACAGAAGTACACATCAAGTATGGCAGAAATCTGATTCCTTGTCTTTAACAGATCCCATTACAGACTGTGAAAAGTACAGTCCATAATTAAAAGAGGCTGGAGTAGCATTGTTTGTGCTGAGTGCTTTGCATCTTACGAAGTTGAGCTGGAATGAAGGTTGACCACAATTGAGAGCTTTTCTCCAGAAAAATATATTTTCTCTTTTTTTTATTTGGTTGTCAGTTCTATCTGTTATTTACATCCTGAGTGCCTGTGAAGTACCTTGGCCTTTATTGCTATGTTGACATAGCTATATAAATGCAAGTTCTTGTTCTTGGTGAGGCTGATCGTTGCAGAGTTATTTTTACTTATTTACTATCCCAGAAATAACTTTAGTTGTTTACAAATCTTCATGTAACCATTCCAGCCTCCTCGATGGGAATTTTCAGTTTTGTTGGAGCTGGCTTGAAAAGGCTTGTTGCACTAATATGCATCAGGACGTGTTTTTTTTCAATGGCAGTAAATGGAAGCACAGGTTAGCATTTGGAGTAACCTGATCATCTACTTCCTTCTAGGGATAAAAAATATGCTACTGTGAAGAATTGAGTTCTTACTTTTCTGAATGGCAGAATTTGGAAGCAATGGCCAGGGAATGGACTAACTATCCCCATTTCAGAAATCTGATGAGAAAAGAGATTGCACTTTTAAATAAGGTACAATTTTATTTGGAAAATACATATAAAAATTAATTGCCATAGCACAGGCATTACCAAATTAATAATAACAACAAATGAGACAAGATAAATCAAGAAGTACTCATTAGGTATTTCTTGAGGGCTTTAAAAGTCTGAAGATTGTAAGATATACACACTGAGGGAGGCAAGGGATTTCATAGGCCTTGGAAAATGTGAATAAAGAATTCACAATGAATTTTGATTAAAGCCAAATGATGATATAGGGGTAGAAAAAACATCCTGGCCAATGTATTTGGAGCTTAGACAGAGAAATAAGGAGGGTTATGATGGATGGTATGGCTAGGTCAATTTACCAGTTAATATATATTCTAATGAGGAATGTGAGGGAGACTTTAGAGGTGTTTCCCTAGATATTAAGAAAGTCCCTGTATTTATATAGTGTTGTTCACATCCTCAGAATGTTCCAATGTTTACAATGTTGGTTGAGGGCTGAACGTGAACTAGGACACCAGGGCATTGCTCTTGCTCTTCTTAGACTAGTGTCGGGGAATTTTTTCATACCAACTGGAAGGACAGATGAGATTTTCAACTATGCAGCAATCCTTCAGTGCTAGCACATCAGCCTAGATTAAGGTCTCAAGTCCTGGCTGGGGCTTGAATCATAACCTCACTGATGAGAGTGCTCCCAACAGAGCCATGGGAGCACTTAAAAAATGTAAAAATAATAACACCAACCTCAGAAGAGCATCTGATTTAACATATAAGTAGTCATATAATAATAGTAACAATACTCAGATGGAGGCAGAGGGCATGCTGAGATATTGAGATACATTTTGTGCTACCTGTCTGCACTGAGTGCTGCTTGAGTGCATAGTGTGTCAAGCTGGTTGTTTGGTGAGGAGGGTAACTGTAAATTAACTAAGAAAAATAAATTTAATTAACACAATAAAGAAGGCAGGGGAGGTGATAGGTCACAGCTGCAGCATGTGGGAGCTCTTGGATGTCACTGCAATCCATGGCAACCACTTCTATAGTAAATGTCTGCGGTTTGAGGAGCTTTGGCTCACAATTAATAAACTGGAAGCTGAGCTGCAGTCATTGCGACACATCAGGGAGGGGAAAGTTACTTGGACACTTGATTCTAGAAGGCAGTCACACCCCTTAGGTTAACATCACCTGATTTGGTCAGTAGTCAGAGACAGGAGAATGTGGCTGCGCGATAGACAGCTAAAGGGATTGGGAAGGTAGAACTGGAGGAGCCTGAGCCCTTGTAATTGAGCAACAACTTTAAGATTCTCCTCCATTCCGCCAGTGTAATTCACACACACAAACCCATCACACATCCACAGGGATCTCATTCACTGCCTGTTCAAGGGAGATCACCATTCTCTCTCTCACACGGACATTCATCTGCCCTGTGGATTGTGTCTTCATCACGTCATGGCATTATTCAGCATCCACATGTGCTAGGCATCCTTCTCATCTGGCCTGGCAGGCGCCCTGTTCACACTCTTGATCTGTCTTCACGCAGGACAAGCTGACACACAACAGACTGATGGAGGAATGTTTGACATTCACAAGCTCTGAAAATAGAGTCATCCACAGCTGGCCGGCTACGATCTGGACCATTCCTCTGCTGACAGTGAGGTCGACAGTGCTCAATCAAGTGAGGAACTAGCAGTGCAACATCCATCAGACAGTTATGCTGTAAGTCAGTTCCCCTGTTTCACAGTCCCCTGCCATGCACTAATTATCTCTCCTTGCTTTTGCAGGCACATCTGGGAAGGAGCGGAGCGGGTCCGCGTGCCAGGTCCTTGACTCAAGTCCCAAAGGCACCTCTGAAGAAGAATCTGATGACACCTTAATTGAAAATCCGCCTTGGCGCTCACCCACACCCTCCACCAGCATAGAGACACACACCGCGATGGGATCTAGTTCTAGAGCAGTCTTGGGGTCACAATCTGGTAAGCACATTGCACTGTCTGATCCATGGCAGGCGGTGGTAGGGACTTCCCAGATTTCTGGCACTCGGAGGACCGCTAGAGGCCAGAAATCTGGTGAGTCTGAGTCAAATGAGGAGCCTCTGTACTTGGTCATATCTCAGTTGCTGGAGCTGCAAAAGCAAACTCTGGAACATCAGGAAAGGATGCCTGCTGCACTCCTCAGATTGCAAGGCACAATGGAAGAGTCCATCTGCCTTCAGCCTAAGGTGATAGCACCGGCATGCCAATGCACCTAGATCAACACGGGTAGGATGGTGGCTACCATGGAGACCTTGGTCCAGTACATTTGTCCTGCATAGCTGCTCGGGCTGAACTCTATCGCTGATGCCATTGTTGTCAACACGAGAGGGGTATGGGGTAGTTCAATCTCACTCCAGCTTCCCCTTCTCCTCAAGGAGTCAGCCAGGGGCCCCCAGGCACCCATAGGGAGGAGGATCAGCAGGTACACATCCCAAGGCTATCCACCCAGGTGACTCCCGGAGTGTCCAACCCATCCAAATCCCCTCTTCTTGTGACTATAACAACTCCAGCTTCACTGACTGAGGAGGATGCCTCTGCCATGCAGCAGGACCCCGAAAGCAGGCTGAGGCTCTCCAGGTCTAGGCCCTCCAGAGGACATCCACCAAGGTCATCACAGACAGGGCGTAGCAGTCAGCAGGCTGCCTCCACCTCTGCTGTGGATGTCAGGGGAGCACCAAGACGTAGCAGCAGGGTTAGGAAGGCTAAGAAGATATGGTTGCACAGCCTGGGCACAGATGTTCACAGTATCTTTACAGTGCAGAAGGAGGCCATTCAGCCCATCAAGTCTGCGCTGGCTCTCTGAAAGAGCATTCCACTTAGTCCCACTCCCCTGCCTTATCCCCATAACCTTGTAGATTCTCTCTTTTCAGGTAGCAATCCAATTCTCATTTGCATTCTTCGATCGAGCTTGCCTCCACCACCCTTTCAGGAAGTTTGTTCTAGACTCCAACCACCCTCTGGGTGAAAAGAATTTTCCTCACATCACATTTACTTCTTTTGCCAATCACTTTGAATCTGTGTCCTCTAGTTCTTGATATTCTCTTGAGTGTGAACAGTTTCTTACTATTTACCCTGTACATACCCCTCAGGATCTTAAATACAAAGAACAAAGAACAAAGAAAAGTACAGCACAGGAACAGGCCCTTTGGCCCGCCAAGCCTGCGCTGATCATATTGCCCGTCAACTAAAACATTTTGCATTTCCGGGGTCCGTATCCCTTTATTCCCATCCTATTCATGTATTTGTCAAGCTGTCTCTTAAACACCACTATCATACCTGCTTCCACCACCTCCTCTGGCAGTGAATTCCAGACACTTACTACCCTCTGCGTAAAAAACTTGCCCCGCACATCTCCTCTATAGTTTTCTCCTCTCACCTTAAATCTATGTCCCCTAGAATTGACTCTTCCACCCTGGGAAAAAGCTTCTGACTATCTACTCTGTCCATGCCACTCATAATTTTGTAAACTTCTATCAAGTCGCCCCTCAATCTCCATCGCTCTAGTGAGAACAATCTGAGTTTCTCCAACCTCTCCTCATACCTGATAACCTCCAGATCAGGCATCATCCTGGTAAACCTCCTCTGCACCCTCTCCCACGCCTCCATATCCTTCTGGTAATGTGGCGACCAGAATTGCACGCAATATTCCAAGTGTGACCTAACCAAGGTTCTATACAGCTGCAGCATGACTTCCCAGCTTTTATACTTAATACCCCTGCCAATGAAGGCAAGCATGCCATATGCCTTCCTGACTACCTTATCCACCTGCGTTGCTACTTTCAGTGACCTGACCAGTGTACACCCAGATCCCTCTGCCTGTCAATGCACTGAAGGGTTCTGCCATTTACTGTTTAATTCCTACCTGTATTAGACCTTCCAAAATGCATTACCTTGCATTTGTCCGAATTAAACTCCATCTGCCATTTCTCCGCCCAAGTCCCCAACCGATCTATATCCCATTGTATCCTTTGACAATCCTCTTCACTATCTGCAACTCCTCCAACCTTAGTGTCATCTGCAGACTTACTAATTAGCCCAGTTACATTTTCCTCCAAATCATTTATGTATACTACAAACTGCAAAGGTCCCAGCACTGATCCCTGCGGAACTCCACTAGTCACAGCTCTCCATTCAGAAAAGCACTCTTCCACTGCTACTGTCTGTCCTCTATGACCAAGCCAATTCTATATCCATCTTACCAGCTCAGCTCTGATCCCAATGCCTCTGCCAAATCTCCTCTCAGCCTTCTTTTCTACAAGGAAAACAATCCCAACTTCTCTAGTCTATCATCGTAGCTACAGTTCTTCATTTCAGGAATCATTCTTGTGAATCTCCTCTACTCCCTTCAATGCCCTCACATCCTTCCTCCAGTATGGCACCCAGAACTGGATGGAGTACTCCAGATGAGTCCTGACTAGTGTCTTTACTTATTGTTCAGCATTGTAAATAAACCCCCAGGAGTTTATGGCTTCTTGTATGATGAGCAGTGTTCATCTCACTCAGATGCAAAATCTTGGTTGCTGCACAAGCTTAAGGCAGGTGTCTCAGTCCAGGGTCTCTTCCCTATGCAGTGTGTAACCTTCAGACCAAAGTGACGGTCCGGCTTCACACTAACTGGACACATTAGTGAAGCCTGCACCTCAATGGTGCTTGTTTTTGCTGCCAGAATGAGAGGAGATTTGGCAGGTGTCACAGAGTTCCTTCATTCTCTCTTTGTGCTCTCAACACCTTTGAGTTGGGGCTGGCCCCCCTTCTCTTTAGCATCTGCGTCCAGTGATGCTGCGCTCCTGAAGGTGTCAGGTGCTGAAGGCTGCATCTCCATGACATGACCCTGATCAGAGACTACAAGCAGGCTTCCATCAGCCAGACAGGAGTCAGACATTCACAGAGGCTATGAAGCCTAGGAAGATCTATGCAGTGTCCTCACTGCATGTCATCATCATGCTCCTGGAATCTAATGACTATTAGGACATCCGCTGTGTCTCCATGACGTGAGCCGAGAACTGAGGGTATGTGCGCTGCTATCAGCACACAGGAGTCAAATGTTCACAGAAGCAAGGTGAGGATGTCAGGACTGTCCTCACTGCATTTTGTCATCATGATCCTCCATAATTCTTGCAGTTATGGTGGCCTTCCGAGCGTGCCTGCCATGTCTGGCCAGTGCAATGGGTTCATCGCTGGCATCCTCGCCTTCGAGGACCTAATCATCATCATCCCCTTTGACGTCCTCCTCATTAGAGGATACATGCAGCTTCTCAATCTCCTCCTCAGCCAGGTCCTCTCCCCATTGCAAAGCCAGATTGCGCAACAAGTGACGATGATGCATGACACCCTCTGGGGACCAAATAGCATTGCTCCACTGGACCTGTCAAAGCGTCAGAACCTAATTTTCAAAATGCCTATCGTTTGCTCCACCAAAGTCCGGGTCACGGCATGAGCCTCGTTATGCCATTGTTCTGCTGCATCTGAGGCCACCACACCGGCGTCATCAGTGATGTCCTCTGTGGGTAACTCCTGTCCCCGAGGAGCCACCCTGCAGCATCTCTGGACCTTGGAAGATGTCAGGGATCTTATACCTGCTAAGGATGTAGGAGTCGTGGATGCTCCCTGAGAATCGTACACAGACCTATCAGATGTGTTTGTGGTGGTCACACACCATCCGAACATTCAGCGAGTGGAAGGCCTTGCACTTGACGTAGTTGACTGCTTGTTGTGCAGAGATCTAAGCGCCACTAAGTGAGTGCAGTCGATGGCACCCTGCACCTGTGGAAAACCAGAGATCTCCGCAAATTCCAGCGCTCTTGCTTCCTGGGCTTCCTGATCCTGGGCAAAATTCACAAAATTCTGTGGCTTTGCGAAGATGTCATCTGTAACTTCCTGAATGCACTTGTACGTACAGGCTTGCAAGGTCCTGCACAGGTCACCTGTGGAGCCCTGGAAGGAGCCACTGGCATAAAAATTGAGTGCCACAGTTACTTTCATGGCCACTGGCAGTGGATGCCCTCCATGTCCCCGTGGCGTATGGGGCATATGGGGCATATGTAGGTGGCATATGTGACCGACCAGTTTCCTTGACATATGCAGTCTTTGGCAACACTGGTTCACAGTCATCTGCAGGAATGACAGGCACCATCTATAGACCCTGAGTCTAACATGGCGCCTATGAGTATCGGCTTACTGTGGATCTTCAGCTGCATATGCCCTTCATCTTGAGGGGGTTGCCCCTCCCTTTGTCTCCGATGCTCTCTTCTTCTCCTCTGGTCTCTTTAAGCCATGAGGCATACTGCTAAATCATCAGGCTGCATAATCCTGATGTTCTCCTGCAGGATCAAAGAGAGAGACGTATGGGTTAGCATGGGTACACTCAGAACCTCTTTCATGAATGCAGGAAAGTGCTGGCCACTACTTGGATGGTGGAAGTGTAGTGCGCTCATTGGTTGTCCGTAACCCCACCCACCTCTGCCCCACTCCACTTGACCGATTGGCGGGAGCTTCAGCCACTGGACTTCATGCTGTGCTCTTAACTCAGGCACAAGCATTCTCCTAATCCACACTGCAAGGCTGCGCTGTTAGCTTGAGCCATAATGGATACTGGTCCAAACCTTAATAAAGACATTGCAAGGGGCTGTGAGCGCCTCCACAAGTGACTGCACCATGGCCACCTTTTGCAAGGGGATTGTGCAACTTGCCCAGTCAGCCAATTGCTCTGCTACCCTCTAAAACATATATTAATTTCTGTCTGTGCCTGAGGATGAAAAGCTCTGGAGCATTTGGTGGCACTTTCATGCTTTTGCTTTGCTTGAGTGGGCAGAAAAGCTTCAGAGGCTTAGCTCCAAGCATGTCAGTGGAGCTGCAACTGAATGGTTTCAGCTGTGGAAGAATGCTCACTTTTGATAAGCTTTTCCAGGTGCATGGTTGCTTCCCTCACTCCCCACCTCACCCCCTACCTACTACCACCACCACCAACCCCCACCCCCCCAACCCCCAAAGACATGCGCTTGAGTATTTCCTTCACCCTTGCTCCCCCATTCCCGTCATGTGCTTAAGTATTTTGTTCAGGCTGTGCTGCCTTCTTCCGTGCACCACCTCCCCCCCCACCCCCACCATCCCCCTGGTATGCTCTTGAGCAGTTTATGCTGCCTTGCCCCTCCCCTGGCATGTGTTTGAATTTTCTTCAGCAGTGAAAACTAGCCAGGAAAAAGTGACTTGCCTGTGCCATCCGCAAATTGCAGCACCTCTTCCTTGATATCCTATGGGTAATGCTCCTGAGTACTGGCAGGGTTGTGTGCTCTCACTTCTGAGTTCCCCTTGAAGTTCAGGTGGCCCAGTGCAAGCCTTTTAAAGGCAATTGTGAAACATGTAATTCTGAAGTCACGCCTACATGGGTGGTAAATTTGACGTGGGGAGGATGCATATGATGAGCAGAGATTATAATTAGATGCAAATGTATTCAAACGACATTCCTGACATGTGGACGCAGGAAACGCAGCCCGCCATTGACGGGTGAAGCGGATGATCGCAAACTGGCTTCACGACGGCATCAAACCAATTTTTGGCCTTCTTGCCATATTGTTTCCGCCCCACCCACCGTGATGCCCAATGCCAATGGGGCCTGAAAATTCCTGCCTATGCGTAGGTGAGCAATAGGATAGAAGTGAAGACGTACTGAAGCTGAAATGTGCTCTTTATTAGCAATTACGCATGCCCTTGAGGGCTTCATGGTGTGTGTGCGTTTTGGATTTGGCAAGGGCCAGTCTGGCCATGAGGGCACAATGACTATGTTAAAGAGGAGGCATTTCAATGCCTGGCAGGCAAATGACATCACCATGCTCAGGTGGACTGCATTCAAGTTGAAGATGAATGCAGCCTAGTATCCCTAACTGAGAGTGCTGGATGTCAGTGTGATTTGGAAGAAGGCATTACAGATGACAGCCATCTATAAACGGATTCACAGCAGAACGTCATCAGCTGCCTTGTTCCAAATGTGAATTATTTGATTCACAATCAATGTTACACAGAATGTGTAGTTCCGTTGCTTCAGATGAATCTTCTTGAGGAGCCTTGTCACATTGACGGCACACAGCTATGAGACTACTGAGGATCGATCGACAGCTCCTGGCTCTTGTAACTGGAATTGCAACTGAGATGCTGGAGAGATGCTTGAAGAAGCAGCACCTTCTGACGTCTGATGCCGGGATGCCCTCCTCCAGTTATTACCTGATCTCAACAAGGACACATGCTATCGAGGGCTCATCCTTCAAAGGATCAGGAAAATGTGAGCCAAATGTGCAACTATTCACTCTCACATTGGAGTACATGGGTGAAATGAGAGGAATTGCAATGCTGGTGCTCATGCTGGCCCATGACAGAGGGCTCTTACCCAAGAGGGTACTCACTACAATTCGTCACCTTCCTGGTGCAATCTAGCGGCTATCAGGGCCTCACATGCTTGCCTGCTTCAGCTGTGCCTCTTCCCCTGCAGCCTTGTCTTCCTCGAGCTCATCAGCCTAATCCCCTTCGAGGTCCTCCTCATCGGAGGAGATGTGTAGCTCCTCTATCTCATCATCCGGCAAGTCCACCCTCATTTGCAATGCCGGGATGTGCAGTGTGCAGCAAGCCACAATGATCCATGGGACCCTCTGGGGACTGTACTGGAATGCTCCGCCAGATCTGTCCAGGCATTGGAATCGCGTCTTTAGGATCCCTACGGTGTGCTCCACTAATCCTTGGCTAGCACCATGAGCCTCATCGTATATTCTCTCTGCAGGAATCTGAGGCTGCCGTATGGGCTTCATCAGCCACATCCTTTGCAGGTAGCCTTTGTCACCAAGGAGCCAGCCCTGGATCCTGTTTGATCCCTTGAAGATGTGCAGGATCTGTGACCTACTCAAGATGTATGAGTCGCGTACGCTTCCTGGGTATCTGACGCAAACCTGCGTGATCAGTTTCTTGTGGTCACAGACCAGATATACATTGAGCATTTCTGGTTTATGCATTGCAGTGCTTGTTGCCAGGGAGCCTTTATAGCCACATGAGACCAGTCGATGGCACCCTACACCTGTGGGAATCCAGAAATCTAAGCAAAGCCCAGTGATCTGGCATCCTGGCATGCTTGACGTCAAAGTTGACGTAATTGTTGGCTTTGGCAAAAGGGAGTCTGTGTCCTCATGAATGCATTTGTGCGTGGACACTTGAGAGATCCCACACAGGTTCCCAGTGGAGCCCCGGAGGAAACCACTGGTGTAGAAGTACAGAGCAGCCGTTACTTTCACAGCCACTTAAAATGGATGCCTTCCTAGTCCCTGTGGCACCAATTACTGGAGAATATGGCAAATGTGAGTCACCAGATCCCTGGACATATGGAGTCGTCGGCAACACTGGTGCTTGCCCATCTGCAGATAAGGTATGCAAATTCTGTAGATCCTGGTTCTTGCAGGCTGCCTACGCAAGACATCTCTGTGAGCCTCATCCCCTCCGTCCAGGGAGGCCCAGCTGGCCCTTGGTCTTAAGGGTCTTGCTCCACCCTTTGGCGATTCAGGTGCCTCCGTTGCAATCTTCTTCTCTTCTGCCAGTAAGCGATAATGCAGGCAATGATAAATTCAGCTTCCATCTTCCTGATGGTCTCCTCTCTGCAGTGTCAATGAGAAAGAGACATGTGTCAGCATTAGTCTCCAAGGGTCCTCGTTCTGTCAATGACTTGTCAGTGAATGTGGATTCAAGGACTTTGTCCCCGTGTCGAGAGCAATTGCCCTGAAATGATGACCAGTGCAGGGTGAGTATCAAGGTCTCCCCCACAACATAATCAATTGCAATGTCATTGCCTTGGCCTGGCGCTTGGATGTGCTGCTTTCAGCCAAGGTGCTGGGAGTCTCATTCACTGCTCTCTAATGCTACACTCTCGGGGATAAACATGAGGGTAAATTTTCATTCAGGAAATTAGATTATTAGAGGGGGGCTTGGGGCTTCTTTTCAGTGAACCATCCAGTGCCAACTTTCTAACCAGTTTCTGGAGCTTGTCCATTCACCCAATTACTATGGAGTTCGTTATTATTCTGGGGAATTTCCACATTGTGAATAAGGCGTTAAAACAAGGAGATTGATTAGTGCCACTTTGCGGGATTAATCTCAACTGAAGATTGCTTCACTTTCCTGATTCACTGAACTGTCATTGAAACATTCCTAATATGTCTCTCCTCATTTGGGAATGCAGTTCAGTTGCATGCCAATGTAATCAGCCACCTGGCCCCAACCCCCCATCCCAGACCATGTGCCTGCCCTCCAATCCATTCGCAGAGCCCTCAACAGCAGATCTTTTCCTCATTTTAATTTTGTACTGCTCCATTGCTGCAGGTTGGAAGATGATTGTGCAGAACTTTCAACACCAGACCAGCTTGGACCTTCCCTGTATGAGTATGGAAACCCCTCCCATCGTCCCAGAAGAGCTTCATGTTCAAGTTTCCCTCCCTCACAAACCTCACCATCCACCCCCTGTATTCCTTGATCCCGTCATGCTTCTGCGGCATTGCTGCATATCCATTTGTTAGCCCCCAAGCATTTTGAAGTGGATTTGCCTATGGCCCGTGAGGACCTCATCCATCACCAACGTGAGGCCAGTTATACTGTTCAACATGTACTTCTCACCCTCTCCCAGTCATGTGTGCGTGCAGCCTTCCCCACTTGTAACCCCCCATAGAGACCTAGCCCTGCAGCCCCTTCTCATGCCTCTGGCTAGTTCCCCCATCCCCAGTGCAGCCCTAACCTTGCGGCCCATTAAAAGCTACCCCCGTCTTATCACTGGTCTGGTAGGTAGAGGCTTGCCTATGACGCCCCCCATGAAAGCGATGTGCATGCTGCCTGCAAAGGTTGGTGCAGATTCCTGCAAGCGCTGCATGTTGCAAAGTAGGTGAACTAACCTCAAAGTGATGAGTGGTGCAGGTTGTCAAGTGCATATCGCTTACATTGTGTTGTGAAACACATTGTTATAATTGCATGCCAACACGCCCGGATAATCCAGCATGGGGGGATGATTCCCGCAAGCCAGGCTGATGATGATAATGAGATGCAAATGCACTAAAATGACATTCCCGACATGCCGCAGTGGGAAATGTGGCCCACCATTGACGGGAGGAGTGGATGATTGTAAACTGTTTTAACGGTAACATAAAACTGATTTTTGGCCTTCTTGTGACATCTTATGCTCCCACCCTCCATGAGGCCTGCCATGAATGGGCAGGGAAAATCCTGGCCATAGAATCAGTTTGGGTGGAACTAAGAAAAAGAGTTAGAAAACATTGGTTGGAATTGTTTATAGGTCACCAAATAGCAGTGCTACTGTAAATCACAGTATAGATCAGGAAATTAAAGGTGAATGTAATAAGGGTAATACAGTCATCATGGGGAATTTCAATCTACATATAGACTGGGTAAACCTAATTAGTATTAATGTTGTGGAGGACAAATTCTTGGAATGTATGCAAGATGGTTTCCTGGAGGACAAATTCTTGGACTGTATGCAAGATGGTTTCCTGGAGCACTATGTCAAGGAACCAACTGGGGTAGGGGCTATTTTAGATCTAGTAATGTGCAATACAATAGGACTAACTAATAATCTCATTGTACAAGAACCTTTAGGAAAGAGTGGCCAGTATATGATATAATTTTACATTAAATTTGAAATTGATGTAGTTCAGTCAGGGACTAGGGCCTAAAATCTAAATAAAGGAAACTATGAGGGTATGAGAGGCAAATTGGCTAAAGGTATGATGGTAGACAACCAATGGCTAACATTTTAAGAACTAATACATAGTTTTCCACAAAAATACACTCCTTTAATGTGTAAAAATCCTACAAGGAAAATGTTCCAACAGTAGTTACCAAAAGAAATCAAGGATTGCATTGGATCAAAGGAAGAGGCATATAATGTAGTCAAGAAAAATGGTAAGCTTGAGAATTAGGAGCATTTTAGAATTCTGCAAAGGAGGGCCAAGAAGAAGATTAAGAAAGGGAAAATAGAATATGAGTGTAAGCTAGCAAGAAACATAAAACAGACTGTAAAAGCTTCTACAGGTATATAAAATGGAAAAGATTAGCAAAAACAATTTTGGGTCCATTACAAGCGGAGTCAGGAGAATTTAATTCGGGGAATAAGGAAATGACAGAGAAACTAAGTAAATATTTAGTGTCCCTCTTCATGGAGGAAAATACTAAAAACCTCCCAGAAATAATGGAGAATCAAGGGACTAGTGTAAATGACAAACAACAAGATATTAATATTAGTAAAAAAAAAAAGTACTAGAGAAATTAACGGGATATAAAGTAAATAAATCCCCTGGACCTGATGATCTACATCCCAGAATGTTGAAAGGGGTGGCTGTAGAAGTAGTAGAAGTCACCTTTTAAAATTCTATAGACTCTGTATTGGTTCCTGCAGATTGGAAGGTGGCAAATGTAACCCCAATATTTAAGAAAGGAGGGAGAGAGAAAACTGGGAACTATAGACCAGTTAGCCTGACACCAGTAGCAGGGAAAATGCTAGAATCTATAATAAATGATGTGATAACAGGACAGTTAGAAAATAATAGTAGGATTGGGCAAAGTCAACATGAATTTATAAAAAGGAAATCATGTTTAACAAACCTTTGGAGTGTTTTGAGTATGTAACTAGCAGAATAAATAAGGGGCAACTGGTGGGTGTGGTATATTTAGTTTCAGAAAGCTGTTGATGAAGTCCCACATAAGAGTTAGTAAACAAAATTAGAGCACATGGAATGGGGGAGGGGGCGAGGGAGGATATACTGGCATGGATTGAGAACCGGTTAATGGACAAAAAACATAGAGTAGGAATAAATGGCTCATTTTCAGGTTGGCAGGCTGTAACTTGTGGGGTACCTCAAGGACCAGTACTTGGGTCCCAGCTATTCATAATCTATATCAATGATTTGGATGTGGGGATGAAAGGTAACATTTCCAAGTTTGCAGATGACACAAAACTAGGTGGAAGTGTGAGTTGTGAGGAGGATGCAAAGATGCTTCAAGGGGATTTGGACAGGCTAAGCAACTGGGCAAAAATTTCGCAGATGGATACAGCATGGAGAAATGTGAGGTTAACCACTTTGGAAGGAAAAACAGAAATACAGAGTATTTTTGAAATGGCGAGAGGCTGGGAAGCATTGAATTTTTTTAAAAGGACTTTGGCGTCCTCATTCATGAGTCACTGGAAGCTAACATGCAGGTACAGCAAGCAATTAAGGAGGTAAATGATGTGTTGGCCTTTATTACAAGAAGATGTCTTACTGCAATTATATTGCGCCTTGGTGAGACTGCACCTGGAGTATCGTGTGGCAGTTTTGGTCTCCTTACTAAGCAAAGATATACTTGCCATAGAAGGAGTGCAATGAAGGTTCACAAAATTAATTTCTGGGATGCAGGAATTGTCCCATAAGAAACGATTAAATAGACTGGATCTTTATTCTCTGGAAAGTTTAGAAAAATGAGAGGTGACCTCATTCAAACAAACAAAACTTTTACAGGGCTTGACAGGGTAAATGCAGGAAGAATGTTAGTTCTTGGTTGTGGTGTCTAGAGGGAGGGGACACAATGTCAGAATAAGGGGCAGGTCATTTAGGACTGAGTTGATGAGGCATTTCTTCACTCAGAGGGTGATGAATCTTTGGAATTCTCTTCCTCATAGGTCTTTGGAGTTGTTGAGTATGTTCAAGACTGAGATTGATAGATTTCTACTTATTAAAAACATTAAGGAATATGGGGATAGTGCAGGAAAATGGTATTGAAGTAGAAGGTCAGTCATGATCTCATTGAATGGCGGAGCGGGCTTGAAGGGCTGAATGGCCTACTTCTGCTCCTATTTCTTATGTTCTTATTTAGTAAAGTGCCACATAATAGACTTGTTAGCAAAACTGAAGCCCATGGGATTAAAGTGACAGTGGCGGTGTGGATATGCAATTGGCAAAGGAACAGAAAGCTGGGAGTAGTGGTGAATTGTTTTTCTGACTGGGGAGAGGTACAGAGTGATGTTGCTCAGAGGTTGGTGTTACCTCTTCTTTTTGATATATATTAATTATCTGGACAAAATTTCAAAATTTGCAAATGATGCAAAACTCAGAAAAGTACAGTGGTAAATCGTGAGGAGGATAGTAATGGATTTCAGGTAAACATAGATTGGTAAAATGGGCCATCACATGGCAGATGATATTTAATGCAGAGAAGTATGAAGTGATATATTTTGGTAGGAAAGATGACAAGAGACATTAAATTAAATGATGACATTTTAAAGGGGATGCAGAAGAAGAGATAACTGGAGGTGTGATGTATACTGATCTTTGAAGCATGATAATTTGAAAAGACTACTTAAAAACCCATGGAATTGTTGCCTTTATAGATACAGGGGTGGAATACAAAAACAAAACAATTCTAAAGCACTGGTAAGGCCCCAACTGGAGTTCTGGATTTACTTGAATCATACTAGGGTTGAGGGACTTCAGTTATGTGGAAAGACTGGAGAAGCTGCCATTATTCTGATTGGTGCAGTGAAGGTTAAGAAGAGATTTAATAGATGTTTTCAAAATCATGAAGGGTTTTGATAAAGTAAGTAAAAATTGTATCCACCAGCTGAAGGATCAATGACCAGAGAGAAATTTATGGTTATTGGCAAAAAGCAGAGGCCATCTGAGGAAAAATAAATTATGCAGCAGGTTATTATGATCTGAAATATACTGCTTGCAAGGGTGGTGAAAGCAGATTCAGTAGCAATCTTCAAAAATAAATTGAATAAGTGGTTGAAAGAGAAACATTTTGCAGAGCTATCTAGAAAGTGCAGGGGTATGGAACTAATTGGATAGCTCTTCCAGAGAGCTGGCACAACATAACGAGCTGATTGGGCTTATTCTATGCTGTATCATTGTATGATTCTCCTACAGTGGAGTGACTGCTTGGCCTAAGTAGCCAAGTGGTTATGGTACTGGGTTTGTAACCCCAAGATCAAGAGTTCAAATCTCACAATGGCAAACTATGGAACAATGTAACTTTATCTGAAATGACAGATGGAAACATGTTTGTACTCAAAAGAGTTACTAATTCTGGTGTAAGTGCACTGGTAAAGAACCATTATTTGTCCTTTTCAGTGGTTGGCGGAGAGGAGGGCTGTGGCCGCAGGGGTGACCAGGATCGGGGACGTGCTGGGTGGCGGAGGACTGGGCTGGATGCTCCCACAGGAGTTGGCGCGACGTGCGTCTGTGAGTGTCCAGGTCGCAGCCGATGCCATCCAAGACTTGAGAACGGTTGTGCTCGGACCTGATGTTATTTTGGGTCTTGAGGTGGCCCAGGTGCGCGGTGGTCTTCCGTCTGAACGTTCCCCTGTTCGGACAGAATTCCACATTGGCCCCAAGCCCCGAACCCTCCCTCGGGTGCTGGTGCCCCGCAATATGAGCCGCCTCGGGGACATGCCCTCCGTGCCTTTTGGCACGGCAAAGAGGGGTTTTTTGTACGGACTGCTGCTGCACACCTTCCATTTTCTCGCCCTTGTCCGTCGCCCGGACACACCCTAGCGTGCCTTGTTGCCGTCCGGCGGCGGAGGCCCCCGATGGGAGGCCCTCTACGGAGGTGTCCTCCCCCTTTCTATCGGGGACCTGGGTTGGAGGGTGTTGCATGCAGCAGTCCCCTATAATAAGAGGATGCATATGTTCACGGACTCTCAGGACACGTGCCCTTTTTACGGTCTTGTGGAGTCCGTGGACCATGTATACATAGGGTGTTGTAGGCTGCACTCCCTTTTTAGTTACTTGAAAAACCTTTTATTGATGTTTTGTTTGCACTTCAGCCCCACGCTCCTGATCTATGGGCACCCGGTGAGGAAGGGGGTCGGGAAGGAGGAGGACCTCCTCGTGAACCTGCTCCTGGGCCTGGCCAAGTTGGCCATTAACAGGTCCAGGCAGCGGGCGATCGACGGGGGAGTCCCGCCCGATGGTTTGTCCCTCTTCCTCGGCTACGTTCGCTGTCGGATGTCCCTGGAGAGGGAGCACGCGGTGTCTGCTGACACTCTCGAGGCCTTGCGTGCGCGGTGGGCACCGCAGGGACTGGGGTGTTTTGTTGATCCCTTTAATCACATTTTGATTTAAAGTTTGTAAGGTTCCTTTAAACTTTGTCCTTGGTTTTACAGCTGACCTGAATTAGGGGCTGTGCCTGATTTATCCCAATTTTGTTGATTTGGTTTTCATTTAAAAGATTATCAAGTGTTCAAATCTCACAATGGCAAACTATGAAACAATGTAACTTCATCTGAAACAGATGGAAATGGGTTTGTACTCGAAAGAGTTACATTGGAGTGACACTTTTCCATTTCTGACACAAACGATCCTTAGACCTGCCTAAGTGGTATTATTAATTAGTTTCAATTTAGGGGTAGTTTTGTGTGTTGAATTGAGATTGCCTAAACTTATTTCATATAGGGGTTTTATAGCCAGCAGCTGAGCACACTTTCATACCATTATAGATTTAAATCAGGTCTCAAAAGTGAAAAGCCAGTTTCTAATTCACTGTGCCACCTACATAGCTTTTGCAGCTGAGAAGATGTGAGAAAAAGTGAAGCTGAAAATGCTAATAGCTGAAAAATCACAAATAATTGGACCCATCATAGCATTTGGGTAGATTTGCAAACACATGTAAAAGAGGTTGATTGCATTTTTGAAGGCTGATAAGGAGAAAATTGTAGTAATTTACACTGGGATGGGATACACTCCATTACACTGCTCAAGGATTGGAGGTGGTTGTATTGAGGACATGCAGTGTGAGGAAAGTTTGTGTTGAGTGTGATAATCAGCAAAAGAACGGATATGGTTGGATGACGAGTGGTAGAAATAGAGTTCATATGATAACTTGTTTAGAAGTGCACACGTCAGATTTTGTCAAAGCCTTTGAAGATGTAAAAGGCATTGATAGATGATTGATCAAAGTATTTTCAGCCCTAAAGAAAACACACCATTGGGTCATTCTTTCTGTCAGTTACATTTACATTTTGTCTTTCCTGTCTTAATCCATTACACTTTACGTTTTCTCCTCCACTTTTCTGACTGCTTTGTTCTTACCTTTCTCCCCTCTGTCTTTGCTACCTTTTGCTTTGTTTCTCACAGTATTCAAGCTCCTGGGTGAAGGGTGGAATGTGTGGTGGATGGGGGAAAAGTGCGGAAGAACTTTGAGATAGGGAGGTCAGAGACCATGGACTGAATAATACGGGGTGCCATGATCCCTGCATCCCCACAACTAAAAAGTGAGGGGGGGAGCCCATCAAGGGGAAGAATGGCTGCCCCACAGTCACTTAACGGTCCCCATTAATCGGCTAGAGGTGGGATTTCCATCCCTCAGGGTCAGGAAGTCCCACCTCAAAGAGCTGCCAGCCAATCAGATGCCAGCAGCTCTCAATTTACTGGTAGCACCATCGGGAGTAATGACCACTGCCGACACTGCACTCAGGCCATGATGAGGTGAATTGCGATGGATCAGAACTTCGCAAGTGTTTGGGGGTCAGCGAGTTGGATGGGAGCTGGGGTTTGAGAAGTCATGGAGGAAGGGCATCCAATGGGGTGGGGGAAGGAGTACAACGTGGGGACCCTTCGATGGGCCTGGGGGCCCTTTAAGGATTGACCGCTGCGCCCACCACGTGCCCATGCAGAGAAACCTGCTGGGTTGGCTGCTTGGCGTAGGCCCCTCTGCCACCGGTTGAGTGCTGGTGGCGGCAGGATGAGACCCTTAAGTGAGCCTTAATTGCCCACTTAAGGCTTCAGTTGGCCCACTGGTAAGTGGGCCACCCAATGCCATGTCAACCACTGGTATAATTGGGGGTGGGGGGGGTGCAGTGTTGGGTGGGTAGGTGCAGACAGGCCATCTGCTGGACTTAACGTGCCCCACGCCTTCAAACCTGTCAGTGGGGGAGTGCTAAATCTAATCCCATGGCGTGATTTAATCACAAACATTAAATTTTTTAATTTGAGACCTTTGAGGATTGGGGGCCATTGAAATTCAGGGGGCAGAAGGCTGATGGACAAGTAGAACTTTCTGAAGGACAGGATACAGGTAGCAGTGTTTTGGATAAGCTAAAGTTTAAAGAGTGTTCAATTAGAGAGTGGCCGGGAGATCATTGGACAAATTGATGAGAATTTCAGCAGAAGATAGGCTACGATAGGGAGAAGATATGGGGTCAGAAACTCAGGTCAGAATTTAACTAGAGACCAAGGGTACAAATGGTATAGTTCAACTTGAGACCGTAGACAGCAAGACAGGATGAAGTTGATGGTGAAGACAGACAGTCTTCCCAATGTTTAGCTAGAGAGATTACAGCTTATCCAAGGTTGGATATCAGAGAAAGAGCTTGATACTATAGAAGCAATGGAGATCTTGAGTGAGGGAGTGGAAAGGTAGAGCTGGATGTCATCAGCATACATGTGGAAGCTAATGACATATTTGCAAATTATGTCATCAAGGGTAGCATCCAGATAAGGAAAATAGTGGGCCAAGAATTCTTTGGGGAACTCTGAAGGTGATGGCGCAGGGTTGTCAAGAGTCAGATTTACCTGCAGCAAAACCTTGCTGCCATATTCCTTATTATGATAAACTTTATTTACAATCACAATGAAAATTTAGTATAATCAATGGAGGAACTTGAGAGCAGGAATTTCCACAGCAATGTTGCTGTTTTAATGGCATGAAGGGGACAGGCAGGCCATTCCACTGGTTTCATGCTGACTTCTGGCACTTCTGGGATTTTCCATTTCAAGTTACAGCAATTGTATATGTTTAATTAAATTAGTGGGCATATTCAAATTAGGTGGGAATGAAGGAATACCACCTTGGGATGGTGGAAAGCAGGCCTGGAAAAACGCTGCAGTGAGAGACATATGTGACTGTTTCCTGACGGGGTTCTGACGTGCTGCGATTTTTGAAATGGACTCTTGAAGCAGGGAAGATACAAGGTACCCAAAAATGGTGTGTCTGTAATTTGGCATGCAACTAAGTTAATTCCAAGCTCATTGAAGGGCAGTTTTTGAGAAGAGCTATGGGATACAAGGGCATTGGGTCTCCAAGCTTTCCATGAGGAGTAGCTATATCACAACGGAGAGCCAGTCGTGGACGCAGGTATTAGCCAAAACATTGCTTAAGAGGGGGAAGGCTCAGGGATCATTTCATTCATTGGCACATGGTGGCCATTGCTGCTTGAGAGGTTGATTAGTGATGGCTGTGGCTGTTGGGGGAGAGTGTGAGACTGCAGGCGTTATGGGGGCACAGGTGTGAGGTCCATGATTCTGTGATTGTCCAGGTGGAGGGAAGCAAAGCCAATCATGCAAATGTGGGTTTGCTACTTGGAATTGGAGAAAAGTAGTGAGGAGGAGCAGCCTCTGCAGCAGATGCAGGCTTGTGGATATGACAGGCACAGAGGTGAGGAACGAGAGGCTGTGAGATAATGAAGGCAATGCCCTCACAAAAGAGTCTACCAATAAAGAATAAGCTTCCAAGAAATGTCAGAGCATCAGTGCCACAGGAGACTGCACCTATCCAGGCAACAGGTTTCTGACCTGTCTGCATTTGTTGAGCATCACTGCAGGACGAGCAGGTCTCATGAGTATAATCAGCCTCACTCACTTCTTCCTACTCTGCAGACGTTGACAGACACATCTGCCTTGGCACCCTCCCCACCCCCCACATCTGTTCCTGTGAGAGACATAAGAAGCTGGATATGCTAAACTGCTTCTGCAGAGCTCAAGCAGGCCATTAGAACTTACGCTTTGCTGTGAAGGAAATTGAGGAGGAGGGAGTTCCAATCGCATCACCTGCAGATGATCAGATCTTTTCACCCTGTCTTAAATGGACTCCCATCTCATCTTCGCTGACTCCCTCATTCGCTGCCACCCTGGCCAAGTCATAGGACACCTCCTTTATGACTGTCAGAATGGCTAGATATGACTTTTTACCACTGGACCAAACCTTATCTCTTGCATAATGTGTTTTTTTCTCCTGCAAGGTCAGAAGGGTGAGTGTTAGGACCATAGTGCCCTCATTCAGTACTTATAGCTGCACTAATACATGTGCTGTTACTATCCTCAGTGTTGCATCCCGCACTTTTGCTAGTGATGTGGCCTTTGCCCACAGCTCTGTAATACTCCTGGCATGCAAGTTTTGACTGTTCTGGAGGCTTATGCATCCTCAGATTGCTCATCTCACATGTATGTTGTGACTGCAGATCTGGAGACCTGTCATCTGGGTGCAGTGTTGCACTCACCTTGCAAGTTTCCAGGAAGTCACTGAAATGTTTGCGGCTTGGTATCCAGGTCCTCCACAGCACACTGTTCTTCCTCCTTCCTTTCCCACCTCCTGCCATGCCTGCTTGTCTCATTGGCTTGCATTCTCCTGATGCTGTCTGGGGATTGTAGAATGCCACCACATCCAGAAGAACTTCAAAGGAGGCATCACTGAATCGCGAGGCTGCCCGAGCATGGTTACCTGTCCTTCTCCTCAGCTGCTGCTTTCCTCTTTCTTCTAATTCCCTCTAAATCTAGAACCACAAATTGGCTGCCAGATCACCTTTCAATTGCATCTGCCTCATTCGTCTTTTGGCTACTCTTTGACTCTGCTGCCCTTAATAGAACAGTGACACACACCCTAGTCACTAATTAACCTGCTTGTTAAAAATCACATCAGGCATTAGCACTGAGATAACGCAAGGTCAGGACCCAGAAATGTGCCTGTCCCAACCTCAGAATGAAAATTTAGTTCCATATATCATATTTCCAGCCATGACCATTGGACGCAAGTTACAGCAATATGTTACTGGTGTTCACTGTTGCTCAGGCCAGTAGGAGACCAATTAAACATGACCATTGGAAGGCCACTTGAAATGTCATTTTCCCCTCTGCAGGAATTGGATCAATTGCAAAGCAATTGATATAATTCACTGCAGTCACTGGCGGGGTACAAGGCATGCCATATCCACTTAATTAATACCAGTTATGTGCACATTTTATAAACTGGGTTGGCTGCATTACCGATTCTGTAATTACAAATTTCTGTTCTACTAATTTCTACGTTTTGTCCCTTAAGCACATAACTGATAGTGCAGTGAGTCCAGTTACTGTTAAGTCCAATTACTTGTGTCCATTTCAACCTAATGTAGATCAAGTGACAGGACTCAATGTGCAAAGGTAGTGAGTAACCTGGTAATATACTGAAACTAACCTTTTGTTACCCTTGTAATACTCTGTGATCAGCCATGGTTTAGATAATAGCATAAAATGCTGTGGGCGCTGGAAATCTGAAATAAAAACAGAAAATGCTGGAAAAACTCAGCAGGTCTGGCAGCATCTCCACAGATGATGGCAGATCTGCTGAGGTTTTCCATGGTTTAGAAAATACCTCATTTAAAATTACAAGTTGTCTCACTCCATTGACTGAGTTAGTGTTGAGTATCTTTTGTCTATTTCTAAATCTGAGAGATAGACAGGACATTCTGATAGCAGTAAATTCAAATCTTCCCACACAGGTATTTCCAATTGTGAATGTTTTAGTTGCCTGACAGTGTTAATCTGACGTTTGAACAATAATTCCAGCAGAATGGAATGGATGTGATACCAAGGCCACAAACTCGGTAAAACTTGGAGAAAAAGACAGAAAGAGAATGAGAGAGATTTGCACTTGGAGAAAAATGATCCTGTGGCACACTGGCAATGATTGTACTTGATAATGTTTCACCAATAAAGGGAAATCAGTTCATTGAATGTTGGAGATACCCATAGAGTGGAATTGTCTCAAAGATTTGCACTAAATGCAGGAGCAAGCAGGAAAAGAATGTTTTACCCGCTGGCCGCAATGGTGGCTTTTCACGCCATTTCATCCCAATCCTGCCTCATTAATCATACATTCCTGGGATACACACTGGTGGGCAGCCTCTGATTCATGCACCAGGCGGTCACCTCACCGCTTTCTCATGCTGGGTGCCATATTTAAATTGCAGCTGTGCACACACCTCTCAGTTCTTCCATCCCTGGACTTTTGCACAGCCAGGCCCCGGCAGGCAAGAAGATCGCAGCCCCCCGACTCAGACGCGTCCCTGGAACACCTTTTGGATATTGTGGAGGTCCACCATGATGTCCTCTATCCTTGCTCTGGGCAAAGGCCAGCAAGCAAGGTGACAAATCCAACATGGGAGGCGGTGATCAGTGCCAACGTCCTGCAAAAGAGGACAGCTGCCTTGTGCTGAAAGAGGATCAATGATGTCATCCATTCTGCCAGGGTAAGTCACTCTTTTTATCACTCTAAACTCACACACTCACAAACCCATCACACATCCACAGGGATCTCACATCTCATGAGACAACACTACTAACTCTCACACACACCCTCATATCTCCATCAGGTTCATACCTTCTTGAGTTCATGTCCCGATCCTGTTCATGGCTCCGCTCGCCATGCAAACATTCCATGCAGTGCCATGTGTTCTGCTCACACTCTCACCATCTGTTTTCATGCAGGAGAAGCTGGCTCACAACAGCAGGGAGTGGACTCAGAACAGGGGTGGATTGGCTCACATTAGGCGCTTCACTCACTTTGAGGAGTGTGCCATCTTGCTGACTGGTGGGAACATGGACTGTGCCTGCAGCGACGGTGAGGTCAGCAGCGAACACCCACATGAGGATCCTGCACTACATCATCCCTCTCTCAACGCAAATGTGGGTGTTCTCTCCCCTGCTTTTGACTTTGCTGCCAAGCACTATTAATTCTACTTTGGTTCACAGGGAGCACTGTCAAGCAACCAACACCCTCAGCCAGCCAGTCCCTCAACTCCACCCAGGTCCTCACCTCCAGCCAAGACGACACCTCCATTGGAGAGCTGGTAATGAGCAGCGTGGAAGATCTGTCACAGCACTTACCCACACCCTCCTCCAGCACAGAGACACACACTCAGTGGGACCTAGGTCTAGAGTGGGCTCGGGTTTACAATTTGGTGGTCACCGCACGGACACATGCCTGCAACAGGAGGAGGCAGGTTCAGCCAAGCTTCCTGGCACTCGGAGGATTGCTGGGAAAGAGGTATCTATGAGGTCTGAGTCAGATGATGAGCCTCTGGATTCGGACTTCCAACTCACCGTGGAGAATCATCAGAAGACAGGGAAACATCATGCAGACCTGTTGGAAGCCCTCAACAAAGTGGCAGACGAGTTGGAGGAGTGCATCTGCTTGCTCTCTGATGAAGTGGTGCCCGCGTGTGCGCACATGGAGGTCTCTAGGTCTGCATGGGACAGATGGTGGATGCCATGCGACCCTGGTCCAGCAGAATGCAGAGATGCATGCAGACCTGCACTCCATTGCAATAGCCATGGGTGACTTCCTGCAAAGGGAAATGAGGCACCTCAATGTCCCTCCAGGTGCTCCTTCCCCTCAAGGAGTCAGGCCAGGGACCTCAGGCACCCAAAGAGAGGAGGAGCAGCAGCTGGACACCCCTGGATCATCCACTCAGGAATCTCAGAGGCTGTCCTCTCCCTCCGAATCCTTTTGTTTGTCCAATGTCACCGCAGACGGAGCAGCTGGCCTACAGGATGACAGCCAAAGCAAGCCGGGGCTCCCAAGACCTCGGCTGTCCAGAGGACCCACACTGAAGTCATCAAAAGCAACAGGGCCAACCATTGCACAGGTTGTCTCAACCCCTGCTGTGGATGTCAGTGCAGCACCTAGAAGTGTAATGCCTAGAAAAGTTAAGAAACTCTGATCACAATTGGTTGCATGGGTGAACACATTTTGTTACTTTATAATCTGAAAATATATTCTCTTTCACTGAATAATGTGCAATGTGTCTTTCAGCTTCATTGACAGGCTTCATGAGCCCTCCCACTGCATCCATCCCCCCTCCCCGCCCTCCCTCTCCCACTCCCCCACAGCAGTTCAGCTGCACACAGCCAGATCTTTCCAGAATCTAGGGAATTTTGGAAGATTACAACCAACCTACTAATGAATCCATTATCTGTGCAGGCACTCATTTTAAGTTTCTAGGATATAGGCTGTCAGGCCCAAGAGATTTGTCAGCCTTTAATTCTGTTAGTTTTCCTAGTACTTTTTCTATATAATAGTGATTGTTTTCAGTTCCTCCCTTCCTTTTGTCCATTGGTCTACAACTATTCTTTGGATGCTTATTATACCTTCTACCATGAAGACAGATGCAAAATATGTTTCAAAGTCTCTGTTATTTTCTTGTTTCCAATTATTAATTCCCCAGTCTCATCCTCTGATGGACAAATTTTTAGCTACTCTCTTCCTTTTCCTATACTTGTAAAAGCATTTACGGCTTTTATATTTCTTGCTAGTCTACCCTCATAGTCTAACTTCTCTCTCTGTATCATTCTTTTTGTCATTCTTCTGGCCTACCACTAATCTTCATGGCATTGTACACATTTTCTTTCAATTTTAAACCATCATTAACCTTCTTTAGTTAGCCACTGTTTGTTTATCCTTCTCATAGAGTTTTTCTTTCACAATGGAGTATATCTTTATTGAGAGTCATGAAATATCTTCTTAAATGTCTGCTACAGAAATGATAAAGTTAAAAGATGATGGAAAACCCAGCACTATATTTTTCAAAGGGGCAAAAGAAATACAGCACTGGAAGGGTTAACATAATGGCATGCAAGCTTTATCTTATTTGCTTACTGGTACACCAGTGTGGAACCTCAAGCGGAGGTGACCTTCACCTTCTGAGTCTTTGACTATCTATACTTATTAGTGATCAGTTGCTAGTTATTATGCAGTAACCCAATGTAGGTCACCCTTTCAACTAGCAAGTGTTTTTTGATTCAGTTTGGAGCCATGGACTTTCAAAAATGACATGCAGCAGGACAGAGCTATAAATCAGTGTTTATGTGAGTGCTGAAGCTGCAAGTAAGTATTAGCTGCTAAGGCTTAGCTGTGCTACTGTGTTGATCTCATTATATTATTTTTCAGTCACATTCAGCAGCTACATTCAAAAATTGAAGTGATTTCCAAGTGATATTTGATAGCAGGCACAATATTTGTGAGAAAGGATAGAGCAATTACAGTTTTAAAAGAAGTAACCTAGCAGAACGTTCAGTGCAGATTTGGTTGCATATGTTTGTTTCTAACACAGCTAACTGCTGTTGAGTGTTAACTTTTACAACAATATTTTACAAGGAGCTTAAATTGATTTTTTGCCTGTAATATCTGGAATGATTTTACATTTAGAATTTCATGCTTTTACGTCTGCAACTTGCAGTAATTTGGGAGGTGTTGAAATAACAAAGTAATTGTATATAATTTGAGCTGAAAAACCTGGTTGATGTGTAAGTCAGATAGAAAAGTATTTACTTAATAGGTGCAAATGTCATAAATCATTCTATTAGCAAGGGTGAACACAGGCTGGGGGTAGTAGTTGGTTTGGTAATCTGTTCATTTAACCAAAATATTCTTTGATTAGGTTTTTGCTTTGTTGGAGATGATTGTAACGACTTAAGCTTGAATTCTGCACTGGGCATCTATGGTAGCCAGCTACCCCCAGTGCTACATTCTATTGATAATCATTATAATTGAACATTTAGAGGGAAAATATATCCTACTGCGTTATCATCATAGAAATTATTATTGAAGATATCTGTATAATTACTTAGTCATTTTTTCTTAACTCTGTTTTAAGCTTTAGAATTCCTAGTTAAGGGCAGTCTGTGATTAGGCATTTTGTGTAGAACTGTACCTACCCTGAGCCTTTGAAACATAGGAATGTACTGAGTTTTCTGGACAGCTGTGTCCCTGGAGCAAAACCTTATGATGTCAGTTAAAGTGATTTTCATCCATATGGCAGGTGAAAATGGGCATTAGCTCAATTAAAAAAGAAGCACAGCATTTAACAATTTTATTTCCACTGATATCTTGGTATCCATGAATTTGACTGGGACTGGAAATAGGGGGCCTAGACACCTGCCAGAAACATGTAGGAGCTTCATTCATACAAGAAAATCAAGGTCTTGTAATGTTAACAGGAACCAATGTAATGTTGAAGCCCCAGTAGAAAAAGCATGCACTGCATTCCCACCATTTATTAGTCCTTGGAATTGTGTGGCCTAACAAGTGGTCTTTAAAAGGTGGCCATAAAAAAGGAGAAGGCAGGTTTGTAAATGATTGCTGTGGGCCAGGAGGAGCATTAATACACTGCTGGTCCACAAAGATCACCCTCATGACGCTCGAACCTCTGTGGCTTCCCTAAGGGATACCTGTCCTCATTCCCGTTCCCCCCCCCCCCCCCCCCCCCCCCGCCCCACCCACTTAGGTTATCATGCCTAACTGGCTTCATTTATGGGATGTGGGCTTCACTGACTGGGCCAGCATTTATTTCCTGTCCCCATTTGGCCTTGAGAAGGTAATGGTGAGCTGCCTTCTTGAACCTCTGCAGTCCATGTAGTGTGGTTACACCCACAGTGCTGTTAGGAAGGGAGCTCCTGGATTTTGACCCAGTGACAGTGTAGGAACGGTGATATATTTCCAAGTCAGGATGGTGAGTGGCTTGGAGGAGAAGTTCCAGATGCTGGTGTTCTCATGCATCTGCTGCCCTTGTCCTTCTAAATGGTAGTGTCGTGGGTTTGGATGGTGCTGTCTAAGGAGGCTTAGTTCCTGTAGTACACCTTGTAGATGGTACACACTGCTGCCACTGTGCGTCGGCGGTGGAGGGTGTAAGTGTTTGTGCATGGGGTGCCAATCAAGTGGGCTGCTTTGTCCTGGATGGTGTCGAGCTTCTTGAGTGTTGTTGGAGCTGCTCTGATCCAGGCAAGTGAAGAGTATTCCATCACACTCCTGACTTGTGCCTTGTAGATAGTGGACAGGCTTTGGGGAGTCAGGAGGTGAGTTCCTCTCCCCAGGATTCCTAGCCTCTGACCTGCACTGGTAGCCACAGTATTTATATGGTTAGTCCAGTTCAGTTTCTGGTCAATGGTAACCCCCAGGATGTTGATAGTGGGGGATTCAGTGATGGTAATGCCATTAAATGTCAAGGGGCGATGAATAGATTCTCTCTTGTTGGAGATGGATATTACCTGGCACTTATGTGGCGTGAATGTTATTTGCCACTTGTTAGTTCAAACCTGGATATTGTCCAGGTCTTGCTGCATTTGCACATGGACTGCTTCAGTGAGGAATCACGAATGGTGCTGAACATTCCGCAATCATCAGAGAATATCCCCATTTCTGATCTTATGATG
Organism: Carcharodon carcharias; assembly: GCF_017639515.1. Taxonomy (NCBI): domain Eukaryota; kingdom Metazoa; phylum Chordata; class Chondrichthyes; order Lamniformes; family Lamnidae; genus Carcharodon; species Carcharodon carcharias. Next base: position 41,810,711 of record NC_054477.1, read on the forward strand.
GAAGGAAGGTCATTGTTGAAGCAGCTGAAGATGGTTGGGCCTAGGACACTGGCCTGAGGAAGTCCTGCAGTGATGTCCTGGAACTGAGATGATATACCTCCAACAACCACAACCAGATTTCTTTTTGCTAGCTATGACTCCATTGGAGGATTTACCCTGGATTCCCATTGACTCTAGTTTTGCTAAGGCACCTTGATGCCACACTTGGTCAAATGCTGCCTTGATGCCAAGAGCAGTCACTCTCACCTCACCTTGGGAGTTTAGCTCTTTTGTGCATATTTGAACCAAAGCTGTATTGAGGTCAGAAGCTCAACTGCCCTGGCAGAGCCCAAACTGGGTGTCAGTGAGTGGGTTATTGCTAAGCAAGTGTGGCTTGATAGTACTGTTGATGACCTCTTCCATCACTTTACTGATAATGGAGAGTAGGCTGATGGGGCAGTAATTGGTCAGCATGGATTTGTCTTGCTTTTTGTGAAGAGATCATACCTGGGTATATTTCAGTGCTGTAACTATACTGGAACAGCTTGGCTTTCGCTGCGGCAAACTCTGCAGCACAGTTCGCCAGTACTATTGCCGGACTGTTGTCAGGACCCATTGCCTTTGCAGTATCAAGTGCTAGCAGCCATTTCTTGATATCACATGGAAAGAATGAATTGGCTGAAGACTGGCATCCGTGATGCTGGGGACCTCTGGAGGAGGCCGAGATGGATCAAATACTCAGGACTTCTGTCTGAAGATTGTTGTAAGTGCTTCAGTCTTATCCTTTACACTGATGCGCTGGGCACCATATCATTGAGGATGGGGATACTTGTGTTGTTTAATCGTCCACCACCATTCATGACTGGATGCGGCAGGGCTGCAGAGCTTAGCTCTGATCTGTTGGTTGTGCAATTGCTTAGCTCTGTCTATCAATTGCTGTTTATGCTGTTTGGCATGCATGTGGTCCTGTATTGTAGCTTCACCAGGTATACGCCTCATTTTTAGGTATTCCTGGTGCTGCTCCTGGCATGCCCTTCTATACTCTTCATTGTACCATGGTTGATTCCCTAGCTTAGTGGTGATGGTAAAGTGGGGGATATGCTGGGACATGAGGTTACAGATTGTGATTAAGTATATTTCTGCTGCTGGTGATGGCCCATAGCATGTCATAGTTGCCCAGCTTGGGTTCCTAAATCTGTTCGAAATCTATCCCATTTAGCACAGTGGTTGTGCCACACAACACAACCAACAAGCCAGTGCAGTAATGATGGTTAGTAGACCATGTCATGGGCAGAGGGCCATCAGAGATTCGCCTAATTGTGACAACTTGATCTGTACAAATGAGGTGTTCTTGCACAGACTCGTCCTATTCATTGCTGAGGTGCATAAGTTTAGCTAGAGAATCCTAATTTGCCTTCCAGGAAGTTGGCAATCACCTGTCAAGCAGTGAAATGACATCTGAGAGACGATGTGCTTTGAACAGCAGTCACTCAAAGGCCATGGCTGGAGCTTTTCTGTTCAACTAGTCAACGGCTTCACAGCTTGTCAGTTCTACTGAAGGAGCTTTTCCCTCTGCGCACTCACCTTGGTGACCTTTGCTGACAGGTCAGAAAGATGGTTCCCTGGTGGGCAATCCAGGATTCCAGACTAAAACAGCTCATAATTGGCTTTTTAACAACCTTAACAACTCCTTAATTAGTTAAATGACAGATCGAAGGGGGTTCCCCGCTGTCCTTCAATGCTGTCTCGAGGAAAGCCAAAAGACGGTGAGATCACATTGTTATCCCAACTCAACATCAATTTCTGGGATGTTCCCATCCTGTTCGCCTCTGAACCTGCCTCAAAAGGTCCGGGAAACTTCTGCCCTTGTTCTCAGCATGAACAAGCTATAAATCCTGAAATCAGTGTTATTGAAATTCTGCAACATTTAATCAGTGATTTCCAAAACCATGAGAGAAGAATTAGACATAGGATTTTCAAATGTTCTTGTTAGCCACAGTGTAAAAGTCATTGGCCAGGATTTTACTGGTCCCCAGGAAGCAAGGTAGGAAGCTACGGTGCCAGTAAAATTGCAAGCAGCCAGGTTGGACTGGCTCCTTGATGCAGTCCTGCAATTGGGGCATTTTACCAATGGTGGAACCAGCTGCAGAGAGCTTGTCTGCCTCAAGGAGGTAGGGAGCCAATTTTCATATTTAGAGCCCATTTTTACAGGGAAGGCAGAACCTGCGGCTCCTACGACTTCCCAGAAGGGTTTGCCCTTCAATACTTGGCACAATGATTTTTTTTCACTTAACTGCCTAACTGCTGAGGTCACCTGCATTCACCACCTCTTCCAGTGGCACTGCTGAACCTCAACAAAGCTGCCAACCCTGTGATTAGGCCAGGAGCATCAGGAGTCTGCCTGCCATCCTCAATTGGACTGTGGGCCAATTAGGAAGCTACATGTGGTAAAATTGTTGGGCGGTGCCAGTGCTATCAAATGTGGGTTTGAACCCACTTTTGTCCTGACGTTAGGGTCCCGACGCCCCTCATGAAGCTCAGCCCAGTCAATTTGAGTGCTTACTAATTAAATGTTGTAGCTGGTGAAAATGTTTGTAGTTTGTAGCTCTATAGAGACGGAGGAGAGTAGTGGTGGATGGGGATTGTTCGAGCCTCTGTTTGAGGAAGAAGCTAAGGGCCCTCAGACCATCCTGGTGGGGGATGGAGCTGTAGATGGATTGGACGTCCATGGTGAAGAGGAAGCAGTTGGGGCCAGGGAACTGGAAATTGTTGATGTGACGTAAGGTGTCAGAGGAATCACGGATGTAGGTGGGAAGGGACTGAACAAGGGGAGAGAGAAGGGAGTCAAGATAACAAGAAATGAGTTCTGTGGGGCAGGAGCAAGCTGAGCCAATCGGTCTACCGGGGCAGTTCTGTTTGTGGATTTTGGGTAGGAGATAGAAGTGGGTCGTCCGAGGTTGGGCAACTATCAGGTTGGAAGCTGTGGGAGGAAGATCCCCAGAGGAGATGAGGTCAGTGACAATCCTGGAAACAATGGCTTGATGTTCAGTGTTGGGGTCATGGTCCAGGGAGAGGTAGGAGGAAGTGTCTGCGAGTTGACGCTCAGCCTCCACTTCCATCACCCCCTACTCCTCAACCCCCTCCTATGGCACCACCCCATGCCCACGCAAAAGCTGCAACACCTGCCCTTTCACTTCCTCTCTTCTCACCGTCCAAGGGCCCAAACACTCCTTTCAAATGAAGCAGCATTTCACTTGCATTTCCCCCAACTTATTCTACTGCATTCATTGCTCCCAATGCGGTCTCCTCTACATTGGAGAGACCAAATGTAAACTGGGCGACCGCTTTGCAGAACACCTGCGGTCTGTCCGCAAGAATGACCCAAACCTCCCTGTCGCTTGCCATTTTAACACTCCACCCTGCTCTCTTGCCCATATGTCTGTCCTTGGCTTGCTGCATTGTTCCAGTGAAGCCCAACGCAAACTGGAGGAACAACACCTCATCTTCCGACTAGGCACTTTACCGCCTTCCGGACTGAATATTGAATTCAACAACTTTAGGTCTTGAGCTCCCTCCTCCATCCCCACCCCCTTTCTGTTTCCCTCTTCCTTTCTTTTTTTCCAATAAATTATATAGATTTTTCTTTTCCCACCTATTTACATTATTTTTAAATATTTTTAAATCTTTTATGCTCCCCCCACCCCCACTAGAGCTATACCTTGAGTGCCCTACCATCCATTCTTAATTAGCACATTCGTTTAGATAATATCACCAACTTTAACACCTATGTGTTCTTTTGTTCTGTTGTTTGTGACATCTTTTGATGATCTGCTTCTATTACAGCTTGTTTGTCCCTACAACCACACCAACCCCCTCCACTTCTCTCTCTCTCCCCCCACCCAAACACCCCGCCCCCCACACACACACCTTAAACCAGCTTATATTTCACCCCTTTCTTGGACTCACTCAAGTTCTGTCAAAGGGTCATGAGGACTTGAAACGTCAACTCTTTTCTTCTCCGCCGATGCTGCCAGAGCTGCTGAGTTTTTCCAGGTAATTCTGTTTTTACTTTAAAAATAGCAATGGTTAATGCATGAAACAAATTAGGTAGATTTCAGTGCTTTGTTGTATATGGAGCCCAAAAGACACTTTTACACCACAGATCAGTGTGGGGAAAGCAGGCTCAGTCCATTATCCCTCCCATTTATACTTCCAGCCTTGTCATTCTCTTTTAGGCACCAAATAGAAACAGAGGCAGCAAATCTAGAAGTAACTCATATGATCTCTGGAAATTATAGTTCACCATCACTGCTGGAAAAAGGCAAATTAGGCAGCTTATATGGTGAGAGAATAGTATAACTGTAAGTGACTTCTGTTTGTAAATGTGTAACTTGAAAATTTGTAAGTGTTTTTACCCTTTCTTTGCTAAGAAAGTCAGCTTTAATCATCACATAAACAATGAGATATTTCAAAAAAATCATTCCATGAGGTGATAAATGTTCACGTAGAATATTTTGAATCACTGTTTGTATCATTGAGAAAGAAGTATATACTTTACAGAACCCCTGAAATGAGAAAAATAGAAAGAAAAGAGCCAGAAATAAGAGGAATTAAATTCCTACCCCCCACTCCAAAATATCTCAAGTTTAAAACATCATGATTTCAGTAAAGTGTTAGTAAATTTGTCTGGTGATTAGTTTGTCCTTTTAAGTAGATCTTACCTGCACAGTGGAGGACAGGAAGCACTGTCCATGCATATCCCATTGTCTCAAAAATCTCAGTACAAATAAAAGCAGAACAAAAGATCTTCTCTGGTTCAGTTGAATTTTGGATTCCTGTTCAAGGTGGAAAGGCTCGAAAATAGGTGATGGAGAACAGCATGTTCCTATCCCCAGGCCATTTTCATTCCGTGCAGAGCTGAGGGGTGACCAGCAGCGAGTAGTCTATTAGGTCAATTAAGCCTATTAAGGTTGTTCAGCAGAAGGCAGGTGGAATTTTCCAGTTGGCTTGCGGGCCCCATACTGAAGCTGAAGCACAGTCAGGGAATTAAGGTGGCATTCTAGCAGCAAACCAGAGGGGCCAGCACTCCATCCTGCTAGGGGTCCATCCCCCATTCCCTCCAATCCTGCCATGGCTGTTGGGCCACAGCTACGGCCACTGGCCATCCAGTGAAAGGGTTAAATTTAAAACTTTTTAATTTATCTTCAGATGTGCCTCCATCATGAGGCACCACCTCTCTCTTTTACATGCATCAACAACTCCAAACTGGGATCAAGGGGCTGTTGACGTATTATTGCTGGATGGCCTCCTGTTGATGCCCCAGCCTTGGGAGCTGCTCACCATCCTTAACTGGATGACCCCCTGGCCACTAATTGGCCATCCCCACAAAAATCACATCAGACATCTGATGCTGATGCAATGCTGGGTCGGGGCCTGATGCTGGGGTCCCATCCCCAAAACAAAATCCAGCCCCTCAGGTCTATACATAACTCTTTGAGTACTAAGGGTGTGCCCCTATGACAGCTAACACAATTACTGTAGTAATAAATGCCTTGACTCACTGCTGATTTTCATCCTTTATCTTTGTAAACATTGAAATGTTTATGATTATTGGAATATTTAATAGCCTTCAAAAAGGCTTTAATTTTGTAGAGTATTTTAAGTGACTCACAGTATGATCTTTCTCTTTAAGAATGGGATTCTTTAAGATAATTACAATCTTGTGGCCAAAGCCATTTCAGCAGTGGGAAAATGCAGAGTAAGTTCCCTCTACTTTCAGGAGATTCTAGAGAAAGAAATAGCAAGTCAAAAGTGAGAACATCTTTGCAGTTCACTAAAGAGTAAATAAGGAAGAACTGTTCCAATGGCTGAAGAATCTGTAACCAGAAGACGCAGTGATAAGGTACTTGGCAAAAGAACCAGAGGTGACATGAAGAAAAATAATTTTACACAGCGAGTTGTTTTTATCTGGAATGCACTGTTGGAAAGGGTGGCATTAGCAGATTCAGTAATAACTTTCAAAAGGGAATTGAATAAATGCTGAAAAGGAAACATTTGCTGGGCTATGGAGAAAGAGCAGAGGAATGTGACTAATTGGATAGCTCTTTCCAAAAGTCGGTATGTGCACAATGGGCCAAATTGTTTCCTTCAGTGCTATATCATTTTATAATTTTATGAAAAGTAAAACATATGGATACTGTAGTTGCTGTAATTGGAGGTGATTGTTCTTGATGGTATTGAAATTATTGACCAGGTAACACTACTGAGTGTTATGGAACTGAGATAAAAACAGAAAGTGCTGGAAATACTCAGCAGGCCTGTCAGCATCTGTGGAGAGAGAAGCAGAGTTAACACTGAGTCAAATATGACTTCTTCAAAACTGAGGGAAGGTAGAAATGTGATAAGTTTTATGACATTGAAAGGGGGGAAGGGGAGGAAGAACAAAAGGGGGGGTCTGAGATGGGGTAGGGGGCGGGAGAAATTAAATAGCAAAGATGTCATGGAACAAAAGGCAAAGGGTTGTAGTAAAGAAACAAAGCATTTCTCCAGTGTGAGTGTGAATGGCAGAATAATGAACAGCTCTGCCCAAAAGCAAAAACATGAAAAACAAAATTCAGACCTGCACATGGGGGAAAAAAACAGAATCAAAATGGGGGACAGAACTCATGACCAGAAACTGTCGAACTCAATGAAGGCTGTAAAGTGCCTAACTGGAAGATGAGGTGCTGCTCTTCAAACCTGCATTGAACTTCATTGGACCACTACAGGACAGAAATAGGAGCGTGTGAGCAAGTTGATGAATTAAAATGGCAAACAATTGGAAGCTTGGGGTCATGCTTGCAAATGGAGCAGAGTTCTTTTGTTAAGCAGTCACCCAATCTGCGTTTGGTCTCCCAAGGGTAGAGGAGACTGCACTGTGAGCAGCAAATACAGTATACTAAATTGAAAGAAGTACAAGTAAATTGCTGCTTCACCTGGAAGGAGTGTTTGGGGCCTTGGACAGTGAGAAGAAAGGAAGTGAAAGGACAGGTATTGCACATCCTGACTGGGATTGCATGGGAGGGTGCTGTGGGAAGGGGATGCAGTATTGGAGGTGATAGAGGAGTGGACAAGGGTATTGCAGAAGAATGGTTCCTTTGGAATGCTGACAGGGGAGGAAATAGGAGGGGAAATTGATATGTCTTCCTTTACCCTCAACTGAGGATTCCCCCAGTTGTGATTGACAAGGCCCTCAACTGTGTCTACTACATATCCCACAATTCTGCTCTGACCCCTTTCCTTCCCTCCCAGAACCGTGATAGGGTTTCTCCTATCCTCACTTCCCACCCCATCAGCCTCCACATTCAAAGAATCATCCTCCGTTATTTCCACCACCTTCAGCATGATGCCACCACCAAACACATCTTCCCTTCCCCTCCCTTGTTAGGATTCTGAAGAGACCTTTACTTCCATGACACTCTGGTCCATTGCTCTATTATCCTCAATACTTCATCCCATTCCCACAGCACCTTCTCATGAAATCGCAGGAGGTGCAACACCTGCCCTTTTACTCCCTCTCTCCTCACTGTCGAAAACCTCAAATACCCCTTTAAGATAAAGTAGCAATTTACATGTGATAGTGGTAGAAACTGTGGGCGGAATTTTCCACTCCCGCCAGTGGAAGGTTTTGTGATGGCTGGGTGCAGAAAATTCGGTGTGAGGCCCAAAGTCTGAACTCTGTCAGTGGGAAAACAAGCCAGAATTTTCCCCTCAACACTTTCATGGTGGGCTGATGGCGGGTCAGCTTTCCCACTGATCCAAGTCAGGAACCCCATTTGCTTGCATTAGCATGAAACGAATACTCATTAAATACACACGTTGCTGGAATCATGTTCTCCCTCCCAATTACGTGCCACGCCAACAGGAAATTAAACTGGCCTGAATCAGACCGGGTATAAGTGGTGTGCAGCATTCACCTTCTTTTCGCTTGTAACTTCAAAGTCGAACGTTCAATGCCCACCTGCAACAGCACTGCTCCAGGTCTTCAGCTATGCCAAAGCTACTGTGTAAGGCATGACTAATGGGGATGTCTAGTGGGGCTGCTAATGGTGGTTGCTGTGCTCCTCCAGGAGGATTGCACTCAGTGGGTGCCACGAATCTGAGACAGAGCTGCACTCTACCAACAGAAAACATCTTGGGGATCCAGGGTTGTGGGAGTGGAAGTTGACAGAGACATGAGGGTAAAGGAAACAGGGAAGGGTTGTTGGGCAGGGGGGTGGGGGAAAGATTTGGGGCTTGCAGAGGGATGATTGGGAGTGTGGGAGCTGGAGCTCGACATGGAAGGAGTGAATGCTAACATGATAGGGAGGTGGGGTGGGGCACGAGTGGGAGGGGATGCATGCTAACTCTAGAGTAGGGAAGGGCAGAGAGTTAGTATATCACAAGAGGGAAGGGTTGCGCCTACACTCATGACTAGGGGTGGAAGGGAGTTAAGGGTTGCACAAGAGGGAAGGGTAATACAGAGACTCATGGAGGGGAGAGGAAAATGGTGTTATGGTCAGTCTAGAAGGGACAGGGGCTGAGTGAGTGACAGACAGTAATCGTCCTAGGACTGAGGCCAAAAGGCCCGGTTGAGAGACTAAAGGCAATCCTGGTGCTCTGTGGACTTCATAGTCAGGGTGAGAGTTTAAATGCAGTCCTGAGGCACTGCGGGCCATGCTGTAGGGCTATGCATGGCACGCATATCGTGGTCCTGCTCCAGGGAGAGCAAAGGCCTGTGCTCAATGGGCGGCCAGGCACAACTTGGTGTGTAGGGTTTGGTCTTTGTCTCACACTCAGTGGTCCTGGGAGTGGGTGGCTCGGTACTGGGCTACAGATGGTCAGGGGAGGCATCTGCAACCTGTAAAATGGGGAAAACGTAATAAAGGGAGAGATACTCAAAGCTCTCGTGGGGAGGGTCACCTCTGTAAGTGACTGTGCACACAACGTCAAGGGCGAGGGGTGAGGTCCACAAGAGGCATGAGGACATCCATAGTGATGAGTTGAGAGGGAAGGACAGGAATGTCCACAGCCAATAACTATAGACTCCAGGCTTACTGGGGGAGGCTGGAGAATTACCGGAGGGAGGCCTTCCTGCACATTGTGGGGTTCCAGGATGATTGGAGGAATGTGAAAGGTGACAGGGGGAAGTTGGTCTGAAGTAGAACTGCTGCACCTCCATCTTGAGGACCCGAATAAATGACAGTTTAAAAACGAAACTGTAAAGAAATCTCCACAGAAGGTGTCTGAGGCAGTGTGGGAGGAGTCCATGACTGGACTCAGGGGCCCTTTCAGGGAGCAACCTCATATTTATTCGATTCTCAACATGGGGATGAAGGGTCACCTTATAGAACACATGAACACTTTACTTAGAACTCTCAGTTCTTAATAATGGTGTGCTTTTACGCAAGAAAGTAATAATCAATGGTCTCACATTAAAAGTGGTCTCATTGAGCACTTAACCAAGAGAAATGAAGAGGCATCCAGCCCACTATGGGAGCACAGCTGCTGCATATCTGCAAGATGCTCAATCAAATCTTGTAATTCTTCTGTGTACAAACCTGCTTCCATCTGTTTCAGATGAAGTTACATTGTTTCATAGTTTGCCATTGTGAGATTTGAACTCTTGATACTCTTTTGAGTAAACCTGTTTCCATCTGTTTTCAGATGAAGTTACATTGTTTCATAGTTTGCCATTGTGAGATTTGAACTCTTGATCTTGGGGTTACAAACCCAGTACCATAACCGCTTGGCTATTTAGGCCAAGCTTGTAAGGCATCAAATCTTGTAAAGTGCATCGTCCAATTGACATGGATTAGGGCTAAAAGGCATCTGGTCATTCAAAAAGTGCAAGGCAGGCTTAATCTCTGATCCAAATCAGACATCGTAGGAGTACTTTTAATGAGGGTGACCATAGCTGTCCTCAAACCTCTTCCATCTTCTATAGACTTGAGATGTCAGGTTGTTGGGGTGGCTCTGAGGCACCTATAACCTGTGAGGGAGCATTGCAATTACAAGAATGCAACAGGGAACAGCAAGTAGAGCTGATGCAGCACTAGGGCATCACAGAGGCTTTCTGGCTGAGAGGCCTAAAGGTTCCAAACCCAGGATGCAGATGCTTTCGTGAAAGGGCTTGATACATCTCCCTGCCATTACAAAAGGGGAGAGTAATTAACATGAGTCTGCTAAACATCACATGAATCTGAGGCTCACAAAAGGGAGGCAATCACGGACTGGGAGCTTGGTCACCTGTGCAATGAGAGGATATAGATGCATATGAACGACGCATTCAAATCATGAGATCATTGTCATGAACAGAAAATGTATTTACAAAGGTGTAACTAATGAGCGTACACAGTGATTGAACTCCTCTGCCCCCATAGTGATCTCAGAATTTCTTTCTTTTTCTAACCCTATGTCTTGGTTCACTCCCGACATTGCAGCAGAGTTGGAGGCAGCCTGCTGACTGCTGTGCCCTGTTGTCTATGATGACCTTGGCGTGTGTCCTTTGGAGGACTAAGGCCTAGAGGCCCCTGGCCTGCTTTGGGTCTCCTGCTGTGAGGCAGGTGCACCCTCCTTGGCCTGTGGAACTGGAGGTGATGGGTTCACAGGCACAGGGGATTGGGGTCAGATGGACACTCTCAGAGTCACCTGGGTAGATGCCACAGGATGTCCAGCTGATGGTCCTCCTCTCTGTGGATGCCCAAAAGCCCCTACCTGACTCCTTGAGGAGAAGGGGCTCCTGGTGTGAGGTCAAGGTGCCCTGCCCCCCCCTCTTGCCTAGCCACTGATGGATCCCAGCTATGTCAAGTGATGGAGCGCAGGTCCAAGTGCAAATCCAGCAGAATCTGCTGGACCTAAGTCTCCAAGGCAACCACCACCCTCCCATGGAGACCTCAAGGCACTCACATGTTGGAGCCATGACATTCGACAAAACGTGACTCCTCCATCCTTCGCTCCAGTCTGTTGATTGCCTCTCACAACTCACAACTCTGTCTGATGTTCCACCACCTGTCATTGCATCTCCAGGATGTTAGCGATGGCCACTTCCAAAGGCTCAGTATGTGACTCGGACTCAGCAGGTGCCCGTTTTCCAACAGTCCTCCGAGTGCCAGAGATCTGGACTGTCACTGCCTCCAACTGCTGTGGAGACTTATCAGTGAGGTGTTCTCCAGAATGTAACCCCGAGCCTAATCTAGATCTTTGACCCACCAGGGTGCGTGTTTCTGCGCTGGTGGAGGGTGCAGGTGAACGCAGTGGTGGGTCTTCATCTAAAGCTTCCTCAGCATCCTCATCTGATGTGGCCTGAAGGTTGAGGCTTATGGTAGCTCTGGTGGTCTTCTGGGCTGCTGGTGCTTGTAAGAGAGAGAAGATGGATTTTGTCCTTGAGCAGGCTGAATACAGCATTGCATGTCACTTACTGGAAATGTCAGGATGTGATCAACTCATGGAAGGATCATCTGTACTGGGTTGCTGGGAGAGGCTGATCTCACCTTCACCACAGGAGCAATCCCTGTCCTCCCCTGCCAACTCAGCGGCAACCTCTTTGAAACGTCTGAGCTCTAGGATGTCACCATCCCTTCTGTAGCCTGGGATCTCTCCATCCTGTTGTGGACAAGCTTGGCCTGGATGAAGATAAATGGATGGAATATGATGAGAAAGGATGGAACAGAGGTTGGGAAATATGCTTGCTTACTGTGTGTGCTGAGCATTCCCCCCACCCCCCCCATCCATTAAAGGCTGAAGATGCTGTTTGTGCAGCATGAAAGATTAGGTGCTGGTGATGTTATAGTGTCCATGAGACATTCAATGCTGCTATCTCCCCCATTAATATTGTGTGAGACTGCTGAGGATTGTAACCTTTTGATTGCATGAGGCCATTATGACCGTGTGAGATTGAAGTGAGCTGAAGGTTTACTTACCCTAGTGAATAAGAGCATTCATCCTCTTCCTGGACTGCAGGACATTTCATTGGCAATTGCCCATGGCACCGATCTCCTTTGTGACTGCCTCCCAGGCTGGCAAGGTGAGGTTGGTGGACCTTCTGGAACCAACTCTTGGGTAAAGAACATCCCGGTATTGATGGACACCTATTATTAAAGCCTCCAGGGAGTCATAACTAAACCTTGGGGCCACGCTCTCCTTTGTACTGGGGGCCATCTCAAGGTCGGTGTTGAACACAGCTGGGCTTCAGACAGTGAATGTGTATATTTGGGTGGTGTTTAAATATGGCGCCAGGACCTTCAACCGTACTATGTGATGGCAGGCTGGAAGAATCAGGGCCCACCCCACTGTGTGATTCAGAGAGCTGCTCTCTGACACATAATTAATGAGCTTCCAAGTGTAAAATTGGGCACCATATCCTGTCCCACTGCACAACTGGAAATGCACCACTTATCCCAACCGCCACTGCACTTAGTGTTTGGAGCGGAAAATTTCACCCTCCGATTCAATTTCTGACCATGAGCTCTGTCCCCAATTTTGATTCCTTTTTTTTGCCATGCGCCAGTTTGAATCTTGTTTTTCATGCTTTTGCTTTTAGACAGAGCTGTTCATTATTCTACCATTCACTCACTGTGGACAAATGCTTTCTTTATTTACTACAACCATTATCACTCCCTTTGCTTTTTGTGCCATGACATTTGTCATTTAATCTCTCCCACCCTCTACCCTATCCCACACTTTCCCTTTTGTTCTTCCTCCCCTCCCCCTTTCAATGTCATAAAACCTATAACATTTTCTACCTTCCTTCAGTTCTAAAGAAGTCATATTAGACTCGAAATGTTAACTCTGTTTCTCTCTCCACAGATGCTGCCAGATTTGCTGAGTATTTCCAGCATTTTCTGTTTTTCTTATAGATTTCCAGCATCTGCGGTATTTTGCTTTTATCATTTAACTGTGGTTGTGTTTGTATTTAGGCATACAGTTGTTGCAATGTTGGCATTTACAATTTTGGCCTTCAAAAAAAAGGATGTAAATTTAACATCTTTGCAACCATTTTATGGACTTAAAACAGGTGCAGTGATAACCAATTTAGCAGGCAAATGCTTGACCTGCACAAGCATTTGGGCCACTAAATTGTTTGGGCAATTTTTTTAGGCACCCCCTGGTGACTGCCTGAAGTAAGTGCAAGTTTCGTTTGCTTTTTAGATAGGTTCCTGGGTCTGCTTTGGATCTGGATTGTTGAATTTGTTTGCATAACTCCAGGTCTCGAGCAGCCTAACCAACTGTCCTTAAGACACTGCTGGGGACTGCTTTAAAAAGTCTCAAAATTTCTTGAGAACATGGTTTTAATGGAGTCTGAATTAAAAGGAGGACACCTCATGACTCGATAAAACAATCGCTTTTCCCTACTCCCAGTCACTTCCCTACCTCCAAAACTTAAATGTGGGTCTTGACGGGTGATATGCGTAAAGCCTTCTTGAGCCAGATGCACCAAGTGGCAACCATAGGTAACCTGAATTAGTATGCTGAAGCCTATGAACAAATTTAATTCAGTTCTCAGTCCTGTCCATTCTGATATGTAGTCGTTGCTGGTTTGGGACATTAACAAAATTAGGTCACACATCATCGCGATTTATTACAATATGGAGCATAATTTTACACCTCGTGGGCAGGTGCGTGCCCGACCCAATCAGGTGTAAAATAGCATGGGAAGACGTCGGGTGAGCATCCCAACGTCATCCCCGCACGCTCAATCTTCAAGTCGGCAGGCGCACCAGGGTGTCGGAGCCGTGCTTGCCATCAATCAAGAAGCTACTTAAGACCATTAAAAACTCAATTGAACTCGATTTTATGTTGCCCATGTGATTTCACGCTCATCGCATGGGCAAAATGGGCAGGCGGGCAGCCCACATTTTGCAAAACCTCATCCAAGGGTGGGATAAAAAGGGTCAGCAGCATTGCTAGTATGAGTAGTGAGGAGTTTAGGAAATAGTTTGCTACTGGTTACTTATTTGAACATGACAGATTCATCTTAGTTCTGAGCTTCATTCTTAGCATTTCTAGGCTGCATTTCAGGACTGTTAGGAAATAGAGATAGCTTAAGTAAATTATAAAAACAAAAAAACTGCGGATGCTGGAAATCCAAAACAAAAACAGAATTACCTGGAAAAACTCAGCAGGTCTGGCAGCATCGGCAGAATTTCAACTTTTTCTTGGACTCGAACTCAAGTTCTGTCAAAGGGTCATGAGGACTCGAAACGTCAACTCTTTTCTTCTCCGCCGATGCTGCCAGACCTGCTGAGTTTTTCCAGGTAATTCTGTTTTTGTTAAGTAAATTATACTTGTATTTGTGGATGTTAGGAATGAGTTTTAACTTTAAAGTTTAAGTTTGATTTGTATTTCTGTATCTGTGTGTTAAGAAAGTTCAAATGGAATTTTAGTTTCACTTCAAAAGGCTGCTTGCATTTCTAATGAGATGTTTATGACCCCTATAAAGTGAAACTAAACACACAAGAGTAAGAAGAACAGTACTGTTGCCTAGCAACGGGGTTGTGGGGGGGTGGTGTGGTGGTGCAGCTAGGCAGGTTTCTCCCACAGACATACACCAAAGAAGAAGGAAGACAGCAGTTTGTTTTGGAAGCTGTTTGAGTTCAGTTGGTTTGAAGGCAGCTGTGTAGCAGAAGCAGCCTAAAAGGATAGCAAGTCCCAAGCTAAGAAAAACCCCAAAAGTCCAGAGGAGCAGAAGAAGAGAAAGTCCAAAGAAGACCTTCTCGTTAAAGGAAGGACAGGAATCTGGGAAAAGGTCCTTTTAAGTGAAGTTAAGAGTGAGGGGCAGAGAGAAAGGCTGCATGCTTCAGATTTAAAGTGAGAGCAGCTTGAAGAAACAAGTAGGTTCAAAGAGACAACTGAAGGTCTGCAATCCTATGTTATGGGTATGTGAAGCAGCAGTGTACTGTTAAAAACAAAAAAACTGCGGATGCTGGAAATCCAAAACAAAAACAAAAACAGAATTACCTGGAAAAACTGAGCAGGTCTGGCAGCATCGGCGGAGAAGAAAAGAGTTGACGTTTCGAGTCCTCATGACCCTTCGACAGAACTTGAGTTCTGTTAATGCTGATTTGGTGAGAGAGAGTGCACGAAAGACAGCTTGAGTGCACATGGTGACCAAGGGAAGAGGAACATCAGAAGAAGAGTTTGAAACTCTGGAGGTGAACCCTTGTGGAAGGTGTCTGAGCGAAAACATCAGTTTGGGAGAAGATTTCAAGGCAAGGTCCTGAAGTGTGGAGATTAGAATCCATTGTGTGAAAGACGGAATTCAGTGAGACTGTTGGATCAAGGTGTGACAAGCATCTGGGGGGAGTTGAGGAGAGATCCATAGCATCTGTTTGAGGTGGCATCTGTCAGTTGGTTTCAGAGTGTGGTTGTCTGACCACAGGGTGCCATAGGTTTACATGGACTGTGTACTTACTGTGAACATTAGAGTATAAGATAGTATTTGTAACTTGTGTTATCCTGACAAATCTGTAGACATCTGTAAAGGTATTGTTGTGGGTGATGGAGTATTGTAACATAGTTCATCTTTTCTTGTTGAATAAATGTTTTATTCTTTTGTTAAAAATTTATCAGCTGACTTCTATGCCTCTGTTCAGTAGCTACTCTCCACGTATCTAAACAAACAAAAATAAAAGGATCTATCAAACTGGGTCCCACTCTGGGATCAGGCTTGTCCAGGGGGTAACCTCATCTTGGATCATAACAACTCATTGGTGTCTCCAAGGCCCCTGAAGGATCTTGACCTTCTGTTACCCTGGTAATGGGGATTGTGGTCTCCGCTGGTGGCACCTCCTCTGAGGAAGAAGAGCGGGCAGAATGGAGAGGAGACCAGGTGTTCCATTGCAGCTTCCAGGGGAGCAACCTGTGGGAGGAGAGGTGTAGGCACAAGGGTTGCAGGGCCAGCAAGGTGGAAGGGGCCACAGAAGATGCCACTATCCTGCTGCCAGGGTTTACAGGCAGCGATACAACTATCTCAAAATGTCTGAAGTGCAATGCCAAAGGAGGCTCCGTCTCTCCAGGGAGACTGTGACCTCCATTTGTCAGATCACTGGGCCTGAGATCACCTTCAACTGTGTGGGTGCAAAACCCCATGCCAGTGAATCTGAAGGCCATGGTGGCTTTCAACTTCTATGCCTCCGGCTCTTTCCAGGGGTGAGTGGGGGATCTTTGTCAGCTGTCCACACTTGTGCCAAGCTGGTGACAGAAGCTCTGTTCAGGTGGGTAATGACATTTACTAATTTCCATATGGACAAGGCCAGACAGGCTGAGCGAGCCAGAGACTTTGCCATGTGATCATCAAGGTGCCAGCAGGTCAGCCAGTTGACTTCATCAACAGGAAGGCATTGAACATCCAGATGGTGTGTGACCACAGGACACAGATTCTGCAAGTCTGTGCATGGTACCCTGGCTGCTCCCATGACGCATATATCCTCAGGCACTCCCAGGTGCCGAGACTATTCAGTGCTCCAGCCGGACTGGATGGATGGCTGCTGGGTGACAAGGGCTATTTGTTGAAGAGGTCGCTCATGACGCCTCTCTGCTACCCAAGAACAGAGGCAGAGCAGCGTTACAATAGGAGTCATGCCTCCACAAGGGCGGTGATAGACAGGACCATAGGTCTTCTGAAGATGCGCTTCTGATGCCTGGACCGTTCAGCGGGAGCACTACAATATCCCCCAGAGCGGGTGTCACTGATAGTAGTCGCATGCTGCACTCTCCACAATCTGGCACTGGCAAGGGGGAACCCACTGGAGGAAGAGGATCTTGACACAGCTCCACAGGCCATAGAGGATGAATCCAGTCATGAGTCAGAAGAGGAGCATGGTGAGGAGAATGCTGAGGGCATGGAGGCAGACCTCTGTATCCTTCAGGTAGGCAGGGACACCTTGATCCAATGCTCCTTCAGCTAGGATGCCAAAGACTTGCTTCCACCTCAAGCCAGGGCTGCTGCCTCCATCCCAGATGTCTGAAATTACTCTTCCATTTGAACCCAAAGTCCACTCAGTGCCTGTGTAATAAAGTTTAATGCCAGTCACATCCAGCATTACATTCTGGTGTACCTTGCACCAATAAAATAAAAAGCTGAAGCATACTCAGGCCATTACAACAAAAACAAAATTTATCTAATTTTGGCAATCCAAAAAAAAATCACATAACCTTTTCTGTTCTTCATTTTTAGACCAGTAAATATAAACAAAACATTACACAACAGATCACCCTTGACCAGTCCCTCTTGTGCTCATGGTACCTTAAACTTACATTTGTGAATGCTAGGCCTTGGTGCCCCCCACCTTGTTGGCAGTGGCATTGGTGGCAGCCTGCTGACTCTGGTATCTTGTTAGTCTTGATGACCTTGGCGGTTATCTTCTGAGCAGTAGAGCTTGTGTTGGCCCCTGACTGGGAGGGAGTGACCAGTGCCGTGGTTGACATCTCCCCAGTCATCACAGCCTCACCAGATGCCACGGTCACAGGCAGAGTGGTGGAGGAACTACTGTAGTCATCCAGAACACCCTGAGAGGAGTTCACAGAGACAACAAGCAACTCGTGCGCCAACGTGAGGTCACTCTGGACCTCCCTGCTCGCCATTGATGGGCGGGCACCTGGTTGGGATACTGGGTGCCTCATCCATCTCCCACACTGACACTGACCACTTGAGGTCATTGTCTGTGTGAGGGCTTGCAGGTGCGAGTGCACCCCCAGGAACCACTGATTCTGTTCCTGGAGCTGCCTGTCCATGAGAGTTGCCACTCTCGCAATGGAGGAGGCAGTGTGCTTGGCCATGAGGGTCAACAGAATGCTTATACTCTGTATGGACTCCACCACAACAGAGACCATGGCATGCATACCCTCATGGATCTCTGCCAGATCCTCCCGCACATCATGCTGGACATCCAGCATCTACCACCTAATAGATGATTCCAGAGGCTCGTCATCTACCTTCAACTCAGCATCGTCCTGGTCGACAGCAGTCCTCCAACTGCCGGCGCCCTTGGTGCTCTCAACCTCCGCCTACTCCTCAAGTGTGTGTGAAGTGCCCTCACTGCTGTGCTCCGGCATTCTAGCCGCCGATCTAATGACCACTGAGGTGCTGGTATCTGTGCTGGTGTCTAGTTCAGAGACCGAGTGTGACGCAGGGGCAAGTGAAGCCTGGTTGTCTTCTGGCATCAGGGGTGGCTCTTCAGGGTCTTGTGATTGAGTACATGCTGGCGAATTGAAGGGAGAACAACGACATGTCATAAGTTTAAGTCACTCCGCATGCCAGGCACCCTGGTGAGACAATGGAAATCTGCATCTTGGTGCCATTGTCTTTCAATGATCAATAGGGAATCCAGTTTTGAGACTCCCATCAATGATGAGACTCCACAAGAATGTTTGCACCATCTGACACTCTCACCTCTGTGCACTTCACTCTTACCTTCATCTGACACTCCAGCCTCCCCATGGCTGGTTGACCGAGGTTGGGGCACATCTCCAGCTCCAAGGCGTCTTGTTTGAACCTGGATAGGATTAGGTTTGGGGGGGCCTCAGCCTGCCCGTGATCTATCAATGTTGTTATGACCCATCTTTTCCTGAAAGTACAGAGGAGCATGACTTAGTTCACTCTCTACCTGCAGGCGCCACTGCAGCCTGGCCAACTCCACCTGAGGAACACATCTGAGGCATTCTGTAATCTGGTTTCCATGAGCACAGCCTGCCACAGGGTAAACCAATGTTGCAGGAGGAACCTCAACCAGATGTTAGGCCCCTCAAATGTGTATGCAAATAGACTAACGCTTGCTTCAGCAGTGGGCAAAATACTCATTATGATGGGCAATGCACTTCTGGCCAAAAGTTTACGCATGATTTCTGTGCTATTTTGTTGTGTGGGCACATCTGAGTCCTGTCCCTCAAGCCACAAGGCACTCAGTCAAAGCAACCAGGGCTCACCTTCTTGGCCAGCTCTGGTGTCAGTTGGCATTCAGACTCTAACACCCCTGAGCTCCAAGGGGGGATGGCCAGCCCTTAACAATTCACCACACTGATCCATGCCAACATGGTACTCACCCTTCCTGAGAGCAGCAGGTCGTTAAACCTTTTGTTGCACTGCACCCATGTGTGCCTTACAATGTTGTGGCTGCTGACCTGCGCTGCCACCTCCTCCCAAGCTTTTTTTGTTAGGTGCGGTGGCCTCCTCCTTCCATCCCTGGGGACAAGGGTATCCCTCCTAGCAGCCACGTCCTCCAGGAGAACCGTGAGGCATTCATCCGAAAACTGGGGGGGGTGCTGAGTGCCCACCCGACCTACCCTCCCACCTGGCATCTCCAGCCTCACTTGAGGCCATAACTTTGGTATTCAGAACACAGCAAATATGTTCTTCCCTGGCAGCCTTCAAGGAGCTGGCTGTGCTATTTTTAAAACACCCACCAGGTCACCATTGGACCTCCCGGCCGACAGATCTCTGCCCCCGTCTGGCCCTTCCCAACCATTAAGAAGACAGGTTTCATGCTGGGCAGGCCTTAATTGGCCAAGCAGCATGAAATCGCAGTCTGGGGCTGATTGCGGGCGGTGGCCCATTTCCCGACCAGTCATGGGCCGGCCGATCATGCCCGCCTGCCAACTGTAGGCCTTGAATTTTACTTTCTTATTAAAGCTAAAGGTAAATAAATGAAATGATCTGGATGCATACTGCAGAAATAAGTATGTCATGCACATTAGTCAATATGTAGACACCTCAGCGTAGAATTCGGGCCTTGTAGTTCATGTTTTTCAGTTACTATACAACAAAATAGCACAGGAAACATGTGTACACTTTTGGCCAGAAGTGTATTCCCACCATAATGAGTATTTTACCCATGGCTGAAGCAAGTGTTAGTCTATTTGCATAAACATTTGAGGGGCCTAACATCTGGTTGAGGTTCCTCCTTCAACATTGGCTTACCCTGAGGCAGTCATTGCAGGTTGTGTTCATGGAAACCAGATTACAGAATGCCTGTAGCAAAAAAGTTGTTACTTATGTATGAATGTGAAGCTGGGAGGAACAGGAATTGCCCAAGCACTCCCTCTGCAATAACATCCCCACCCCCCACCCTGGTCACTAACCTCTCTGCAGTCTCTGTTCCTACCCACTGGCCTTCACATACTTGAGGGCCTATGCGCTGTCAGCAGTGGCCCAATCTTTCTACCATCTTCTCCAGAGGACTCACCCCCTCAACATTGCAATACCTAGTGCTCTGAGGTCTCCCAATTGGTCATAAGGGATCCTTTTAGATGCAGCAGTGCCTTTTTAAATATGTTGTCGTGCATGAGGAAACAGTCAGTTTTGCCAGCATTACCTACATGTATAATACTAAAAGCCTCCTTCTGGTTTGATGTCAATAGCACCTGAATTTGGTCAATGGCTGGTGAGCAGATGGTGTAGTAGCTGTAAATAATGATTTCCTCCTGTGATTCTTCAATGTTCTCTGGTAGTCTGAGGATGAGCATTCATGCTAAATGATGACTAATGTGTGGGTACCTTTGTGTTTTACAGATGTAAAAACTTGGCAAATTATCTATTTGGCTTAGTAATAGGCAGCAGAAGGTGATAAATGTAAAAAATATTGTCTTGAGGCAGTCATTGGATGAATTCTGCAGATATAAAAAATGACCTGAGGAATAGCAAATAGATTTTAATGAAGCTAAATTAAAACTATATTTATTAGAACAAGAAACATTAAATGGGATTTAGGCAGACAGATGGCAGATGAAATTCAATTTGGAAAAATGCAAACTGCTTCAGGAAGGGACTGTTACTTAAATGTAAAGAAAATAATATGCTTGGAAAATGAAAAATATCTGGGGGATCTTGGTTGATAAAAGAATTGAAGGGATCACAATTATTCTGGGCAGCTATGAGTAAAGCAAATCAAATGTTGAGATATATTAAAAGGTAATACAGCTGACAGAAACAAGTATTAGGCCCTTTACATATGTCAATGACTGACCTAATGCCTGTTTTAGGCCCCCTGGCAGAAATTGCTTTAGGATGAGCAAAGCAGCATTCTTGAGCCTAAGTGGTGACTGCCAACAAAAGGTAAAGTTAATCGCTCATGTGGAGCCAGGAGCAGCAGGAGTCCTTCTCTGACTCCACAATATTCTCTCATTGTATCCTATGTTTATGAGATAATGCAGTTGTCTTTCAGAGTATGTGTGGAATTTGTAGAGGGCAAACTGGAGACTTCAGCATTATCAGTGCTTATGATTAAACAGATCTTTGGAAAAAAAATGTGTTGAAGCTTGTTTGGTAGAAGGAAAAGGAGCCTTATTTAGTGAATGCATTGGCAAAGGTAGTAAAAGCTGAAAGTAGTGAGAAATATACATGTCAGAAAGAAATAATTTACACTTATCTAGCACCTTTCCCAATCTCGGGATAGGAATAAGAAATAAGAGCAGGAATAGACCACATGGCCTATTAAGTCTGTTCCGCCATTCATAATGATCATGACTCACCCGCTAACCATAGTATTCATCTCCACTTTCTCGCCCAGTCTCCATATCCCTTAATTCCCGGAGGGACCAAAAATCTGTCTATCCCAGCCTTAAGTGTATTCAACGATGGAGCATCCACAGCCCTCTGGGGTGGAAAATTCCAAAGATTCACAGCCCTTTGAGTGAAGTAATTTCTCCTCATCTCAGTCCTAAATGACCGGCCCCTTATCCTGAGACTGTGCCCCTGTGTTTTAGATTCCTTGACTAGGGAAACAATCTCTCAGCATCTACCCTATCAAGCTCCTTCAAAATCTGGTATGTTTCAATGAGATCGCCTCCCATTCTTCTAATTTCCAGAGAATATAAGCCCAATTTACTCAGCCTCTCATTTTAAGACATATCCCTCATCCCTGGTGCCAATTTAGTGAACCTTCACTGTACCGCCTCCAATACAAATATATCCTTTCTTATCTGTGGAGACCAAAACTGCACAAAATGCTACAAATGCGGTCTCACCAAAACCCTGTACAACTGTAGCAAGCCTTCTTTATTCTTGTATTCCAATCTCCTTGGAATGAAGGCCAACATGCCACTTGCCTTCCTAATGGCTTGCAGCACCTGCATGCTAACTTTCTGTGTTCCTTGTATAAGCACACCCAAGTCTCTTTGAACATCAACACTTTCAAGTTTCTCAACTTTTAAAAAAAATCTGCTTCTTTATTCTTATGATCAAAGTAAATAACTTCATACTTCCCTGTATTATACTCCATCTGCCATCCTGTTGCCCACTCACCTAACTCACTCTATGGCCTGAATAATACACTCTGAAAGCAAGAGCAAAACGTGCACTCGCCAACATATTATCGGGTGCAAATACGTCAAGTCACAATCCCGGTGTCATCATGCCAGTCTGGGATAGTATGGTTGGCAGATGGGTCTGGAAATCGGGAGCTTGCCCATGCCAGGCAAATTGAAGGTAGTAGGTTAATTGCGCTCATTAAAAAAGCAATCAGCTGCCATAATATGTACAGCATAAAATAAAATGCTTTCAGATTGGGAATTACATCTGCCATATTCCCTGTTTTTTCATCAGGCAGGCAGTAATGGTGGGTCCTCTGAGGGCAAGGTTAAATCTTGGCTGTTCAGTCTTCTTTGGCCACTGGAAGTGCTTCGTGGAAGAAGTTGATGTGTATTGACTTAAATTCATGATTTAAGAACCTGAGAGCTCATGCAGAGAGGCCCATTTCTGCAATGCATTGCAAAAGAGGCCAGAGTGGCCCTTTAAGTTATGGGCCGTGGCCACGATCTGGGTCATGACCAATGAGCACCAACGCCAGATATCACACCTACTGCTCTGGTTGGGTGGGATGCTCTCAGTCCGCGGCCCGGAACCTGCCTAGCTCTCTTAATTGGCCCAATTGATGCTTTATTCAGCATCTTTGGGCAGCGGGCTCCGCAGTCTGAATGCCGGCTGTTTCCGGGTACGTGTCCGGTGCACTGCGCCAGCGCACATTATTCAGCCCTATATCTCTTTGCAGCCTCTCTATGTCCTCCACACAGCTTACCTTTCCACCTAGCTTGGTATCACCAGCAAACTTAGATACAACACTCTCAATTTCTTCATCTAAGTCATTAATATAGATTGTATTGATTTTATTGCCTCAGCACTTATCCTTGCAGCAATCAACTATTCACTGCCTGCCAAATTGAAAAAGCCCTGTTTATGCCCACTCTCTGTTTCTATCCTCTCTTCATGCTAATATATTACCCCCAACATCATGAACCCTTATCTTACCTATTAGTTTTTTGTGTGGCACCTTATCAAATGCCTTTTGGAAATCCAGATATACTATATCTACTAGTTCCCCTTTATCTACTCAACTAGTTATATCTTCAAAAATTCTAATAGATTTGTCAAACAGGATTTCCCTTTAGTAAAATCATGTTGACTTGTTCTAACCATACTATGCTTTTCTAAGCGAGTTGTTAAGATTCCCTTAATAGATTCCAGCATTTTCCCTACAACTAATTTTAGGCCAACTGGCCTGCAGTTCACTGTTTCCTCTCTCCCTCCGTTCTTGAAAAGCGATGTAACATTTGCCAACTTCCAATCTAGTGGGACTGTTCACGAATCTAAGGGATTTTGGAAAATTATAGCTAGCACATCAATTATCTCTGCAGCTATCTCTTTTAGAACCCTAGGGTGTAGGCCATCAGATCCTGGTGATTTATTGGATTTTAGCCCCTTAAGTTTCTCCAATACTTCATCTCTGCTGATATTAACTCCATTACTTTCGTCACTATTTTTAGCCCCTAAGTTATTATCTATTTCTGGTGTGGAACTTGTGTCTTCTACTGTGAAGACAGACACAAAATATTTGTACAATGCCTCTGCCATTTCCTCATTCCCCATGATAATTTCTCCTGCCTCTGCTTCTAAGGTACAAATGCTTACTTTAGCCCTGTTCTTCCTTTTTGTATACTTATAAAAGCTCTTAAAAGCTATGTTTTATATTTCTGACTACTTTACTCCCATTCTATTTTTTCCCTTTTCTTCAACTTTTTGGTAGCCCTTTGCCAGTTTGTAAAACACTTCCAATCCACAGACTTGCTACTGTCTTTTGCAACATTGTAACCCTCTTCTTTTAATCTAATACTATCCTTAACTTCCTGAGTGAGCCATGGATGGGCCCTTACTGCTGAGCTTTTGTTCTTCAATGTAAGTATTTTTGCTGAAAATTTTGAATTGTTTCTTTGAATGTTTCCCATTGTCCATTTACCCAAATAAACCTTAGCTAGTTCTCCCCACATACCTATGTAATTGGCTTTGTTTAAGTTTATGGTTTTTCTTTGCAGTTGGAATATGCCACTTTCAAACTTAACATGGAATTCAATGGTATTATGGTCACCATTAAATCTTTTACTATGACGTTACTAATTAACCCTGCTTCATTACACAATACTAGGTATAAGATAGCTTTATCCCTTGTCAGTTCCACTATGTACTGCTCCAAGAAACTGTCATGAAAACATTCTACAAACTTATCATCTAGATCATTCTTGCCAATTTGATTGTCCCAATCTGCATGAAGATTAAAATTCCCAACAGTTATTACATTTTCTTTGTTACAGGCTCACATAATTTCTCATTTAATGCTCTACCCAACCATACAACACTACTTTTAGGGGGCCAATTGAGTACTCCCACCAGTGGTTTCTGACTCTTGCTATTCCTAATTTCCACCCATACTGATTCTACTTCATGATCTTCAGAGGCCAGATCCTTTCTCACTAATATCTTTATGTCACCCTTTATGCTTTTGCTATTCTGTTTATCGTTCTGAAATATTGTGTACCCGGAAATATTTATTCCCCAACCTTGATAACCTTGTAATCATGTTTCTGTAATGGCGACTAGATCTAAAACACTTACTTCTGTTTGTGCCATTTTCTAATTGCAGATGCTTCGTGTATTCAGATAAATGTACCTCCAATTTCATTTCTTTTTTTTACTTCTATTCCCTGCAATTACCTCATTCATTGATGTACATTTTTGTTAATCTCTCTGTACCTTCTGGTCCCACTCTGCTTGTCTTTACCCACATCACTATATTGCTTCGATATCCCAAACTTTCTTTTTGGATTTCTAAGTCTCCCTTCACCCAAACCCTCCATTTCTATGTTAGTTTAAAACCCTGTCCACAGCCCTAGTTATACAATTGGCCAGGACAATGTCCCAGCCCAGTTCAAGTGGAGCCCATCCTATTGGAATAGCTCACTCTTCCCTGAGTACTGATGCTAGTGTCTCATGAATTGAAACCCCTTCATCCCACACCATTCTTTGAGCCATGCATTTACTTCTCTAATCTGTTTAGCCCTATGCCAAATGGCTCAGGTAACAAACCAGAGATGATTACCTTCGATGTTCTGTGTTTTAATTTGGACCCTAACTCCTCAAATTCCCTTAGGCAGAACCAGGAATGTTGTTCTTCTGTGTTGTTGCCTCTCACATGGACCATGAAAGCTGGATCCTCCCCTTCCCACTCCAAATTCCTCTCCAGCGCGAGGAGATTCCTTAACCCTGGCACCAGGCAGGCAACAAAACCTTCAGAGCTCCCAGTCACTGCTGAAAACAGTATCTATTCCCCAAATGTACTGTCCTCTATCACTACCACATTACGCTTTGCTCCACCCACTTGAATGGCATCCTTCACCATGATGCCATGTTCAATCCATTCATCAACCTTATAGTCTTTCTCCTTATCCACACAAGTAGCAAGCAACTCGTACTTGTTGGACAGAGTCAAGGGTCAAGGCTCCTCCATCACAACATGTTGGGTCCCCATACCTGCCTGACTCAGTCACACCCTCCTGTCTCTGAACATTGGCCAATTCTAAAGTTCTGCCTAAAGTGACTGCCTTCTCATACAAAGTGTCTAGGTAACTTTCCCCCTCCCTGATGCATCACAGTGTCTAAAGCTCAGCATCCAGCTCAATGACGCTGAGCCGAAACTCCTCAAAGATATGGACACTTAATGCAGACGTTTTTGCCCTGGATCACAACAGTGTCCAGGAATTCCCACAATCTGCAGTCAGAAAACATCACCTGCCTGCCATCTTTATTATGAGTTAATTAATTTATGAATTACTTTTTCCTTAATTAATTTATAATTAATAAACTCTACTACTCCCAATAGTAGTAGGGTTTATTTACTACTGCTAGTAAACTTTAATACTAGCAATAAAACCTTACAATTATCAATAAATTACATACTTTTGAAAGATAAAGAAACAAAATACTCACCAGCAAATCACCTACCTGTTTCGCTGTGACCTCACACTTTGATTATTACTCCTCGCTGTTTAAAATGAACTCTTTCCTCTCTCCTCGCTGTTTAAAATGATCTCCCGCCTCTCTCTGTTGTTTTAAAACTATCTCTTGCCTCTCTCCGCTGTTTTAAACCAAATTCTCACCTCTCTCTCCACGCCATTTAAAATGAACTCTCGCTATTTTCTTCATGCTGTTTAAAATTAACTCTGCCTCTCTCTCCTCACTGTTTAAAATTAACTCTGCCTCTCTCTCCTCACTGTTTAAAACAAACTCTGCCTCTCTCTCCTCGCTGTTTAAAATAAACCCTTGCCTCTCCTTGCTGTTTAAAATGATCTCTCACCACTCTCTCTGCTCTTTTTAAATGATCTCTTGTCTCTCTCTCCTCCTCACTTTTAAAATGCTCTCGCCTGGCTCTCTACGCTATTTAAAATGAACTCTCGCCTAGCTCTCCTCACTGTTTTAAAGTGATCTCCTTCCTCTCCCTTGTCACATCAGGCTTTCTGTAGTCATGTGACTATGCCATGTGCCTGCCTCTGAAAACAGACATCTTACAGCAGTTCAATGAAGCCTCTTACAGAGACAGACACTGATGAAGACTGCTGTCCTTACACATAAAATATGGTGTCAGAAAGTGAAGAAAAAATAGATTTTTGAACCCTGGAAAATGACATAGAAAAGACACTGAGGCTGGAACTTTTCATCCCTGTTGGTGCCGGGGCCATGGTGGGCAGGAGCAGACAACATGGTGGCAAGGCTAAAAATTTGTTTCATGCCATTGTGAAACCAGTGTCAAATGTCCGCTCTGTCCATCAATGGCAAAGTGGGAGAAGTGGCCTCAGGCTAGGGAAGAGGCTGTAGAATGAGGGCTGTACTGGGAAAGGTGGATATCCCAGGGTGTGTGTGGGGGCACATGTTGGTTTGTGCGAGTGGCCTCAAGATGGTGAGGGCTGAGGAGGCAGTCTCTGGAGGAGATGAAGCCAGATGGTGACGTCAAGATTTGTGTGAGAGAGCGAGTGGTGATGTCCCTTGAGCTGGCAATGAGTGAGATGCTAGTGAATGTGTGATAGCTTTGTGAGTGTGAGAGTTTCGAGTGATGAGATGGTTGCCAGTGGAATGAATAGATCATTCACCTGTTCTCTGCACTGAATGACTGACCTGTACTGTGCAGCATTGGCACTGACCACCTCTGCCCCTGCCTCCCAAGCCAGAGTGGTGAGACTAATGGGCCTCCCGTGGTCACAGTGATGGTACAGGACATTGCAGTGGGCCTCCACAGTGTCCAGAGGTCATCCAGGGATACGTCACTGAATTGGGGGCTGCACTCTTCTTGGCTTTAGGAGCCATGCCTTCACCGGTGCCCTCCTGGGCTGCAAGCGTTGACAAGTGTGCACAGAGCTGTGCACAGCAGTTTAAATATGGCACCCTGTGTGAGGAAGCAAAAAGGTAATGATGTGGCGGGCAAATCAGAGGCCGCCTGCCAGTAAGACGGCTTGTTTCCTGTGGCTGCATAATTAATGAGGCGGGAATGGTACAATATAGCGCAAAATGCCACCGTTACGGTGGCAGCTAAAACGTCCTTTTTGCCTCCTGCTACCATACTGAGTGCAAATCTGGGATCATTCTGTCCTGAGAATCTTGGAACATAGGTTCAAATCTGCAAAAAAGCTGCTGAAAAAGAGACAAAAGGAAAATCTGCACGTAAAATACTGGCTACAGAGAAGACACAGCTAAGGAAGGCACACAAAAGGTTCAAATCTGCAGAAATCTACTAGAAATAGGACAAAGGAAAAGCACTGAACTGCAGAAAAGGGACAAAGGAAATGCAGACAAAGGCTGTAGGTAAATTACTGAGTG
The DNA here is from genome assembly GCF_017639515.1 of Carcharodon carcharias. NCBI lineage: Eukaryota > Metazoa > Chordata > Chondrichthyes > Lamniformes > Lamnidae > Carcharodon > Carcharodon carcharias. The sequence goes on from NC_054477.1 coordinate 41,838,837, forward strand.
AGTAAAATGTCTAGGGTAAATTTTCCAATCCCATCTCCAGTCAAATTGAGAAGAGCTGTATAGAAAAACTGGCAATTTTTCCACCTGCAATGGCAGAACTATGAAATTGCAACAGACCTAATTAACAAGCTTGAACCAATAAGAATAGCCACACTTTTACCACCGCAGGAAAGGGACTGTTACAAAGTGTATATCAGCCTAAATTTAACCGGTGAGCAAAAAAAACAGATGTCAGAGATTTTGAATGCCTTGAACATAAATTTTGAACCCCGAGTGAATGTTACATATGAACAATATGTATTCAACACTAGAGTTCAGGGTGAAAAGAGATTATTGAACAGTATGTGATCACAGTAATGTAGCTGACAATCATGTGAATTTGGACAGATAAAAGATGATCTAATTAAAGATAGATTAATCTTAGGTGTGAGAAACCTCTCTGTGAGAGCAAGTCTACTGAAAGATGAGAAACTGATGCTAAAGAAAGTGATAGATATGTGTCAAAGTTGTGGAACCCCACAAGCCATGAGCTTTTATTTTTCCCAATAACCTTTGATGTGGCACTTTATCAAATGCCTTCTGGAAATTGAAGAACAGTACATCCACAGTACATGTTACTTCTTCAACGAACTCTAATAAGTTGGTTAAACATGATTTCCCTATCACAAAACCATGTTGGCTCTGCCTAATTACCCTGAAATGCGCCCTGTTATAACATCTTTAATAAAAGCTTCTAACATTTTCACTATGACAGATTTTAAGCTAACTGACCTGTAGTTTCCCCTTTCTGTTTCCCTCCATTTTTGAAGAATGGAGTTACATTTGCTAACTTCCAATCTAATGGAGCCTTCCCTGAATCTAGGGAGCTTCATAAAATTAAAACCAATGCATCACTTATCTCACTAGCCACTTCTTTTAAGGTCCTAGGATGAAGTCCATCAGGACCCAGCACTTGTCAGCTCCAACAATTTACTCAGTACCACTTCTCTGGTGATTGTAATTTTTCTGAATTCCTCCCTCACTTTCATTTCCTGATTTATAGCTGCTTCTGGGATATTACTTGTATCCTCTATAGTGAAGACTGATGCAAAATACCTGTTCAATTCATCTGTCATTTTCTTGTTTTCCATTATCAATTCTCCAGACTCGCTTTCTATAGGACCAATGTTCACTGTCTTAACTCATTTCTTCTTAAAATATTTATAGAAACTCTGACCATGTGTTTTTATATTTCTAGTTAGCTTTCTCTCATACTCTAATTTTTTTCTCCTTATTAATCTTTTCGCTATCCTTTGTTGTTCCTTATATTCTGTCCAATCTTCTGGCCTTCCACCTCTCTTTGCACAATTATATACTTTTTTGTTAACTTTCATTCTATCTTTAACCTTTCTACTTAACCGCGGATAATGTGGACTTTTCTTACTCAGAATGTATCTATTCTGTTTATTCTGAAATATCCCCTTAACGTTTGCAACTGCATCTCTATTGCCCTGTCCCTTAACCTAATTTGCCAATTCCCTTTAGCTAGCTCTGCTTTCATAATTGCCCTTATTTAGATTTAAAAAGATAGGGTAGAATTTTCCCCACCTTTGGGGAGGAGGAAGTGCAGGAGCGGGCACAGGCAGGCACACCTCTGATCGGTGCCCCCAATTAAGGCCCGCCCAGTGTGACATCCGCCAGGAAGCGCTATGCGCTCCTTGTGTAGGTGGAAGCGGTGGTGGGGGCGGCGGGGGGGGGGGGGGGGGGGGGGGGGGGGTGCGGGGGGCGATAACCTCAGCCAGGAGTGCGCTGTTTCATGCATGCTAAGTGAGGCTAAGTGCTGCCACAGGGAGATCGGCCCAGAATTAAAACTTTTAAGGTAAATGTTTTAAAAATTTCCCTGACATGTCCCCTCATGTGACACTGTCCGTTGGCAGGTCAGCAGGCACACAGCTGACTCGGCTGCACCCCTGCCGACCTGAAAACGGAAATGACACAGGGTGACGTTGGGAGTTCCACCCAATGTCATCCCGCATCATTTTACGTGTCGGTGAGCGGGCCCCGTCCCCTGTTCGCTGACCTAAAGATCCTGATCATAGACTCGGACCCATTGCTCTCTCCCTCAAACTGAATGTAAAATCAAATCATATTATGGTCGCTGCTACATAGGGGTGCCTTCATTATGAGGTAATTAATTAATCCCATCTCATTGCACAATACCAGGTCTATAGTCTAGCCTGCCCTCTGTTTGGCTGCAGAATATGCTGTTCTAAGAAACTATCCTGGAAACATTCTATGAACTCCTTATCTATGCTGCCTTTGCCCATCTGACTAAATGGCTTCCTGCACCATGGTGCCATGGCCAGTGAGCTCATCCACCCTGCGGCCCCCACTCTCATCCAAACAAGCTGAACAAACCTCAAACCTGTTCGACAATTGCAAGGGCCAAGGCTCCTGCATGCCTGCCCTCCGGGTCCTCTTTCCTGCCTCAGTTGCAGGCACACCCTCCTGTACCTGACCACTGACCAAATCAGAAGACTCTATCCTAAGGAGTGTGACTGCCTCCTGGAATAAAGTGTCCAGGTAACTTTCCCCCTCTTTGATATGCCGCAGTGTCTGCAACTCGTCAACTCGTAACTCAGTGCTGAAGTTCCTGCAGCTGCAAACACTTACTGCAGATGTGTTTGCCTTGGATCGCACCAGGATTCAGAAGCTCCCACATCCTGCAATTGCAGCACATCAACTGCCCTGCCATCCCCAATATGTGTTAATTAATTAATAATTGCTTATTAACTAATTATTTAAAAAGCCCACACCTCCCAATAGATTTTGGCACTGCCAGTAAAATTTACAATACTGATAGAACAATACATTATTTACTATACTGATAGAACTAATAATACGAGTTACTGGTTTACCTGCTCCTTCTCCTGCACCAAAGTGGAAATCAAATACTTGAGGCTGAAAAAGAGAGAAAAAAAGCACCCCCTCCCTGCCCTTCATTGAACTCCCCACTCAGCACAATTTACTTCCAGCAATAAATCTTACCTAAAGCACTTCTTTCCCCCTATGCATTGAATTCCTACTTTGAACTGAATTCACAAATATACTCACTCAGTCTCTGTCTCACTCAGGCCAAAGTCTCCACTCACTGACCGTGCACCTCTTACTTTAAGAAGACTCTTTAAAAGTCCCTTTCTTATATAGAGCTGTGATGAGTCACTCTCTAACTTAGCTTCCTGTTTCAGTAATCAACACCTATTCAGGCACCAATTCACAGAATCACAGAATTTTAATGGCACAGAAGGAGGCCATTCGGCTCATCATGTCTGCACTGGATCTCCAAATGAGCATTATGACTTAGTGCCATTGCCCTGCTGTTTTCCCGTACCTCTGCACATTGTTTCTATTCAAATAATCATCTAATGCCTTCTTGAATGCCTTGGTTGAACCTGCCTCCACCACACTTCCAGGCAGTGCATTCCAGACCCAAACCACTCATTGTGTGAAAAAAAATGTTCTCACATCACATTTGCTGCTTTTGCAAATCGCTTTAAATCTGTACCTTCTCATCCTTTTATGAGCGGGAACAGCTTCTCCTTATCTACTCTGTCCAGCCCCCTCATGATTTTGAACGTCTCTATCAAATCTTGTCTTAGCCTTCTACTCTCCAAGGAGAACAGTCCCAACCTTTTAGCAACTGAGGTTTCTCATCCTTGGAACCATTCTCGTAAACTTCTTCTGCACTCTCTCCAATATGTTCACATCCTTCCTATAATGTGGCACCCAGGACTGTACACAATCCTCCAGCTGAGGTCTAACAAGGTCTTATATAAATTCAGCATAACCACCTTGTTGTTGTACTCTATGCCCCTATTAATAAAGCCTAGAATACTATATGCTTTACTAAATGCTCTCTCCACCTGTCCTGCCACCTTCAATGATTTATGTACATATACACCTGCTCCTGCACCTCCTTCAAAATGTCAACCCTTATTTTATATTGTCTGTCCATGTTCTTCTGACCAAAATGCATCACCTCACACATCTCTGCATTGAACTTCATCTTCCACCTGTCTGCCCATTCCACCAACTTGTCTATGTCCTTTTGAAATTCCACACTGTCCTCCTCACAGTTCACAACACTCCCAAGCTTCGTATCATCTGCAAACTTTGAAATTGTCCCTGCACTGCAAGATTTAGATCATTAATAAATATCAGGAAAAGCAAGTGTTCCAATACCAACCCCTGGGGGACTCCATTACAAACCTTCCTTCAGCCCCCAAAATATCCATCGACAATTACTCTCTGCTTCCTATTTTTCAGCCAATTTTGTATCCACATTGCTACTGTCCCTTTTATTCCATGAGCAATAACTTTTCTCACAAGTCTGTTGTGTGGCACTGTATCAAATGCCTTTTGAAAGTCCATGTACACCACATCAACAGCATACCCTCATCAACTTTTTCTGTTACCTCTTCAGAAAACTCCAGCAATTTCCCCTTTAGAAATCCATGCTGGCTATTCCTTATCAACCCATATTTTTCCATGTGACTACTAATTCTATCCCGAATAATTGTTCCTAGAATCTTGCCCACCACTGAAGTTAAACTGATTAGTCTGTAATTTCTGGACTTATTCTTACAATCTTTTTTGAAGAAGGGCATTATGTTTGCAATTCTCCAGTCCTTTGGCACCTACCCTGAGTCTAGGGAAGACTGATAAATTATGGCCTGTGCCCCTGCAATTTCTACTCTCACTTCCTTCAATATCTTTGGATGCATCTCATCCGGTCCCGGTGCCTGGTCAACTTTATGTACTGACAGTCTATTTAACACTTCCACTTATCAATTTTTAACACCACTAGTGACAGAGTTTCCTTGTCTGTCACCATGGCCTGGGTAGCATCTACCTCCTTGGTAAAGATGGATGCAAAATATTCATTTAATAGCTCAGCCATGGCCCCTTTATCCTTGTGTAAATTTGGTCGCTAATCAGCGCTACTCCTCCTTTTGCCACCCACTTACTATTTATATGCCTATAGAAGACTTTGGGATTCCCCTTTATGTTGGCTGCCAGTCTTTTCTCATAAACCCTCTTCAGACAGGGCTATCAGGTCATTGACAGTTAACTGCCACTAAGGCAGTTGCCTTTTTAAATAGGCTATTTAACTTACTTAAAGGCTGCTAGTTCTAAGTCAGAATCTGACTCTTACTCTAAAATTGAACTTGAGAAAGATTTAACAGTTGAATTCCCACTTTGAACCATATTCTCAAATATACTCGGTCTCTGTCTCACTCAGGACGTTGTCTTCCCTCAATGACAGCACGCCCCATGCCACTCTTTCCACGCTGTTTAAAATTACCTCTCACTCTCTCTGCTTCGTTAAAATGAACTCCCACACTTCTCTTCTCACTGTTTTAAAATTATCTTGCATCTGTCCCTCCAAGCAGTTTAAATGAATTCTTGTCTTTCCCTCCTCAATGCTTAAAATGAACTCTCGACTCCCTCCCCTGTTTTGAAATGAACACTTGCCTCTTTGTCCTTGTTGTTTTAAGATGTATTCTCGCCTCTCTCTCCTTACTGTTTAAAATGATCTCGTGCCTCTCTGCGCTGTTTAAAGTGAACCCTCGCCCCACTCTCCACTGTTCTAAAGTGAACTCTTGCCTCTCTCACTGCTGTTTAAACATGAACTCTCACCTCTCTGCTGTTTTAAAATGATCTTGTGCCTCTCTCCTCACTGTTTTAAAATGATCTTTCACCTCTCTCTCCTCACTTTTAAAATGGTCTCTCGCCTCTCTCTCCGTTGTTCTAAAATGAATTCTCGCCTCCCTCTCCGCTGTTTTAAAATGAACTCTTTCCTCTCTCTGCTGTTTGAAAATTAACTCTCACCTCTCTCTCCTCGCTGTTTTAAAATGACCTCTCTTCTCTCTCTCCGCTGTTTTATAGTGAACTCCCGCCTCTCTCTCCTTGCTGTTTAAAATGATCTCCTGTCTCTCTCTCTCTCCTCACTATTTTAAAATGATCTGCCACCTCTCTCTCCACTGTTTAAAATGAACTCTCACCCCTCTGCCATTTTAAAGTGAACTCTCGCCTCTCTCTTCTCGTTATTTTGAAATGATCTCTAGCCTCTATCTCCGCAGCTTAAAATGAACCCTCACCTCTCCCTTTGCCATTTTAAAATGAACTCCCACCTCTCTCTGCAGTTTAAAATGAACTCTCACCTCTCTTCACCATTTTAAAATGAACTCTCACCTCTCTCTCCATGCTGTTTAAAATGAATTCTTGCCTCTCTCTCCGCTGTTTAAAATAACCTCCTGCTTCTCTCACCACTGTTTTAAAATGAACTCTCACCTCTCTCTGTGCTGTTTAAATGAACTCTCTCGCTCTGCTGTTTAAAATAATCTCCTTCTCCTCTCTCTCCACACTGTTTAAAATGATCTTCCATCTCTCTTTGCATACTGTTTAAAATTAACTCTCACTTCTCTCTCCTTGATGTTTAAAATTAACTCTTGCCTCTCTCTCCTCGCTGTTTTCAAATGATCTTGCATCTGTCTCCACGCTGTTTACAATGAACTCTCGCCTCTCTCTCTTCGCTGTTTTAAAATAATCTGCCACTTCTCTGCACTGTTTCACATGAGTTCTCGCCTCTCTCCCTGCTGTTTCAATATGAAATATCACCTCTCTCTACTGTATTTAAATGAACTCCCAACTATCTCTTCACTGTTTTAAAAGTATCTCCCGCCTCTCTCTGCGTTGTTTAAAATGAACTCTTACCTCTTTCTCTCCATTCTGTTCAACATGGGCCAGGATTTTTTGTTTGGCGGGGAAGTGGAGTGTGTGCGGGCGGGTGCGGACCAGATCGCCACCCGCAATCGGACCCACGCCGCCATTTTACACGGGCAGGCCAATTAAGGCCCACCCAGCGTATTTCCCAACTCCTATGGATAGCGGGAGTGTGTGGGCAACAGCGGGCTTGCACAGACCGCCGGGCCCAATGGTGACCATTGTTTAAAAGAAGGCTTGGCAGCCTTTTGTAGGCTGCTCACGATGGCCATTTCCAATGGCAGCAGAGGGGCTTGGGCGAGCAGGCCAGGCTGGAGGGTAGGCCAGTGGAGCAGGTCAGGCTGCATGGTAGGCCAATATGCCCCTCATTTTTCTGATGACTGCCTTGCTGCCCTCCTCGAGGACGTGGCGGCACTGTGGGAGGTGTTGATCCCCCAGGGTGGGAGGAGGCCCCCCCACATGACAAAACGTGCCTGGGAGGAGGTGGCGGAGGTGGTGAGCTCCCATGACGTGGTGCAGTGCACCTGGATCCAGTGCCACAAGCGCTTCAATGATTCATTGCGCTCTGGCAGTGTGAGTACCATGTTGGCACTGGGCATTTAACCAAGCAGATATCCTTACCATCTGTGGCCCACCCCCCAAGCCTTAGTATCGTGACTGCATTGAATCATTGAGGGCATTTTTCCTTTGCTGGGTGGGCAAGCGGATAGTGCCAATACTGAGGTCAGCCTGATTGGGCCATGAGGAGATGAGTTTTCCCCTGTCTCCCTTGAGAGTCGGAGCCTCCTTCGGCACTGCACCTCAGACATATTGATGTAGCTGCTTTGCTGCATGTATACCATAGCAGCAGGATAGTGGCGTCATATGCGGTCCCTTCTGCTTTGGACTTCCTGTTGGCCCTGTGCCCCTTGTGCCTGTCCTTCCAAAGGTGGCTCCCCTGAAGGCTGAATGTACACACCTGGCCTCCGTCCACTTCTGGCCCTCCCATCCTCTTCAGAGGAGCTGCCTCCAGTGGACAGATCAGATCCCATACCCAAGCTAAGGCAAGGCTTCCTGAAACCTGCAGGCCCAGAAAAAATTTCTAATTGCAGAGTGCTGACCTAAAGGTTAAGAGTCCAGAAAAAGCTGCTGGTATGCGTTCTGAAGTACTGCAGGTCACACAGGCAAGTTTGAAAAACTTTCACCAATAAATACTTCACAGAGCAGATTCACAACTCCGTTGAGCCCTCTTATCCCACCCATGGATGAGATTAATACAAATGTCTCCTACCCCATTGCACCTGTGCGCCGACCCGAAGATTGCATGGGCGCCAAAAAATCAGTGTCAGTTGAAGACTAAAGGGCCTTTAGTGGCTTGTTAATTAATGTCGGGCGCACATCGGACTTCATCGCGTGCACGCCCAGCAAAATATCGCAATGGCGTGCAGTGACGTCGGGACACTTGCCCAACGTCACTGTGCATCATTTTATCATTTTACACGCAGATGTGCAGGGCCCGCCTCCACCACCCCGCCCCCCCCACCCCCCCAACGAGAAAACGGAAAATTCTACCCATGAAGTACTTTTGAAATGTAAGCAGAGTTGTTATGCAAGAAATGGATTGATCAGTTTGCGGATAGCAAGGTCCCATGAACATCAGTGAGATAATGACCAGATAATTTGTTTGGTGATGTTTGTTGAAAAATAATTATTGGCCAGGACACCAGGGAAAATTAAAATAGTGCCATGGGCTCTTTTACATCCACTTAAGAAACAGGTAGCCCTTGGTATAACAGCTCATCTGAAAGACACTGACACTAGCATTCCCTCAGTTTTGCACTAGGGTATCAGCCTGGATCTAGTGCTCAAATCTCTGCAGTAGGACTTGAATCCTGAACCTATTGATTCATAGGTAAAGGGCTGAATTTTTGGCCTCCTGCTTGAGATTGGAAATGGAGGCAAAGGTGGTTCAAAAATTCCAGTGCCAGCTGGGATGTCGATTTCAGGACACTGATCCTGGTGCCAGCAATGTTCATCAGGGCAGGGGGAGGCAGGGGCAGTGATCCAATCTTTGACCCAGAAGCAATACAGAGGAAAATTTGTAATTTCTTTAAAATGTCTGTGAAATATGTAGTTATTTTTAAGAATGCTTGAAAAACACTTTGATTCAATTGTAAAGGGATCAATTGTAATTTTCTTAATTAATAAAATAAAATGGTCCATGTGACCTGGTGACATTTGGCCTGGAAGCAGTACCAACAGGAAGGAAGTTAAGACTAGAACCAGTGTGGCTGTGAGACACAAAGGAGAACTAGAGGCAGAAGGTGATCAGCACACAAATACAGGAACTCTTGAAGGCACTGTGCAAATGGGCTAAAAAGGTCTAAAACCTAGAAGGCTGTGTGAATAGCTTAGAGAAGCTAAAGAGCTGGGTGTTTTATCAGAAGTGGCCAAACTATGAACTGGGCTGTTTTGGTTGGTCAGTTGAAAAGGAATTCTGGAGAGCTACACCATCAGGACTGTCATAACGTGAGGAATTATCATCACTTGCTGATGATAATTGTACCCATGAAACTCGGTGGTGAAAGCTGCGGTTGGACAGGACTCATGACCTACCTGGTGTGAATAAAGAATATTGTGGAATTGTGTCACTGCATGGTGCCAAGTGTCTGGGGGGAGGTGATGTGGGTGCTTGTGGTTGTGAAAGGTTTATCCTTGTTGTATTGACTATTTGAAGTGAAATTTACCTTCTTATTTGAAATGATCATTTGCCTGATAATTCGTGTTTAATTTGTATTGGTTCTGATTTGTGCTAAAGTAAAAGTCACAAAAAGAGAAATCTTGTTGGTAGTTTCTTCCATTGCATGTCATTCAGTAAATTTAGTTATTTTGGTTTACGGTTCCCTGAAGGGATTATAACACACTTGCCTCCCCATTGAGACCAATTAAAACATTTAAAAAGCTCATTCAGAGCTTATTAGAGGGAGAGTGTGAAATTTTGAAGTGGGCACATGGGTTTCAGTAACTGGCAGTATCTGATCAGCCAAAGTGAGGTGGGTACAGAGTGGGGTGGCAGTCATGGCTGCCGCAGGGAATCACCCCAGCCCCATAAGAGGTTTAGGAGGGCAAAGGGGGATCTGACATTTGAAAAGGAGGTGCCCTTTGCACTGCACAAGGTGGCAGGGAAGGTGGACACTCAGCGCTCAGGCATCGAAGAGGATCATCACCCCCAGCATCAGAAGATGGGGTCAGAAGAGTATGGGACAAGACAACCAATCACAATAGGGCAGTAACCTGTCAAAAAGACAGGCTGAAGCTAGAATTGGGAGCATGACTGTCAGACTGTGGGCCGATGGCCCATGATGAGGAGCAACCCTTTGCATGAGGGGTGGAACCCAAAGCAGCATGGGGGAATAGGAGAGGAAAGAGGCACAGGAAAAATTGGAGATGATTTCCTTAACTCAGGATCTACTGCCAAAGATGGAGCTACCTGGAGATGATCAAGATCTAGTGCTGCAGGAGACTGTAACTTTTACTGGCAGATGGTCACAGACATCTGCGCCCTTGTTGTTGAAGACCTTGCATCTCATTGCACTACTTGCCATGCCTTGCCAGTAGCTGTCAAAGTCACTGTGGCCTTGAACCCCTTTGTCTCTGGTTCCTTTCAAGGATCAGCTGTGAATCTAGGTGGGTATCTCACAAACAGCAGCACACTACTACATCTCACAGGCCACTGAAGCCCTTTGTGCCAGAGCTTGACAGTACATTCATTTCACGACAAATGCAGACTTTCAGGACAGAGGGCAGGGGATTTTTCCACCATCAATGGATTTCCCCAGGTGCAGGGCATCACTGATTGCATGCATGTTGCCATCAAGTCATCCAATGCCAGGCCAGTAAGATTCATCAATGGAAAGGGCTTCCACTCTCTCCATGTTCAGTTAGACTGTGAATATAACAAGATCTTTCTCCAAATGTGCACTCACTTTGCTGATAGCTGCCATGAGTCCTTCATGCTCAGACAGGCCAGGTTGTTGAAAATCTTTGCTCCAATTTCCAAAGTGCATGGATGGATTCAAGGGGGACAAGGGATATCCCTTAATGAAATGGCTACTCAACCCTGTACAAGAACATGAGACAGAGGCACAGCGACAATATAACTGAAGTCATCTGCTTGGTAAGACAACCATTGAGCAGGCCATTGGGCATCCCAAGATGTGATTGCAGTGCCTGGACCGGTCAGGTGGTGTGCTCCAATACCCTCCTGCAAGGGTCTCGGTCATTGTGGTGGTCTGCTGTGCTCTCTATCACATGGCTCTCTGGAGAGGTATGAACCTTCAGGATGGTAAGGCCCTGGAAAGAGACAGCTAATTGGACAAAGAGCAGGAGGTGAGAGGTGGAGGAAGTGGAGGCAGAGGGAGTTGACACTGAACAGAGGAGCCTCTGCTGCATAAAGAAGCAGGCATGCACAGCTCAAAGCATAAAAGGCCTCATGAGGATGCCATAAATGTCAAGAACCTGATGATTCCAGAAAGTTTCAGCTAAGCCCCTCTGATCCAAGTTGAGGAGCGTGGCATGGTAGGGAGTCTGAGATACCTGTGCTAACACATAAATGGGAGACACAGCCTGGAACTTCTAATCACTTATCGCCAATGAAGTAAGCACATCTGCCCAGAGGCTTTGGTTTCAGTGGAGGATCCTGTTATCTCTTTTACAAATTCGTACCACTTTTCCTGTCATGGCCGCAATAAAAGTAGTCCCATAGGTTTGACTTAAAGTGTTATCGTTTATACATTGCGAGCAGGGAGAAACAGTAGACAGTGACAGTAAGAACACACCCTAGTGATCCACTTAGTGTTCTGCATAACGTTGTAGTCTTTTCTTGCCACCCTCCTAGAAGAAGACTTCCACCTTTCTGTCACTGTGGCTCAGTTGGTAGCACTCTCACTTCTGAATCACAATGCTCTGCGTTTAAGTCCCACTCCAGGGCTTGAGCACAAAAATCAAGGCTGACATTCCAGTACAGTACTGGGTGAACACTGCACTGTTGAAAGTGCTGTATTTTGGATAAGACATTAAACCAAGGTTGCATCTGCCTGCTTATCTAAATGTAAAAGATCCCATAGGAAGTACAAATGTGTCATCCCTAGTCTCCCGCTAAATATTTATCTCACGACCAATATTACAAAAAAAAAGCTGCTCGCTATCAGTTTGTTGTTTGTGGGAGTTTGCTGAGTGCATATTGGCTGCTGCATTCCCTAAATTACAACAGCATTTAAGTACTTCATTGGCCGTAAATCACTTTGAGATATCTGGTGGTCATGCAAAGCGCTGTATCAATGCAAATCTTTCCTCCCTCCCTCCCTTCCTTCCTTTCTTTCTTTCTCTCTTTGTTGGCCTCCAACATTCAATGCAGGTCTGCATCAATGAAACAAAGGTGGGAGCCAGGTCTCCAGTGCTGCTGTGACATCTCGCTGAGGAAGGCATTAGCACAATCAGCAGATTTGTCCCTTTGGAAAACCAGCAGCCTTAGTAACAGCTGCCATGGGGAATCCAAATCAGTCCCATACACCATGTGTCCCACCTACCTTTCTGGTCTCACTGGCTCCAATTGGACAGGGAACCCACCAACAAATTAATTAAGGGCTCACCCCCATGAAAATCTTAACTTTAGTCAGTTTTCTACTGGAGGCAGGTTCTTGACCTGAAGACAACCCTGGCTCCAGCTCCCACCTCTGTGGTCAAAATTCAGCCTAAAAGTGCTCCCATTGAGGCAAGGCTCACATTTGAATGTTGTAAAAGAATCAAGGGCTATCAAAAAGTTAAATGAGCAAGCCATGAAAAAGAGTAAGATTTAATGATCCAAAAATTTGGAGTCAGAATTAAAGAAAGAAAAAGAAAGCAAGTTTGCGTTTATAAAGTGCTATTCATCGCCACTGTATATCTCAAAGTATTTTACAGTCAATGAGAAAAATTATTTTGAAGTGTAGTCACTTATGTAATTTTTTTTCATTGAGTATAAATATTGGGCATGACGTTGGGAATAACTCCTCTGCTGTTCTTCAAAACAGAGGCTTGGGATCTTTTACTTCCATCCAAGCAGGCAGGTTGGGCCTTGGTTTAACATTGCGGCCAAAAGACAGCATTTCTGCCAGTCCAGTACTCCTTCAGTACAGCACCAGAGTGCATGTCAGCCTTGATTTTTGTGCTCAAACTCTAGAGTAGATGATGGTATATCTGACAGTCAACAAAGCATTCAATTCAAAATTGAAGAAGTAAAAACATTAATAACTATGGATGGATGAGGTTTTGTATCAATCATGGGGATGCAGTTTAAGTTTGGACAGAAATTAAAAGCTTTAACAACTATGGATGGATAAGATTTTGTACCTATAGTGGGGATGCGGTTTAAGTTTGGACAGAATCAACGGCCTCAATACTAATCTCTGGTTCCCCATCCCACAACAGGCAGCAGAGGATTGTGGGAGGGAGTATGTGTTTATAATGTAAAATTAGTGGAATAGAATCCAATCTCTTCATTCAAAAGCAAAATACTGCATGTTCTGGAAATAAGAAGTAAAAACAGAAAATGCTGGAAATACTCATCAGGTCAGGCGAGAAATAGAGTTCAAGGGTAGGGTTTTCCTGTTCTGACATAGGCTGAAATGTTTTGGGCGGGCTTTAAAAATGGCAGGCAAGACCCATTTCTGGGATTCCTGCCCCCATTCCTGATGCCTGCAATTTTCATCGGTACAGGATAAGGGGATGGGTAGCGAGCCTGCACCCAGCTGTCCCGACTAGCTCCTGGACATTTCAGATCTTCCGTGATTTTCAAGGAGTTGGGCCAATTTTGAAGGTGAGGTGATTCACATCAGCTCAGAGGAGTTTTGGACCATGGCTAAACCATGCTTTGGCATCAGGAGCTATATGAAAGGAAAGTTCAAAAGGCATTGCCAACTTCACTTGTTATAATGAAATGCTGTATCATAAGTTATATATGTTGTTAATACAGTGGGTAATGATAGTTTTTTTTTGAAAAATAAGTGACCATTAAATAATGAATTGGCCAGGTTGTCACTTCTGACAACTGACAAGCTGTCAAGGTGATGAACAGCATCGTGAAAGTGAGAAAAATCATCAGGTGCATTAGATTACATTATGCTTTGGATAAAGTACTGTTTTGCATTGCACAGTAGTGTAATTCAAATTTGATTGTGTGAAATGTCCTCTTTGCTTTCATGTTTTCTGTGAAGTTCAGCTCAGCCATCTGTATGGTTGTTTCAAAACTTTGGTGGATGGCTGAGCTTCTGGTTTCAAAGTCTTCAAAGGCTTTAATGTATTCAGCTCAGCAGGTGTTGTTGACACAGCTGTCAATGTGAATGTGAATTTAGTTAATTTGACAGATTTGTGAGCTGATAAGAGGGTTATATTTTTAAGTGGATTTCGAATTACTATTTGTTTATTTTGACATTTTTATGAGCATCTCAAAGACTTTGCAATGTTATTGTAATGCTCTTGAGTTCCATATATAGCAAATCCTGGGTGAATGGGTTGGGGTGTGGGGAGTGTGAAGGGTTATGGAGCATTGAGGGGGGTTAGGGGCTGAAGGTTAGGGGGCCTCATATTCATCTCCAGAGCTGGGCCAAAGCGAACAGAGGTGAGCCATTTAACCTGCCAATCTCAGCATCAGCAAGCCCTCATCCCCGACTCGCTGCCATGAAAATAGTGTGGGCAGGAGGCAGGATCGTGAGGCCTCAAAGATAAAAATCCGGCCCAATGTTTCCCAGGTCATTGATCTTTCATCAGATCTTTTCCCTTCATTACTTTAAAGTACTCCTGAAGTGTATATATTACACCTGTAATTAAAAGCCCCAGTTCCTTGTACCTACTCTGATAACCAAGAGCCCTAAGATTTTGCTGTTTCTCATTTGAACCATTCCTAATGCCGTTATTTCTGATACTGTGAAGGAACCTAAATTGGACACAGAACTCATGATAAGCCTTAACCAGTGTTTTATAAAGGACAAGTAGTATTTTTGGATTTGTATTTCTCTGCATTGGTTGCAGATCCTAATACACTGAAGGTCAATTTTAACCCGACGCACAGTTTGAAACCAGGCATGTGGTTACAATTGAGAGGGCTACCTACCCACCTGTAATTCAACCCTTCCCAACTTTCCTGACTTATGCCGAAAATGGATGAGGCACTCACCCAGTTTAGAAGAATTGAGGTCCTATCATGTTGAAAGGGCCCTGATTACATTTTATCTGGAGCCTGAGCAGGGAAGTCAGTGAGACTTTTCTGCCAACTGAGGTAGGTCTGCAGTTGATCCGCAGACAGAATGGGGCAATAGGACCTTCTCAAGAGAAATTAAATCTTTATTCTTTCCTGAAAACAGGAAATCTCCCCTGGGCCCCACAAGTAAAGTTATGGCATCCATAGACCTGTACTGGGCCCCCATATTCCCTCTCACGAGATGCTCCCAAGACTTTTTCCCAATTTACTTGTTTGCTGCTGTGCCTTCTGCCAGCTAGCTTTCTGCCTATTATGAGTCAGAAGAATGTGGATGAAGCTCAAGACTTAAAATATCCCAACCCCCAAAAATAGGTCAGCCTGTCTCCTCCACAACCCAGGCCTGCTCAGGTTTAAAATCAACTCCCCTATTTACCTTCTTTTCAGTTTTACAACACTGTTCATGGAACTTCATTATTTTATGTCCATTAACTCCATGTTTCTCTTTTGTTCCACAACCTTTAGAGGATAACCCTACATGGTATATGCCTGGAATTTCCACGTCCAGAATGCATCATGCTACATTTATTGATATTGAAGGATACCTAACACATTCCCCAATGTATCAAAATCAGCTGCAGTCTACTTATTTTGTAAAAGACCTAATTGCCATGCACATTTTTGTGTCATCGGAAACATAAGAATTTTTCAGATACTTTCGTCCAACTATTGATAATAATGAATATCCCAACCATGAACATTGCTATGATTAATCTTCATTTTCTGCCTGCAAGATTAGAACCAATTACCAATCCACCACAAAATTTTACCACCAATCCCACAGGACCCTATCTTACAAACAGCCTGATGATGATATCCCACCAGTTCTACCCCTTTCAGTGATACCTGCATGGGTGGAAATGGAAGCAAAATATGCCCACTTGTACCTCTGCCAGAAATATAAGTGGTGTAACTGGGATCCTCCCCAAATGTTGGCCTACCTGCCCAGCACCTGAAAATGAAAAAACTTCATGGCTAAATTTATTCAAGAGCATCAGTAGTAAAATAATCTGCCAGGAAAGTTAATCAAGATTAAAATATTAGGAATGCTTGTCATGATGATGTGACGTGCACATGGAATATTAATCTTTAACTTCATTGGCTGGTGAAATAAGTATTGAACCTCTTTTCAAGGATTTTTAAAGCAACCAAAGACACTGACTTGAAATGGCTGCTAATATGCATTTGTTAAAACCATATTCCCAGTCATGGAGTCAACAAGTCTGTGAAACCCTCAAGCAGACAATGGCATACCCTTAGAGATGTAAAAGCCCCAGCGCTACATTATCAAGGGGGACATGGACCATTCAAGGCGCTAATAGCTGAGACATTCATACTGAATCACCTTTGGCTATCACAATGGCTAACAGGATACAAGGAATTAATTGTCTGACCTGTTGGAGACCACCTTTGATCTATAGAGCTTCTAACAGGTGAGAGAGAATCCCACTGTGAGAGGGGATAGTAAGTGTGCTATTTGAAAACCAGTCACATGACAGCAGCCATATTTACTGCCAAGAGTAGAAAAAGGCCACACAAGCTGCTAAAATGAGAGAGTCATGAGAAGAAGTCTGCAAATGGATGAGTGACACCATCCTTCTCCCTGCTGATCTCAAGTTCAGAGCCCTATCTCTGTTACATTTTGGGATACATCATGGAGGTAGAGAATTTCAAGCACAAAGAACTTTGCCTCCTTATATTAGACTGGGATCAACAGACAGAAGTTCTGAAGGATAGATCAAAATTTCAAAGCAATGCTTTCAGGGGGATAAAAACAAGGACCAATGATTAAGAAACTGCCTCAGCCATGAACATCAAAGGACCCAGAAACAGTGATCTCTCTATTTTTTACCTTTTATGATTAAATCTTAATTTGGCCAGAAGTTAACCTCCTCTACTATATAACATTTAATTTTGCATGCTTGTGACCGTAGTGTGTTGTGAAAGTCGGGAAATGTGTTTATCTTTTTTAATATCTTTACATTTTTATCTGGGTGGGTTTTTAGCACATTAAAAATTAACCGCTTTTGAGTTCAAGCTCAAGAAAGCCTGCTGGACTGAGTTCTTTGCAATCAGCACGTAAACGGTTAAGTACATACACTGAATTGACACCTTCGTCCTTATAAATTTCAAAAAATCCTGTTACAATCAATCAAGGACTGAGAAAGAAAAGGCAAGTCCTGGCACCAGTCCTCACCTGGTTGTAACATGCTATAATAGGGGAGAGATATGAAGGTCTGTTTTGTAAAGAGCTGGGTGCTGTGAATGTGATGGTTTGTTTCACAATGCTGTGCATGCTCAGGACGTATTTGTTTCTTTACATTGATGCTGTTGCTGTGTATCTGGCAGTTGGCTTGGTGAAGGCATGAGAAACAGTTAGAATCATGATATAATGTATCAGGATATCAATATGCAGCAGTAAAGCATGGGTGGGTGCAAGTCTAATCTTGTCACTTTGCTGAGTTGTCAATCCCTGTTACTTTGTGGAAAGAAACCTGGTAGAATTGAGGCATTGCCCTGGGAGGGAGTGTAAAACCTATGGGCTGTCTGTGCAGGGTGCTCCTCCTATGGGCTGTCATAATATAAAAAGGATATCGCTTATTTGAGAAGCTATTTTAAATAAAAACATCAGTTATTACATTTAATTAAATAATTGTAATGTTTTAACAAAGTGATTCGTTGGTTGATATACCTCAAAAAGAGTATTTAAGTCACAGGAGATGTTTTCAGCTAGAAGTGATCATATTCAGGTGGGTAGATGAGAAATGCACTGGCTGTCCAATGTTTCAGTTGCAGGAAATTCTAGCACGTAAGCCTTATTTAAATGCTGCTGATCCACTCCATGTCTGAAACAGAGAGTGGGTGTTGACAGGGAAAGAGCTAGCTTGCAGATAAGTGCTGCAGAGATGGTTTCAGTAGTGTCTTATAGGAGGCAAGGAAGGAAACTCAGGCAGTGGAGGCAACAACTTTCCTAAGGGGCCTTGAGGAGCACCCCTGTGCCTCCTGGCTCCAGAAAGAGCATTTACTTGGAGGGACTTTTCATCCTTTGCATGAGCTACTGACCTGCTTCAGTAAAGCTGCATCAACTGACTCGCTCAGGCTGCAGTCAGAGTGCAACTGAGATACTTCTGACATAGCAGAATTCCATTTTGCATAATTTCATGCTTTAGATAGATATAGAGGAGAATTTTCTCCCTGTTGGGTCGACCAGTCGGGAATGTGCGCAGACGCAGAGCCAATCACCGCCCACGATCAGCTGTGTGCCACCATTTTATGTGGGCTGACCAATTAAGGCCCGCCCAGCATGATGCACACCCGGTAGCACTCTAACTGTGTAGGCAAGGGGATGAGGGAGAGGCAGGGCCTGTGCCCTTTCGTGCATGCGCTCGAAAGAGCACAGAAATCTCCCTGAGGCATGGAGCTGCCTCAGAGAGATTAAGCTCAATTTCAAGCTTCAAAATAAAAAAAGGTAAAAATCATTTACACATGTCTGGAACGTGTTTTTCAAATGTTTAAAAAATATTTATTGCTTTAATAAACCCTTCATGAAACCTCATCCTGCCTGATGATGAGGCTTCATGAAAAATACGAAGACCACCCGGGCACTTTGCCTGCCCGCCAACCTTAAGGTTGGACGGGCAGCCCTGTCAAATTGGTTAATTATTTTGTTAATGGCCTTAACAGGCCTTTGACAGTTTGGCAGGTGTGCACTGTAGTCAGCTGTGCACCTGCCAAACGAAAGATCAGAATGACGCGCGGTGACGTCGGGGCACATGCCAGACATCACCGTGCGTCATTTTACGCATCGATGTGCCGGGCCCGCCCCCGCACGCTGAACAGAAGATTCTGCCCATTTGTTGCCACCCCTCCAGTATTGCCCTGGAGTCTCCAGGAATTGAAGATAATACCCGAGACACTGCTGTGAGTAACCTAAGAGAAAAATTACAGGGGCAGTTAAAAAAAAAATGTTTTTCATTTTCTTTGAATACTTCAATTTATTAGTTTTGAAATTTTGCAGATAGGGAAAAAAGACAGTTTGACTCATGGTAAGGATTAGTCCAGTCAATGTTTCAAACTATGTTCATGGGTAGGTAGTGTGTTTGGAGGATGGACCAGTGGTAGGAGTGTGGGGCAGTGAGGCAGGAGATCATATGATTAAACTGTCACCAATATGCCCCAACAGAGTTGGCAACCCAAGGTAAATATCTCATCCATCTTCAAAGCCGTGCAGGTGAGAAATGGAAATGACATGAAAGGGTCAAGATCAGAGTGGACAAGTAAACTGCTCAATTATTAATAGCTCACCTGCACAGTTTCTACTTAGAGGTCAACATTGAAATTGACCTCAGAGTTGCAAAATAAAACATACAACAGATCTTTTCTGCAGATTTTTTTATGAAGGTGAGCAGCTTTTCTGTCATCAATCTCCACATTCGGTTTTATACTGTAGCTTTCCACTATCCATTTTACTGAGGATGGACAAACCAATCATAATGTCTGGGACCACGGAGGTCCCAACATATCGTGCAACTGAGTCCAATTGCTACACAACAACACCTACTCCCAGGCATCAGTTGTTAGCATTGCTGAGAGGACAGTAGCTCCATGGAGAGTCAATATGATTTGTGTTCAGATTTTTCTTTCCGTCATTTGTAGTCTCTTCATGGTTCTTTCCCTGACAGCAAAACTGAGATTGGAACTTGCTGTGTAACAAGGTATATCTGCACTCTACCACCTGTGGCATGCAAGTTAGTGTTGCAGTGCACTGTCTCCATATTAATATGCTAGGGAGCCATGCATTTGCAGCTCGATTTCTTCATAACTAAGTGTCACAATCTCTGTAAAGACCAATAACTCACTAGCTTCAGTTGCTAGCTGAAAGGATAAAATGATAAAATTCCACATTTTAAAATTTTTACTGTAACAACTATTGACTAAACACTGTAGGAAACATATACTTTAAACTACAGAAAGTGACATTCCCATTTTATATTTATCACCCATCACACTCTCGGCAGAATTACAGCCCTTTTAGCAATTAGTCCACAGTTGCTTCTAGCTTTGAAATGGTTATCGAATCCTCATTTCACCAAGTAGTAACTTCAAATGACCATCTCCAAGTGCTTTCCTCAGTTTTCAGAGAGTTTTTTTTAAATCCAACACCATCAGTAAAGCCTGTTCTAATGATTCTTCTTCCCACAACTATGCCAGGACGATCTCCCGGAATCCTTAGATGCCTGCAGGATGTGTCTCTTTGGCTAGAGACCATCTCCCTCCCACATCCATCTGTGGTAGCTCACAAAGCCAAGCAGCCTCTTCTCTTTGTTGAGACAGAATTCCCATCTGTAATATTCATTGATTTGTAGGGAAGCCTGCATCCTGAGCTGAATAATGGCCTAAAAACAAAAAACTGCGAATGCTGGAAATCCAAAACAAAAACAGAAACAGAAATATCTGGAAAAACTCAGCAGGTCTGGCAGCATCGGCAGAGAAGAGTACAGTTGAAATTTCAAGTCCTCATGACCTTTCAACAGAACTACGTAAAATTAGGAAAGGAGTGAAATATATTGGTTTCATGCTGTTATGAAACCAGTTTGCGACCATCTGCTCAGCCCATCAATGGCCTCATTTCCTGCACATCATTATAGGCCCAGCTTGCTGGAATCATCCCCACACACTGGATCATCCAGGCATATTGGCGTGTTTCACAACAGCATTTAAAAGGTGCACACCGAACGAGCTGAACTTCGAGGGGAACCCAGAGGTGAGTGCACTAACATTCGGCAGCGCTCACAAGGGTCACCTGTTGGACTTCAAGGTTGAAGTGCCGTTCATTCAGGTGTGGGCACAGTCAAGTCACTTTCTCCCAGCTGGCTGACAGTGCAGTGCTGGGGGAATGGCTGCACTGCAGTTGAGACGAGTTGGGTGTGGCAAGGCAACACGCTGTGAGGTGGGTTGGGAGGTGCAAGGGCTGCACTGCATCGGAGGTGAGTTGGTGGGGGGCAATGCAGTCTGGGGGAGGGGGGCGGGGGGTTTGTAGGGAGGAACAAGGGAAGTGGCCACGTATTAGGGAAACCTTGTATAAAGTGACCATTCCCCTGCAGCTGAGACAGTTCAGGCACAGCCACATTGACATTCTTGGATTCGGATGTCTAGCTTAACTGTCCACTCAGGTAATGCAGAGGCACAAAAGTGCCACCAAATTCTCTAGACCTTTTCACCTTTCGGGTACAGACTGCAAACTAATGAATGTTTTAGTGGATTGCAGAACTATTGGATGACTGGGCAAGTTGTACAATCTCCTAGCGAAAGCTGGACATGGAGCAGTCACTGGTGGAGGCACTCACATCCCCTTGCAATGTCATCATTCAGGTTTGGACCAGTTTCCCTCAAGTTTCAAGCTAACTGCACAGCCTTGCAGTGCAGGTTAAGAAAATGCCTGTACCTGAGCTGAGAGCACAGCTTGCAAGCTAGTGGGAGAAGCTGCCACAAATCGGTCAAGTGGAGTGGGGCAGAAGTGAGTGGGGCTTTGGGCAGCCATGCAGCGGACTGAATTCTGGCCATCCAAGTGGTGGCCAGCACTCTCTGGGATGCACTAAGGGGCCTTTTGACTTAACCAAGAGGGGTTCTTCATACACCCATGCTAACCCACACATCTCTCTTTCATTCTGCGGGAGGAGTACTTCAGGCATGTAGAGTGGTGACCAGCTGTATGTCTCATAGCTTTCAGGGAATGTAGTGGCAGGATAAGAGAACGACGAAGGTGTCTGGCTGGACAGAGGAAGGAGCCACACCCTCAAGAAGAAGGGGCGGCTGGGGCTTCTGCTCATGCCGCTGAAGAGCCACAGCGAGCTGTCACTGGCTGGCACCTTGCTAGACCCAGGGTCGATAGACAGCGATTGTCATTCCTGCAGATGTCCAAGAATCACTGTTCTCACATGCCCAGGGAACTGGTCGGTCATATCCGCTGCCAGTGGCCGTGAAAGTGATCATGGCGCTCAATTTTTATTCCAGTGTCTCCTTTCAGGGCTCCACAGGTGACCTCTGTGGAATAACGCAAGCCTCCACACACAAATGTATCCAGAAGGTCACGGACACCATATTTGTGAAGGCACATTACTTTGTGCATTTCAACCAGGATCAGGAAAGCCAGGAAGCAAGAGTGCTGGGATATGCCCAGATCTAAGGTTTCCCACAGGCGCAGGGTACCATTGGGTGCACTCATGCGGCACTCAGATTTCGGTGGCAACAAGCGGTTGACTATATCAACCCCGAGGACTTCCACTCGCTGAATGTTCAGCTGGTGTGCGACCACCACAACCACATCCTACATGTTTCCGCATGATTCCCAGGGAGTGTCCACGACTCCTACATTCTCAGTAGCTCTCAGGGTCCAGAGTCCAGAAGGGCTGCAGGATTGGTTCCTCGGGGTCAAGGGCTACTGACAAAGGATGTAGCTGATGATGCCCATGCAGCGGCCTCAGAGTGCAGGAGAGAGAAGATACAACAAGGCTCATGCTGTAACTTGCATTTTGGTGAAGCAAATGTTGAAAATGAGGTTCTGGTGTCTGGACTGGTCTGGTGGAGACCTGCAATACAGTCCACTGAGGGGGGTCACACATCATCGCTGCACCCTTCACAACCTGGCACTGCAACGGGGAGAGGAGCTGGCTGAGGAAGAAATGGAGGGTCATATCATGGAGATGCAGCAGGGAAACTTTAACTTCTCCTGATCATAAGGCATGTTCCATGGGCTGAACCCTTCAGGACCACATTGTCAGCAGACACAGATGCTGATGAGATGAGGGGGGCAGCTGCACCTCAAAGGTGCTGAGAGCACAGAGAGAATGACGGAACTCTGTACTGCTGGCCCAGGATATTCTGGCAGCAATGATAAGCTCCATCGAGGTGCAGGCATGACTTATGTGTCCAGTGACTTTGAAGTCGCACCATCAGTGTGCTGGGAAAGTTACACAAAGCACAGGGACAAGGCCCTGGACTGAGACGTCTGCTTTTATTTTGTGCAGGGACCAAGGCTTCACATCTGAGTGACACGAATACTGCTCATCAGAACAAGGAGCCATTGGCAAGGAGACATTCTTGGGAGTTTATTTACAATAGTGAACATTATCTACAATTGATTAACACCTGTTCCCAGGCTGTGCTTGGCCTAAATAGCCAAGTGGTTATGGTACTGGGCTTGTAACCCCAAGATCAAGAGTTCAAATCTCACAATGGTAAACTAAGAAACAATGTAACTTCATCTGAATAGGAACAGATGGAAACGTGTTTGTACTCGAAAGAGTTACATCTTCCTACCCTTCCTAACCCTGCCCTGACATCCACAGTGGAAGTGGAGGCAGCCTGCTATGCCCTGCCTGTGATGACCTTGATGGGCATCCTCTGCAGGGCTGAGACCTGGAGGCCCTGGCCTGCTATCGATGTCCTGTCCTGTGACAGTGGCACCCTCCTTGGCCTGTGGATCTGGAGCTGCTGGTGTCACAGGAAGAAGGGATTTGGATGGACTGGACACTCACGGAGTCACCTGGGTGTGTGGTCCTGGGGTGTGCACCTGCTGATCCTCCTCCCAATGGGTGCCTGAGAGCCCCTGGATGACGGGAAGCTGGAGTGAGATCGAGCTGCCCCACACCCCTCTCGTGTTGACACTGTTGGAGGTCAACTCTGGCGTCAGCGATGGAGTTCAGCCCACGCTGCAGTGCAGGACCAACGTCCTGGACCAAGATCTCCTTGGCGGCCACCATCTTATCAAAGTTGACCTCAGTGCACTGGCACTATGACCTCAGCCTGAAGATGCACGGACTCCTCCATCATCCTTGCAAACTGAGGAGCAGCAGATATCCCTTCCTGATGTTCTCAAGCTTGTCTTTGCAGTTCCAGCAACTGAGGTATGACCCAGTCCAAAGGATCCTCATCTGACTCAGACTCAGCAGAATTCTGGCCTCCAACAGTCCTCCAAGTGCTGGTGACATGACAAGTCCCTGCCACCATCTGCTGTGGATCAGACAGTGTGATGTGCTCACCAGATTGTGACCCCGAGACTACTCTAAAGCTAGGTCCCACTAAGGTGTGTATCTCTGTGCTGGTGAAGGGTGTGGGTGAGTGCTGTGATAAGCCTTCAATAAGGGCATTATCAGATTACTCATCTGAAGTTTCTTCAGGGCTTGAGTGGAGGACCTGGGTCATGGATCCCATCAGCTATTTCCTGATGTGCCTGCGAAAGCAAGGTAAGATAATTAGTACATGGCAGGGGACTGTGGAACAGGGGAAGTCAACTCACAGCATGGCTGTCTGATGAATGTTGCGCTGCTGGATCCTCACTTGGTTGAGCAGCGCCAACCTCACTGTCTGCACAGGAGTGGTCCAGATCATTGCTGGCCAGCTGGATGACTTGATTTTCAAAACCCATGAGGACCTTGATTTCAGGCATTTGTCCACCAGTCTGCGACCTCTCCCCTTTATTGTGTGCCAGTGTGCCCTACATGAAGACAGATGGAAAGAGTGTAAGCAGGATGCCTATGAGGCCAGATGAGAAGGATGCCTGGCATGTGTGGGCGGTGAGTGGTGCCATGGACAGGATGAGATACGATCTGCAGGGCAGATGAATGTGTGTTTGAGAGTGAATGGTGGTGTCCCTTGAACTGGCAGTGAGTGAGATCCCTGTGGGTGTGTGATGGGTTTCTGAGTATGTGACTTGAGAGTGATGAGAAGAGTGACTAACCTTGATGGAACAGAGGAGATCATTCATCCTCTTTTGGCACTGGATGGCTGTCCTCTTTTGCAGGGCATTGGTGCTGACCACCAGTGCCACCACCTCCCATGCAGGATTGATGACCTTGCTTGCTAGCTTTTGCCCAGAGTGGTAGTAGAGGTTATCACGGCAGGCCTCCACTGCATCCATAGGCGCTCAAGGGAGGCTTCACTAACTCTTGGGGCAGCATGTTTCCTCCCTTTGGCAGCCATCAGTTCCTAACAGCATCCTATCCCTTGAAGAGTGCTAGCTCTTTGCAGGGGTGGCCTTTAAATATGAAAACTGATTTCCTAAAGGCCTGAGGTGATGGCGGGGTGGGTGAATTAAAGGACGCCCTGCCAGTGACCCAGCACGTTTCCCAGGAATAAGGTGGGAATGGGACGATACGACATGAAAACCTGCCATTGTAGCTGCTAGGTAAAATGTCCTCTTTCCCACTCACTACCGCACTTAGTGTAAATCTGGGACGATTTTGCCCATTTACAATACCCATTGTAAACTCAGAGACTGCTGCCATTGTCTCCAAGTCTAAATACCTTGCACCTTCTTCTCAGTAAAACAATCTGAGCCTTCCTTTGATATGTTCTGAAGTCCGCTTGCCAATAAGCCTGGGTAGTCAAACATCTGTCCTCACGCCTTCTCCTCCCTCCCAGAAACATGATAGGGTCCCCCTTGTCCTCACTTATCACCCCACCAGCCTCCACATTCAAAAGATCATCCTCTGCCATTTCCACCAACTCCAGCATGATGTCACCACCAAACACATCTTCCCTTCACCTCCCCCCCCCGGCGGCATTCCGTAGGGATCGTTCCCTCCAGGACACCCTGGTCCACTCCTCCATCACCCCCTACTCCTCATCCCTCACCTATGGCACATCCCCATGCATACGCAAAAATGCAACACCTGCCCCTTCACTTCCTCTCTCCTCACCGTCCAAGGGCCCAAACATTTCTTTCAAGTGAAGCAGCATTTCACTTGCATTTCCCCCAACTTAGTCTACTGCATTCGTTGCTCCCAATGCGTCTCCTCTATATTGGAGAGACCAAACTCAATCAGGGCGACCGCTTTGCAGAATACCTGCGGTCTGTCCGCAAGGATGACCCAAACCTCCCTGTCGTTTGCCATTTTAACACTCCATCCTGCTCTCTTGCCCACATGTCTGTCCTTGGCTTGCTGCATTGTTCCAGTGAAGTTCAACGCAAACTGGAGGAACAACACTTCATCTTCTGACTAGGCACTTTACAGCCTTCTGGACTGAATATTGAATTCAACAACTTTAGATCTTGAACTCCCGCCTCCATCCCCACTCCCTTTCCATTTCTTCCCCCTCTCTTTTGTTTTTTCCAATAATATATATAGATTTTTCTTTTCCCACCTATTGCCATTATTTTTAAATCTATACCTTGTATGCCCTGTTAGTCTTATTTCACCCCACCCACATTAGAGCTGTACCTTATGTGTCCTGTCATCCATTCTTAATTAGCGCATTCTTTCAGATAATATCACCACCTTCAACACCTCTTTGTTCTTTTGTCTGTGACATCTTTTGATTATCTGCTCCTATCACTGCTTGCTTGTCCCTACAACCACCACCTCCCCCACTTCTCTCTCGCCCCCCACCCCCATCTTAAATCAGCTTATATTTCACCCCTTTCCTATTTTTACTCAGTTCTGTTGAAGGGTCATGAGGACTAGAAACGTCAACTTTGTTCTTCTCTGCCAGACCTGCTGAGTTTTTCCAGGTAATTCTGTTTTTGTTACCCAGGCTTACTGGCAGGCGGACTTTAGAACAGGTCACATGGCCTCCTTCATTTACCCTAAATTTAAAGCTAAAGTCCCAAAATACAATAATCTTATAATCCTCATTATTGTAACATAAGATTTTCCTTCTTTCTAATTAACATTTGATGTGATTGCAAACATTTATGGAAAATAATAGTAATTGAATTGTCATCTTAATAAAAGTGTCAAGCTTACTGTAATATCACTCTATTAAGAAGTCTTGACAAACATTTAATGCCTTGCACACATTTTATATCCAGTAGTTAAATATTTTTATCAAGACATAAGTGTTCAGACTGAACAGTGCGTTTATAATAAAAAAGTCTTACTTTATGCAAAGATTTGATTACATATTTTTAAAACACACACGAAGTGCTATAGCACAGTGGATGTGCAGCACAATCATAAGTTAGGGTATGACACTTAACACGATCAAAGTTTATTACCCAAAGGTAATCATTTGTGTAAACTAATTGCCTCCCTTCAGAAGTTCAGAGGATTTTTTTCCTGAAATGAAAAAGGGGGCGGGAGAACATTAGTCACAAATATGCAAATACAGACAAATATCCTGTTCACTCACACTCGTAGCTTTAACTTGTTCTGCATGCTTCTTGCTGCACATCAGACCCACAAGAAGATATTGTTCACACATAGAAAAGCATAGGATAAAATAAAAGTCACTGGTTGAATTGATGGACTGATGGGAAGTGTTCTCTTTTAACCGTGAGTGGCTTCTATTATATTTCCTTTTGTTTCTGTTCTAAATATTTGATGTATTTGAAAGTCTTTTTTTTTTGCTGTCATTCAAAATGCAGCTGGAATGTGACGTTTTGGCAGGCATAGTCAAACCATTTTGATTATTTAAACGTGGAATGCTCCAAAAACATATGTTTCCTAGGTTTTTAGCTCTAAATATAGTAGACAGAAGAAGGATTATGGTCTAAAACGACAGGACTAGAGCAGCAAAATTAATTGAATACAACAGTGCCTCATGTGTCGAAACAGATATCGAGTGACTGATACTTAAATTTGATCAGTGTTGTTGTTTTCAATGTGTTGTATGTAGCATGATTTGGTGAAAAATGTGGCTATAGCTTTTGGAATAAAAAAAGGCCAGTATCTTAAAAGTACTGAGCCAGAATGTGCCCTGGAATTTTATTCTGTATTTTTCTTTTTTTAATATTTGATGTCATGCTCAACCTCTTGTGCGTAGATTGGCCACAAATCACCTCAGCATTATGTGTACCTTTGTAATACTGTACAAATCATCATTATTTTAATGTTTAGTTTTATAAAATATATTGGGTAAAGGACAATAGTTGGCATTGGCTACTAATTTTATATTGTTCAGTGACACATAATTGCATAAAATTATATAGAAATACTAACATAAAAACAGACCATTTGGCCCAAGCAGTTTGTACTGATGTTTATCCCCCAAAATGGCAGCTAATTTTAATCTCATATGCCTGCCCAGTACTTTTATTCCTTTATCCCTCTTTCCTTCAATCAGTCATCTTACCTACTCTTAAGTGTTGACATGGTATTTGCCTCAACTGCAGTAGTTGGTAAATGATTTTAAAGGTATTATGTTTTCCAAATGTGGATCCAAACAGCGTTCTGTCACACACACACATTGATTCAGAAACATGCCTTGTAGTTTTTTAAAGTATACTCTCCTGTGTGCATGGACCTGTAGTCCATGTCCAGTCAGTTCAGCAAAGTTTCCAAAGACCAATGTGCATACCCCGCCCCGTCTCCACATGCAGCAATTGGTCTGCAGTTTTAAATTGCTTTTTATTTTAACAAGCACAATTAGAATGTCATGGTACTTCATTTAGAATGAAAGTTGAACACGAGTTAATAAATATAATCTAACACCACCAATCACCAATTTATTTTTTAAAACATCAAAATGTTACTAACAATTTGTTAAAACAGACTCTAGGTACATTTATATCTGTTATTTCCTAAAAATATAAGCTCAGAACTGCCTTTACATATAACCATTCATAAACCCACTTGAAAGAAGGCTATTTAATAAATAAAATTATTATAAATGGTTCCTATTTAATTATTATTGCAACAGCTACTTGTCCTGAAACCTAACCAAATGTGGAAAGATTCCTATCAAAACTATTCACATAAATGACTTTTTAAAAGATGCATTTCAGGTTAAGAATAATGGGATCTTTAAAAGAGCTATAGATAGGTGACCAAACTATCTATGGATTACTGGGATTTCAGCCTAGCTGAGATTATTAAAATGCCATCTGGGCAATGCAACTGGTCAGCAATAAATAATATTGTTTCTAATGTTGGACTAAAACTTTGGAGACTTTATTTCATTAACTTTGTGAATAAGGGAGATACTTGAAAGGCTGTTGTCTGCTTTTGCACCTTAATTTCATTTCCATCAGAAATTTAAAGGAATACTTTTCTGAGATTCTGCTGCTGGTTGGAGCCTTGCTAGAAAACAAATGTCATCCCAAACCTCTGACCCATATTTGATGTTAGTGAGGCTCCATGTTATTAGAAGAGCCTTGCAAAATTACTCTGCATCAGGTAAAGTTAGTGACAGCAAAAATTGCATTGAAATTAACGGACTTAATCGGACAATGCCTATTTCCTGTTAATGTTCTCACATGTTTTCTCTCTCCGCTCCCTCTCCTTCTCTTTCTCTCCCACACCCAGCACTCTTTTCAAATAAGCCCTACCATTTCTTGTTTGAATTAGTCTTCGGTGCTGTTAATATTGCATGAGCTCACTTTCACCTGTTGATTATTAAAGTTATCAACCTGCATTTTTAAAAAGATGAGATATGTACCAGACTTGTAATTAATGTGAGGTGATAGAAAATATTAAATTATGTTCTGTGCTTACTGGTTCCCTGGGAGGGAGTAGAAGTAAAAGCGCAAAACTAGAGTTCTGTTTTGAAACTTTTATTTTCAACCTACTATTTTATGAAGAGAAATATCCGTGAGAAGATGTGGATCACTTTGTTTATTCCTCTTGTGAAGTGACATAACTGATGAGCAAGATCTTCCTCAATCATGAAATGAGCAGTGAATTCCACATCATTCCGCTCCATGTGCTTTCTTTCATCAATGTACAAAAGCTATCAACTATCCTGATGAAGCTCCTACATGTGTTCTACTTGAAACCGTAATAAGGTCTGCTAGGAAAGCTTGGAGCTATAGTTAACAATTTTTTTTTAAAAGTTCTTCAAACATTACATTCTTTGCTACCTCTATTATTTAAATGAGTCACGCACTTGCATATTGATCTTTTGTGATTCCTCAGGAACTCTTTTTGTGATTAATTAGTATTTCGAAGTGTGTCGTTTTCACTCAAAGAGTCAGATCGTTGTTGTAAAACATACTGTATCTGAATTACTTCAATAACTACCACAACAAAGAGTATAAGGTGACTTTTATCATGATGCCAAAATAAATAGATTGCTATAGTGAAGGTGCAGCCATGTGCTTGACCATCTCAAGATCCCTTTGAATGACTCAAAGTTACACTTTGGATGTCTACACTGGTTAAGAAAAGTTGCACAGCCTAAGACAAAATTTCGACAACATGATTGTTTTCTTTGCAGTAAACAATTATGCAGAAAAGGAAGGAAAAAGGAAGCTTGTATGATATTCATGAAAACACAAATGCTTCAAGTTTTCATTAACAGCATTTAACCTGCCTTTGCCATGTCCAAAATTCATTTATCTTTACTCCTGGCAGTCAGGCCATCTGGGTCTCATTTGGTTTGGCTCAGTTCCCAGCTTTTTAGCTTAGCTGTTAACTTAATCTGAATTTTAGTCTGATGAGAGGAAACAAGCCCTCCTATAACAGGCCCTATCAAGTTGCACAGTTAGGATATGTATTAATTTTTGCAAATTTTATTTATATGGTTCTCAGTGATTGGGATGTATTTCCATCATCATCAGTTTCAGTGCAAATTTTGAAAATATCACATGGGACTCCACACATCCTCACCACTGCAAGCTGCTGAGAATGTGCACCCGAGTAGAGGGAAAAGATCAAAACATTTTTCTCTTGAAAATGCTTATGTCTTACACATGTACAGCAACCTCTACAATAAGCAAAGAGATGTAGTGGTAGGCAGGATAGTCATTTTTCACATCTATATGCCACAAGTATTATGCAAGACTTGAATATCCCAAGAGCAATGCTGTTACTCACTTATGGGGATTCCTTTCAGTCAAACTCAAGCTCCATTACAATGCTTGTACATAGCCCAGGCTGACATGCAGGGCGGTCCTGAGGCAGGGCTTATTGTTGGAGGTACCATCTGTTGTACCATCTTTGTTTTGTAGGCAAAGGCACCAGCATTTTTCACACAGTGAAATCCCAAAATAAATGTAGAATTAATCTGTTAGCTAAATAAGGCCCTAAATGCCTATTCAGGGAAATGTTTAAGAGCCCATACATTTTTTCTTGCTGCCCTTGCTAACATTCATCACTTAACCAACAAATTAATTATACATTTACTTTGGGATTTCACAGTGTGAAAAATGCTGGTGCCTTTGCCTACAAAACAACAGTGTTATTTCAAAATTAATCCATTAACTTTGGGACATCCTGATGACTTGAAAGAATACTTTTAAAAGTAATATTGTTCTTTCAACCAGGTAATATTGATTCCATTTCATCATAGATTGCCATTATGTTTAGTCCATTCTATAAACCAACCCACAGTATAAGTGAAAGGGTTATATTTTTCAATAATGAACTGAGTTCCAATCACCAGTATCAGCAGACAACACTGTGGCTGAACATTTTCTGAATTTTTTTTCTATATGGTACATATGTGCAGTTAAATAAATGATTCCCCCAGCTCAGGCTTTTCATGTACGTTTCAACACAGGAACTGCTGGTGGCATGGGAGAGAAAAGAAATTTCCCTAGTTTCATCAACTGTGATTGGAGTACATGACTGGAATGCCAGAGCACCAAGGCCAGAGTCTTCTGGTTGTGACTCATGATGAGGTGCCCTATACATTGAAAATAATATATGATGAGTGGGGTCTAGATGATTTTATCTATGCAGTTGATCGTTTTGTTAAATAAAGGGCCTAAATTTAAACATTGTTGTACCTATTTTACAGTTATAAAACGAGCACAATAATAACTAATTTAGCAAGACAGCAGTATGCACCCAAGTTGCATTGTCATTTGGGCCACTGCTAAATTGGTCGGACTTATTTATAGGTGACCCTGGTGACTGCTTGATGTTAATACAGGCCCATTTCAGACCCAGACCCCTAAATTCATTTAGACCATTTGAAATGTACGATATAGAAGCTCTGACAAATAATTCCAGGTGTTGAGTGGCTTAACCTTAGAGGAACGAATAGAAAGACAAAAAAGGCCTGAAGACTTTGTTTTTTATGCAGTTCTACTCCTGGCTCCACTAACGGCTGCCTAGCCTGCTCATGGCCCCCTCCCAATTGTCCTTCCCCTTCTCAGCATTACCTTTGGGCCGAGGGACCAGCACAGATTGATTAGATCCCCAGGTGGTGAACTGAGTCAGTGTGCCTGTAACTCAACTAAATTATTATGATAAGGCCTAAGGATGGGTTTTGTTCTGCCTTGTGCCTCTGCGATGTGACATCATTGAGTGCCACTGGAATTACACCTGGGCTGGAATTTTACAGCCCCATCACGGCGGGGTCGGCACTGTAAAATGCGGCAAGCCATTCTAAACTCCATTGACTTCAGCAGGACTGTAAAACCCCACTGGCATAAAATTCTGCCCCTTGTTTGGGGTTGCCAAATTTAAGCCCCAGGGCCCCAGATGATGGGAAGGTAGTTCTATGACCTGAACTAATTTGGAGACTGGTCATTCTCTTCCTGAGTATGACAGGACTTCCTTGCTTCCCAGGAATTGAAACTTGGGCACTTTAACCACAACTATATGGATACTCTAACAATACTTCTCTTACAGGAACTAGCAGCAACAAAATCTAAAATCCAATATCGGTAAAGTAATTAGCATAGTATGTTGCACTAGAATGCAACCATTCAATGTAGTTGCTCTTAATATGGATGCTCATGTTTCTTTGCTGGAACATATTATTTTCTAAATAAAAACACTATTAAAGGAAGTGAACTACATTAATATGTTATGGAAAATAATATTTACAAACCATGAAAAGTATCTGCTTATTCACACTGGGTTGAAATCAATTTTAATAAAGTTATCTGCCCTATAATTCTATTTGTCAGTTGCTTCAGTCAATGTTTTACATCTAATGATGGTAATTAATGCAATTGCTGTGATGGTATATTGAAAAAGATTTAACAAAATAGACCATTTCAGCTAGCTAATCGGTCATCAAAAGCTATGCCATGCTGTATGGCAGTGATTGCCATAAAATGTGGAATGTATAAATACATAAAATGCAAATTGCCTAGCAACACTGACAGTCTGAGGAAACAGCAAAAAAGATAAAGAAAATTATAGATATGATTTAGAGAATAACTACAACATTTTTAAAGAATGAACAAAATCCTTAGGAGTGATGCAGTGAGACAGAGTAAATGTCTGATTCAGAGAAGGCATTTGGAAGGGATAGTGTTTCTTGATTCAACAAAGTTGAGTGATGTGAGCTTGTGGGAAGGAAAGAGATGGAAAAACTGTATTATGGCTGCAAGGTAATGGAGTGAATTGAGTACTGATTTCTTATGTTAGTTTTTGCTCTGTTTTGTGTGCTCATTGA
This sequence comes from Carcharodon carcharias, assembly GCF_017639515.1. Lineage (NCBI taxonomy): Eukaryota > Metazoa > Chordata > Chondrichthyes > Lamniformes > Lamnidae > Carcharodon > Carcharodon carcharias. Next base: position 41,872,168 of record NC_054477.1, read on the forward strand.
ATTAGCATGCCTCTGTGATTATGTCTGCCTCTTCCAGTCATACTTCTGTCTTTCCTTCGTATATGTTCAACTAACTGTGGTTACGTATGAGTGCAGTTCTATGTTCCCACTTCCTTATTCATTTTCTATCAATCATGTCCTTTTGAAATTGTTCTGCTAAGTGTTCAAAATAAACCATCTAAGTTATATTTGGTCCTCAACAGGTGAGGTTTTACCATGAGTGAGCACTTGGGTTTAGGTGCGGGTCAGGGGTGAAATATAGGAAACCAACTCCAACCTGCTGACTTCTGCATTTCACTCCAGTGCGTTAAGCTGCCTGCGTGCAATCACCTCAGGTGAAGCAGATTGTCAATTACAATACGTTAAGCACTCAATTATAGTGAAATTAACATGAGTTTTCAAATTTATTTTGGATCCCATGAATTTCCCAGGTTTCCTGGAACTTACCAATGAAAGCAAGGTGAGAAGACAACAACAATCGAGGGTACTGAAACCATGACAGGGAAATAGTCCAATAACTACTCAGTACTCACAGTTGCCTTCTAACCTGCTTATGTGAAAGGGCTTGTTCCCAGTATTTGTGCGAGAGGTACTTTACACACTTCAGTAGTTATTTTAAACACCTTTGGAAATGTCAACTACACTTTGCAGGATCAGGGTTATAATTGTTTTTTATTCAGTGGGCAACACTGACTAGGCCAGTATTTATTGTCCATGCCTAATTGCTCTTGAGAAGGTAGTGGTGAGTTATCTTCTTGAACTGCTGCAATCCATGTGGTATAGGTACACCCCCACTATTGTTAGGGAGGGAATTCCAGGATTTTGACCCAGTGACAGTGAAGGAATGGCAATATATTCCCAAGTCAGGATGGTGAGGAGGGGAACTTCCAGGTGGTGGTGTTCCCATGTATCTGCTGCCCTTGTTCTTCTAGAGAGTAGTGGTCGTGGGTTTGGAAGGTGATCTCTTGGTGAGTTCCTGTAGTGCATCTTGTAGATGGTACACATTGCTGCCACTGTGCGTTAGCGGTGCAGGGAGTGAACGTTTGTGGATGAGGTGCCAATCAAGCAAGCTGCTTTGTACTGGATAGTGTCAAGCGTTTTGTGTGTTGTTGGAGATGCACTCATCCAGGCAATTGGAGAGTATTCCATCACACTCCTGACTTGCGCTTTGTAGATGGTGGACAGACTTTGTGGAGTCAGGTGGTGAATTATTATCTGCAGAATTCCCAGCCTCTGACACGCTCCTGTAGCCACAATATTTATATGACGAGTCCAGTTCAGTTTCTGGTCAATAGTAACCACCAGGATGTTGATAATGGGGGATTCAGTGATGGTAATGTCATTGGGTAAACGTCATTGTAAAATCGGGCAAAGTCAGCATGGTTTCATCAAGGCGAGGTCATGCCTGACAAATCTGTTAGAATTCTTTGAGGAGGTAACGAATAGGTTAGACAAAGGAGAACCAATGGATGTTATTTACCTGGACTTCCAGAAGGCCTTTGACAAGGTGCCGCACAGGAGGCTGCTCAGTAAGATAAGAGCCCTTGGTGTTAGAGGCAAGGTACTAGCATGGATAGAAGATTGGCTGTCTAGCAGGAGGCAGAGCGTGGGGATAAGGGGGTCCTTCTCAGGATGGCGGCCGGTGACTAGTGAAGTTCCGCAGGGGTCAATGTTGGGACCACAACTTTTCACTTTATACATTAATGATCTAGATGAAGAAACTGAGGGCATCCTGGCTAAGTTTGCAGATGATACAAAGATAGGTGGAGGGACAGGTAGTATTGAGGAGGCAGGGAGGCTACAGAGGATTTGGACAGGTTAGGAGAATGGGCAAAGAAGTGGCAGATGGAATACAACGTGGGGAAGTGTGAGGTCATGCACTTTGGTAGGAAGAATAGAGGCATAGACTATTTTCTAATTGGGGAGAGAATTCAGAAGTTTGGAGTGCAAAGGGGCTTGGGAGTCCTAGTCCAGGATTCTCTTAAGGTTAATTTGCAGGTTGAGTCGGTAGTTAGGAAGGCAAACGCAATGTTGGCATTTATTTCGAGAGGACTAGAATATAAAAGCAGGGATGTGCTGCTGAGGCTTTATAAGGCTCTGGTCAGACCACATTTAGAATATTGTGAGCAATTTTGGGCCCTGTTTCTCAGGAAGGATGTGCTGGCCCTGGAGAGGGTCTAGAGGAGGTTCACGAGAACGATCCCAGGAATGAAAAGCTTAACATATGAGGAACGTTTGAGGACTCTGGGTCTATACTCGATGGAGTTTAGAAGGATGAGGGGGGGATCTAATTGAAACTTACAGAATACTGAAAGGCCTGGATAGAGTGGACGTGGGGAAGATGTTTCCATTAGTAGGAGAGACTAGGACCCGAGGGCATTGCCTCAGAGTAAAGGGAAGACCTTTTAGAACAGAGATGAGGAGAAACTTCTTTAGCCAGAGAGTGGTGAATCTATGGAATTCATTACCACAGAAGGCTGTGGAGGCCAGGTCATTGAGTGTATTTAAGACCGAGATAGATAAGTTTTTGATTGATAAGGGGATCAAAGGTTATGGGGAGAAGGCGGGAGAATGGGGTTGAGAAACTTATCAGCCATGATTGAATGGCAGAGCAGACTCAATGGGCCGAATGGCCTAATTTCGGCTCCTATGTCTTATGGTTGTCAAGGGGTGATGATTAGATTCTCTGTTCTTGGAGATGGTCATTGCCTGGCACTTGTATGGTGCAAATGTTACTTGCCACTTGTCAGCCCAAGCCTGGATATTGTCCAGGCCTTGCTGCATTTGGACATGGACTGCTTCAGTATCTGAGGAGCCACAAATGGTGCTGAACATTGTGGAATCATCAGCGAACATTCCAACTTCTGACCTTATGTTGGAACGAAGGTCATTGATGAAGCAGTTGAAGATGGTTAGGCCTAGAACACTAACCTGAGGAACTGCAGTGATGTCCTGGAACCAAGATGATTCACCTCCAACAACCACAACCATCTTCCTCTGTGCTAGGTATGACTCCAACCAGCCGAGAGTTTTGTCCCTGATTCCCATTGACTCCAGTTTTGCTAGGGCTCCTTGATGTCCCACTCGATCAAATGTTGCCTTAATGTCAAGGTTAGTCACTCTCATCTCATCTCAGGAATTCAGCTCTTTTATTCATGTTTCAACCAAGGCTATAATGAGGTCAGGAGCGGAGTGAACCTGGTGGAACCCAAACTGAGCATCAGTGAGCAGGTTATTGCCAAGAAAGTGCCGCTTGATAGCACAGTTAATGACCCTTCTATCACTTTACTCATGATCAAGAGTAGACTGATGGAGTGGTAATTAGCCACATTGGATTTGTCGTGCTTTTTATATACAGGACATACCTGGGCAATTTTCTACATTACCAGATAGATGCCAGCATTGTAGCTGCACTGGAACAACGTGGCTAGGGGTGTGGCAAGTTCTGGAGCACATATCTTGAGTATTATTGCCGGAATATTGTCAGGGCCCATAGCCTTTGCAGTATCCAGTGCCTTAAGTCATTTCTTGATATCATGTAGAGTGAATTGAATTGGCAGAAGACTGGCATCTGTGATGTTGGGGACTTCCAGAGGAGGCCGAGATGGAATATCCATTTAGTGCTTCTGGCTGAAGATTATAGCAAATGCTTCAACCTTATCATTTGCACTGATGTTCTGGTCTCCCCTGTCATTTTGCATGGGGATATTTGTGAAGCCTCCTCCTCTAGTGTGTTGTTTAATTGTCTACCACCATTCATGACTGGATGTGGCAGGATTGCAGAGCTTAGACCTGATCCGTTGGTTGTGGAATTGCTTAGCTCTGTCTGTTGCTTGCTGCTTATGCTGGTTGGCTTGCAAATAGCCTTGTGTTATACCTTCACCAGGTTGACACATCGATTTTTAGGTATGCCTGGTGTAGCTCCTGCCATTATCTCCTGCACTCTTCATTGAACCAGGGTTGATCCCCTGGCTTGGTGGTAATGGTACAGTAGGGAATATGCTGGACCATGAGATTACAGATTGTGGTTGAGTACAATTCTGCTGCTGCTGATGGCCCACAGTGCCTCATGGTTGCCCAGTCTTGAGTTGCTAGATCTGTTCAAAATCTATCCCACTTAGCACAGTGGTAGTACCACACAACACGATGGAGGGTATTCTCAATGTGGAGACGGGACTTTCAATCTATAAGGACTGTGTGGTGGTCACTCCTACCGATACTGTCATGGACAGTTGCATCCACGGCAGGCAGGTTGGTCTAATCTGCACTTTAGAACACCGATCTATCCCATTACTATGGGTTCCACTCATGATGTGTTATAATGGACCTCAGATGAGGACTAAGATGATCCGAAACAGCATCAGCAGCACAGGCAGAAGCAGCAGGGCCTGCATCAACTATAGTCTGCTGCTCACAGATCTGCAGCTCCACAATAAAGAGGAGAACACCAGAGCGGTGCAGCTTACAGAAGGCCACTCCCATCAAAGAGAGCATACAGGAAGAGGAACACCAGTGCCCGAGGCTGCTCAGGGTGTCGTGTCAGGTGGCAGCAGACATTTGTGCCTTGCTGGAATAAGACCTGTTCTGAACAGGTTCTGGTGGCCACAATTTACCAAAGTCTATCAAAGTCACAATCATCCGAAACGTTTTTGCCTATGGATCCGTGTAGCGTCCTGCCAGAGACATTTGCAGGATCTCGTGATTGGCGGCCCACAAATGCTTATGACAGGTGGCTGATGTCTTCTTTACCAGAACCGCCATCTATGTGAACTTCACCTGCGATGATGCCGGTTAGAATGAGCATGTGCTTGAACTTGAAGCCCTGGTTGCCTTCCCACAGTGCAGCATGATATCTATTGCACACATGTGATTATTAATGTACCCATAGATCTGCCAGGAACATTCGTCAACTGCAAGATCTTCCATTCTATCAATGTGTAGCTGGTGTGCAACAACAGAAAGATGTTTATGCAGCTGTGCACAGGTTCTCTGGGCAGCTGTCATGATACTTTAGTCCTGCAGCAGTCCATCCTCACTGATCTACTTGCACCTGGAAGCAGAGTTCCTGGCTGGCTGCTGGAAAACAAGGAATACCCATCTAAAATGTGACCAATGAAGAATGAGGCCCAGGAGCAATGCAGTGAATGACATGTGACTACCAGGTGTGTTGAACATGCCTTTGACATGTTGAAGATGCACATCCAATTTTTTTTTACATATTCATTGGATATGGGCATCACTGGCTAAGCTAGCATTTATTGCCCATCCCTGATTGCTCTTGCTCAGAGGGCATTTAAGAGTCAACCACATTGCTGTGGGTCTGGAGTCATATGTAGGCCAGATGGCAGATTTCCTTCCCTAAAGGGCATTAGTGAACCACATGAGTTTTTAAACAGCAATCATTTCCTGGTTATTATTGAATTCAAATTTCATCATCTGCCTTGGTGGGATTTAAACCTGGAATCCAGTGCATTACTGAGTCTCTGGAATATGAGTCCAATGACAATACCACTATGGAGGCACCTTCAGTATGCACCACTTTCCAGAATGGTCATGGTGTGCTGCACACTGCACCACATTATGCATCAGCGAGGCTTGGACCTGCAGGAGGAACAAAGTGCAGAGCACAGAGCCCCTTTGGGCTATTTCAAGGGGGAAGTGAGGAAGAAAAGGAGGGGGAGACAAACAGGAGGAGAAAGGTGGTGGGCAAAACCAGCACCACACATTGCTGGCCAGAATGCCTTCATTATTGAGAGGTTCACTTTGATTCCACCTCCCATCTAATAACCAGATGAAAAAAAACTTTTGCCACCTCCAAAATCCTTCTCCCACTATGCCACTGACTAAAAGCAACCCTGCAAAAAAAAAGCAGTAATAAAAACAGAAAAAGCTGGAAAAGTTCAGCAAGCCTCTGTGGAGAGAGAAACATAGTTAACATTTCGAATCCATATGACTCTTCCTCAAAGCTCTACGCAGGGTCAGATTTGACCATCAGGACACAAGGTAACATGTGAGGCACAAACTGAGGGGAGGCAACAGGTGAAAAATGGAAGCGCTTTGAGCTCAGTCCCCACTTCCATGTCCCCTTTCATCATCATCCCTCTCATGGCTCAGGTGCACTGCCCTGCTAACAATGAGCTAGAGAACATTTTGCTGCAGACCAGCCAGCAATAGATGATCAAGACTAGAGTTTCATAAATTGTATTGAAGGTGGCGTTTATGGTGTGGAAACAGTTGGTAAAGACCTGCATGGACGGGCTGAGTTTTACGCTCCCTAGCTGGTAGGTTTGAAGGTGCAACTGTGGGGGTGTTGTCAGGGGTGCTTGTTAAATCCAGCAGGTGGCCTGCCCCCTGTCCATCCACCCAATCCAGCTCCAAGTGCAATTTTACCAGCATTGGGAGGTGGTTTTGGATGGCTTGCCTGTCAGTCGGCCAATTAAGGTCTTTAAGTGTGCAATTAATGTCCACTTAAGGGCCTTATCCCGCAGCCGCCAGGATTTAACCAACGATGGGTGAGGTCCATGCCAAGCAACCAGCCCAGCAGGTTTCCCTGTGTGGCTGGTGGCAGGAGGGGGAATCCATCCTTAACACACCCTCATTAGAGGACTCCCCAAAATTTTACACCCCCAGGTTACCCTCCCCCCATGGTTTGCATAAGTCCTGTTACAGTGAACCCTCAAAGGAGTGATTCAGAGTGTTAGTGGAGGTGGTGTCAACCTGCAATTCTTGTGGGGCAGGTGAAGGTTCATAGAAGCTAAAAGACATGAATGGGTTCTGTGAAGTAAGAATGTTTGAATTTATCATTATGCATATTGTCACATTTCACTTGCTGTTGGTATTTAGTGCTGTGTGCCTGATATTTAATTCCCTCACTAGATTGCTGAGATGCTCCCAACTTTCCATCTCTGATGACTATGCATGCTGAGACTTCCATTGATTTCTAGCACCTGCATTTGTTAACTCTGAGATGTTTAGAGGGCTACCTCTGGTTCCCTGACACTGCTTCATGTTCTATGTTTTTTTTCTGCAAGGAAAGGATAAAGAGATCTATCAGTGAGAGTAGTGGCATGTGTAGAACAGATGGATAGAAAGCCTTGATGTTGCCTAAAGATGATGGTGAATCTCAGTGGTGGATGGACAGATGGGATATGAGGGAATGCATTGACAAAGAAGGATATGTGCATCTGCAAGGTAAGTTGACATGAGATGTCAGATTTTGCCATCCCAATACAGGGCAAATTCTGTATAATGTCGGGAGAAAGATGCAGGGGTGGACCCAATTCTGGGATTCCTGACCCCATTCCTATCTTCTGCTGTTTTCAAGGGTAATTTTCTGGATAAGGGTGCAAGTTGCAATCCCACACTCCGCAATCCCGACACCTGCAGCTCCATTGCAGGGATGGTGATTTCAGAATCCCCGCAATTCTCATGGAGTTGGACCAACTTCAGAAGACTTCTAAAGGCGACATGGTTCACACCAGGTCAGAGGGGTCATGACCCATGGGGGAAGCTTGCCCTGGAGTCAGGAACCTTTTCTAACAGTTAAGTTTAAAAGTTGTTGCCAATTTCACATGCCATAATTAGATGCTGTATAATAATTTACGTAAGTTTTTAATGCAGTGATTAATGTTAGGGATTTGTTCTTAAAAGGTAAGTGACCATGAAATTGACAAGCATTGTGAAACTGTTCAGATGCATTTGGATACATTATCCAGTAATTCAGATTTTAATCTGTTTCTTGGGCCCTGTGCTTTGATATTTACATTGATTGACAATCTAGCCATCTGTTGAGCCTTTGAAAAAGCTGAATAGATGGCTGACTTCTTTGATTGACAGTTCAGCAATCTGTTGAGTTTTTGAAATAATGAACAGATGGGTGACTTATCTTATTGACAGTTGGGGTATCTGTCCAGCCTTTGAAGCAGTGGAACAGCTTGCTATATTTTTAGGTAATTTCAAAAGTTTTAACGTATTCAGCACTAGAGTTTTTATTGACACAATTATGAAATGTATTCTCATTATGAATGATTGGCTGAGCTCCAAACTCGACTAATGGATTCAGCTCAGCAGAGATTGTTGGTACATCTGTCAAGGGGATTGTGAGCTTTGTTTTGGTTGGAAGTTTTATGAGCTCCTAAGAAGATTTTTTGAGGTGGTTTTAGAGCATTGCTTTGCTTCTTTTGACCTTTTAATGATCACTTAACAAAATTAAAGTTTTTTTTCAAGTGGAGTTTGAATGGCTGTTTGTTTATTTGTTTTGACAGTTTCATGAGCATCTCAAAGACTTCCCAAAGGATCCATGTGCGTGGGAGAGTGCTTGCATGAGGCTCTGAAAGGCCCTGCCAAGCACATGCTTCTCCCTCCAGAATCGCTCGTGGGCTGGCTGCATGCAACTGAACTGCTAGTGGTAGGGGGCGGAGGGGGGGTGCGCAGAGAGGGGTGCAGTCGGGGGGAAATGGGGGGATGCAATGGGAGCATTTGCAAAGCCTGTCAATGAAGCTGAGAAACAGCATTACACATTATTCAGTGAAATAGAATATATTTTCAGATTATAAAGTGACAAAATGTGTTCACCTGTGCAACCAATTGTGATCAGAATTTCTTACCTTTCTAGGCCTGCCACTTCTAGATCATGACCTGACCTGACATCCCCAGCAGGGGTGGAGACAGCCTATGCAATGGTTGGCCCTGTTGCCTTTGATGACTTCGGCATGGGGCTTCTGGAGAGCCAAGGCCTTGGGGGGCATCATCTTGCTTTGGCTGCCCTCCTGTGGGACAGCTGCTCCCTCTGTGGTGACAGAGGGTGAGGTTAAGGGAGAGAACAGCCTCTGAGATTCCTGAGTAGATGACCCACGGGTGTCCAGCTGCTGCTCCTCCTCCCTTTGGGTGCCCAAGGACCCCGACCTGACTCCTTGAGGGGAAGGAGCACCTGGAGGGACATTGAGGTGCCCCATTTCCCTCTCATATTGCCACTGCAGGAAGTCACCCATCGCTACTGCAATGGAGTGCAGGTCTGTGCACATTCCTGTGTTCTGCTGGACCAGGGTCTCCATGGCGTCTGTCATCCTTCCCATGAAGACCTCTATGCACGCACATGTGGGCACTACTTCATCAGATAGCAGGGGGATGTACTTTTTTGACTCACATGCCACTCTGTTGAGGACTTCCAATGGCTCTGCATAGTACTCCCACCTTCTGCTGACTCTCCACGATGAGTTGGAAGGCCGAATCCAGAGGCTCATCATCTGACTCAAACCTCATTGATTTCTCTTCCCCAGCAGTCCGCTGAGCGCTGGGGAGCTCGGCGGAACATGCTTCACATGTCCGCGCGGTGACCACCAGATTGTGAACCCGAGCCTGCTCTAGATCTAGGTCCCACTGAGGTGTGTGTCTCCGCGCTGGTGAAGGGTGGGGTGAGCGCTGTGACAGGTCTTCCAGGCTGCTTATTTCTAGCTCTTCAATGGAGGAGGTGTCCTCTTGGCTGGAGGTGACGACCTGGATGGGGTTGAGGGACTGGCTGGCTGAGGATGTCTGCTTGGCAGAGCTCCCTATGAGCCAAAGCAGAGATAATTAGTGCATGGCAGTAGAGTCAAAAGCAGGAAAGAGAGCACTCACATTTGCTTTGAAAAAGGGATGATGTGGTGCAGGATCCTCACAGGGATGTTTGTCACCGATCTCACTGTTGCTACAGGCATGGTCCTTGTCTTTACTAGTCAGCCTGATAGCACGTTCATCAACATGAGTGAGGGGCCTAATGTGGGCGACTTCACCCCTAATCTGGGTGTTCTCCCTACTGTTGTGAGCCAACTTCTCCTCCATGAAAACAGATGGACAGTGTATGAGCAGACACTGCATGGAATGTTTGTGTGGTAAGTGGAGCCATGGACAGATGAGGATGCAAGCTCGAGAGGATATGAGCCTGATGGAGATGTGAAGGTGTGTATGAGAGTTAGTGGTGTTGTTCTTTGACGTGTGGGATCCCTGTGGGTGTGTGATGTGTTTGTGAGTGTCTGAGTTGACAGTGATGAGAAAAGTGATTTACCTGGTGGAACGGAGATCATTCATCCTCTTTTGGCACTGGGTGGCTGTCGTTGGCACTGGCCACTGCTGCCACCGCCTCCCATGCTGGATTTGATCTAGAGTCATAGAGTCTACAGCCGGTCAAACAAGAACTCAACTATTCTAATCCCATTTTCCAGCACTAGGCCCATAGCCTTGTATGCCATGGCATCGCAAGTGCACATCCAAATACTTCTTAAATGTTGTGAGGGTTTCTGCCTCTAGCACCCTTTCAGGCATTCTAATTGAATGGTAGAGCAGGCTCAAGAGGCCAAATGGCCTACGCTTGTTCCTATGTGCCTCTGACGTGCTTCTGTAGCCACAGTATTTTTTATAGCCAGTCCAGTTATGTTCCTGGTCAATGGTAACCCTGCCCCCAGGATGTTGATGCTGAGGAATACAGTGACAGCTACATTCTCTCTAGTTGGAATAAGTTGAAGTTATTATTGCAACTCCTGTTTGCAGTCACGTAACAGCACTGCGTAGAAAGAATGCAGAGCACAATGTACCCTCCTTGTTATCAGACCGGCTAGTGAAGAGTCTCAAACACAATTCTGATTAAAAGACTCCATCAGATTTAGTAGCATCAAGACCAGTCAGGGGTTCTGTTGCCAAAGCTGAGATACGATAGCTTTGAACCATTGGAATTGATAGAGGGCTGAATAAATTAAAACACACACCAGCAGATTTGAAATAAAAGTTAAACGAATGAACAAGACCTATCCTTCTCATGCACCAACATCCCTTTCCATTCTTAAAGAAAGACCTGCCTTTCTCTAACGTCGGTGAGGGCACTAGAGAGTGCACAGCAAAGATTCACAAGAATGGTTCCAGGGATGAGGAACTTCAATTATGAGGAAAGATTGGAGAAGTTGGGACTGTTTTCCTTGGAGAAGAGAAGGTTGAGGGAGATTTGATGGAGGTATTCAAGATCATGAGGGGTTTGGTAATGCCATTGAATGTCAAGGGGCAGTGGTTGGATTCCCTCTTGTTGGAGATGGTCATTGCCTGCCACTTGTGTAGCACGATCGTTACTTGCCATTTGTCAGGCCAAGCTGGATATCGTCTAGGTCTTGCTGCATTTGGACATGGACCGCTTCAGCATCTGGAGTTGCGAATGGTGCTCAGCATTGTACAATCATCAGCGAACATCCCCACTTCTGACCTTATGATGGAAAGAAGGTCATTGATGAAGCAACTGAAGATGGTTGGGCAGAGGACACTACCCTGAGGAACTCCAAAATGGTGTCCTAGAACTGAGAAGACTGATCTCCAACAACCACAACCATCTTCCTCTGACCAGAAACCGAAGTGGACCAGCCACAGAAACACAAGAGCAAGTCAGAGGCTAGGAATCCTGCAGCGAGTAACTCACCTCCTGACTCCCCAAAGCCTGTCCACCATATACAAGGTACAAGTCAGGAGTGTGATGGAATACTTTCCATTTGCCTGGATGAGTGCAGCTCCCACAACACTCAAGAAGCTTGACACCATCCAGGACAAAGTAGGCCACTTGACTAGCACCCCATCCACAAACATTCACTCCCTCCACCACTGACGCACAGTGGCAGCAGTATGTACTATCTACAAGATGCACTGCAGCATCTTACCAAAGCTCCTTAGACAGCACCTTCCGAACCCATGACCACTACCATCTGGAAAGACAAGGGCAGCGGATAGATGGGAACACCACCACCTGGAAGTTGTCACCGAGCCTGCTTGCCTTTGCCCAGACTGGGGGTAGAGGACATCACGGCGGGCCTACACAGTGTCCAAAAGACTTTCCAGGGACGCGTCACTGAATTTGGGGGCTGCAGTCCCCTTGCCTTTTGGGGCCATGTCTTCTGTGCAGCGGCCCTCAGCTGGAAGCACTGAAAGGTGTGTGTGTAGCTGCAGTTTAAATATGGTGCCTGGCATGAGGTAGCGACAAAGTGACAGCATGGTGGGTGAAGCGGAGGCCACCCACCAGTGAAACAGCGTGTTTCCCGGGAATGCATGATTAATGACTTGGGATTGGGACAATACGGAGTGAAAAGCCAATATTACAGCTGGATGGTAAAACAATCTTTTCCCCTCTGCTACAACACTTATTGAAAATCTGGAATGGTTCCGCTCTAAGGCCAGCATTTTCTGGCCCTGTTGTGACAGGACACGCTGCGGTAGATTTGGCGGCCCAGCCAAAAGACCATTAACTTTGGTCGGGACCGGATGATCCCAGTGGTGGGCGGGGCTGGAAATTCCTGCCCTAAGAGAGTCATGGGGATTGGATGGAAAAGCATAATTGAAGTTGAGGATTAGTCATAGGATGGAACTTTCCTTGCCCATTGGTGGCGCATATGTTTGGCGGCATGAACAGGCAATATGGCGAGAATGCCAAAAATCGGTTTCGTGATGTTGTGAAACCAGTTTGCAATCGTCCGCTCTGCCCATCAATAGCGGGCTGCATTTCCCGCCATCAGACATCGAGAACTTCATTGTAATACATCTGCATATCATTATAAGCCCAGCTTGCTGAATCATCTCCTCATGCTGGATCATCCGAACACATTGGCATTTCACAACAGTACATAAGCGATGTGCACCTGGCGAGCTGCACTTTGCTCAGGATCTTGTGGTTTGTTTGCCTACCTTGCTTCATGCAGGACTCATGGTCACCAGCTTCGGGCTTCGCAGGCAGCAGTGCATCACTTTTAGCGGGGCTCATGGATAAGTCTCTACCTACCAGCCCAGCCATAAGGCAGGGGTGGCTTTTCAACCTCTGCAGGACTAGGGCTTGATTGGGAAAGGGGAAGAAGAGGCCTCAGGCAACGGAAGAGGCTGCAGGGCGAGGACTGTACTGGGAAGAGGGGTATCCCAGGGTATGTGTGGGGGTACATATTGATCTGTGCAAGTGGCCTCAAGATGGTGAGGGCTGAGGAGGCGGTCTTCAGAGGAGGTGAGGCCAGAAGGGGATGTGTGGGTGTGTGTAAGACAGTGATTGATGATGTCCCTTGAGCAGGCAGTGAATGGGATGCCAGTGAATGTGTGATGGGCTTGAGTGTGTGAGTTTAGACAGATGAGCTGGTTGCCTTACCCTGGCGGCACGGATGAGCCCATTCATCCTCTTTCTGCATTGATGGCCAACCTCTTCTGTGCAGCATTGGCACTGATCACCACTGCCATCGCTTACCAAGCCAGAGTCCAGATTTCTGGACCTTCTGCAGCCAGGGCGGGGGTAGAGGGCATCACAGTGGGCCTCCATGATGTCCAAAAGATGTTCCAGGGACACATCACTGAATCAGGGGGCTTTAGTCTTCTTGCTTTTCGGGGCCATGTCTTCTGTGCAGCTGTCCTGGGTTGGAAGCACTGAGAAGTGTGCTTCTTAAATATGACACTTAGTGTGAGGAAGTGGCGAGGTGATGGCATGGCAGGCAATGAGAACCTGCCCACCTTCAAAACAGCTTGTTACCTGTGAATGCATGATTAATGAGTCGGGATTGGGACAATACAGCATGAAAGACTGCCATTGTGGCCAGCAGATATAACTTTCTTTTTCCTGCCCAGTACCACACTTAGTGCAAATCTGGGACGATTCCGCCCATAACCTTATTAAATAGTGGAGCAGGCTTGAGGGGCAGAATGGTTTATTGCTACTCCAATTTCTTATGTTCTCTTGAAGAGTTTAGGGTGATACACACATCAACATATAGGTGAATGTGGCATTACTCTCACTGTTCCTGCCCTTCTTACATTATTGACTCACTTAATGCAGTGTATTCAGGGGCATGGGAACATGCTCCTCCTGCTGCCTTCTTGTGCCACCTCCAGTCACCCCAACCCACCCTGCCATCACATGCGGTGCAAATTTTAACCAGGCCCCAGTATGTGCACATTAATTCAATCATTGCCACACGGTTCTGGTAGCAACTGAGCTCATTCTTTCTACTCTACTTCATTACATAGAGCAAGAGCTCACAATAAGAATCACCACACAAATGCTGGAATTCAAATTTGCATTCATTATGAAATTATTAGAAACTATCTTGCGTACATTGATAGATAGATGAGTAATGGTATCTCAGTAGTGAATCCAATTGGAATACATTAAATGTGAAATGTTGCTTTATATCACAGCTATCCTATGTAGTTAACACAAAATGAGCAAATTGGCTTTCTTTGCACTTAGGTTTTAAACTCTTTGCTATAACTGTACTTAAAACTGATTTAACTACTTGCAGCACAGTTCTGAGGAGCATCCAAACAACAAATACACCTAAATTACCAGGTGTGGCTAATCTCCCAGGGAGGCAGAGTGTTAGATCTCAGTACAGCACAATAAAGACAAATGAAGGATTATACAATTCTTTTCAGGAGTGAAAGATGAGAAAATCTTAAGAATTTTTCTGAAAAGTGCTTTGATGCAAAAAAATAGTGATATTATCATGTTACAGATAGAATAATAGAGTCCTGCAAGGAGTTAAAAAACTGTCATCCAATCAAGGAATTCAGATGACGTCACAAACCATGAGAACTTAGCTCAAGTGGTTCATCTACATAAGTTGAACCCCGAGATTGAGTTACAGCCTTCAAGTAGCTTATGAATATCTGTTATTGTTATAATAACCACTGCTCATAATGTTCAAGAGGGGGAGAAAATATCATTTCAAATACATTGCATTATCCTTAGCTTCACAGCTGGCTGAGACCTGTGGTACATGCAAAGCATTGTCAACAGGATTAAAGTATTGCATGCCAAGTAGAGGGGCACTATTATTTCAGTAATCTATTGGGTTATTTACTCCACAGTATGCATTATAGGATAATAGGCAACTTGGATGTATTGCAATATACTGACTTTTCAAGAGGTTCAAATGACACAAATCATGACAGTGGAGCTCACGCACCTATTGAATTCTATCTGAACCATAAGATGTGTTACTGCCTAGAAAGGTGCTGATTTATTTCTTACTTTCCATGCCTTTTTCAACTGAGAATCCAAGGTGACTGATCAGGATTCCAAGTATATATGAAAGTTAGGTTGAAAATAATGGGAGATAAGAGTAGGTAATTAAAAAGTATTTGATTTATGTTTTAAAAAAACTGTGCATTGAAGAAAGAAGTGGTTACCAAGGTAAGTTAGGAGTTCTATAATTTCATGTCATTGGAAAGATTCAGAGATAGCAATTTTAATTGAACATGTGGATGATAGGAGAATACGAACGTTCTAGAGCTTAGGAACTTAACAGCAGTAACACAGGAAGGTTCAAAGTCACAATGATGATATTAGTAATGTCAATAAATTTAAGAGAGACAAAAAAGGTTGAAGTGGAAAGAGATTTCAAACTACGGGTAAGAGAATTGCTTATCAGGTCACAAAGCATGATTAAAAAATGCATTGATTGGAATAATTTAAGAGAGAAAGGCTTGGATTTACATAGTGCCTCTTACTACCTCAGGATGCCCCAAGGTCCTTTACAGCCAGAGGATTACTTCTGAAGTGTAGTCACTGTTTTAATGTAGCAAATGCAGCAACCATGGGATCTTCCTTTCATCTGAGAGGGCAGATATTTAGGGCAGAATTTTCCCCCATTGGGGGGGAAGTTGATGGGCGGGCGCATGCGGGCGCGCTTCCAATTGGTGCCCCCAATCGGAGGCACGGCGCCATTTTACGTGGGCGGGCCAATTAAGGCTATCTGCTCCCTGTGCGGGTGGGGGGAATGCCTAAAATCGAGAGTGCGCTCTTTCGCTAAGTGCTGCCTCAGGGAGATTGCCTCTACTTTCAAAATTATTAAAAATAGAAAAAAAAGATTCCCTTACATGTCCCCTCATGTGACAATGTCACATGAGTTGGGACATGTTCATAATTTCCAAAAAAACTTTATTAAAATTTTTAAAACCCTAAATGAAACCTCATCCTGCCTGTGGATGAGGTTTCACGTTTTATCAACTTCCCGCCTGGGCTCCTGGCCTGTCTGCCAACCTTAAGGTTGGACGGGCAGATCCATTAATTACTTTAATTGATCTGTCAATGACCTCAATTGGCCATTGACAGGTCGGCGGGGTCGCAGCTGATTTTGCTGTGCCCCCGCCTTCCTGAAAATTTAATTGGGGCAATATCACTGCGTGTGATTTTATGCGTCAGTGAGCGGGCCCCGCCCCCACTCGCCGACGATAAAATCCTGCCCTTAACGTTTCATTAGTTTGAAGCTTCATTTGAAATACAGCACCTATGATGGTGAATACTCCTTCAGAATTGATGGGAGTGTCACATAGATTTTGTGCCAGAGCCTCTAAGGAAAAATATAGAAGTGGAAGAGGGGATAAAAGCTAACTGGCACAAACAAAATTATATAGCATGTGACTCAAATTTAATTGATATGTAGATTTGTTTGGCTGATACTAGGAAATGCTTGGCAATCCACTATATATTTTATACAAAGGTTACCAGATAATTCTTACTAAGCTATAAGGTAATAAACCAAATAAAGTTCAGATATTGTCAAAAAATCATAATAACAAAGCCTACATAAATTCCTTTATAGAAAATCAGAATTAATCACTTTTAAATTTTAAAAATCTGAATTTTTAAATTTCCTTCAGTTTGTTCACTTCTACCTGCAATAGGTATCTCTCCCGAGAAGAAATCACGCAGCTGACCGACTGTCAGACCTTTTCTGGAGTCTCATTTACACCTTAGAAATTTCTAGACAGCTGCTCAAAACCTGAGGGTATCTAAATTAGCATTATTGTACACAAATCTAAATATAGAGAACAAAGCTATATCATGCAGCTCTGCTACAATGAATTTCAAAAAATGTAAGTAGAAATTTTTGGGATGTGAATTTCAGAAATCTTACTCAAATCCTCAAATCCCTGATGAAGCATGGAATGACTCCAGTAACTACATTGTCTCAAAGCTGTTTGGTAGTACAGAACTTGAGTATTGCTGAAAAAAAGAAATGCTGTCGAAGCTTTTCATCTTGCAGTCATCATGCAGTATAAGTTTTTGTTCCCTTTGATATTTGCTATTCTTGTGATTCTGTTCTGATGAGCAATATATTACCTCATAGATGCAAGGGAAATGTGTAAAAATTATTCATTCATAGTTGGTGTGGCATGGAGTCATGCGGTGTACATATATGCCTTTTGTTCTTCACATAATGAGTTCCTTCTATGGGATGCACAGGCCAAATTTGTGTCACTGTCTAGAGGGGTTATTGGAGGCTGGCTAAAATTCTTTATTTCCTGGCCAGTAATTACAACTTCTATTAGTAAAGGCTTGGAATTGTTGTCATATCTTCTTGGTCAGGGAATGACACACTTGACTCTAAACATGGGCAAAGAAAGAAAACTAAAAATGGAGGAAAAATGCATAACAAGGAATTATTTCCAATACACAGTTTAGCAATCAAGGTTACAATGACATTCACGGACTTGTGTATTTGGCTGGTTTATTTGATTAACTCGAGGACAATTGGCATGGACTGCAAACAGAACTGTACAATAATTTGTCCCCACAATGGATTTAATTGGCAACATTCCTAAGTTATTTTGTTCTTTCCTTACTGCTTACCTGCCATATCATATAGTTAACTGCAACCCTGCCATATCATAGGGCAGAAATTTTCCCCCATTGGGCAGGCGCACACCTGACCCGAACAGGAGTAAGATAATGCACAATGACATCGGGCGAGTGTCCCAACATCATCGCGCACTCTCACGATATTTCGCTTGGTGGGCGCACATGAGAGGTGGCAGTGCACCCGCTGACAGTTAAGAAGCCTATTATGGCCTTTAATCAATTAATTAAATCAATTTTCTTGCTGCCCTTCCAACTATTCGATTGGCAGGCAGGCGAATAGGCTAAGCGGCCTTTGCACTTTTTGCAAAACCTCATCCAAGGGCGCAATGAGGTTTTGACCAGTGATTTAAAAAAAAAGTTATAAAACTCCTTTTTAACATATCCCTGCTCACATGACAGAGTCACATGAGGGGTCATGTTTCCTTATTTTTCAACTCTTTATTTGTAATGTTAAAAATCTTCAGCTCCCTGAGGCATCTCTGTACCTTCAGGGATCTTTCACTGGGCGCACCCCCATGCATGCGCACACTTCAGAGCTTGTCCTCTTCCTGCCCCCGCCCCGGCAGCGCTGAGCATTTCCGAACCCCGTTCTTGCTGGCTGACCGTTAATTGGCCAGCCAGCGTGAAATCGTGGTTGGGGCTCAATCGCGGGCGGCAGTCAGCTTTGCGGCTGCTAGCGGGCCCGCCCCCATGCCCGCCCAACGAGGTAAAAATTCTGTCCACATAGATAAAGTCAGACAGGACGTCCATTCCTGATGATTCTGCAGGATATATTTGGCAGAAATTTTCCGTCAGCGAGCTGGGGACGGGGCCTGCTCGCCGAAGCAAAATGATGCAGGATGACGTCGGGGGGAAACCCTCGACGTCATCCCGCCCCATTTAAATATTCAGGAAGGTGGGCGGACAGCGAAATCAGCTGTTCGCCCGCCAACCTGTCAATGACCAACTGAGGCCATTCACAGGGTAGTTAAACAAATTAAAGGCCCTGCCCATCCAACCTTAAGGCTGGTGGGCAGGCCAGGAGCCCCAGCGGGCTTCTGAAAAAACATGAAACCTCATCCACCAGCGGGATGGGATTTCATGTCGGTCATAAAAAAGTTTAATGAAGTTTTTGTGAACTTTATTAACATGTCCCATCTTGTGTGACATTGTCACATGAGCGGGACATGTTAATAATTTTTTTATTTTTCTATTTTTAAAGTTTCAAATACTGTCAGCACTCTCCCTGAGGCAGCACTTAATCTCAGGGAGATGTGTGCTCTTTCGCACGCATGCACAAAAGAGCGCACTCTGACAGTTGGGGAATCCCCCTCCCCCACCCCCCGAGCACAGGAAACGCATAGCGCTTCCCGTCGGGCGGCCAGCCCACATAAAATGGTGGCAGGGCCCGTTTCGGTCGCGGTGATCGGCTGCCCGCCTGCCTGCCTGCCCATCAAGGGCAAAATTCTGCCCATTGTGTTTCAAGAATGCCACCATTAAAATCAACAGAACCACTTCAGGCAACATGGCAGATGCTCAGATAACCTACATGGCCTAAGAGGATCAGGGCAGAGAGCCAAAAGCAAAAGATTTCCAATACCCTGACAATATGCCATTAAAATTAGAATACCTCTGCAGATGTCTTTGCCAGGAACTTCCTGAGGACTTTTCCCATTCACTACTATAACTTTGACAGCAATTCAGTGGAAACTCTGTTCATGCATGTAAATGGGGTTTCCACCAGGGTAATACAGCAGGAAATACAAAGAGATCCACTGCACAAAAATGCTAGAGCTAGAAATCTAAGGATGGCCAACTTAGTTTATTCACTATGTGAATGAGGCAAAAAGGACCATGAAGGTCTCAGATTTGATGCTTGATCAATGCTGAGTTAGCTGATTATCAGCCTGTGCTTTCAATTCATGGAAGGAATATCTGGTGCCAATCTTGGATAAAGCCAAAGATATTTCACATTCTATATTTTTGTAAATGAATGGATTTAAAACTGTGTTATTGGCTTTCCCTTCAGTTTATCCACTTGAGAACTTGAGCACTTAACCTTGGTTGATATTCCAGTGCAGCAGTACATAGATAGTGCTGCAATGTCAGAGGTGCCACCCAGGTTCTATATGCCCTCCTGGTGGGCGAAAAAAAATTCCATGGTGCTATTCAAAGAACAGGGAGTTTTCTCAGTGTCCTGGCCAACTTTTATCCTTTGGCCAACACCGGTAAAATAGTTTAATTGATAATTTACTTCATTTTATGCTTGTGAAAATTATATACGCACATATTGGCTGCCACGCTTAAAACCGCGACTACACAGATATTTAATTGGCTGTAAAATCCTGAAGTCACGGACAGTGTTTTTCCATGTTCAAAACAGGACAGAGGTGCCAAGTGTGTGACTGCACGTTAAAATCTTGTCTGGGTCAGAATTAGATTATCAGATCCTAGCTTTTGCATTGCAGTGAGGCCCTTACCTGCTGCAAGTGGGACCTCTATTCCGATTTCACTTGTTAAAATATTATTTGGCATGAACGTAGCATGGGTAGGGTGAGTACCAGGCTAATGATGTCTTAATCTAGTGCTTCCCTAACTTTCTTCTGCTGTGACCACATTTTAATGCTTCATGCTTGGTGCAACCCCATAGTGAAAACTGGCGATGGTGCAGTGGGGGTGGGGCAGGGTGGTGCTGGTGGTGAGTTGTTGAGTGGGGTGGGGGCTCAAACAGCAGGAATACAGGCACGAAAAAATACTAAGATACCTTATCATTATGCAGGCCCTGTTGTTGTCAGCCATTGGGCCTCAGAGCTCATTGGATTAAGCCATGCCCACAGGCAAACAAAAATTGTGCACATTTAAAGGAGCCTCGCAGCTAACCCCAGGACTGTCAGATCTCAGTCTCCGCTCCACAGCCGTCATTGCTGCCTCAGAGCTTGCGACCCCAACCCCACTGGGGGCTGAGACCCCCAGTTTGGGAACCCTTGTCTTGATATCTTCCTCCTGCTCCATATACGTTATTTATATCGGCAGAGGTTAAAACTAGCCCTACAGAATCAGAAATATAAGTGGGGTATTATTCTAATAGCATGTATTTATGAAAGTGAATCCCACTTTTATGAGCACTAAAAAGAAAAGCCTGTATTTATTTAGCATCTTTCAAGATGGCAGGATGTCCCAAAGCATATTACTGTGGTCTGAGTTCATGGGATACTTTTTGAAGTGTTGCCACTGTTCTGGTATTGTGAAAACCGAAAAGTTCCATTTAAGAATGTTCTGGTTGATGGATCTACTACATTTGTCACAGCTTCCGTGCTGCTGTTGTAAGGCCACGTTTCAGGATTATACCCAACAGCAAAGCTGTAACTTTGAAGGTCACCAATTTAAATATTTCCTCCAGCAATCCCCCGACCCTTTTATTTAGTATTCTTCCAAGCAATGTGTGTGCTTTTCCACTAACAATCTCAATGGTTTCATTTCGACCTCATGATCAGGGCCACACAAAAGAGAGGATTTCCCAACAAGTGCAGCTCTGAGCACATAGGTAGATACATATCTGGTGTTCTTGCTATGACCTCTTTACATTTGAATTAAAGGATCATGTTGACATATTAGTGAGTCTAGTCCTTGGAACAGCCTGGTCCAGTAAATAACAGCCTATAGTAAACATCACATGGAAGACTGTAACATAAAACATTTTCAATACAGATTTTGTAATTGTTACTAAAAGACTAAATTCAAAAGATTTCCAGTACCAGACACAACAATGTTAGGGAATTGTCATAATTCAAACATATATACATATATTGGGCTGGAATTTTATGGGGCACCATGGACCTGCACCACTCCACCCCCACCCAGGCTAAAAGGTCCGGAGGAGGGAGCCCACCTAGCAGAAGAAAGGCTGCCCTGCAAACATTTAGTGGCTGATTGTCCACGAATAGACTGGACGCAGGATTTTCACCTCTTAGGGAGAGGAAGTCCTGCCTCAGGGAGCTGCTAGCCAAGCAGATGCTGGCAGCTCTCCAGTACAGGGAACACCATTGGGAGCCGTAGCCATTGCTGGTACTGCACTTAGGGCTTGAGGAGACGAGCTACATTGGATCAGGATTTGGGAACAGTTTTGGGGTCCTGCTGACAGACCCCTATGAGGGGTGTGGGGGGCGCCAGTGTTTGAGAGGCCCTAGGGGGGCTGAAAGAGGGGAACCTGGGGGTGGTAGGGGGTGGTTAACCCTAGGGAAGCCAGTTAAGGAGGATCCCCTGCCCGCCATCAGCCCGCACAGGGAAACCTGCGGGGCTGGACACTTGGCATAGTCCTGTCCTGCCACCTGTTAAATCCCAGAAAAAGTTGCATTTATATAATGTGTTTCATGATCTCAGGATACCCCAAAGCACATTCCAGCCAATTAAGTACTTCTGAAATCACTGTGGTAATGTAAGAAATGCAGCAGCCAATTTAAGCACAGTAAGCTCCCACGAACAGCAATGTGTTAATGACCAGATTAGTTTTGCGCTAGATTAGTAACCCATAGGCCTGGGCTAATAATCCAGAGGATGTAAACTGATATCCCACATGGCAGTTTGAGAATTTGAATTCAGTTTTAAAAATCTGGAAATAGAAAGCTGGTATCAGTAAAAGTGAGCATAAAGCTGTTGGATTGTCATAAAAAGCCAGCTGGTTCACTTTACAAAAGGAAAACTTTCCATCCTTACCCAGACTGGCTGAAATGTTACTCCAATCCTCACTAATGTGGCTGACTCTTACTGGCTCTGCGATGTGCCCTAACAAGTCAATCAGTTGCGTCAAACCAAACAAAGAATTTCACACGTTGTGCAGTGGATAACAACAAGGCCCAGCACCACCTTCTCAGGACAATTAAGGATGGGTAATAAAGGTTAGCATTGCTAACGATGCCCAAATCCTCAAAATGAATCTGGAATCACCCAACATAGAAGGAGGCCATTCAGCTCACCATGCTTTTTCCAGCTGTTTGAAAGAGCTATTCAATTAGTATAGGGCTGGTTAGTTCAAATAGTTGGAGTGATGCTTAATAATGATGATGGCATGGATTCAATCTCCATGCCATTGAATTAGTTCTTGGGGCCTGCCTGTCCTACTTGTTCCATGGTGATATCATAGCACATTTGACTCAAGATTAGCAACCCTTGGACAACAAGGGCACTGCATGTAGAAAAATAGGGATCCAATTAGCCCTTCTAGCCTGCTCTTTCTCTGCAAATTTCAATGAAAGAGATACAAATTCTATTTCAGCAGTTCAGGGACCTAATGGATACAAACTCATGGCCAGAGGGGATGCAATTTCCTGATTATACAAGTCCACTGTGTAGAAAGCCTTCTTTATTGAATTTTCAATGGACTGCTGCCACACTGATCTCATTCACCTCTGGCAGCTAGCCTGAAAGTAGGTTTCCTGTCCTATGTTCACGAACATATGGCCTGGAAAAAAAAGAGGAAAAATAGTTAACAAGCATCAAATTTATTATGCTATTTGATAAGGTGTGCCTTGTGTTTCCTTTAATTCCTACATATCTATATTTAGATACACAAATATCCAAGTTTTAAAAAAATTCATTCATGGGATGTGGGCGTTGCTGGCTAGGCCAATATTTATTGCCTATTCTAATTGCCCTTGAGAAGGTGGTGGTGAGCTGTCTCCTTGAACAACTGCAGTTCTTGTGGTGTAGGTACTCCCACAGTGCTGTTAGGGAGGGAGTTTCAGGATTTTGATCCAGCGACAGTGAAGGAATGGCAATATATTTCCAAATCAGGATGGTGAATGACTTGAAGGGGAACTTCCAGGTGGTGGTGTTCCCACATGTCTGCTGCCCTTGTCCTTCTAGGTGACAGTGTTCGTGGGTTTGCAAGGTGCAGTCTAAGTAGCCTTGGTGAATTCCTGCAGTGCATCTTGTAGACAGTACACACTACTGCTACTCTGCATTGGTGGTAGAGGGAGTGAATGTTTATGAATGGGGTGCCGATCAAGCGGGCTGCTTTGTTCTGGATAGTGTCAAGCTTCTTGAATGTTTTTGGAGCTGCACTCATCCAGGAAAATGGAGAGTTTTCCATCACTTGTGCCTTGTAGATGGTGGACAGGCTTTGGGGAGTCAGGAGGTGAATTACTTGCCACAGGATTCCTAGCCTCTGACCTGTCCTTGTAGCCACAGTATTTACATGGTTAGTCCAGTTCAGTTTCTGGTCAATGGTAACCCCCAGGATGTTGATAGTGGGGGGTTCAGCAAGGGTAATGCCACTGAATGTCCAGGGGCGATGGTTAGATTTTTTCTTGTTGGAGATGGTCATTACCTGACACTTCTGTGGCTCAAATGTTACTTGCCACTTGTCAGCCCAAGCCTGGATATTGTCCAGGTCTTACGGCATTTGGACATGGACTGCTTCAATATCTGAGGAGTTACAAATGGTGCTGAACATGGTGAAATCATCAACGAACATTCCCACTTCTGACCTTATGATGGAAGGAAGGTCATTGATGAAGCAGCTGAAGATGGTTAGACCTAGGACACCACCCTGTGGAACTCCTGCAGTGATGCCCTGCAACTGAGATGATTGACCTTCAACAACGACAACCATCTTATTTGTGCGAGTTATGACTCCAACCAGTGGAGAGTTTTCCCCCGATTCCCACTGACTCCAGTTTTGCTAGGGCTCCTTGATGCCACATTTGGTCAAATGCTGCCTTGATGTTAAGGACAATCACTTTCACCTCACCTCTATAGTTCAGCTCTTTTGTCCATGCTTGAACCAAGGCTGTAATGATGTTAGGAGCTGAGTGGCCCTGGCGAACCAAACTGAGCGTCAGTGAGCAGGTTATTGCTAGCGAGTGGAACTTGATAGCATTATTAATGAAACCTTCCATCACTTTAATGATGATCGAGAGTAGACTGATGGGGCGGTAATTGGCCAGGTTTGGTTTGTCCTGTTTTATGTGTACAGGACACACATGGGCAATTTTCCACATTGCCGGGTACATGCCAGTGTTGTAGCTATACTGGAACAGGTTGGCTAGGGGCGCGGCAAGTTCTGGAGCATAAGTCTTCAGTACTATTGTCAAAATATTCTCAGGACTCATAGCCATTGCAGTATCCGGTGCCTTCAGCCATTTCTTGATATCACGTGAAGTGAATCGAATTGGCTGAAGGCTGTCAGCTGTGATGCTGGGGACTTCCGGAGGAAGCCAAGATGCATCATCCACTCAGCACTTCTGGCTGAAGACAATTGCAAATGTTTCAGCCATATTTTTTGCACTGATGTGCTGGGCATCCCCATCATTGAGGGTGGGGATATTTGTGGACCCTCCTCCCCCAGTGTGTTATTTAATTGTCCACCACCATTCACGACGAGATGTGGCAAGGTTGCAGAGCTTAGATCTGATCCGTTGTTTATGGAATCACTTAGATCTGTATATTGCTTGCTGCTTATGCTGTTTGGCATGCAAGTAGACCTGTGCTGTAGCTTCACCAGATTGACACCTCATTTTTAGGTATGCCTGGCACTGCTCCTGGCATGCCCTCCTGCACTCTTCATTGAAACAGGGTTGATCCCCTGGATTGATGGTAATGGTAGAGTGAGGGATATACCATGAGGTTATAGCTTGTGGTTGAGTACAATTCTGCTGCTGCTGATGGCCCACAGCACCTCACGGTTGCTAGTCTTGAGTTGCTAGATATGTTCGAAATCTATACCGCTTAGCACGGTGGTCATGCCACACAACATGATGGGTGTATCCTCAATGTGAAAACGGGACTTTGTCTCCACAAGGACTGTGCGGTGATCATTCCTGCCAATACTGTCATGAACAGATGCATCTACAGCAAACAGGTTGGTGAGGATGAGGTCAAGTATGTTTTTCCCTCTTGTTCATTCCCTCCACAGCTGCCACCGATCCAACCTAGCAGCTATGTCCCTTAGAACTCTGCCAGCTCAGTCTTAGTGGTACTACCAAATCACTCTTGGTGATGGACATTGATGTGCCCCACTCAGAGTACATTGCCACCTCCAGTGCTTCCTCCAAGTGGTGTTCAACATGGAGGAGTGCTGATTCATCAGCTGAGTTTGGGGGGGAGGGGGGGTGGAAGTACGTGGTAATCAGCAGGAGGTTTCCTTGCCCGTGAGACTTCATGAGGCCTGGAGTCGATGTTGAGCATTCCCAGGGCAACTTCCTCCTGACTGTAAACCACTGTGCTGCCATCTCTGCTGATTCTGTCCTGCCTGGATATTGATGGTGATATCTGGGACATTGTAAGGTATGATTCCATGAATATGACCATATCAGGCTGTTGCTTGACAGTTCTCCCAATTTTGGCACTAACTCCCAGATGTTAGTAAGGAGGGCTTTGCAGGGTC
Organism: Carcharodon carcharias; assembly: GCF_017639515.1. NCBI lineage: Eukaryota > Metazoa > Chordata > Chondrichthyes > Lamniformes > Lamnidae > Carcharodon > Carcharodon carcharias. The sequence continues at coordinate 41,898,150 of NC_054477.1, forward strand.
AACAGGACTGAGTTTGCCATTGTCGTTTCCAGTGCCTAGGTCGATGCCGGGTAGGTCCATCTGGTTCATTCCTTTTTTTTTAGACTTCTTAGCATTTTGATACAACTGAATAGCTTGCTAGGCCATTTCAGAGGGCATTTAAGAGTCAATCACATTGCTGTGGGTCTGGAGTAACATGTAGGCCAGACCAAGTAAGGACGCCAGATTGCCTTTCCAAAAGGGCATTAATGAACCAGATGGCTTTTTACAATGATGGACAATGGTCATCATTGGAATTCTAATTCCTGATGTTTGAATTCAATTCAATTCCACCATCTGCCATGGTGGGATTTGCATCTGAGCCCCCAGAACATTACCCTGGGTCTCTGGATTACTAGTCCAATGACAATACCAGTATGACACCACCTGCCCCTAAGTATTCACAAACTTAAAACTGATTCAGATTCAAAGGGACGTAGTTTTCGTAGAGTTAAGCTAACCCTGGCTCCCCAAGCTCCCAGGTAATTCAAAAAAGTTGCATGGCTTGAACATATTTCTTTTGCCTTCAGAGAATAGGCACCTGTGTATGAATGTATGTTGCTTCTAGCAAGCATAAATGAGCCATGTTAATTTGGTTGTTAGTATAGCTATTAGCACATTCAAGATTATTCAGCAAGTGCAGCCCAATTGCGGAATCACATTTTAGCAGTAAATGCTTTGTTTTGGGTTTTGCAGGAGTGGGCTAGTTGATTATGGTCTTTACACTGCCTGTTATGAACAACCCAGGAGCTTGGGGAGCCTAAACTTCCCTGCTGCTTTTCTATGGCAACACCTTGGCCAAACAGAGTCAACTTGCCAGCCAATCAGCACTCTTTTCTCCTGTTATAAATGGTAAACAATTATAAATTGTTGTGATCATCTGAAATTTGGCATTCTTGTGTTTGCCCTGATGAGTGCAAGATGAAAAGCTTAGGCAACATATCTCTCTTTTCAGCAATATTCAAATTCTGTACTACTCACAAGTGCATTAGCTCAGCAAGGGTCTGTTTTTACAAACTGAAGTCAAATGTTTACTTCTCTTGATTGATGCCTTTATGAAGTCATAGTATATTGTTCTTTCTGTGATCTCTGTATGTTTATTTGGACAAGATTAAGAAGTGTGAAGTGGGTAAAGCTTCAGTTAATAAAATAAAAAAACAAAAAGTGCTGGAGAAGCTCAGCAGGTCAGGCAGCATCTGTGGAGAGAAACATAGTTAACATTTCAGGTTGAGTAACCTTTCATCTGAATATAGTTGGCAGGTCCAACTCTATCCCTCCCCCATCTCCCCTTTAAATCAAGGTGGCTCTGCTAGGTTGGAAATTCTCCCAATTCAAGCTACCCACCTCACAGCAAAAATCCTATCCCAACAGCATGTTCCACTGGCGACATTTTTGGATAGATTTTCAACTTTCCATCCAAACATTAAAAAAAATTGGCATAGTAGATTGTGACCTGTTTTAGAAATGGTCTGATTTTTATTTCCATTGGTTCCTCACTTGCTGCCAACTTGGGTGCTAACTAGACATTTGGAGAAAGTTCATGGCCAGAAATAAACATCATGATTGATGTCTGTCAAAGAAGTGAGTAAATGTTAACTTGTTGGCAGATTTTGTAAAATCTGTCCCAAAGTGTAAACGAGATGGTACCCACCGCCTCCCCCCACCTCAACACAGACAGGCTAGGCTTTTACATAATGGTAGAATTTAGCCCTCGATGGTTGGGTGGACCCCACTGGCTCGGCGGCAGTCGGGCAGCCAAAATCCACCGCCGGAACGGGCCCCACTGCCATTTTGAGTGGGCGGGCCAATTAAGGCCCGCCCAGCGGGCTGCCCTATGGGAAGCGCTATGCACTTCCTGTGCGGGGGGGTGGAGGGATTCCCCAACTGTCAAACTGCGCTCTTTTGCGCATGCGCACGAAAAAGCACACTGCTCCCTGAGACTAAGTGCTGTCTCAGGGAGATCGGTGAAAGTTTAAAAAACATCAAAAATAGCAAAATAAAAAAAATCATTTACATGTCCCCCTCATGGGACAATGTCCCACGAGATGGGACATATTAATAAATATTACATAAACTTTATTAGAGATTTTTTAAACAGACATGAAACCTCATCCCTCCGGTGGATGATGTTTCATGTTTTTTTTCCTTCCCACCAGGGCTCCTGGCCTGCCCATCAGCCTTAAGGTTGGACGGGCAGGGCCTTTAATTAGCTTAATTATCCTGTCAATGGCCTCAATTTGTCATTGACAGGTCGGCGGGTGGACAGCTGATTTCGATGTCCGCCCGCCTTCCTCAATATTTAAATAGACCGGGATGATGTCGGGGGTTCGCATCATTTTCCCATCGGTGAGCAGGCTCCGCCCTCAAATCACCAATGGAAAAATTCTGGCCAATGAGTTCAAGTGGCAATATTTCTACAATTAAAATCTGATATTGGCATATGAAACACCTGTTCTAAGATGCAGGACAAAACTTAGTCATTGCTCAAATTGAACTGCATAAGGGAGCTTACAGAGGGAACAAATGCTGCAGAGTTCAAAGTAAGAATAAAAAATGCTTGGAATTCATCTTCACTGAAAAGACAAGAGACAGTGACCAACATGGAATCTATGCAGAGGAAACTCCAGACCAGTGAATTCTAAGACTTACTTAGCTTTCCATTGTCTAAATGTGCCTGTATCAGCAATCTACTTATTATAAACTGTTATAGGCTGTATATTTGTTACACCACTGCATTGCACTCATTTTAAAATATTTACATATCATGCTTGAATGTATTTACATGTCTGCAAATACATCCATGTGCAAGAAATGAGGTCCTGCAGTACCTGACAAATTAGTTGGTGTGCTCCACATCATAAAGCCTGATAACTGTCAGGCAAGAGAATGAATGAAAATGACATGATTACTGTAACTTTACCAAAGCATTTTCTGCAGTCAGGTAAATTCTGTATCTAGTATAAGTATTTCTTAGATAGTGCAGTGTGTTTGTGCTCTATAAGTGTCATGGGAAATGCTTCTGCATTATAGCAATAGCATATATGTCGATTTTTGCATACCAAAAGAACTGATGTCTTTCTAAGAGTTTGTTTTCTACGATCTTATTTGTAAGTAATTTTGGACGGTAGTTTAGCCAGTATAGCATGGTCTGATAGTACAATCTTTTCCATTGTTTTTTCTATAGCTATCCAATGGATATTCTGTGTTTACTCCAATATACAATTTACCACATCGGCATTCATTTTTAAACCAGGGCTACACTAACTTAGAATCACCATGCATAAATGCCTCATGGCTCAGGTTATAAGTAATAGTTTCTATTTGTGGCATTCAGATAGCCTGAACTGTCCCAGACATTTAGGGGAAAGCTACATTAACACATGAGGGATAAAAGAATAGAAGGTTATGCTTATAAGCTTAGATGAAGAGGGTTGGAGGGAGGCATGGAGCATAAACACAAGCATGACCAGTTGTGCTGTATGACCTGCTTCTATGCTATACATTCTATGTATCTTGTACAGTATCTACAATTCCTCAGAAAATTACATTAAAATACTTAAACAGAATATATAGATAAACTTTAAGAAAGTCAAATTAATTTTGTACCTGGGCAACAGATTCCAAGGTCAATTAACTCATAAGTTACCAATTCATTGTAGGGCTCTAAAGAACATTTAACTCACATCAAAGTTCCGTTTTAAAGTACTATTTGGGTACTTTGCCAAAGTTCATTGCTGTACTATGTCAAAATGGTATTTAATTGGCTGCTGCAGTCTCCAGATCTTGCAGTCACAAACAGTTAGGATTTTTGGAATAGACAGTAGTAATGATCACTATAAAGGAGTAAAGATCGAGGATGTTCTATTTTTATGCACTAGCATACCCTGCCAGATGTAAGACAGTTGAAATGAATGTTCCCAAGTGAATTTGCTCCTGGGACAAGGAACATGGTGCCATGTGATACTTTAAAGGACAATGCTTGATTATTGTTTGAGGAAATACTCATGTGCTTTACTGTGATTTGGTTATCTACCCTGTTATTCAGTGAAAAATGCTCTTACCTTTCTTGACTGAATGAGGTCATTAAACTTCTTTTGACACTGATTGGGAATTACTGTGGTTATGTTTGTCCCTTTCACAGCCATAGGCCATTCCATCCACATGCTGCTACATGTGATGGCTTCCTTCCTGGTAACTATTGCTCCATTCCATTCTCCAATTTGTGCCAGCAGCACTTTCACTAAGCCTCTGACAAGTTAAATGTTCAATGTTTTACTCGTTAGCACCAGTACCTCAGCTTTTTAATAGCATGCAGCCCATTAAATCTGAAAATTGCATTCATGCTCCACCCTGTTTCTGAATTTTCTGGGATTGCCTGGATTATGTGGGTTTGTTGGTCCCACCTGCAATAATTTAAATTAATAAATTTTGGGTTTTCTGCTGGAATTTCCAATTATGTGACTCAGCAGCAATGGACTTCCTTAGTGGTCGGCATACTGCTGGGATCCTGCCTTGTACAGACAATGAGTCCAAACGTTGTAAAGTGCCCTTGGACTTGGGAAGGTCATGATGCAGATGAAAGTCCTACCCTGGAGGAAAATCCAGGCTATACTGTTTTCATTCACCCAAAGAATTAGAGGGGTAGATTTTCTTCTTATTGTGCTTGAGCATGAAGAGAGGCTTTCAGGCATATAATGGAGTTGCGCGATCTTCTGTCATTTAAATTAATAGGAGCAAAATAAGGACGGGTTCTGTTACAGGTGCATGAAACCGCCTGCCTGATTTTCCTCCATAAATTGTGGCGGGTGAAACTTTCCATCCAAGGCACTAATCTCCTTATGTTGTGTTTTCTTTTCTGTTTAATATTGGTACAAGATAATCTGACTCTGTGTTCCTTGTAAGATGACATAGAGATACCCTAGACAGTATTATTCCTAGTCAGCAGCCTATTATTCAAGTGTCACCAGGCCCTGTAAAGCTTATAACAATTTTTAGCAGGACTCAGCAATTTTTCACAATATAACTTCAAATGATCTTGAAGACAATTAACTGAATCATTAATCCTTTATTTGAAAAGTTAAAAAGAAAGTCAAATTGAAGCTATCGGTTTGAGGTTGAAAACAAGAAAAATTGTGCAATTTGTGTAGAACTGTATGACTGAAACCAGGTCTTGCAGGTGATGAAGTGAACCGCAGTCTAGCTGAGGCCTAGCATAGCATGAGGAATAGCTCACACTGTATTTATAGAAGAACTTACTTAGATTTTGACGGCAGCTCTCTATGCATGACTTGGCGAGTGCTTGCAGAAGGCTGTTTTGCCCCAGGGATTCTTGCACATAGTTTTGATGACAAATTTTTAGGCAGCAGGCTGAAATGCTTGGCGTTTGGGAGAGGGGGGAAGGGGGCTGTTAATCTAGTCTTCAGATGTCGCCTCACTGTACTGTCTTGTCAGCTCAAGTTGTGAATGAGTATTTTTTGACCATGTCTGCAATCACTTTAAATTAGGATCATGAACGGAGCTAAAAGAATGTGGAATAATCTTATTAAACAGGTAATGTGCTTGTCACAGAGGAACCATAAACATTGGCTTATTTAAATATCTTCAATGAGTTTGCTTTGCAAAACTGGCTAGGTCACAAATACCATGGGTTCTATGGGAGTTAATAAGAGCATAAGATTTAATGAAGTTTCACTTTCAAGTATTGCATTAGAGATTTAGCGCAAGCAAATGCCCAGTGCTGTGTAACATCAACATCACTATTGTTATGTTATCATTGTAAAGAAAATGCTCTCTTGGCAATCGTTCCTAAGGTATGTTTTAGACGTCTAAACATTTTGCAAAGGAAGTTTCCAGCCATTTTAACAATTTTTTGGTCTTTTAAAAAAATAGTCTGGAGACAAAAGTTTGTGTGTGCAAGTTAAATTTTAATCATCACAGGTTTAAATGGAAATGTTACGGAATTAAATATTATAATAGTCTCCATCTGATTTTATAAAAGTGGAAATGACATTAAAATCCAGAAGTTGTAAACAGTGATACCAACTTTGTAGATTTCTTCTAACCATCTGTATTGTTGAATTTGAAAACAGATTAAAGGTTAAACTCCTTCTAAATGTGGACAATAGATGAATTATTTTCTAAGTCCGAATTTGTGTTCCATCTAATCACCTGAAATGAAGTTTGAATATTGTAATAATTGTTGTTAGCGGATTGTTGTTTTTCTGTCAAAGATAGCGAGTTAATTCTTCATTGATTTATCTAAAACAAATAGTGAAATCGTTGCTATTTTCCATCTCAACTCTTTGGACTGCTGATATGAACCGATATTGCATTGTCCAATTGCTGAGTCCTTGGGCTGATATCAGCAACATTTAGCTGCAAAATTGCTGAAGTGCAAAATCTCTTCCCTTTTTTTGCTTACGTTAATTCAATTTTGTAGCAACGTTTGCTGCCCATGCTTTGCTTGCTCAAAATGCCATATAGAAAATTTCTTCCAAATCTATTGGATTTTCTTCTAAAATGTACTGCAGCATTCCATTAAAATGCCTCCACGTTTCTCAGAAAGGTCTAAATGGAATTTTGCACAATGGCAGCAGGCCATTGCATTTTTGATGTATTAGCATTGCCCTCTGGCATGTAATCTGTAAATATGAGAATCAATTTTAAGGACACGTTGGGCTGAATTTTTCCGTCGGTAAGAAGGGGTTGGGGCCCGCTCGCCGATGTCAAAATGATGTGGGATGACGTTGGGGGGGACTCCCAGCATCATCCCGCCCCATTTAAATTTGAGGAAGGCAGGGGCACAGAGTGATCAGCTGTCTGCCCGCCATTGACAGGATAATTAAAACAATTAAGGGACTTGCCCGTCCAACTTTAAGGTTGGTGGGCAGGCCAGGAGTCCCGGCGGGCTTCTGAAAAAACATGAAACCTCATCCACCAGTGGGATGAGGTTTCATGTCGGTTTTTAAAAAGTTTAATAAAGTTTTTGTGCACTTTGTTAACATGTCCCATCATCTCGTGTGACATTGTCACATGAGGGGGACATGTTAATGATTTTTTTATTTTTCTATTTTTAAACTTTGAAAAACTTTCAGCGATCTCCCTGAGGTAGCATTTAGCCTCAGAGAGAAGCGCACTCTTGCTTTTGGGGAATCCCCCCCACCCGCACAGGAAACGCATAGCACTTCCCATCGGGCGTCATGCTGGGCGGGCCTTAATTGGCCCACCCACTTAGCGGCGATTGGCTGCCCGCCCCCTGCAGAGTCGGTCAGGCCCGCCAACTGTAAAGGGCAAAATTCAGCCCAATAAGTTTAGTAGTATTCTGTCGGTTTTAGTGGCTTTTCTACAGTTCACATTGTTTTTTCAATGTTGGGAAAACCTCTATGTTTTGTTGATTCCTTCAGGATGTGATAGTATACTAATTTGTATATGAACTTAAATGCCAAGTCATTCTGTAAAACCTAAAATGGCAGTGAATGATTGGTTAGCTGCCTGTTAAAGAAGGTAAGGGGGTGGGAAGGGGGGTGGCTAAATTGCATAATCTCCAAAACAAGTGCGGAGATCACAATGTATGAAACCCTGTGCCCGCACAATGTAATGCAGGCAGCTGCCCAATTTCATCCCCTTTTGAATGATTGCTATGTACTGCCAGTGCGACCTTCTTGTTCATTCACTGCACCTAGCAGCAGGGGGCTCAAAATTACAACCTGCTAGCAGCAGTTAAAGCTAGCTTTAGAGTGAATAGGTTGGGGGTAAAAGCTTTAAACTAGAAAGGGGAGGGGGAGATCTACAGGAAATGTAAGCAACTTAAAAGTAAACCTGGCAGGAGAACAGAGGAAAGAATAAAATAAGGGAAGACATTGATGGTAAGGGAATGAATAGAATTTTAGAACAGGAGTAGAGTTATAGAACAGAATTTAAAAACAGCACGAGTTTCTACAGGTATTTAAAAAGGAAAAGAGTAAGTTAAGTGAGTGTTGGTATTCTAGAGAGGGACAATGGGGAGTTATAGTAGATAATAAGGAAATGGTGGATGAAATCAACAAATATTTTGCTTCTGTCTCCTCTATAGCAGATACAAGAAGTATTCTAGTAATAGCTGTAAATCAGGAAGTGGAAGGGAGAGAGGAACTTGGTGAAATTACAATCACTAGGGAAGCAGTACTGAACAAACTGATGGAGCTACGGGCTGACCAGTCTCCAGATCCTGATGGGCTTCATCCTAAGGGTCTCAAAAGAGGTAGCTAATGAGGTAGTAGATGCATTGGTGTTAATTTTCCAAAATTTGCTAGATTCTGGAAAGTTTCCATCAGACTGGAAAGTAGCAAATATAACCCCTCTATTCAAGAAGGCAGAAAACAGGAAACTATAGGCCAGTTAGCTTGACATATGACATATGTTGTGGGGAAAGTGTTAGAATTGATCATAAAACTCAAGGTAATCAGGAAGAGTCGGCATGGTTTTGTGAAAGGGAAATCGTGTTTAACCAATTTATCAGAGCTCTTTGAAGGAGTAACATGCGCTGTGGATAATGGGGAGCCCGTAGACCCATTGTACTTAGATTTCCAGAAGGCATTTGATAAGGTGTCACATCAAAAGTTATTGCAGAAAATAAAAGCTCATGTTATAGGAGGTAATGTATCAACATGGATAGAAGATTGATTGGATACATAAATGGGTCTTTTTCTGAGTGTCAGGATGTGATGAGTAAAGTCCCATGGGTGTCTGTGCTGGGGCCTCAATTTTTTACTATTTATATCAATGACTTAGATGAGGAGAGCAAAGGCATGGTAGCTAAATTTGGAGATGACACAAAGGTAGGTAGGAAAGGTAGTTATGAAGAAGATATAAGGAGGTTGCATACGGATATAGATAGGTTGAGTGGGTGGACAAAAATCTGGCAGATGGAGTATAATTTGGGAAAATGTGAAGTTGTTCACTTTGGCAGGAAGAATAAAAAAGCAGAGGATGACTGCAGAATTCTGAGGTGCAGAGGGATCTAAGTGTTCTAGTGCATGAGTCATAAAAAGTTAGTAAGCAGGTACAGCAAGTAATTAAGAACATTAATGGAATGCTATCCTTTATTACGAGAGGAATTGAACATAAAAGTAAGGATGTTATGCTTATGAGACATTGGTGAGACCACATCTCGAACACTATTTGCAGTTTTGGGCTTCTTATATAAGGAAGGATGTAAATGCATTGGAAGCAGTTCAAAGGAGGTTTACTAGATTGATACCTGGAATGAGCAAGTTGTCTTATGAGGATAGGTTGGACAGACTGGGCTTGTTTACACTGGAGAGTTTAGAAGAGCAAGGAGTGACTTGATTGAAGTACATAAGATCCTGAATGCTCTCCACAATGTGGACATAAAAAAGATGTTTCAAAAGGAATCCAAAACTAGGGGGCACTGTTATAAAAATAGGGGTCACCCTTTTTGGACAGAGGACAGAATCTTCCCAGATTTGCACTATGTGCAGTAGCAGGTGGGAAAAACAGCATTTTAGCTGCCAGCCGCAATAGCGGCTTCTCACATCAACCATTCCAATCTCGACGCACTAATTGTGCATTCCCTAGAAACACGCCGTTTCAATGGTGGGCGGGCTCTTTTTTGCCCGCCACACCATCAAACTGCTGCTTCCTCAAGCCAGGTGCCATATTTAAAGTGCATCCACGTGCACAACTCTCAGTTCTTCCAGCCCAGGACCACTGCGCAAAAGACATGGCCCCAAAAGGCAAGAAGACTGCAGCCCCCCAGTTTAGTGATGCGTCCCTCGAGCGCCTTTTGGACACCATAGAGGCCCGCCTTGATGTCCTCTATCCCCGCTCTGGCTGCAGGAGGGCCAGCAACATCACCAATCCAGCTTGCGAGGCAATGGCAACAGTGGTCAGTGCCAACGTCCTACAAAAGAGGACAGCCACCCAGTGCCGAAAAAGGATAAATGATCTTCTCCGTTCTGCAGAGTAAGTCACTCTTCTCATCACTCTCAACTTACAGACTCACAAGCCATTGCACATCCACGGGGATCTCACTCTCTGTCAGTTCAAGGGATCCCAGAAGGAAAAAACGGTTTGGACTAGTATTCTTATTTCCTAGTTTTTATTGTTTTTTTTCTTCTGGGACATCACTGTCTCATACACACCTTCATTGTTCTCATCCCTCCTCCCATCTGTGGGACCATTCATCACCCAGACATTCCAGGTATACTTATCATCTGAAACAAAAACAGAATTACCTGGAAAAACTCAGCAGGTCTGGCAGCATCGGCGGAGAAGAAAAGAGTTGACGTTTCGAGTCCTCATGACCCTTCGACAGAACTTGAGTTTGAGTCCAAGAAAGAGTTGAAATATAAGCTGGTTTAAGGTGTGTGTGTGGGGGGCGGAAAGATAGAGAGAGAGAGAGGTGGGGGTGTGGTTGTAGGGACAAACAAGCAGTGATAGAAGCAGATCATCAAAAGATGTCAACGACAATAGTACAAAAGAACACATAGGTGTTAAAGTTAAAGTTGGTGATATTATCTAAACGAATGTGCTAATTAAGAATGGATGGTAGGGCACTCAAGGTATAGCTCTAGTGGGGTTTTTTTTTATATAATGGAAATAGGTGGGAAAAGGAAAATCTTTATAATTTATTGGAAAAAAAAAGGAAGGGGGAAACAGAAAGGGGGTGGGGATGGGGGAGGGAGCACACGACCTAAAGTTGTTGAATTCAATATTCAGTCCGGAAGGCTGTAAAGTCCCTAGTCGGAAGATGAGGTGTTGTTCCTCCAGTTTACGTTGGGCTTCACTGGAACAACGCAGCAAGCCAAGGACAGACATGTGGGCAAGAGAGCAGGGTGGAGTGTTAAAATGGCAAGCGACAGGGAGGTTTGGGTCATTCTTGTGGACAGACCGCAGGTTTTCTGCAAAGCGGTCGCCCAGTTTACGTTTGGTCTCTCCAATGTAGAGGAGACTACATTGGGAGCAACGAATGCAGTAGACTAAGTTGGGGGAAATGCAAGTGAAATGCTGCTTCACTTGAAAGGAGTGTTTGGGTCCTTGGACGGTGAGGAGAGAGGAAGTGAAGAGGCAGGTGTTGCATCTTTTGCGTGGGCATGGGGTGGTGCCATAGGAGGGGGTTGAGGAGTAGGGGGTGATGGAGGAGTGGACCAGGGTGTCCCGGAGGGAGCGATCCCTACGGAATGCCGATAAGGGGGGTGAAGGGAAGATGTGTTTGGTGGTGGCATCATGCTGGAGTTGGCGGAAATGGCGGAGGATGATCCTTTGAATGCAGAGGCTGGTGGGGTGATAAGTGAGGACAAGGGGGACCCTATCATGTTTCTGGGAGGGAGGAGAAGGCGTGAGGGCGGATGCGCGGGAGATGGGCCGGACACGGTTGAGGGCCCTGTCAACGACCGTGGGTGGAAAACCTCAGTTAAGGAAGAAGGAGGACATGTCAGAGGAACTGTTTTTGAATGTAGCATCATCGGAACAGATGCGACGGAGGCGAAGGAACTGAGAGAATGGGATGGAGTCCTTACAGGAAGCGGGGTGTGAGGAGCTGTAGTTGAGATAGCTGTGGGAGTCGGTGGGTTTGTAATGGATATTGGTGGACAGTCTATCACCAGAGATTGAGACAGAGAGGTCAAGGAAGGGAAGGGAAGTGTCAGAGATGGACCACGTGAAAATGATGGAGGGGTGGAGATTGGAAGCAAAATTAATAAATTTTTCCAAGTCCCGACGAGAGCATGAAGCGGCACCGAGGTAACCATCGATGTACCGGAGAAAGAGTTGTGGAAGGGGGCCGGAGTAGGACTGGAACAAGGAATGTTCCACATACCCCATAAAGAGACAGGCATAGCTGGGGTCTGGCTGGCAGGTGTCCTGCTTCCACTCTCTCCATCTCTATTCATGCAGGATAATCTGGCACACAACAAGATGGAGAGGTCACAGGTTGGTGGAGGAATGCCTGAAATCAAAAACCTTAAGGACTTTGAAAATAGAGTCATCCACCCAACTGACTCTGGGAGGGCCCGGCCCATCCGAATCCGCTCTTCCTATGACCCCAGCAGCTCCAGCTCCACAGGCCAAGGAGGGCACCACTGTCATACAGCAGGACACCAAAAGCAGGCTGGGGCCCTCCAGGTCTCAGCGCCTCCAGAGGATGCTCGCCAAGGTCATCACATACAGGGCGTAGCAGTCAGCAGGCTGCTTCCACCTCCGGTGTGGATGTTCGGGGAGCACCAAGATGTAATGGCATGGTTAGGATGATTAAGAACATGTGGCTGGACAGCCTGGGCGTGGGTATTAATCACTTGTACATATTGTTCACTATTGTAAATAAACTCCCAAGAATGTCTCCCTGCTTATGGCTCCTTGTTCTGATAATCGGTGTTCAGATGTGAAAACTTGGTTCCTGCACAAGATAAAGGCAGGGCCTCTACCCTGTGCTTTGTGCAGCCTTCAGACCAAAGTGATGGTCCAGCCTCACACTCGCAGGACACATTACTGATGCCTGCGCCTAGATGGTGCTTGTCATTGTTGCCAAAATGTAGTGGGCAGGCTTCACAGAGTTCCATCATTCTCTCTGTGTACTCTCAGCACTTTTAATGTGGGGCTGGCACTCATCTCGTCAGCATCTGTGACCAGTGATGCTGTGCTCCTGAAGGTGAAGGCTGACAAAGGATCAGATTCGTTTAAAGTTTCATGGCTGCATCTCCATGATATGACCCTGATCACAAAACGCAAGTGACCTGCCCTCGGCCAGACAGGAGTCAGACATTCACAGAGGCTATGTGAGGATCTATGGAGAGTTCTCACTGCATGTCTTCATCATGTTCCTGAAATTGGGTGAGTATTATGGCCTACACTGCGTCTCCATGACAGAAGGCCTATTACAGAGGGTATGCACGCTGCCTTCAGCCAGACTGCAGTCAAACGTTCACAGATACAATGTGAGGATCTATGGTGTCTCCTCATTGCATGTCGTCATCATCCTCCACAAATCTAGCAGCTATGAAGGCTTCCTGAGTGCGCCTGCCTCATCTGGCCAGTGCATTGGCCTCATCACTTTCATCGTTGCCCTCAAGGACCTTCTCACCCACATCACCGTAAACATCCTCCTCATCGGAGGAGACCTCCAACTTCCCCATCTCCTCCTCAGCCAGCAATTCTCCCTGTTGCAGGACTACTGTGGACTATATTGTAGGGCTCCACCAGGCCGATCCAGGCAGTGGAACCTCATTTTCAGCATCCTGATGGTTTGCTCATCAAGAATGAAATAAAAGTGAAAGAGTTAATTGAATATTTCGGGAACATCACTACTCAGTAAAGGGCAAGCAGAAGCTAGAATTCGATGGACTTGCAAGTCAAAAAAGTAAAGCGCTGAACGTGAGAACTCTGCTCTTAGTCAATCCAGGCAGCCATTGTTAAAAAATTTGTTACAATCTGAGCTCCATCACCATTGTAGCAGAGCCTACCAAAACCAGCAAGCGCAGAAAATTCTTTTGTCTTCGAGCTTGAAATTCAGAAAACTCGTAAAGCAGAACCTAGACTTTTAAAAATTTAACCATGGATCAGAATTTCACACATCCACAATTTGGACTTATCCAAGGGCCAAACCTAATGGGTGTTCTTGAGAAGAGAATTTCGCTGGAGACAGACCTGGCCAATAGTGAAGCCAAAATGAAGGACAAGGACAAAGCTCTGCTGCAGATGGAGACACAAAAGACAGAAATAAGATAGGGAAATATAAATCTGACACTGAAGATCAAAGAACTGGAATGCCTCAAAATTACTGAGAACCATTGAGTTGTTGAAAAATGACATGGCTGAAATGAAAATCAAGAACCTAGAATGTCAAGAAAAAGTTGAACAGTTGCAAGAGAAAGTAGAAGTTCTTACAAAGGAACATGAAGAGTCTCAGGAACAACTAGCAAAAGTAAAGTTACAGAATGTGAGCTTGAATGATAGTAGAGAGGAATTATGCTCTGCTAAGGAGAAACTGTTCAGTGCAGAGAACCAACTTTGAGGCATGGAAGATGAGTTTGCTAATGAAGAATTAGAAACCTGATGAGTTTCAAGTATCAGAAGTCTCTATTAAGTATCGTGAAAAATGCCTGGAACAGGAAAAGGAATTGCTGAAGAATCAGAACAATTGGTCAAATGCAGAATTAACAACCAGAGCTGATGAAACATTGGAACTTTGATCTCGAGTGAAGAACATGAAAAATGAGATGCACAGTATGAAAGAGAAAATCCAGACTTTAAAAGCAGATAAGGAAAATTGTAAGAAACAGACTGAGGATCTAACGAGTAAATTGAAAGCATCGAAGGAGCAGTTTGTAACCATTGAAGAAAGATTCCAAAAGCAACTGAATGCCCAGGTGAAGTTGTTAAGCTTGTATAAGGGCTCCACGGATAACGATAAAACAAGGCCAACTGAATTCACCAGAGCAGATGCTTAAGCAAAACTGGAAAATAAAAGAGTAAACAAATATTTGGATAAAATTGTAAAACAAGTGGAAATGAAGGTTCCATTTTTGGAACATCAACTTCCAGGAAGATCACGGCAGACCCTAAGGAAAAATAAAATCCGGGTCCGCTCTATGAATGAACGGCATGAACGTTCCCACTGGAAGGATCAGAATAAGCCCATGGTATCCAATCAAAGAAGACGGGTTGTCGACAAAGAAAAGCATGACACTAAAGAGTGCAAGAAGTGAACCATATGTTGAAACCTGTGTATTTGAAACACCAAGACCTACACTTTCAACACGGCAGCAACAAATTCAGCCTGAAACAACTGAGACTACCACTCCTCCAAATGGGAAGAAAACGAGATCTGGAAGTGTTGAAAGACCTCCAGACTGACTGAATTTGTGAAATTAGAGACCTGAGGTGGAATTTTCTAAAAATTAATCTAAGTGCAGCAGCGGGCAGGTAAAATGGAGCCGACGAAAATGGTGGCTTTTCACGCTGTATCTTCCTGGGCCCGCCTCATTATTTATGCATTCCCAGGAAACACGCTGTTTTCGTGGGGGTCGGGCTCTCATTCGTCCACTTGCCATCACCCCGCCATTGCATCACGCCAGCCGCCATATTTAAAATGCAGCCGCCAGCAAAGCGCACATCGCCACCAGCTCACCACCGCTGTCTGGGAGACATGGCCAGCAAAGGCAAAAAGACTGCAGCCCCCCACTTCAACTGGTCTAGCATCCAGCAGTCCCTTGAGTGACTGCTGGATGCCGTGGAGGCCCGACGGAATTTGCTCTACCCACGCCCTGGCCACAGGATGGGTAACAATGTCACCAACCTGGCTTGGGAGGCGGTGGCAGACGTGGTCAGCCCGAATGCCCTGCAGAGGAGAACGGCCACCCATTGCTGCAAAAGGATGAATGATCTCCTCTATTCCATCAGAGTAAGTCACACTTTTCATCACTCCCAACTCACACACTCACAAATCCATCACACATCCACAGGGCCCTCACTCACTGCCAGTTCAAGGGGCATCACCATTTACTCTTTCACACACACCATCATTGTTCTCATCCCATCCATGGGACCACTCACCACGCACACAGGCCAGGCATACTTATCATCTGGCATGCCAGGCATCCTGATACACTCTCCCCATCTCTGTCCATGCAGGACAAACTGGCTCACAACAGTGGGGAAAGGTCACAGACAGGTGAAAGGATATCGGAAATCAAAATTCTAACAGAAATCAAAAATAGAGCCATCCAGCTGGTAGGTGATGACCAGGACCGGTCCTGTGCTCATGGTTGGCGCTGCTCTACCAGGTGAGGATCCAGCATTGCAACATCCATCAGACAACCATGCCTTGAGTGATTTGTCCTCTTTCACAGTTCACTGTCATGCACTAATTATTTCCCCTTGTTTTCGCAGGCACATCTGTCAAACAGCCGACAGAGGCCCTGACCTAGGGCCTCCAATCAAGCTCCGAAGAAACCTCTGAAGAGGAATCTGAAGGCACCCTCTCCGACGTTCCATCACAGCGCTCACCCACACCCTCCACAAGTGCAGAGACATACACCTCGGTGGGACCTAGCTTTAGAGCAGCCTCGGGATCACAGTCTGGTGAGCAGATTGCACTTTCTGATCCACAACAGGTGGAGGCAGGGACTTCCCAGGTCCCCAGCACTCGGAGGACTGCTGCAGGCCAGAACATTGCTGAGTCCGAGTCAGATGACGAGCCTCTGGACTCGGTCGTGTCACATGCTGGAGCTGCAAAGGCAAGCTCGGGAACAACAGGAGGGGATGTCCGCTGCACTCCTCAGATTGCAAAGCATGATGGAGGAGTACGTCCATCTTCAGGCTGAGGTGATAGTGCTGGCATGCCAATGCACCCAGGCCAACACTGGCAAGATGGCGTCTGCTAGGGAATCCTTGATCCAGGATGTCACTCCTGCACTGTTGCACGAGCTGAACTCCATCAACAGTGTGTGTGCAAGAGGGGTGCTGGGCAGCTCGATCTCACTCCAGATATCCCTTCCACTCACAGAGTCAGCCAGGGGCACTCAGGCACCCAAAGGGAGGAGGTTCAGCAGGTACACACTCCGAGGCCATCCGCCCAGGTGATTCAGGGAGTGATCAGCCCATCCGAATCCTGTCTTCCTGTGATCTCTGCAGATCCAGCTTCACAGGCCGTGGAGGGTGCCACTGCCACACAGCAGGACCCCAAAAGCAGGCCAGCACCCTCTAAGTCTCGGCCATCCAGAGAACGCTCGCCAAAGTCATCACAGACATGGTGTCACAGTCAGCAGGCTGCCTCCACTTTCGCTGTGATGTCCGAGGAGCAGCAAGACGTAGCAGCAGGGTTAGGAAAGTTAGGTAAATGTAGATTTTTTTAAAAATTCAGTTTTAGTATTGAGTGTTTTTGGGGCTTTAAGGGAATGAAGGTGTTTGCTTTTTTTTAAGAGTTTTTTTTTGTGTGCGAACTAATGGAAGTGCGGTGTGTGTTGGTATGCAGTGTCTGTGGAGGATGCTCCCGCTCTTTGTGCCGGCTCTGTTCTCAGTGTGTGTGAGTCTCTGTGTATGTGTGTGTGTGTGTGTGTGTGTGTGTGTCTCTCTGTCACGAAGCCTCCAGCTTGTTGCTGCCCCAATGTGAGGTGCCTGTCCACAGGTGTTGATCATTTGTACATACTGTTCACTCTTGTCAATAAGCTCCTAAGAATGTCACCCTGCCTGTGGCTCCTTGTTCTGATGAGCAGTGTTCTTGTCACTCAGATGTGAAACCTTTCTGCACAAGATAAAAGGCAGGTGTCTCAGTAGGGCCTCTTCCCTGTGGTCTGTGCGGCCTTCAGACCACAGTGATGGTCCAGCCTCACACTCCCTGGAAACATTACTGATGCCTGCACCTCGGCGGTGCTGGTCATTGCTGCCAGAATGTAGTGGGCAGGTGTCACAGAGTTCTCACATACTCTCTATGTACTCTCAGCGCCTTTAAGGTGGGACTGGCCCCCATCACTCCAACATCTGCCACCAGTGATGCTGTGCATGAGCTCCTGAAGAATTGAGGTGCTGAAGGTGGGCACAGCATCAGATGCATCTAAAGTATCATGGCTGTGTCTCTGAGATGGCCCTGATCATGAAGTACAAGCGAGCTGCTCTCGGCCAGACAGGAGTCAGAGGCTATGTGAAGATCTATGGCGTGTCCTCACTGCATGTTGTCATCATCCTCCTGCAATCGAGCGACTATTGGGGTCTCCACTGCATCTCCACGACAGGAGCATTCTCGCAGAGTGTATTGGCACTGCGATAAGCCAGACTGGAGTCAAATGTTCACAACTGCGATATGAGGATCTACGGGGACACCTCGCTGCATGTCGTAATCATCCTCCACAAATCTGGCAGCTATGAGGGCCTCCCGAGTGTGCCTGCTTCGTCTAGCCAGTGTGAGCTCCTCATCCCTTTCGTCATCACCACCGATGACCGCCGATCTTCATCCCCCTTGGCGTCCTCCTCAACGGAGGAGATGTGCAACTCCTCCATCTCTCCCTCCCCCAGCTCCTCTCCCTGTTGCAGCACCAGGTTGCAAAGGGTTCAGCAGATGACGATGATGTGTGACACCCTCTGCAGACTGTATTACAGGGCTCCACTAGACCGGTCCAGGCACCAGAACCACATCTTCCGCATCCTGATGGTCTGCTCCACCAAGGTGCTGCATGAGGCTCATTATAGCGTCGTTCTGCTGCAGTCTGAGTCTGTTGCATGGGTGTCATCAGCCACGGCCTCTGCAGGTAGCCCTTGTCCCTGAGGAGCCAACCCTGCAGCCTCTGTGGACCCTGGAAGACTGCAGGGATCTGCAAGCGACTCAGGATGTAGGCATCGCACACTCTCCCTGGAAACCATGAGCATACCTGCAGGATGCGTTTCTGGTGGCTGCATACCAGCTGCATGTTCAGTGATTGGAAGCCCTTATGGTTGATGAAGCCCACTGAGTGTAGTGATGGAGACCTGAGCGCCACATGAGTGCAGTCAATCGCACCCTGGACCTGTGGAAATCCCAAGATCAAGGCGAACCCAATGGCCCTTGCATCCTGGCTGTCCCGGTCCCGGGCGAAAAGCATAAAGCTGTGTGCCATGGAAAAGATGGCATCCGTGACCTCGTGGATGTATTTGTGAAATCCCACAGAGGACACCCTGTGGAGCCCTGAAAGGAGCCACTGGCATAGAAATTGAGCGCTGCGGTCACTTTCACAGCTATTGGCAGTGGATGCCCTCCATGTCCCCTTGGCGCCAAGTCCTGCGGTAAATGGCAGATGTAAGCCACCAGGTCCCTAGACATATGCAACCATCGACGACACTGGTTCTCAGCATCTACAGGAATGACAGGCGGTGTCTATAGACCCTGGGTGTCGCTAGGTGCCGACCAGCCATGACTCGCTGTCACTCCTGGGCAGCGTACGAGGGAACAACTGCTGCTCCTTCTGCATCAGGTTGCTGTTCTTGCTTTTGCACGGCCAAATGCCTCAGTTGCTCTCTCCTCCATCTTCTACAGTCTCTGTAGGCCATCAGGCATACAGCTAGGTCACTAGGATCCATGAACCTGACGTGGTCCTCCTGCAGCATGAAAGAGAGAGAGGCGTGGTTATCATGGCTGTACTTAGCACCTATCCTGGGCCTGTGTGACAGCCCTTTAATGCATCCCGGAGAGTGCTGGTCACCCCTCGATGGCCAGAGATGAATGCGCTGCATGGCTGCCCTGTCAACCTGCGACATGGGGGACATTGGTCCAAACCAGGATGCTGAGATTGCAAGAGACTGTGAGGGCCTCCAGCAGTGACTGTTCCATGGCCAGCGTTGGCGAGGAGATTGTGCAACTTGTGCAGTCCAACGGCTCCACAATCCAATAAAGTGGTGTCGGACTCGAAGTCTGTGCCGGAGGTGGTGGGGGGGTGGGGGGCGCGGTAAGGTATGGAGTGCTTGGTGGCCCTTTGGTGCCTCCACATTTCTTGCATGGGCAGGCAGGCTAGGCGCCTGACCCCAATCATATCACTGCGGCTGCACCTGATCTGTCTTAGTTGCAGTCAGTTTATGCAGATGTCCCTAGTGCGTGGCCATTCCCCTCGCTTACCCTGCCTCCCCCGCCTCGATTGCCTGTGCGTGGAATGAAGTGGCAGGGCAGCACTTGACCCCCCACCTCAACCCTCAGCCGTTGCCTCTGAGGCTGGCCAGCACTTTCCCCCGGACACCGCCCCCCTTAGCAGTCACCTCCGCGGCTCTCTAGCACTTGCCCCCAGACACCCCACCTCACCTCAGCAGCTGCCTCCAGGCATCAGTTGTTCCCCCTCCAGTGCCCCTAAGACCAGTAAACAATGGGCGAGCTCTGGAGAACGCTGCTACTAACTCACCTCAGTTCCCCCAAAGTGAAGGCCACCAAGTGCACATTGCCTACATGCTGTTGTGAAACACATCGGTGTTCTTTCCCACTGACATGGACAGGCGATACAGCGGGGTTGCTAGAGTCTGGTGGGAAGGCCTTTTAATTATATGCTAATGTATTACAATTAGCTCCCTGCTGACCGATGGCAGGAAACACAGCCCATCGTTGGCAGTCTGAGGGGACGACCACGACCTGCCTTCACGCCATTGTGAAGCAGATCAGGCCATATTTTCCGTGCCTGCCACCTATCATGCCCATCGCCAGTGGGCTTGGAAAATTCCGTCCTTGAGGTGAGTATTTATAGCCCTGCTCGCCAACAGGATCATCCAGTGCCACTGAAAATCAATGGATTTTTGCCCGGGCCGTCAAATCTCCTGCAGCGGGCCCTGCCATGGCAAGGCTAGAAAATCCCAGACTTGGGGGAGAAGGGGGTAGCATGGAAATGTTATTTGTAAATATACTTGGGTAAGAATTTGGGGGGAGTTGTAATATAAGGATGTTGCAGTTAGTAAGGGTTAATGTGGGACTGGGGAAACAGTACCATCCATATTATGATGTTGAGAGTCACATAATGGTAGACTGTGTGTAAAGAGAGTCTGAGAGAAGTTGGCATGAAGATAGCACCTGATTAGGTCTATACTTTGGAGATATGTATATAGTTGTGTGTTAACAATAAACAGTTTATGTTCAACCACATAGCTTCCAGACTTCTTAGTGAGACACCAAACAACCTTACAACAATCAGTCGTAGGAAAAATAATAAAATCTTTACAAATGGAGAGAATGGAAGAGCATCTTGAAACAAAAAAAATATATAAAAATGAATAGTCAGCATGAATTTCAAAAGAGAGAATCTTACGTGACCAACCTTATTGAATTCTTTGAGGAGGTAACAGAGAGAGTTGACAATGGTAATGCAGTAGATGTAATTTATCTGGATTTTCAAAAGGCCTTTGATAAGGTGCCCCATTATAGACTAATAAAAATGATTAAAGAAAGTGGAGTAAGTGGTCAAGTGGTAGAACAGGTTGCGAGCTGGCTTCAAGACAGAAAGCCGAGATTGGGAGTACAGGGTAATTATTCATAATGGTAGAAGGTGAGAAGTGACATTCACAAGGATCAGTGCTGCTGCTCACAATTTACATTCATGATTTGGACTTTGGAATCAAAACACAAATTTCTAAACTTGCAGATGACATCAGCATGGGGAATAGTCAATACTGAGGAGGACTGCAAGGAATTACAGGAAGACATTAATAAACTTTCAGAGTGGGTGAATAATCGGTAAATGAAGTTCACCAGAGATTAAGGTGTGGTAGTACATTTTGGTTGAAAGAATAAGAATGTCACTTATTACTTGAAAGGTACAAGTCTAAGCGGGGTAAAGGAACAACGGGATCTCGGAGTATTAGGCACTATAATCACTAAAAGTTACACCTCTGGTTAACAAGGTCATAAAAAACAAACCAAGCACAAGGCTTTATTTCCAGAGGTATAGAATTGATAAGTAGGGAAGTCATGCTGAACTTGTATCAAACCTTAGTTAGACCACACTTAAGAGTACTGCATGCAGTTCTGATTGCCATACTATAAAAACAATATAGAGACACTGGAGAGGGTGCAAAGAAGATTTACAAGAATGATACAAGAAATGCATGGGTATACCTGCCAGGAAAAGGATTGATGGGCTAGGTCTCTTTCCTCTTGAAGAAAGAAAGTTGGGGATGACCTAAGAGGTATTTAAAATTTTGATAAGTTTTAATAGAGCGGATAGAGAGACAATGTTTTCCTGATGAGAAAGAGCATAATTAGAGACCATCAATTTAAGATAGTCAACAAGAAATCCAGTAGGGAATTCAAAGGAAACTTCTTTATCCAAAGAGTGGGAAGAATATGGAACTTGCTACCATAGGGAGTGGTTGAAGCGAATATTATAGATGTATTTAAGGGAAAGCTAGACAAGCTTGTGAGAGAAAAAGGAATAAATGGTTATTGATAAATTTAGATGAGAAAAGGTGAGGGGGGGCTTGAGTGGAGTATAAACACCAGCATGGGCTGGTTAGGCTGTTTTGTGCCATATATCTATGTAATCCTTTGTAAAGCTGAAGTAAATTCGTGTGAATACAATACTTGAATCATACATAAAGTACTTGCTATCCTTAGAAAACTGCTGTTTGGGCAATTGGCTTTTTTCTAATAAAGAAACTCAAAGGTATACCATTTGGAGTTTTTGTAATATTTAATATTAAAGTTTACGAAGCTGGCTCTGCCAATCTCATTTGTACTAACTGCTGTGAAGGTGAAGCAGTGGTGACTACCTCTGCCTCATGATCTCATATCTAACAAAATGTTCAACTGAGAGCTCTTGTTGTTCACGCTGCGGATATTTTCCTCTTTGCAGATTAGGATTCCTTGCATTATAATGCCCATCTACTTTATTACTAATAATAACCAGAGGAAAATATACAGACTGCAATATGAAAATTACACTGCAACAATTTATAACTACTGCATTATAACTACAGTTTTTTGTAACATTCGCTCTTCTGAAGTTAGCACAGTTCAATTACTCATCTTCTCTTCCTATACAAAGATAAAATGTGAGTTTGACAACAACTGTATTGGTAGCTGTAAAGGAATTCTATCAATTTTAATATGAATTCTTTCATTTTAGCAAGTTGCAGGTAAGTGTTTATTATATAGTTGTGGTATCTTAATCTAATTCTATTTATTCTCTTGTTTACTTAAAACATTAATATACTCAGTACCAATAACAGCTCTAGATAACATTATTATCTTCAAAAATGCCAATTTGATTGTGTTTTACTGTGGGTAGATGAATGACTTTCCCCACAAGTTAGAAGTGAACTCATTTTAGACAGCTCCTTCCATTATAAATGTTCCAGTGAAATTAATGCTTTTTAAAAATCTTATTTCGTCATAGGTGTGTGGCTGATGTGGTGACATTTGGGTAAAACTAAGACCATTGACTCTTAATGGTTTGTACATCAACAAGACACTTAGAAACATGGAAAAGTAAGGCATCAAGGCCTCTTTTTAATATACAATGCAGTGCTGCTCATGGTTCCTGCACACTTGTGAACACTTCTAATAAAGAAACTGGAATGGAATCAGCATACAGTGCCAATCATCAGAAGTTACCCATTTCTGCATCAGTCATGTGTTTGGAGGCATCGACATATACACAGGAAGAAGAGTGTTTGAGTGGCTGTGAACAAGAAGGGTCATACAAGATAAATAAAGCTGAAAGTAATGATCCCAAGGATGATTGTGGTAAAAGTTTAGAGACTGAGAATTCCCCTACACTGTTCTCTGTAGAGGGACCTTTGGAATTGTGCAGGGTATCCAAACGCCCCAGTAGGAATACAGAGCTTGATGGAGGTTGCCAATATGGAGTCTTGCTGCACCCAGCAGAATGGAATTTTGAAGGTGGTGATGCAGAGTTAGATTATGCCTCAATTCCTGAGGTAGCGTCTTCCAATTCTTCTCCACATAAAAATGCATACAATGCAGTAAGTTCACCAAGTCAGCTAGAAGTCAAAAAGCTAAGATCAAGCATTACCACATTTTCTGACTATGGGCCTCAAACAGAATGTATGCCTAATGAAATCACTGAACTCTATATTTGTGAAGCATCAGATGAGTTATACGGACCTATTTCTTTTGAAGATAACTTCACAGTGTTACCACACAGCATGGGATATTTTATGAGAAAAAGAAAGCGAGCAACCAGTGGAAAGCAGAATAGCAGTCTTTCTAGTGGAAATATATCTTGCTGCCAATTTGGGAGATACTCTGAAAAGGTTGAGATTCCTGAAAAAGACAGTTCAGAGAAGCAAGAAGAAGCAGGAAAAGAGGTAAGAATTGCAATAAGTGCTGTTGTACTTTGTTTTAAATTGTGAGTTATATCATTGCTGTTGATGGTTCAGTAATATGCGTAGAAAAGTATTGAATGTCACATAAATTGAACGTCACATTAACATGGTTCATTCTATAGAAAGGGGTATGCGGACAGAGACTAACCTTGACTGAGACATAGTCAGGAGTTTGGAATTTGGTTCAGGTGAGAATTTGGGGCAGAGGGGCGAGGAGGTGCTCCTTTTTCTACTTTTTCAGTCTTCGGTGGTTGGTGAGTTTCCTTCATTGTCTCCAAGCTAGGTGAATGCAACTTTCTATTACTTTACCTGTGTAAATTGTTAACTAATTGACTAATTACATTAATAAAGTTGGACAGAAATGGCAGGGTTAATGGTGTGCCATGACTGCAGCATGTGAGAATCTGAAATGCACTATAATCCCAGACAACCATATCTGCACAAAAGGTCTGCAGCTTAGGCAACTTCGGCTCCAAGTTGCTGAGCTGGTGTTGAATTGTGGACATTGCTGGGCATCAGGGGGGACAGTTACCTGGACACTTTATTTCTGGAGGCAGTCACTCCCCTGAGATTAGGCAGAGCCTTAGAGTTCGTCAGGGACAGGAAGGTGTGACTGTGAGTCAGATAGGTAAGGGGAAGCAGCAAGTACTGATGGTGAAGCCTCAGCCCCTGACTTTTTCCAATAGGTATGAGATACTTGCTATTTGTTTGTATGAGGAGAAGGACTGCAATTTGGATGAGGAGACTGAGAATGGCACCATAATGAAGGATGCCATTCATGTGGGGGGAGTGAAGAGGAATATGGCCATGATAGGAGACAGCATAGTCAGGGGGATAGATACTCTTCTCTGCAGTCGAAAGCCTGAGTCCAGATGGCTGTGTTGCCTATCTGGTGCCAGGCATCTACCCTGAGCTGGAGAGGAACTTGCAGTGGGAGGGGGAGGATCCAGTGGTCAAAGTCCATGGAGGTACCAACAGTATAAATAGGACTGGGAAAGTGTTTCTACTAAGGGAGTATGAGCAGTCAGGGGCTAAATTAAAATGCAGAACCTTAAGGATAATAATCTCTGGCTTATTAGCTGAGCCATGAACAAATTGGCATAGGGTAAATAAGATTAGAGAGATGAAGTCGTGTCTCAAAGATTGGTGTGGGAGAAATGGTTTTTTTGATTCATGGGGCACTGGAAGATGTACTGGGGAAAGTGGGATCTGTACTCTTGGGCTGATCTACACCTCAACCATGGTGGGATCATGTTCTGGCGAATTATATAACTAGGGCGGTTGAGAGAGCTTTAAACTAAATAATTGGGGGAAGGGATCATGTCAGAGGAGGTATAGTAAAGGGAAACAACAAAGTAATAGAATAGGGCAGCAATTTGATTAATGAGTTCCAAAGTGTGACATGAAGGGTGCACCAGCACATGAAGCTGAAAATGGTAAGAAAAAGAGTTTAAGGCCCTGTACCTGAATGTATGTAGCATTTGTAACAAAATGGATGAATTGTTAACACAGACAGAGATAAATATACATGAGCTGGAAGGCTTGTCAGACATGGTTGAAAGGTACCAAGGCTGGGACCTGAATCTTGAAGGGTATTTGACATATCAGAATGACAGGAAGCTAAGAAAAAGGGGCAGGGTAGCTCTGTTAATTAATGATGGCATTAGTTCATTACTGAGAAGACCTTAGCTTGAAAGAGCAAGATGGAAAATCAGTTTGGGTAGAAATAAGAAATAGTAAAGGTAAGAGGTTACTTGTGGGAGTATATTATAGGTCTCCTAACAGTAGTTACACTGTAGGACATAGCATACAGGAAGAATAGATGCGGTGTTTAAGAAAGGTACCACGATAATCATGGGTGACTTTAATCTACATTAGATTGGGGGCAGAATATTTCGCCCATTGGGTGTGCGTGCGCCTGACCAGAACGAGCGTAAAATGATGCAGGTCAGTTGAGCATTCCAACGTCTTCGCGCACTCATGCAATATTTCGATTGGCAGGCATGCAAGGGAGTTGACAGCGCACCCGCTGACAATTAAGCAGCTTATTAAGGCCATTAGAGTCATAATTAAAATAAAATTTTCGCTGCCCAGACAACCTTACAGTTGGCGGGGAAGCAAATTGGCCAGGCGGCCTTTGGATTTTTTGCGAAACCTCAATCACAGGTCGGATAAGGTTTCAATCAGTGATTTAAAAAAATAAAACTTTTCAAACTAATTTCTAACATGTCTCTGCTCATGTGACACACGAGGGGACATGTTTTTAACATTTTAAAATTCTTTATTTTTTATTTTATTAATCTTTAGATCCCTGAGGCAGCTCTGTACCTAGGGAACTTTCAGTGCGTGCATCCATGCAAATGCACAAATTTCCACATCGCCCTCTTCCCTTCTAACCCTGACAGCGCTGAGCTCTGCAGCACGAGATTCACACTAGCTGGCTGTTAATTGGCTAGCCAGCTTGAAATCATTGTCGGGACCCGATTATGGGTGGCAGTCTGTTTCATGGCCACGCCCGCTTGCCCCCGCTGAGCCTGCCCGACAACTGGAAAATCTTGGCCTGGGAATATCAGATTGGTAAAGGTAGCC
This sequence comes from Carcharodon carcharias, assembly GCF_017639515.1. Classification (NCBI taxonomy): domain Eukaryota; kingdom Metazoa; phylum Chordata; class Chondrichthyes; order Lamniformes; family Lamnidae; genus Carcharodon; species Carcharodon carcharias. Next base: position 41,924,538 of record NC_054477.1, read on the forward strand.
GGGAAAATAAGTTCATAGAGTGTTTTAGGGACAATTTCTTAGAGCAATACGTTCTAAAGCTAACCAGAAAGTAGGCTATCCTGGACCTGGTTAAATGCAGTGAGACAGGATTAATTAATAACCTGGAAAAACTCAGCAGGTCTGACAGCATTTGCAGAGAGGAACACAGTTAACGTTTCGAGTCCGTATGACTCTACAACAGAACTAAGGAAAAATAGAAAAGAGGTGAAATCTCTTTGGCCAGGAGTCCTCTCCCTGTTCAACAGATCCTTTTACCCGCCTCCAATATTCTCCCTCCACCTGGACCCCTCCCTCTAGATTCTTACCTTCTCTTGATCTTTTCATTGAGAATTGTCGGTGCGACATTAGTCGTCTCAATTTCTCTGCTCCTCTCACCCACTCTAACCTGTCTCTCTATGACTTGCTGCACTCCGTTCTCTCAGGTCCAATCCTGACATTGTCATCAAACCTGCTGACAAGGGTGGTGCTGTTGTTGTCTGGTGCACTGACCTCTACCTCGCAGAGATTGAGAGTCAACTCGCAGACACTTCCTCCTACCTCCCCCTGGACCATGACCCCACCACTGAACATCAAGACGTTGTTTCCAGGACTGTTACTGACCTCATCTCCTGTGGAGATCTTCCTTCCACAGGTTCCAACCTCACAGTCTCCCAACCTTGGAAGGCCCACTTCTACCTCCTACCCAAAATCCACAAACAGGACTGTCCCAGCAGACCGATCGTGTCAGCCTGTTCCTGCCCCACGGGACTCATTTCTTGCTATTTTGACTCCATTCTCTCTCCCCTTGTCCGGTCCCTTCCCACCTACATCTGTGATTCCTCTGACAGCCTACATCATATCAACAATTTCCAGTTCCCTGGCCCCAACCACCTCCTCTTCATCATGGACATTCAATCCCTCTACACCGCCATCCCCCAACGGGATGGTCTGATGGCTCTCCGCTTCTTCCTTGAATAGAGGCCCGAACAATTCCCATCCACCACTACTCTCCTCCGTCTGGCTGAACTTGTTCTCTCACTGAACAATTTCTCCTAAACTCCCCTCACTTCCTCCAAATAAAAGGTGTGGCTATGGGTACCCGCATGGGCCCCAGTTATGCCTGTCTCTTTATGGGGTATGTGGAACATTCCTTGTTCCAATCCTGCTCTGGCTTCCTCCCACAACTCTTTCTCCGGTACATCGATGATTGCTTCAGTGCTGCTTCATGCTCTTGTCTGTACCTGGAAAAATTTATTAATTTTGCTTCCAATTTTCACCGCTCCATCATTTTCACATGGTCCATCTCTGACACTTCCCTTCCCTTCCTTGACCTCCCTATCTCAATTTCTGGTGATAGACTGTCCACCAATATTCATTACAAGCCTACCGACTCCCACAGCTACCTCGACTACAGCTCCTCACACCCCGCTTCCTGTAAGAATTCCATCCCATTCTCTCAGTTCCTTCGCCTCCGTCGCATCAGTTCTGACGATGCCACTTTCAAAAACAGTTCCTCTGATATGTCTTCCTTCTTCCTTAACCGCGGTTTTCCACCCACGGCGGTTGACAGGGCCCTCAACCGTGTCCGGCCCATCTCCCACGCATCCGCCCTCACACCTTCCTCTCCCTCCCAGAACCATGATAGGGTCCCCCTTGTCCTCACTTATTACCCCACCAGCCTCAGCATTCAAAGGATCATCCTCCGCCATTTCCGCCAACACCAGCATAATGCCACCACCAAACACATCTTCCCTTCACCCCCCGGTGGCATTCCACATGGATCGTTCCCTCTGGGACACCCTGGTCCACTTGTCCACCACCCCCTACACCTCAATCCCCTCCCACGGCACTTCGCATGCAACCGTAGAAGGTGCAACACCTGCCCCTTTACTTCTCCTCTGCTCACCGTCCAAGGGCCCAAACACTCCTTTCAAGTGAAGCAGCATTTCACTTGCACTTCCCTCAATTTAGTCTACTGCATTCACTGCTCCCAATGCGGTTTCCTCTACATTGGAGAGACCAAATGCAGACTGGCTGACCGCTTTGCGGAACACCTTCGGTCTGCCCGCAAGCATGACCCAGACCTCCCCATCGCTTGCCATTTCAACACTCCACCCTGCTCTCATGCCCACATGTCCGTCCTTGGCCTACTGCATTGTTCTAGTGAAGCTCAACGCAAACAGGAGGAACAGCACCTCATCTTCCGACTAGGCACTTTACAGCCTTCCGGACTGAATACTGAGTTCAACAATTTTAGATCTCTCCTCCATCCCCACCCCCTTTCCAATCTCCCCTTTTTTCCAATAATTTATATAGATTTTTCTTTTCCCACCTATTTCCATTACTTTTAAATGTATTTCCATCCATTGTTTTATCTCTACCTTTTAGCCTATTTCGATTCCTTCCCCCCACTAGGGCTATCTGTAACTTGCTCGTCCTGCTTGCTACTTTAATGTCACCTATTAGCACATTCCTTAGATAGTATCACCACCTTCAACACCTCTTTGTCCTTTTGTTTATGACATCTTTTGGCTATCTCCACCTATCACTGGCCCCCTATCCAGCTGGACATCAAGGCTGTGGATCAGTGCTGTGCCTTAGCATCAGGATGGTGCACATCAGCTTTCAGAGCGTCTCCAACACCTTCTACCCTCCTCCTGTAACACACACCCTTCCCCGTATCACCATTGACACTCTCCCCCACCCCCGCAGTGTTACCTTCACCCTGCCATCTGTCACCCATGAACCTTCCCCCATCACCCTTCAGCCCATCACTGTTACTCTTCACATGCCTTCTCTCCTCGATGAGCCCATGCTTGTCACAGTTCCCATGTCCACCCTGATCCTGCCCACCACTCCCCCCCAAGGATCCGTGTGCACCTCTGTGTCACCTCCAATCACCCAAATCAACCCTTCACCACCTGCCATAGACACACTCTCACCCTCCTTACTGCATCCTGTGGCCCCTCTAACAGTAGCTGTGTCCTCCCACCACCAGTACCCTTGGTTTGCCCCCTAGGATTCCTCACGACACCACATACCTCCCCCTCTGAACACCCCCCTCACTGTCCCCATGTTTTCCTCCCCTCGCTGTCTGCTGCTTTCACATGCCACCTGCACTGCTCCCAGTTCCCTTCCCCACCCTCCAATCCCTGCAAGGCTCCCTGGTTTCATCTCCCCCACCACTCTAGCCTCCCCACCCCCACCTGCCCTCCCTCCCCACCCCTCGTGTTCCAGCAACCTTCATGTTGTCTGCCCTATCCCCTCTTTGTGTTACAGATTCCACCCCCCATGTCATCTGCTCTCTCCCTGCCTCATGTTCCAGCATTCCATCCACTGCCCCCCCCCCCCACCCCCCCCAACCCACCCCCCAAACCCCATCGGTCACCAAGCAGCTTCCACCAAGTGCAACAGCCTGAACCTTCCTGGTAAGTCCTCACCATGTGAATGCCATGTCATGTTTCCAACTGGCGTACACTCCCGCTGGTGGGGCGGATAATTTGCCAGTGGGGGGAGAATTCCGGTGGGGTGCTCATTTAAGTCATGTTAATTCTGTGGTAATATTTCCCGCTAGCCTTTGGCGGGAATGGCAACCAGCCATTATCCCACCATGACGGTTGGGACTTAGAAATTGTTTCTTACTGTTGGGAACCCGAATTTTTTCATCCTGATGTATTCCCCAACCCCGTCTGCCATGAATCCCACCACTGGCTGGGGTGGAAAAGTCTGGCCAAAAATGCTTTCAAAGCAGTTCAGAGAAGGTTCACTGGACTCATTCCTGAGATGAAGGGGCTGTCTTATGAAGAAATGTTGAACTGGTTAGGACTAAATCCATTAGAGTTTAGAAGAATGAGAGGTGATCTTATTCAAACATATAAGGTCCTGAGAGGACTTGATTGGGTGGATACCAGGAGGATGTTTACTCTTGTGGGGGAGACTAAAACTAGGGGTCAGTTTAAAAATAAGAGGTCTCCTTTTAAAATGGAGATGAGGAGAATCTTTTTCTCCCAAAGGGTTTTGGTTCTCTTCCGCAGAAAGTAGTGGAGGTTGGATCTTTGAATTTATTCAAGGCAGTGTTAGACAGAGTTTTGTTAGGCATGGAAGTCAAGGGTCATGGAGGGCAGACAGCAAAGCGGAGCTGAGACCAAACCAGATCAGCCTTGATCTTACTGAATGTTGGAGCAGGCTCAAAGGACCAACTGGCCTACTCCTGCTCCTATGAAAATCAAATATACTTTTTGTGTTCTTAAAATAAGTGTTGAAACCAAAGTGGCCTGTATTTGAGTAAAATTTAGAAACTTTCGAATTTTAGCTTAATTGAAAGTGAAATCTTTTTTTTGTATATGGCACCTCTTTATGCCTAGTTGAAAGTTGTCACAGTGAATGATGGTTGGCATTGATGAAGAAGGTTATTTAAAGGGCTTTTTGTCTATGAGATTTCACATTGCTTATATTTTTCACTCTCATGGTAAAAGGGGTGGGGAGGTTAAGCAAAAAACCCTATTGTGTTCAGAACATTGTTGAACATATTTAAATACACAATAGTTCCAGAACATATGTTATATCTGCTACAGATATCTGAGGAAGAGGCCAAGCCATTCCATTTAAATTTAAGCACCCTGTGTGTTTTGTGAGAATACATGTCTGATTGGCAGCTCTTGGTTTAAGAGGTATATTTGTTCTGAATAAGTTTTTAAAATGTGTAGCCTAGAAATTGTTCAAATTGGAAGTGGGGCACTTAACATAGTAGGAATTGAATTCGCTGGGAGTAAATTCAAGGAATACTGCACAGAGTTAATACTCTGCATACAAATAGTGAAGTCTAATGAGTCCTGGAATATTGGGCATCAGATTCATTATGGTTGCACAGAGACCACTGCTGGGGTATTGTGTACAGTTTTGTTCTGTGTAGCTAAGGAAGGGTCTATCTGTCTTAGGGGTGATTCACTTAAGGTTCATTCAATTAATTCTTGGGATGAGAGGATTTCCTATGAAGAGAGATTGAGTAGAATAGACTGTTACTTTTTGGAATTTACAAGAGTGAAATAAGATCTCATTGAAACATAAAAGATTCTGAGAGGGCTTGATAGTGTAAATGTGGACAAACTGTTTCCCCTGGAAGAAGAGTCTAGAACCAAGAAACATAGTCTCAAGATAAGGGGTGGGGTATTTAGGACTAAGATGAGGAAACATTTCTCTACTCAGAAGGTTGTGAATTCTTGGATTTCTCTATCTCAGAGGGCAGTGGATGATCAGACATTGAATACATTTAAGGCTGATGTTGATAGATTTTTGAACTCTAAGAGAATCAAGGGATATGGGTATCAGGCATGAAAGTGGAGTTAATGTCACAGACCTGCCATGATCCCATTGAATGGCATAGTAGGTTCAAGTGGCCTATTTCTTATGCCTTGGTCAGAGCTACCGACTGATCCATGACTGACACCCGTTTGTAGGGAGCAAGGATTTGCCTGCAGGACTAGTCTGAAAAATGGAATGCAAGAAAAATATCTGGAATAGAAACCACAAAACGTAATAAGAAGTATGAAAAGGAAGATCCAGGCTCGACACCTGCTTTATAGATGTTTTATTTCTCAGGAGAGTTTAAATTTTTACTGAGGGTGTCAAAAGGATGCTCCCCTCACCAAGGTTGCTCACCAATTTCAGAGAGCAGAAAATGGGCCAGGTCTGATGGGATGGTTGGAAAGTGCAGTCACGGATCCTGGGATGAGTGGTGGGAGAGGTAGGGGGTGAGAATGGGAGGCAGCATGTCAGAAGACTTTTGTGGGGTGAGGAGAGTGAACCTGCTTTTCGTGCCTCCATAGAAATGAAAGAATAAAAATTTGATTTACTTCTTTATTGTGGTGACTTGAATTCAGATGTGCCAGGAGTGTAACTTTCCCTCTGCCTTTTCCCTCAAACAAGAGCATACAGGTGCAGCAAGCAATTGGGAAGGCAAATGGCATGTTGGCCTTTATTGCAAGGGGATTGGAGTACAGGAATATAGATGTCTTACTACAATTGTACAGGGCTTTGGCGAGACCACACCTGGAATATCATATGCAGTTTCAGTCTCCGCATTTAAGGAAGGATATACTTGCATTGGAGGCAGTACAGTGAAGGTTCATTAGAATGGTCCTTGAGATGAGAGGGTTGTCCTATAAAGAGAGGCTGAGTCAATTGGGCCTATATTCTTTGGAGTTTAGAAGAGTGACAGGTGATCTCATTGAAACACATAAGATTTTGAACGGCCTTAACAGGGTAGATGTTAAGAAGATGTTTCTGTTGGCTGGGGAATCTAAAACATTGGGAGCACAGTCTCAAGGTAAGGGGGTGATCATTTTGAACTGAGATGAGGAGGAATTGCTTCAACCAAAGTGGATCTTTGGGATTCTCTACCCCAGAGGGTTGTGTATACTCCATCGTTGATTATATTTAAGGCTGGGATAGGCAGATTTTTGGACTCTCAGGGAGTCAAGGGATATGGGAAATGGGTGGGAAAGTGGAGTTGAAACCGAAGACCAGTCATGATCGAATTGAATTGCAGAGCAGGCTCGACAGGCCATATGGTCTACTCTTGCCCCTATTTCTTGTGTTCTTGTGAGTACTCTCACCTTCATTCTCAATATCATCAACATCTAAATACAGCAAGATTGCAGCAGTGCAGTGCAATGACCTTTAGACTAGAATAACAAAAATAGATCTCTTAAAAGAAAGCTAGTGAAAATCAATGGCATAACAGCCAGAAATGAATAAGACCTACATTAGCTAATGTTGTAGTCTTTCCAAGGGCCAGCTAATGCTAAATCATATACAGGTTCATTCTGTCATTCTTGCAATAAGAATTCAAGTCCATCTGGCCTTTGGCTTCAGAAGGCTCAAGATTTATTTAAGAATCACAGAATTGTTACAGTGCAGAAAGTGGCCATATGGCCCATCATGTCTGCATCATGTCTCTGAATGAGCAATTCACTTAGTGCCATTCTCCCACCTTCTCCCTGTAAGCCTGCAGATTCTTTCTTTTCAAATAACAGTCTAATTCCATTTGAAATGCCTCGATTGAACCTGCCTCCACCATGCTCTCAGGCAGTGCATTCCAGACCCTAACAACTCACTTTTGCTTCTTTTGCAAAGTACTTTAAAACTGTACCCTTTCATTCTTGATCCTTTCATGAGTGGAACAGTACCTCCCTATCTGCTCTGTCCAGATCCCTCATGATTTTGAATACCTCTATCAAATCTGCTCTCAGCCTTCTTTTCTCCAAGGAAAACAGTTCCAACTTCTCCAATCTATCTTCATAACTGAAGTTCCTCATCCCTGGAATCATTCTCTTGAATCTTTACTGCACTCTCTCCAGTACCTTCACATCTTTCATAAAGTGCCAGAACGGGATGCGATATTCCAGCTGAGTTCAGCAGAACCTCCTTGCTCTTGTAATCTGTGACCCTATTGATAAAGCCCTCTATTGATATTGATTAATGGCCCTCTCAATCTGTTCTGTCACTTTCAGTGACTTATGCACATATACACACAGGTCCCCTTGCTCCTACAACCTCTCAAGAGTTGTGAAGAAAGACATTAATATAATGGTTTTCACATCCTCAAGGGCCAGAATTTTTACCTAGATGGGCAGGCGGGCCCCACCAGCTCAGCGGCGGGTGGACAGCCGAACTTCGCCACCGAAATGGGGCCCACCATCATTTTGAGTAGGCGGGCCAATTTTGAGTGGGTGGGTTATGCGATTCCCCATCTGTCAAAGAGCACATATCTCCCTGAGATTAAGTGCTGTCTCAGGGAGATTACTGACAGTATAAAAATCTTTAAAAATAGAAAAATATTAAAATTATTAACATGTCCCCTTCATGTGACAATGTCACATGAGATGGGACATGTTAATAAGAAGCACATAAGCTTTATTGAAGTTTTTAAAAACGGACATGAAACCTCATCCCGCCAGTGGATGAGGTTTCATGTATAATCAGAAGCCCGGTGGGGATCCTGGCCTGCCTGCCAACCTTAAGGTTGGACGGGCAGGGCATTTAAGAAGCTTAATTATCCTGTCAATGGCTTTAATTGGCCATTGACAGGTCGGCGGGTGGACAGCTGATTTCGCTGTCCGCCCGCCTTCCACAATATTTAAATGGACTGGGATGACGTCGGGGGTTCCTCCCGACATCGTCACGTGTCATTTTCCCGTTGGTGAGTGGGCCCCGCCCCCAAATCGCCAACGGGAAAATTCTGCTCATGTGTTCCAAAGCACCTCATGGCCAATTAATTACTTTTAAAATGTAGGCACTGATGTTTTGCAGGCAAATGCCACAGCCACTTTACACATAGCAGGGTAAATTTAAATCCGAACAAAAACAGAATTACCTGGAAAAACTCAGCAGGTCTGGCAGCATCGGCGGATCTGCTGATGCTACCAGACCTGCTGAGTTTTTCCAGGTAATTCTGTTTTTTTTTTGGATTTCCAGCATCCGCGGTTTTTTGTTTTTATATTATTATTATAAATTTAAATCAGACCATTTGTAATGACGCAAGTTGAGGGATAAATGCTGGCCAGGACACTGGCAGAATAACCCTGTCCATCCTACCCATGTCCAACTGAGCAAGTAGATGAGGCCTCATCTCATTATGTTGGTTTCTCTTTGCCTAGCTGCCAAGACTCCTCAGTCACCCTGATTTAACACAAGCCTGCATTTTGGGGTGCCTCCTGTTTGCAGATTTCATCATCACTATAAGATGAGGCCTTGAAGGTATTGTATAGTTTAAGTAAGGTTAGGTTTGTGTGTGTTGCAGTGGTAGAATAATGGCGGAGAAATTTGGATTAATGGGGTTAAATTTTCACCACAGAGAGGGGAACAGGAGTCAGCATTGTTTTTGGGTCCTAAAATTGCCTCCAGTGGGAAACTAATTAAAGTTAAGATTTTCATGTGGATGAGCCCTTAATTGGTATAGAGGCAGGTTCCCGGTCCAGTTAAGGGTGACAGATGGGCTTTCAGAGCTGGAGGGCCAATCAGAGGCCTTCTGCCTTCAGAAAGCACCTGGCTACTGTACAAGGTACTGGAAGGACGCCACAACAAGATGGTATCATCTCAGCCATTTTTTAAAAACTTTGAATTAAAAAACAGAAAAACCAGCCAGGCCATCACTGTGGTGGAGAGTGACCCTCTATATGGTGGCATTTGGCTGTACCCTATATAGGCAGATGGGGGCCATGGGGGATGCCTATAGAGGTGCCAGAAATGCCAGCACCCCACCCTTTCACTGAGTGCCTGCCTCAAGACAGTTGACCTGCACCCTCATTGCTTTGGGAACCTGGAGGCAAACAGGAAAATCCCAGTCGGCCTCCTCCATTTTTCAAGATTCATAGCAAGCCTAATTGTCTATGTCTTGTGGAGTGGGCAGCCTTCCTGGGCCCGGAACCCACAAAGGCCTAAATGGCCAATGTTGTGAATGGCTGAAACTGACACATCCACTCCCAGCCTTAGGTGGGGGTTGGGGGAGGGTTAGGAGGCAAAAATTCAGCATATGGTCTCTGCAGCTGTTCCTTGACTATCGCACTCAGTTAATATGGGTCTTCTGGGGGAAATGCTCAGGAAAATCAGCCCTATGATGCCTAGACTTTATGTTCAGATACCATCCTGATTTGGAGCCATATTGCTGTTCCTTCACTGTCACTGGGTCAAAAACCTGGAACTCCCTTCCTAATAGCACTGTGGATGTACTTACACATGATGGACTGCAGCAATTCAAGAAGGCTACCTCCTCAAGTGCAATTAGGGCTGAGCAACAAATGCTGGCCTTGCCAGCAACACTCACATCCCATGAAAGAATAATAGGTAGTCCCCAACACATAGCTGGTCAGAATAGCTGCTATATAACCTGTGCTTTAGCCAATCAATCATTTTCTTCCCTTCTTGGGTCTAATGATTAGCTGGAGGATAGAAAGCCAGCACAAGCAAGAGATGCCCATGATTTGCGATACCATTGAAACTCATAGGCTGAAAATAGCATGTATCATTCAATGTCAGGTGTTGGCCACAGCTTTAGTTAACTGTAAAACTAGTCTAGCTCTGAGGACTTAATTAGTATGGATATTATTAGGATATGATTTAATGAATCCCAAAGCACAGATCCATGGCATGTTACGCTGATGGCACACTGTGCTTGTTGTTGCTTCCAAATTACGTTGACCCCCAAACCACCAAATGCAGTTCTTAGTGTGAGGCGTGTGTTTTCACAGGTTGATGTTTCAAAAGACAACTTCAAATTTATACAGTGGTATTTTTAAATGTAATATATTTATTGGGATAAAAAGTGAAAATGCACTTTGGATAAACAGTTTTATTCTTATTGCAAATAATTAAAATTTATCAGCTTTGGAATTTGTTCCACATTATCTTAATTAATTCAATGCTTTTATAAGACTAAGATGCAAAGGTGGAAAAAATTCAAAGTTGTAAGTAACTGGGAAAAGGTAATCTCAAGCATTCACAGATACAGGTAGATTCATTCCTCGGTTGGTATTGTTGGAGTGATGTGCCATTTCACATTATTTAAGAAATGACAATCCTCTAATCTGAATCTATTGCATGTGTCAGTGATAAAAAAAAGCCTCATACAAATGCTGAAGCAATGTTGCCCTTCAGATGAAAAAAATTAGAAAATTGTATCAAATTTAATTCAGGACTGCCTTCTCTCAATAGTTTGAGGTTGAGGCTTGAAACTATTTGACTGGATTATCATTAGTCATTAGTATCAACCTAAGACTTGCCTTCTCCACAGACATTGCCATTCATCTGGTTGCATAACTACCCTGTCCTGACCTTCACTGAAACTGTTTATAGTTTGGCTGCAAGGGAATTCTTTCTTTATACTCATGTAGTTAGTTAAACAGATGCGGCTGGAACAAATTATTATTTTTAGTTTATTGTATTTTCAACAACAATTGTTTCAGTATCATTACATATTTAAAATAGGAGCAAATTAATTCATTCCAAATCCTGAGTGAATCAGAATGCTCTATGTTGTTAGCATAAATTGTTCAGCTCAGTGCATTCAGCAGTGTAACATTTACAGACCTATTGTTCATAGTGCTGCAAGATACCTTCACACTGCTACACTGTTTCAGTGGTGGCTTGTTAAATCCTGTGAGTTCCAAGGAAATTTATTTAGCCAAATATAATACGAATCACCAGAAATATTTAATAGGTTGGGTCAATAAAGATATTTGATCAGAAGGTGGATAAGCAAATGGAATGTTATTGTTAGTAAAGAGACAGAAAATTATAAACTGAAGCCAACCTTATTTAACTAACATTTCCTCTATAATTTCATACAAATCTTATAAACGCTTTGCCAAATTAAGGTTGAAAATTATTAAAAGCACGTCACAAATTAAATTTCCTTTGGCATGTACTACTTTTTCCAAACAATGCAGATGAACACAAATAATTCCCATAGATGCTGGCCTAGAAAACGAGCAAAATGTTTCAAAAAGACGGAATCATAGAATCATGGAATAGTTACAGCACTGAAGAAGGCCATTCGGCCTATATCAGTTCTCTGTAAGAGCAACTCATCTAGCCTCATTCTCTCATCTTTTTCCCGTAACCCTGCAATTTTTTCTCACCATAGAACTATCCAATACCCTTTTGAAACCCGCAATTAAATCTGCTCCACCACTCTCTGGATTGCAGTGCAATCCAGATCCTAACTACTTGCTGCATAAAAAGGCTTTCCTCATATTATCTTTGGTTCTTTTGGCATTCACCTTAAATCAGTGTCCTCCAGTTCACTATCCTTCCACCAATGGGAACTGTTTCTCCCTGTCTACTCTGACCGGACCCCTCATGATTCTGAACATCCCTATCAAATCTCCACTTAACCTCCTCGTCTCAAGGGAGAAAAGCCCCAGCTTCTCCCATCTATCCTCATAACTGAAATCATTCATCCCAAAATCATTTTTATAAATCTTCCCTGCACCCTCTCTAATGCCTACACATCCTTCATGAATTGTGGTGCCTAGATCTGGACATAATACACCAAGTGAAGCAGAATGTATTTTGTAAAGGTTCACCATAACTTCCTCACTCTTGTACTCTGTGCCTCTATTTAACAGCCCACCATCCCGTATGTTTTATTAACTGCTTTCTCAACCTTTCCTGCCATCTTCAATGATTTATGCACATATACGTACTCCAGGCCCATCTGCTTCTGCACCGTTAGAATTTTATGCTTTATTTTGTATTGCCCCATTCTCATTCTTCTTCCCAAATGTATCACTTTACACATATCTGCATTAAATTTCATCTGCTATGCGTTCATTCATTTCATTAGTCTGTCTATGTCCTCTTGAAGTCTAATTCTATTCTCCTCACAGTTCCCAAAAAATCCAAGTTTTGTTCATCAGCATATTTTGAAATTGTGTCATGCACAACGAGGTCTAGATCATTAATATAGATCAAGAAAAACTGTGGTCCTTATACTGATCCTTAAAGAACCCCATTATATACATTCCTCCAATCTGAAAAACAACTATTATTTTTTATATTCTTTCACGGGACGTGAGCAAGACTAGCATTTATTGCTCATCCTGAATTGTCAAGGGGCGATGGTTAGATTCTACCTTGTTGGTGTCGGTGAGCCACTTTCTTCAAACTCTGCAGTCCATCTGGTATAGGTACACCCACAATGAAGTTACAAAGGGAGCTCCCGGATTTTGACTCAGCAGCAGTGAAACAATGGCAAAATAGTGCCAAGTCAGGATGGTGTGTGGCTTGTAGGGGAACTTGCAGTTAGTGATATTCCCATACGTCTGCTGCCCTTTTCCTTCTGGGTGGTAGAGGTCATGGGTTTGGAAGGCGCTGTTGAAGAACCTTGATGAATTCTTGCAGTGCATCATTGACAGAGGGAGTGAATATTTAACCTGGTGGATGGGGTACCGATCAAATTAGCTGTTCTGTCCTGAATGGTGTCAACGTTCTTGAGAGTTGTTGGAGCCACACTCCTCCAGGCAAGTGGAAAGTATTCCATCACACTCCTGACTTTTGCCTTGTAGATGGTGGACAGGTTTGCAGTGTCAGGTGAGTTTCTCACCACAGAATTCCAAGGCCCTGACTTGTTCTTCTAGTCACAATAATCATATGGCTAGTCCAGTTACATTTCTGGTCAGTGGTAACCCCAGGATGTTGTTGGTGAGGGGAATTCAGAGGTGATAATGCTATTGAATGTCAAGGGGCGATGGTTAGATTCTACTTTGTTGGAGACAGTTATTGCCTAGTAATTTTGTGGCGTGAATGTTACTTGCCACTTATTAGCCCAAGTCTGAATGTTATCCAGGTTTTGCTATATTTAGGGCATAATTTTACATTGTTGGGATTTTACAGTCCCACCAGTCAATGGACTTTTGAACAGCCCCCCTCCTGCCACTGTAAAATTCCATGCTTAGACACAGTATCCAAGGAGTCAGGAATGGTGCTAAACATCCCCACTTCTGACCTTACCCTACCCTGAGGAATCCCGCAGCAATATCTTGGGGCTAAGGTGATTGGCTTCCAACAACCATACTTTCCTCAGTATCCTTGGATACATCAGATCTGATCTTGGTGACTAATCGACTTTAAGTACAATAGTCTTTCTAATACCTCCTCTTTCTCAACTTTTAGACCATCCAGTGTCTCATCTATGTCTTTCTTCATTATGGTTTTGAAAACATCTTTTTCCATGATGTGAAGTGTTCATTTAATACCTTAGCCATGCCCTCTGTTTCCACGCGTAGATATCCTTTTTGGTCCCTTATTGGCCTTATTCCTCCATTTACCAGCCCTGCAAAGCTGATACTAGGGGGAAGGGTTGGTGGGACGATTTTCCCAAGGATTTGGAGACAGGAGTTTGGGAAATCACATTGAAAGAAGTTGTGCTAGTTCCTGATGGGTTGCCACCTCCTTGTGCTTTTCTTCATTCCAGCTCCAGTGAGATGACAACTCAACAACAGCAGTGGAAATCCAATTAAGACTCAGAAACAACCTATTAGCAGCAATTTCCCGGTGTAAGCGAGATTTTACAAGCGTTGCATGGGACCCCTGCTGTGTCTGCAGCTCATTAGGTCATAGAAGGGGCATGCAGAATGGGAGGTTGGAGTGCCATGACAAATAAATTACATCACTAAGAAGCAAATCAGCATGCCCGAGATCCTCCACAAGTAGAAGCCTACAATTTTTTTCCACTCTCCAGGAGACTACACTGAGGAATTGTGCTGGTGATAAGGAAGTGGCGGTCATTGCCTCTAGCCATTTCATTCCTTTATTTTGTCCAACCCTCTCCCATCCCATGCACACCAGCAGCACTCCCACTGCATTGACAGAGCTGGCAAGTATTGCAGTTCTGATGAAAGGTCACTTTACCTGAGATATTAACTTTTTTTCCCTTCACGGATGCTGCTTGGCCTGGTGAGCTTTTCCAGCACTTTTTGTTTTTATTTCAGATTTCCAGTATCGCTCAGTATGCTTTTGTGTTGTTGTAGTCTCACGCCCTGACTTGCTCTCCTGTCTCCACAACCATCTTGGCATTCATAATTGGACACTGATCCTGGAGTCAGCTTCTAAAATGGGTACCTCCCTCAAAATAACCCAGGTAGGCGTGCTGTTGCTGTGAATGAGGTCAGGACCTGAAAATGGTCCCAACTACTGAAAATAGTTCAGAAGAAGCAGCCCATGGGCTTTGTAACTTTAGTTAAAGAAGGGAGAAAACCATCAACCGAGTTTGTCCAACAGGGGCAGAATTTTCTCATTGGCATGCGGGGGCGGGCCCTGCACATACGCACGTAAAATGACGCGCGGTAATGTCGGGCAAGCGTCCCAACGTCACTGCGCGCCATCATGATATTTCATTGGGCGGATGCGCAATACTCTCCAATGCTCCAAGGCGGAAGGGGCCGCAGAAGACGCTACGATCCCGCTGCCAGGTTATACAGGCAGCGAAGCAGCTAGCTCAATATGTCTGAGGTGCAGTGCTGAAGGGGGCTCTGTCTCTTAAGGGAGACAGTCAACTATATCTGCCAGATGAGTGGGCCTGAGATCTCCGCTAACCGTGTGGGTGGACACTCCATGCCAGTGGCTCTAGAAGTCACAACTGCCCTCAACCCTAAGGCTCTGGCTCCTTCCAGGGCTCAGTGGGTGACCTCTGTGGTGTCTCCCAATGAGCTGTCCACACTTGTGTAAAGCAGTTTACTGACGCTCTGTTCAGGCGTGCATTGACTTTCATCCTCTACTGTTGGGACCAGGCAAGCCAGACACAGTGAGCCAGAAGCTTCACACTGATTGCTGGCTTGCCCCATGTCCTTGGTGCAATAGACTGTGCACATGTGGCCATCAAGGCACCAGCAGGTGAGCCCGGTGCCTTTGTCAACAGGAAACGCTTCCACTCCATGAACATGCAGATAGTGTGTGATCACTGGATAATGATTCTTCAAGTCTATGCAAGGTACCCAGGCAGCTCCCACAAAGCCTATATCCTCAGACACTCCCAGGTGCTGGGGCTCTTCAGTGCTCCAGCTCAGCTGGATGGATAGCTGCTGGGTGACAAGGGCTATCCCCTCAGAAGGTGGCTCATGATGTCTCTCCGCCATCCAAGAACAGAAGCTGAGCAGCGGTATAATAAGAGCCATGCCTCCACAAGGGCTGTGGTGGAGAGAACCTTTGGACTTCTCACGATGCACTTCTGATGCCTGGACTGCTCAGGGGGCACATTTCAGTACCCCCCAGATCGTGTGTCGCTGATATTGGTTGCATGCTGTGCTCTCCACTGGAAAGGAGGGACGCTGTGGATGAAGAAGATATAGACACATTGGCTGCAGTTGTACACGATAAGTCCAGCAGTGAGTCTGAGGATGAGCACGCACAAGGAAATGCTGAGAGGGTAGATGCTGACCCGGACATACTCCAGTGAGGCAGGGACACCCGGGAGGCTTTAATCCAATGAACCTTCAGCTAGCACTATTACATATGGACCTCCCAAGACAAACCCAGGCTGTATGCTCCATATTCGAGACCAATGTGCAAAATCTGCCTGGTTAGGAACATTGACTAAGGTCCTTGTTAATGAAGTTGAATGTCCCACAAAGCACACATTACATTTTTGGAAACATCCACCTGCAGAAGAAAAGAGGCAACCTCAGCCATGGTGACATGTCTGAATTAATTATTGCAACCAAAGAAACAATGAAACAAAATGAAAAAGGTGTTAAAAATCACACCAACTCATATAAACCTCATTGCAGGCCAACACAAGAGTACCAGTGATAAACCCGTGGTGTGCCTAAGGTACCTTGTGTTTACATTTTCGGGTGCTATGTCTTGGTGCTGTCCCCTCATTGCGAGTGGCATCTGAGACAATCTGCTGACTCTGATGACCTTGGCGGTCGTCCTCTGGCTCGTGGAGTCTGTGCTGGCACTGCCTGGGAGGGAGCTGCCAGTTCCACAGCTGGTATCTCGCCAGTCGTCACAGCCTCACCGGATGCAACAGTCACTGGCAAAGGGGCAGAGGAGCTGCCGCCCTCATCCGGAGCGCCCTGAGAAGAGCCCGCAGAGACGACAGGCAGCTGCTGCGCTGACATGAGGTCACTTCGGACCTCCCTGCTCACCGTGGATGGATGGGCACCGAGCTGGGAAACTTGGTGCCCAGACCATCTCCCACACTAGCACTGACCGACTAAGGTCAATGCTGATGTGAAGGCTTGCTGGTCTGAGCGCACTCCCAGGAAGCCCTGATGGGTCTCCTGGAGGAAGCTCTCCACGAGAGTCGCCACTCTCTCCATGGAGGACACATGGCGCTCAGCCATGAGGCTCATTGCTTCAGCGATAGTCCATGTAGATTCCTCTGCCACGGACACCAAGCCAAGAATAGCCTCAAGAATCTCCCCCAGATGATCCAGCACACTCGGCCGCATTTGCTGCACTTGCTGCATCGCAGACGACTCCAGAGGCACTGACTGAGCATGTGCCTGGTCCCCTGCAGTCCTCCAACTGTTGGCGCTCTCTGACTCTGCCAGCTCCTCCAGCGACTGTGAAGTGCCCTCGCCGCTGTGCCCCGGGACACTAGCCGATGTTCTAATTCTCACCGAGGTGCTAGTACCTGCACTGGTGCCTGCCTGGCAGAGATGGTGAGACTTCAGGGCCCTCAAGTGTGAGAGGGGGCCTCTGCTGCTCCTCCTCCCAGCCCTGTTCCGCTGATGCTGAAAGGAAGAACAAGGATATTGGATCAGTTAACATGGAGACAATGTCAATGTGCATCCCTGTCCCCTGGATCATTATGCGCTCATCCTTCCATAAGCAACGGTCAAGCCATGTTGCAAACCTCAATCACTGAACATTCAGCAGTGCCACGGCTGCTGGGAGAACAATGGTGACCTCACTGCTGGGCAAACAAACCTGCCGGTGGCACCCCAGCCTCACCGACACCGGTGGACATGGGCGCACGGCGCCTCTCCAAATCTAGGCCTCTTGCTAGAAGTGGCTGAGAATTGCTAACTGGGCCGGTCTGCCACCAATCCTCACCCGCTTGGCAGCATTATATGCATTCTTCTCCTGAAAAGGAGAGAAGAGCATTGATTAGTGGTCCACCCAACCAGAGTGGAATATTGCATGGCTCCAGTGTCTTCTCACCCCGCTGCTGTCGAATGCTCACACAAAGATGCTAGGCCTGTCCCCACCACCCCGCCCCCATCCCTTTGGCCAAATGCTGCCTACATCACATCAGGCACAACACAACCTAAACTTCCACAACAAGGAGGCACAAGCACGTGGAGCATAGAGGACAACAGATGGATCGGTGCCACTTTGAAGCTCCCCTCCCAAGATTTCATCACCCTGACTTTGACATGTCCTGGAGTTCCAGCACTGCACCTAGGTGCAGCTCCTCTAGGTTGCGTCCAAAACAGTAATGTGGGTCAATGTGTACCACTTGCTGCAGGGCAGAATCCATCTCTTCACCACCCTCTCAGGGTGACCTCGGCATGGGCAATATCTGCTGGCCCACCCAGCAAAGGACACATGCTGTCAATGATTCAATGCAATCACTACACTCAGACTTGGGGCTGGTGGGGGGACCAGGGGGGAAAGCCTACCTGCTGAGATAAGTGACCAATGCCAACATGGTACTCACCCTTCCTGAGCGCAACAAGTCGTTGAAGCGCTTGTGACACTGGATCCAAGTGCATTGTCGCAGGGGCTCACCACCTCCATCACCTCCTCCTAGACACGTTTGGTCATGTGGGGGGCATCTTCCTCCCATCCTGGGGTACAAGGACCTCCCGCCGTGCTGCCACCTCCTTGAGGAGGGCAGCAAGGCAATCATTGGAAAAACGAAGGGCTCTACCCTCCTGCCTGGCCTGCTCACCAGCAGTGTTCTGGGGACCCCTTCCACTGGTCATAATTTGTAGCCTTGAAAAGGCTACAGCAACTTTTTAAAACAGGCCGCCAGGTCGCCATTGGACCT
The DNA here is from genome assembly GCF_017639515.1 of Carcharodon carcharias. Taxonomy (NCBI): domain Eukaryota; kingdom Metazoa; phylum Chordata; class Chondrichthyes; order Lamniformes; family Lamnidae; genus Carcharodon; species Carcharodon carcharias. Next base: position 41,943,037 of record NC_054477.1, read on the forward strand.
GCTGGTCATTGCAGACCTGCTGCCACCTGCCTACTCCCGCTGTCCTCGGGTGTCACGATTCACACTGGGGGGGCTTTAATTGGCATGCCCATGTAAAATGGCAGCATGGACCTGATCGCGGGTGACAGTCAGGTCCATGCCCACCCGCACCCGCTCCTGCATCGCCCGCCCGACAAGCAGAAAATTCTGCCCATAGGTTAACAGAATGAGCAGGCAGGCAGCAAGTATAATTTAATATGCACCGATGGGGGGAAATAATAAGGGATGGCAGTATGTACTCAGTGGAAGGATTCTGAAAGGTGTGGTTGAACTTAGAGACTAAGTGATTCAAGTACATAATTCCCTGAATGTTCAGATAGATTAAGCTATAGAGCCGATCCAGCCCTCCCTACATTTACATGTGCTTGCGAGAGCCTTGTTTATCCTTTCTGCTAGGACCCTGGTTCTAGTCCGGTTCATGAGGAACATGTCTTAATGGTACAGTTCCTTCCTGTTGCAGTACTGGTGCCAGTATCCCATGAAATAGAACCCCTCATTCCCATAGCACACCTTCAGTCACATTTTCACTTCCCAAATCTGCTTATCCCTATGCCAATTTGCACATGGTTTGGGTAATAATCCAGAGATTATAACCCTTGAGGTGCTGCTCTTTAAATTAGCTCCTAGCTCCTGGCGCTGTCTAGACAGGACCTCTTGTTTACTCTTCCCTATGTTTGTTGGTCCCAACATGGACCACAATGAGTGGATCTTTTCCTCCTTTTCCAATATCCTTACAAGCTGGTTTGAGATGTCCTTCACCCTGGCACCAGGAAGGCGAACACCTTAAGGCACTCTTAATCTTGCTTGCAAAGAATTCTATCTGCACCCTAATTATTGAATCCCTTACAACTAAGATATTAAGCATCCCCTCTCCTCCTGCCCCCTTTGGACAGCCGCCAGCTGTAAGATGCCAAGGTCTGTATTTTGGCTATCTATCTGACGGTTTTTATCCTTATCTTCATAGCTAATAAGTGCTTTGTACTTGTTGAAAAGGTTGGATAAGCCCCTTGGTTGGGTCACATTTAGAGTACTATGTGCATTTTCAAAACAACAGCAACATCTATAGTGTGTCACCTCCTGGAATTCCCAGGCCTCCTTTCTACTGTTTCAATCTCCTATCCAGCATTTATTCCAGAGAAGTGTCCATGGCCTGAATGGAATTTCAGGACTGGTTTTGCGAATTCTTTCCAACCAATCGAATCATATATTGATATAATTTACTGGCCTCAAGTAGAAATTTTATTCATAAGACTTAGCTCTTTACTGAAATTAGTTTTAGAAGCATTTTACTTTATTACTGTTACTGTTTAATCCACAAATTGGTACTGGGGTTAAATCACTCCTAATGAATTCCTAAGTGATATATGAAGAATGTCTATAAATGTATGCCATTAAAATAATATATACAGTAAAGACTTCAAAAACTGTCTGTGTAATAATTATTTAGATTAGAGTTATATTTACAACAAATAAACCAGTCAGTGATATGTCTGGAAATAAATGACAACTTAGATATTTTGGCATTAAAATTAATTATTTTTTTCATATTTTTTCATTCAATAATGCTCTTTAAGTTGAGTAAACATGTGGCTAATTAGATAAAAGCATACTAAAAATATTATGTAAGGAGCCACACACTTTAATGAAAATGGGTTTGGCAAACTATTTGTTTAATGAGAAGAACTGTACATTAAGTTTGTTATGATGAATTAATAATGGATTTCAGTGGTGTTTAGGGATTGTGTTTAAAAATAGCTTTGTTGATCATGGCAAATTTCCCTCTTTGCAGCATTGGTGGTTGATCATTGGTAGCATGAGAATTTCACTTGCTTTCTGCTTATGCCTTTGACCCTGGCTGATTTTCTGGGATTGCTGTAACTATTCAGCATTTGTGAGGTGCTTGGGCCATTTAAAATGCTACTGGTTTATCCGTCTCAGACATGAAGGGTGAGAGAATGATGTGGGAATTATTCTAATTGACTACATATAATTTTAAAATTCTATATTTGGGGAATTTATTGCAAAACTGATGTCACTTCAAGAGGGAAGTCCTGGAAATGTTATCAGATGGCAGGGAATCAACAGAAAAGCTGTTTACTGACGTAACCTCAGAGGAGATTGAACTGCATCATTCCTTTAATGTATAGTGATTGATAATTCTGAAAAATACTCCCGAAGCTTTATAGTATGTAACAAAAAGAAAGAAATTACATTTATATAGGATCTTTCACAGCCTCAGGATGTCCCTAAGTGCTTTATAGCCAATGAAGTACTTTTGAAGTGTAGTCACTGTTGTAATATAGAAAACACAGCTGTCAATCTGCTTCACTGCATGATTCACTCGCAAGTGACAATTAATTCCCAGACTAAGGGATTAATTTCAACATTCCATGCCTGGTGGTAATGAGATTGTATCCCTATCATAGTCCAGAGAGCCAGGTGGTGAAGGGTAAAACCAGACCCAACCTTTACACATTTTTATAAGTATTTATTTACAGAGATGCACAATACAAGCATGCAGCTCCTTACCTAACCACCACAGTTCAATCTATTTTCCTTTTTATGGGGGCACAAGTGAATCCTCAGTTAATGCCCACCACCTATATAATTAACTACAATTAATATACAATTAACAACCCTGCAAAAAATTCTGTACCTGCCTGTCTCCCTCCATCACAATTGCCTTCCCTCCTTGAAGATTAAATTTCTGGCTCAGCTCCCAGGTTAAATTCCTATCTGTCCTAATCAGCAAGCTGCTTGTGAGCCTTGGTTGAGTGATTGCAGTGTATGAATCAAATAGAATAGAGACCTGGCCCTTTAGATGGCTGGCCCATTACATTGAGGATATTGAACTGCCCAATGCCAAGTAAAGGGTAAATCAACCTTTATAATCAGTAAGACTGTGCATTGTTTTATACCTTGCAGTCTAGTGATTTAATCAGATAATTACTAAAATTATGGTATTTTATCTGAAGTGCTGAAGGAGAAGCAATGCCACATAATAACAAATTATAAGTTATGCAATTGCTTTACTATCGAGATAGAGACAAAATATACATTATGAAAGCTGTTAGAACATGCTGTAAATGCTTCAGGATTTTTATAAGAGATAGGTAACATTGTTTTGTCTGTTAGCTATTTCAATGGAGCAGAAAAGAGAGACATGTAGCTGAAACTTTTCGTCTTGCACTCAACAGGACAAATGCAAGAATGCCAAATTTCAAACCATCACATCAATTTATATTGCAGGAGAACAAGGTGCTGATTGGTTGCCAAGTCGATTCTGATTGACTGAGGCATTGTCATGGAGAAAGCAAAGGGGAACCATAGGCTCCCCAAGCTCTTGGGCAATTCAAAAGAGGCACACAACCTGAACATATTCCTTTTGTTTGATGAGAATGGGTCCCTGGGTATAAATGTATGTCACTTCTAGCAAGCATAAATGAGTCACATCATGAGCATGACTGATTATCTTAGATTGGTTGTTAGTATAGTAATTAACATACACAGGATTGATCAGCAAGTGCGGACTGGTTGAGTATACCTGAAGAAGCATGCTGTTCAATTTGATCAGCCAGCATTGGGATGTACAGCCTACATATCTGGCATCACGCTGGCACTAAAATTCATATATAATGTTGCTCAGTTGTGTAGTGGGCACAATTTCTTTTTGGACTGAAGGTAGCATCCTGTTAATGGAAAATGCCACTTGACTAGCCACTGCATAGTGCAAATTTTTGAAATACTGTGCCTTTCCAGGGTAATTTGAGGTAGACCAGGCACTTTTCAGGTCTGAAAGTGGTGACCTTTGGCCCTTTTGCAACTTTGCATGATATACTGTGAACAATGATCTGATCAGGATAGCCATTGTCCCATAGAACAGCTTTGATATGCTCTATTTCTGCACCAAGCTTCCAAGGTGAGCAAATAGCTAGGGCCCTATTTACAAGACTACTGAGAAAGCCAATCTTATAGCACATGTAGGTATAAAAATCCCAACAAGTATATTGACCGGTGAAGGTAGATTTATAGCAGACAGTAATGGAGAACGCTGGAACTTGGGGAGCCTATAGTTCCCATTGCTTTCTCCATGGCAACAGCTCAGTCAATCAAAGTCGACTTGCCAGCTCAGCACCCTTTTCTCTTGTAGGCTAAATTATTGTGATTGTTGAAATTTGGCATTCTTGCGTTTGCCCTGATGAGTGTAAAATGAAAAGCTTCAGCAACATGTCTTTCTTTTCAGCAATATTCAAGTTCTGTGTTACCAAGCAACTGTTTCCAATGTAGGTTCTGTCACAAAGATTTGATTAATTTACTCAGTTTATAACAGAGTTAAAAAAGATGCAGAAGGAATACCTGAAAACGTATCAGTTTCTAGTGAAGCACTAAAAAAGGACTTGTCTGGGGAGTCCCTCAGATGTGTTCACATTCCACCCATACTATTCCACTGGAAATGTGGCAGCAACCCTATATCCTCCTGTGAATTTGCCAGCCTTTCTTTCTGCAGTGGTTTAGCTCCAGGTGCACAAGGCGCTACAGCTTCAGGGTCACATGCTGCTGAGTTGTTACATTGGTCTTAGCTGTCCTGTTATGAGATGCTACCAAATGCAGGCACATCCATTCTGGTCTATTGCATGATGTCGCTATAAAGTTACACATTGGGTGGAATTTTCCATGCCTGCTGGCATCAGGCGTCATGTGAGCAGATAATATGGTGGGAAGGCCAAATATCGTCGTGAATCCAGTTTGCAATTGTCCACTCTGCCTGTCAATGGCGGACCACGTTTCCCGCCATTGGACGTTGGGAACCTCATTGTAATACATCTGCCTATCATCAAATGCCCAGCTCAACGGAATCACCCCAGACCCTGGATTATCCGAGCATGTCAGCGTGATCGCACCCCAATGTGTTTCACAACAGCATATATAAGGTGTGCACCTGGCGAGCTGGACCTCGATGAGAACTCAGAGGTGAGTGCACAGTAACTTTGCACAGTGATTGTGAGGGTCACCTGTTGGACTCCAAGGTTGGGGTGCCGCGCATTCCAGTGCCTTCCAAACCCATGACTACTACCATCTAGAAGGACAAGGGCAGCAGATAGACAAGAACACCACCACCTGAAAGCTCCCCGCCAAGTCACTCACCATCCTAACTTGGAAATATATCGCCATTCCTTCACTGTTGCTGGGTCAAAATCCTGGAATTTCCTTCCTAACAGCACTGTGGGTGTACCTATACCACACGAACTGCAGTGGTTCAAGAAGGCAGCTCATCACCAACTTCTCAAGAAGAACTAGGGATGGGCAATAAATGCTGGCCCAGCCAGTGAAGCCCACATCCTGTGAATGAATTTTTAAAAAGTCGCATTTTCACAGAATCACAGTGCAGAAGAGGCCCTTCGGCCCATCGAGTCTGCACCGACATGTGAGAAACACCTAACCTACCTACCTAATCCCATTTACCAGCACTTGGCCCATAGCCTTGAATGTTATGATGTGCCAAGTGCTCATGCAGGTACTTTTTAAAGGATGTGAGGCAACCCGCCCAGGCAGTGCATTCCAGACCATCACCACCCTCTGGGTAAAAAAGTTTTTCCTCACATCCCCCCTAAACCTCCTGCCCCTCAATGCCATCATCCCAGTTTGGACCAGCCTCCCCCATGGTTCAAGCTAAAAGCACAGCCTTGCAGCACGGGTTAGGAGAATGCCTGTTACTAAGCTGAGAGCACAGTATGTAGTCCGGTTGGCGAAGCTACCACAAATTGGTCAGGTGGTGTGGGGCGGATTTGGGTCAGGTCTCGGGCAGCCATGCAGTGCATTAAACTCTGGCCATCCAAGTGGCTGACAGCACTCTCTGGGATGTGTTAAGGAGCCCTCAGACTTAACCAAGAGAGGTTCATAGTACAACCATGTTAACCCACATGTCCCTATCTTTCATGCAGCAGGAGGAGTACAGGAGGATGGAGGCTGGTGAACTAGTTGTCTCCCTCGTGGCATGCAGAGAGCAGAGACAAAGGAGAAGAGAGTAACAGAGGTGCCTGCTGGGCAGAGGGAGTAGCAGCACCCTCAGGAAGAAGGGGCGGCTGGGACTCCTGAGCATGGCGCTGAAGAGCCACAGCAAGCCATCGTTGGACAGGGCCTATCTAGACCTAGGGTCTATAGGCATCGCCTTTTATTCCTGCAGATGACCGAGAGCCAGTGTTGCCGAAGACTGCACATGCCTAAGGAATTGGTGGGTCACATCTGCCACCTGCTGGAGGATTTGGCGCCATGGGAACATGGAGGGCATCCATTGCCAGTGGCTGTGAAAGTGACCGCGGTACTCAATTTTTACACCAGTGGCTCCTTTCAGGGTTCCACAGGTGACCTCTGTGGGATATCGCAAACCTCCACCCACAAATGCACCCATGATGTCACAAATGCCATCTTCACGAAAGCACACAACCTTGTGCATTTTGCCTGGGACCAGGAAAGCCAGGATGCAAGAGCACGGGGATTTGCCCAGATCTCAGGTTTCCCACAGGTGCCGAGTGCCATCGACTGCACTCATGTGGAGTGCAGATCTCAATAGCAACAAGTGTTCAACCATGTTAACCACAAGGGCTTCCACATTCTGAATGTTCAGCTGGTGTGTGACCACCACAAACATATCCTGCAAGTCTGCGCGCGGTTCCCATGGAGTGTCCACGACTCCTGCATGGTTCCTCGGGGTCAAGGGCTACGTGCAGAGGACGTGGCTGATGGCACCAATGCAGGGGCCTCAAACTGCAGCACAGCGAAGGTACAATGAGGCTCATGCTCCAACTCACAGCTTGGTGGAGCAAACCACTGGGAGGCTGAAAACGATGTTCTGGTGCCTGGACTGGTCTGGTGGAGCCATGCATTGTCATTGGCTACTGCTCCTTTTACAACCTGGTGCTGCAAGGGAGGAACTGGCTGACAAGGAGATGGAGTAGCTGGATGTCTCCTCAGACAAAGAGGACATTGCCAGAGATGAGGATGTGAAGGTCCTTGAAGGCAAAGTTGAGGGTGATGAGGCTATCACGCTGGCCAGGCAAGGCAGGCATGCTCAGGAGGCCTTCATTGCTGCGAGATTTGTTGAGGATGATGACACATGCAGTGAAGAGACATCATAGATCCTTATATTGCATCTTTGAACATTTGACTCCAGCCTTGCTGATGGCAGTGCACATACCCTCTGTGGTAAGGCTCCTGTCATGGAGACACCATGGAGGCCCTAACAGTCGCTCAATTCCAGGAGGATGATGATGACATGCAGTGAGGACACTCTATAGATCTTCACATTGTCTCTGTAAATGTCTGATTCATGTCTGGTCAAAGGCAGTTCGCTTCCGCTCTGTGATCAGGATCATATAATGGTGGCGCAGCCATGAAACTTTAAATGCACCTGGTCCTTTGACAGCCTTCAGCATCTGACCCCTTCTGGAGCACAGCACCACTGGTCACAGATGCTAAAGAGATGAGGGACCAGCCCCACCTCAAAGGTTCTGAGAGCACACAGAGAGAATGACTGAACTCTGTGATGCTTGCCCATGACATTCTGGTATAACAAGCACCATCCAGGTGCAGGCATCACTAATGAGTCCAATGAGTGTGAACCTGGACAATCACTTTGGTCTGAAGGTTACACACTGCGCAGGGAAGAGGCCTTGGACTGAGAAACCTGCCTTTATCTTGAGCTGGGACCCCAGTTTCACATCTGATGACATGAACAATGCTCATCATAACAAGGAGCCATAGGCAAGGAGACATTGTTGGGAATTTATTTACAATAGTGAACATTATGTACAAGTGATTAACAACCGTGCCCAGGCTATGCAACTACATTTAAACCTTGCCTACGGCCATACTAGTCTGAAAACGCCCGATCTCATCTGATCTCGAAAGCTAAGCAGACTCAGGCCTGGTTAGTACTTGGATGGGAGACCGCCTGGGAATACCAGATGCAGTAGACTTAGCTTGGCCTAAATAGCCAAGTGGTTATGGTACTGGGTTTGTAACCCCCAGATCAAGAGTTCAAATCTCACAATGGCAAACCATGAAACAATGTAACTTCATCTGAAACAGATGGAAAATGGGTTTGTACTCGAAAGAGTTACATCTTAACCTTTGTTTTAACTTGAAAGAGTTACATCTTAACTTTCCTAACCCTGTCGCTATATCTTGATGCTCCCTCGACATCCACAGTGGAGGTGGAGGCAGCCTGCTGACTGCTACGCCCTGCCTGTGATGACCTTTACGGGCATCCTCTGCAGGATGGAGACCTGGAGGAAACCAACTTGCTTACAAGATCCTGCTCTGTGGCAGTGGCATGCTCCTTGGTCTGTGGAGCTGGAGCTGCTGGGGTCACAGGAAGAGGGAATTCAGATGGGCCGAACACTGGGCCAAAAACAGCAAGACTTCAGGACAGAGAGGTTAAAACAGTGAGGCTTCAGGACAGAGAGGTTAAAACAGCCAGACTTCAGGACAGAGAGGTTAAAGCAGCAAGACTTCAGGACAGAGAGGTTAAAACAGCCAGACTTCAGGACAGAGAGGTTAAAGCAGCAAGACTTCAGGAGAGAGAGGCTAAAACAGTGAGACTTCAGGAGAGCAAGGGTCCATATTCTATTTAGCTAAGATATGCCTGGGGAACTCAGTCCCATGATTTGTACATCCTGCACTATGTGGGAAATCCTAGACACTCCTGGTGGTCTGGATGACCATGCGTGCAGGAGGTACCTCCAACTGGAGCAACTCAAGCTCCGGGTTTTGGAGCTTGAGTGGCAGCTGGGGCACTATGGTATATTCACAAGGCTCAGAGGTTTGAGGATAGCACGTTTCAGGATGTGGTCACCTCGCAGCTTAAGGAAGTGCAAGCAGAGACAGAGTGGGTGACCGCCAGACAGAAGAAGGGGACCAGGAATTCCCCTGAATGCATCTTGCTCACAAACCGTTTTTTGGCCTTGGAAGACGGTGAGAGTGATAGTTCCTCTGTGGAGGCCAAACAGAGGGAAGGCCATGGCATTGTGGGTGATCCAGCTGTTCAGCGGGGGAGGAAGAAGTGTAGAAGGGCAACAGTGGTAGGGGATTCATTAGTGAGGGGAGTAGACAGGTGCTTCTTCGGAAGTAGACGTGACTCCAGGATGGTATGTTGCCTCCTGGGCGTCAGAGTCAAGGATGTCACGGAACGGTTGCAGGGCATTCTGAAGGGGGAGGGTGAACAGTCAGAGGTCATGGTCCATGTTGGGACCAATGACACAGGAAGAAAGAGAAATGAGGTCCTGCAAGCAGACTTTAGGGAGTTAGGTAGAAAATTGAAAAGCAGGACTTAAATGGTAGTAATCTCCGGATTACTGCCAGTGCCACGCAGTCGTGACTATAGAAACAGAAGGATAGAGCAGGTGAATGCGTGGTTGGAGAGATGGTGCAGGAGGGAGAGCTTTAGATTCCTGGGGCATTGGGACCATTTCTGGGGAAGGTGGGACCTGTACAAGTTGGATGGGTTACATCTGAATAGGAATGGGACCAATATCCTCATGGGGAGATTTGCTAAAGTTGTTGAGGCAGATTTAAACTAAATTGGCAGGGGGAACAAGATCCTGAAAAGTAGTTCAGAGGGGAGAGAAGCTGAGATAGAACTGGAAGTTAAAACACTAGTAAGTGAGTCTGGCAGGCAGAGGAAGCATAGGCCTGATAAGAAAGAAGTGAGTTTAGCAAGGCTAAATGGAATATATTTTAATGCAAGGAGCCTGAAGAATAAGACAGATGAGTTGAGGGCACAGATAGGCAGGTGTGAGTATGAGATCACAGCTATGACCAAGACTTGGCTAAAAGGGCAGGATTGGCAGCTCACATTCCTGCTTATAGGGTATTCAGACGAGATAGAGAGGGGTATACAAGAGGAGGAGGAGTCACATATTGATCAAGGAATCAATTATAGCAGTGAAGAGGGATGATATCTTGGAAGGAACATCAAATGAGGCCATATGGGTAGAAGTAAAAGCACAAAAGTGGCAAACACGCTGTTGGTGTGTACTGTAGGCCCCCAAACAGTCAGGGAGAGAAAGAGGACCAAATATGTAATCAAATTTCAGAGAAGTGTAAGAATAATAGGGCAGTAATAGTAGAGGATTTTAACTACCCAAATGTTAACTAGGATAGTTTTAGTGTGCAACGTAGGGAGGGAGCAAAATTCTTAAGTTACATCCAGGAGAATTTTTTTAGCCAGTACGTAGAATTCCCAATAAAAGAGGGGGAATTTCTGGACCTAATATTCAGAAATGAGCTTGGAAGGCCTTGGAAGGATGAGGTGGAAGGGGAGCATTTTGGAGGTAGTGAGCATAACTCAGATAGGTTTAGGATAGTTATGGAAAAGAATAAGGTTGGGCCGGGAATAAAAGTTCTAAACTGGGGAAAGGCTAATTTTACTAAGATGAGATATGATTTGGCCCAAGTGAACTGGGAGCAGCTACTTGCAGATAAAACTGTCAGAACACTGGGAGACACTCAAGGAGGAAATAGCAAGAGTACATGGCAAATATGTTCCCGTAAAGACAAAGTAAGGGACCAAGTCCGTAAAACCCTTGATGTCAAGGGACATAAAGGTTAGGATTAAGGAAAAAAGAGAAGCTTATGGCAGATACCGAGGGCTCAGTATGGCAGAGTCCCTAGAGGAGTATAAAACGTGCAGAGGGGAACTTAAAAAGGAAATTAGGAAAGCTAAGAGAATGCATGAGAAAGCATTGGTGGGTAGAATAAAGGAAAACCCAAAGGGGTTTTTTAAATATATAAAGAGCAAGAGAATAAATAGGGAAAGAGTAGGGCCAATTAGGGTCCATAGAGGTAATTTATGTGTGGACCTGGAAGATGTGGGTGTGGTCCTCAATGAATACTTTGCATTAGTCTTCACACTGGAAAAGGACGGTGCAGGTATAAACATCAGGGTGGAGGACTGTGAAGGATTAAGGGAAATTAACATAGACAGGGAGAAGGTACTAGCGGATTTAGTGGCCTTAAAATTAGATAAAGCTGCAGGCCTGGATGAGATGTATCCCAGGCTGTTGAGGGAGGCAAGGGAACAGGTATCAGGAGCCCTGGCAGTAATATTCAAACCCTCTCTGGCCACAGGTGAGGTGCTAGAAGACTGAAGGACTGCTAACGTTGTCCCATTATTAAAAATGGGAGGAAGGGATAGACTAGGAAATTACAGGCCAGTCAGTCTAACCTCGGTAGTGGGCAAGTTATTAGAAAGAACTCTGAGGGACAGAATATATCAGCACTTGGAGAGACACGGATTAATCAGGGATAGTCAACTTGGATTTGTTAAGGGAAGGTCATGTTTGACAAATTTGATCGAATTTTTGAAAGAGGTAACCAGGAGTGTTGATGAGGGTAATGCATTTGATATGGTCTACGTAGATTTTAGCAAGGCTTTTGATAAGGTCCTTCATTGCAGACTGGTCAAGAAAGTAACAGCCCATGGGATCCAAGGCAAAGTGGCACACTGGATCCAAAGTTGGCTGAGAGGCAGGAAGCAGAGGGTGATGGTAGAGGAATGTTTCTGTGACTGGAAGTCTGTTTCCAGTGGAGTTCTGCAGCGCTCGGTGCTGAGGCCCTTGCTGTTTGTGGTATACATAAATGATTTGAACTTAAATATTAGGGGTATGATCATGAAGTTCGTGAATGACATGAAAATTGGTAGGGTGGTAAATAGTAGGAGGATAGCCATAACCTGCAGGAGGCTATCAATGGACTGGTCAGCTGAGCAGAGCAGTGGCAAATGGAATTCAACCTGGAAAAGGGGAGGGCTAACAAGGCAAGGGATTACACTATGAATGGTAGGACTTTGGAAAGTACTGAAGATCAGAGGGACCTTGGTGTGCATATCCACAGATCCCTGAAGGTAGCAGGGCAGGTAGGTAAAGTGGTTAAGTAGGCATATGGGATACTTGCCTTTATTAGCCGAGGCATAGAATACAAAAGGAGGGAGGTTATGCTGGAACTGTATAAAACGCTGGTTAGGTCACAACTGGAGTACTGCATGCAGTTCTGGTCACCAAATTATAGGAAGGGTGTGGTTGCACTGGAGAGGGTGCAGAGGAGATTTACCAGGATGTTTCCTGGGCTGGAGGGTCTGAGCTATGACGAAAGATTGGATAGGCTGGGGTTGTTTTCCTTGGAGCAGCGAAGGTTGAGATGGGACCTAATAGAGGTGTATAAGATTATGAGAGACATAGATAAGGTGGATAGGGAGGCACTTTTTCCATTAGTAGAGGAGTCAATAACCAGGGGGCATGGATTTAAGGTAAGAGGTAGAAGGCTAAAAGGGGAGTTGAGGAGAATTTTTTTCACCCAGAGGGTGCTGGGAGTCTGAAACTCACTGCCTGAAAGGGTGGTTGAGTCAGAAACTCTTGTAACATTTAAGAAGTATTTAGATATTCACTTGCGTTGCCATAGCCTCCAGGGCTATGGGCCAAGCACTGGAAAATGGGATTAGTATAGTCAGGTCTTTGTTGACTGGTGCAGATATGATGGGCCAATGGCCTCCTTCTGCGCTGTAAATGTCTATGAATCTATGAGTCTACTCCCAGAGTCACCTGGTTGGATGGTCCTGGGGTGTGCACCTGCTGACCTTCCTCCCTATGGGTGCCCAAGGGCCCATGGCTGACTCCTTGAGGAGAAGGGATAGCTGTTTTGAGATCAAGCTACCTGCACCCCTCTCGTATCGGCACTGCACAGGCCATTTATGACATCAGCGATGGAGTTCAGCAGCACAGCAATGCAGGACCGATGTTCTGGACCAAGATTTCCATGACGGTCACCATCCTACCAGTGTTGATCTTGGTGCATTGGCATGTGGTGTAATCACCTCAGCCTGAAGGCGGACTGACTCTTCCATTGTGCCTTTCAATCTGTGGAATGCAGAAGGCACCCTTCCTGATGTTCCCAAGTTGCAGCTCCAGCAACTGAGGTATGACCGAGTCCAGAGGCTTGTAATCTGACTCGGACTCAGCTGATGTCTAGTCTCCAGCAGTCCTCCGAGTGCCGGACACCTGGGAAGTCCCTGCCACCACCTGCTGTGGATCAGACAATGCGGTGTGCTCACCAGATTGTGAGCCTGAAGCTACTTTAGAACTAGGTCCCACCGAGGTGTGTGTCGCTGCACTGACGGAGGGTGTGGGTGAGTGATGTGACAAGTGTTCAATAAGGATGCCTTCAGATTCTTCTTCCAAAGTATCTTCGGGGTTTCATTGGAGGCGTTGGGTCATGGACTCTGTCGGTTATTTGGCAGATGTGCCTGTGGAAGTAAGTGGAGATAATTAGTGCATGGCAGTGGCTGTGAAACAGGACACATCACTCACAGCATGGTTGTCTGATGGATGTTGCACTTCTGAATCCTCACTTGGTTGAGCACTGCTGACCTCATTGTCAGCATAGGAATGGTCCAGATCTTTACTGACCAGCTGGATGACTCAATTTTCAAAGCCTGTAAGAACCTTGATGTCAGGCATTCCTCCACCAGTCTGCAACCTCTCCCTTTTGTTTTGTGCCAGCTTGTCCTGCATGAATACACATGGAGAGTGTGTAAGCAGGACACCTGCCAGGCCAGATGATAAGTATGCCTGGCATGTGTGGGTGGTGAGTGGTCCCATGGACAAGATAAGGACAATGAAGATGTGTGTGAGAGAGTGAATGGTGATGTCCCTTGAATTGGCAGTGAGTGAGATTCCTGTGGATATATGATGGGTCTGTGAGTGTGTGAGCTGAGAGCGTTGAGAAGAGTGACTTACCCTGGTGGAATGGAGGAGGTCATTCATCCTCTTGTGGCATTGAGTGGCTGTCCATTTTTGCAGGGCGTTGGCACTGACCACTGCTGCCATCTCCTTCCAAGCTGGATTGGTAATGGTGCTGCCCCTTCTGCGGCCAGAGTGGGGATAGAGGACATCACAGCGGGCCTCCACAGTGCCCAAAAGGCACTTGAGAGACACGTCACTGAACCTGGGATGGTGGGGTGCTGCAGTCTTCTTGCCTTTCAGGGCCATGTCTTCTTTGCAGCAGCCCTTGGAGGAAGCACTGAGAGATGTGTGCATGGCTGCATTTTAAATATGAGGAAGCGGCGAGGTGACGGCATGGCAGGTGAATGCGAGCCCGCCCACCATCAAAACAGCCTGTTTCCCGGGAATGCATGATCAATGAAGTGGGATTGGGACGATATGGCGTGTAAAACCGTCACTGCGGCCAGCAGATAAAATGTTCTTTTTCCCGCCCACTACCACACTTAGTGCAAATCTGAGATGATTCTGCCCATCGTTGTATTACATTAATTGCCCAGATCTGACTCAAAAAACTGTAGTGACATGGGAACAGACCCCTCTCAACTGCAAGAGGCACTCAGCCCAGAGTTAGCTTGCCTGAATTTGTAACGCACTTGTTTCTTATTCATAAATTTAAGCATATAACAAATGCTAAATTCTTCTAATGTACTGAAGGCATGCTGCATTGCTGAAGGCCGTACTTTTTAGATGATACATTAAATCAGGGTCTCTCTTGTAGTTTAACTCAATGTTAAAGATGGCATGGCATTTGAAGGATATGATAGCTGAGCAGAAATTTATGCATTGGTGGATGGACTTGAACTTGGAATGGTGTCACAGGATATGGTAAGTCAAGAAGTTGTGCAGGTTGGTCCAGCATATAGCTAAAGAAAGATTAATGGTTGCAGATAGAACATAATCATGGATTATAGAAGCTGGAGGAGGTAGAAGATGAAGAGGGAGCAAAGAGGGGTTGGAAATTTGATGGAGTGTGAGGTCTTGACCAGTAGCCATGGTGCGTACACAAGTGGACACAGAGGAAGAAAGCATTTTACATGAACAAGTTGCTGGAGAGAGCTGAAAGTGCCCAAGGAAGTGCTTTCAGTATAGGAAATAAAGAACTTACATTTATAAAGTCTTGAGAAGTAGTGGTTGAAATCAGGAGTTAATCTTATAGTCTGAAATCCAGGCCTGTCTGGGGTTTTAGCGATCATGGGCCAGGACTCATTTGATGGTTGGAAAACTTGACTGACAGCATACAGCTCTCCATAAAAATAACTTTCTTTTCCCTTTTTTTATTTTCTGTCTTGCCTTTTTTCTTACTCCATTCTTTAAGATTTTACATACAAACATATGAACAAGGAGCAGGAGTAGGCTATTCAGCTCCTCAAGCCTGCTCTGCCATTTAATAAGATCATGGCTGATCTGATAGTAACCTAAAATCTGCATCCCACCTATCACCAATAACCTATCACCCCCTTGCTTACAAAAAGTCTATCCACCCCTACCTTAAAAATATTCAAAGACTCTGCTTCCACCACCTTTTCAGGAAGAGAGTTCCAAAGACTCATGACCTTCTGAGAGAGAAAAATTCACCTCATCGCTCCTTATGTTTAACTTCCTTTCTCCTCTCAACTTTCTCTCCTGTTCCCAATTTGCTGTTACTCTTTTCCTCAGTCTGATTTTGTGCCAACAACCATTTGTTGCAGAGGGGAGGATCTGTGCCATTGTGGAGGAGGAGATGGGAAATTTAGTGTCTTGCAAAAGGAGGAGGAACAGGCCATCAATACACCAAATTAAATCAAATCTATTGCAGAAGCAGATCCTGACCAAAATGTTGTTAATTTCCTTTTATTTGCTTTCTTTTAGCTCATCTGATTGTCTTTATTTTTTATTTTGAAATGCGGCAAAAAAACAGGTGAAAAGCTGATTTGACATCAGATTACGTATGTAGCATTTAGTTTATTGTAGCATTTAGTTTCATTGCCTGGTAAAATATAGGGGCCTCAAGCCAAATTGTTGTTTGCAAGGTAAATGCTGCCCTAGCTCAAGGTTCATCGATGTACAAAGCTTTAGTTTTCAATTTTTCTCTTCTGCTGTGAGCTTCCTGTTGTGCATATAAAGAGAAGACTTTAATGAGTGTATGTTTTCTAAAGGCTATCAGTTAAAGGCAGCATGCCAAAGGTTACAAAGTCCGAAAAAGGGTGTATCCACATTCAATGAAAGGTTTGCAGTTAAGGAGTGACTAAAGATAAGAAAACATTTGGTATGAGCAAGCAGCTGCTTAAGGTAGAAGTGTATGCATCTTACCTTCTTAGTTCCCATGTTATGCAATATTGTTAATGGTTCCCTCTCTTCAGCTGTTGTCCCTCTCTCCTTTAAATCTGCCATCATCACCCGTCTCCTCAAAATACCAACCCTTGAGCCATCTCCAACCTCCCTTTTCTTGCCAAAGCCCTTGAATATGCCTCCCAAATCCATTCCTATCTTTCCAGTAGCTCCATGTTTGAATCCCTGCAGGTTTTCACCTCTGCCACAGTACCGGAACATCTCTTATGAAAACCATAAATGACATCCTACGCGACTGTGACAAAGGTAAATTTTCCCTCCTATTCCTTCTCCGCCTGTGTGCAGCCTTTGACATGTTTGACAGACTACTCTCTGCAACATCTCTCAAATGTTGTCCAGCTGGGTGGACTGCTCTCACTATCCAATCACAGCAAAAGCATCACTTGCAATGGCTTCTCTTCTTTTTCCCGCACTCTTACTTCTGGTGTCCCATAAGCATCTATCCTTGGCTCCCGCTATTTCTCATCACATGCTGCATCTCGGCAGTATTATCCAAAACAATCAGGTTCCATGTGCACATTGACAACACTCAACTCAATTTAAGCATCATCCAAAAGCACAGCATAAGTTTTCACCTGTACGTTGATGACACCCCGCTCTACCGTACCATCACCTCGTTCAATTCCTCCACTGTTGCTAAATTATCAGACTGCTTTTCTGACATCCAGGACTGGATGAGCAGATATTTCCTCCAATTAACTTTTGGAAAGACTGAAGCTATTGTTTTCGTTGTCTGCTCCAAACTCCGTTCCCTAGCTATCACCTCCATTCCCCCACCCCCCCCACCAGCAACAGTCTGAGCTTAAGCACTATTATCCACAACCTTGGTGTCACATTTGACCCTGAGATGAGCTTCCAATTTAATATCCATGCCATCACTAAGACCACCTACCTCAACCCTGACTTTGCCCCATCTCAGCTCATCTGTTGCTGAAGCCCTCATTCATACCTTTGTTACCTCTAGACTTGAGTATTCGAACAGACTCTTGACTCTTGGCTGGTGTCCCACATTGTACCTTCTGTAAACTTAAGGTCATCCAAAATTCTGCTGACTGTGCCATAACCTTAACCTGCACCATGTCCCATTCCCCTATTACCCCTGTGCTTGCTGACTTGCGTTCCTGGTCAAAGAAGGCCTTGATTTAAAAATTCTCATCCTCATTTTTAAATTCTTCACGGCTTCACCCCTCTCTATCTTTGTAATCTCCTCCAGCCTCAGATCCCTCTGAGATATCTGCGCTTCCACAATTGGTGGCCGCACCTTCAATTGCCTAGGCCTTAAGCTCTGGAATGATCTCCCTAATCCTCTCCACCTCTCACAGTATCACAGAATTCTACCTTGCAGAAGGAGGCCATCTGGCCCATTGTACCTGCACCGATTCTCCAAATGAGCAATTCACTTAGTGCCATTCCTCCACCTTCTCCCCATAACCCTGAGCATTCTTCCTCTTCAGATACTTTTAACTCCCTTTCCCTCACTTGTCGCCTTTAAATCACTCCTCAAAACCCATCTCTTTCACCAAGCTAGTGGTCTTCTGACCTAATATTTGGTGTCATATTTTGTTTTATAATGTTCCTGTGAAGCGCCTTTGGAGATTTATTACGTTAAAGGCACTATGTAAATGTAAGTTATTGTTGCTATTGTTTTCATTATATGGCATTGCAGCCAACTCCAAACTAAATAATTATAGAGGTGTTACAAGCTTTTGGTCTGCCATAGATATTCTCTCAGGTATTAACAAAATACGCAACCTTTCATTGTTAGTTGACCACTCATTAGTTGTCTTACTTGTTTTTAGCATTTACTTTCCATCCAACTATCTCTATCTGCAAAAACTGAACTGCATTTTACAGTTTACAGTTCTGGATGCAGGCCTGTTTCATAGTTCACTCTTCAAACCTTGATTGCCCATGTGTCCTTTGCTGCACTTTTAATTCTGGCCCCAAGCCCCAGAGGAGCAGTGTCTCACACCTTGCTCTGCAGGGGTTTGCCAGCAGCCCACTAGATCGTAACAATTAACCCTTTTCTTCTAGGAGTATGCCCTCGATTGACATCTCATGACATACTCATGTGAAATGAATTATGTTTGGCACAATGGCTGTGTATGTTTATTTGGCTACCAAATTGCTTAATATCCCTTGCCATCCTAGTTAATGGACCTGGACTGAGACAATAAATCCTCATTGTATCAATCTGAAATAGCTGTGAGTACAGTCATAACATTCCCCCAACCTGGCTTGGCTTGCTTTCATATGCATTCTCCAATGCCTGCAACCCAAAGTATTTCTTTTTAAACCTGTATAAATTCATTTTGTTTGCAAACATAACCATTAAACATAAATTGCCATTAAAATGGTGAGAGCTTGGCAAGAGGGCCCATAAATTGTCAAGCAGGGCCATAAATGTGGCAAGTGTTTGGCGAAAGGTCCCAAAAAGTGGCGAAAGCTCAGTGAGAGGGCCCATAAAAACGGCAAGAGCTCGGTGAGAGGGGCCATAACAGTGGTGAGTCTTTGTCGAGAGGGGCTATAAAAGTGCCAAGAGTTCAGCAAAAGGGGCCATAAAAGCGGTGACAGTCCGGTGAGAGGGGCCAAAAATGAAGTGAGAGTTCGGAGAGAGGGGACATAAATGTGACTAGAGACCGGTGAGAGGGGCCATAAAAGTGGCAAGAGTTTGATGAGAGGGGCTAGCAGCTGCTGCCGCTGCTATTTCTGCTTGTGGGCAGTCAGAGTCATGTTCAGAAACTAAAATCGTGGTGTGACATCACAGGAACAATTGGCTGATGGGCATTGGTGCTTAGGGACTGAGTCCAAACAACTGGCAGTTTAAAAACGATAAAGATATTAAGTATGAAGAATACGTAATAGTAAGTAGATGGTGATTATTGTCTTATTTTTAAGTAAGGTTTATTACCACTAGTAAGGTGTGTTAAGTTTAAATAGGAGTTATTAGTATTAGTAATGTTTATTAATAGCAGTAGGTTTTATTAGTATTGGAAAGGTTTATTAGCAGTAACAAGCTTAACTAATAAATAAAAGAAATGGCAGGGCTGCTCCAAGCTCTAGAATAGCAGCCTGGGCTTTTTGGGAACTCCAGGATGCTTCCTATGTTGTCAGCTGCATCAGCTTCGGCTCCGTGTTTTGGAACTTGAGCAGCAGCTGTCATCACTACAGTGCATCCGTGAGGTTGGGATCTTCGTGGATAGCACCTATACAGATGTGGTTACCCCACAGCTTAAGAGTATGCAAGAAGAGAAGGAATGGGTGACCTCGAGGCAGTCAAAAAGGAACAGGCAGGTAATCCAGGAGTCTCCTGAGTGCATCGCACTCTTCAACCAGTATTCAGTTCTGAATACTGATCAGAATGATAGTTCTTCTGGGGACTGCAGCCAGAGACAAGTCCACGGCACCATGGGTGGCTCAACTGTACAGGAGAGTTCAAGGAAGACTGGAAGAGACATACTGATAGGTGATTCGATAGTTAGGGCAATAAATGGGTGTTTCTGCAGCTATAGACGTGAACCCAAGATGGTGTGTTGCCTCCCTGGTGCCAGGGTCAAGATGTCACTGGAGAGAGAAACAGAGTTAGTGCTTCTTCAGAGCTGAAGAAGAGTCATACAGACTTGAAATGTTAACTCTGGTTCTCTCTCCAAAGATGCTGTCAGGTCTGCTGAGTTTTTCTAGCATTTTCTGTCTTTATTTCAGATTTCCAACATCTGCAGTACTTTATTTTTATCAAAATGTCGCTGAGCGGCTGCAGAGCACCCTGCGGGGGAGGGTGAACAGCCAGCAGTCATGGTAAACATTGGTACGAGCAACATAAGCTGAAAGAGGGATGTGGTATTTCAGTCAGAACTTAGGAAGCGAGTTGGAAATTAGCAAGCAAGGATCTCAAAAGTAGTAATCTCTGGATTATTCTCGGTACCACACAATGAATGCAAGACTGGAAAGATGGTGCAGGAGGGAGGGCTTTAGAGTCTTGAGACATTGGGACCAGCTCTGGAGGACATGGGACCTGTACAGGTCGGACGGGTTGCACCTGAATGGAACTGGGGCTGAGTTCCTCGCAGGGGTTTTGCTAGCGTTATTGGGGAGAGTTTAAACTAACACAGCAGGGCTGTGGGAACCAAGTGATAATATCAGACAGGAATAACAGGGTGCACAGAATACTGGGAGAACAGATAGCACTAGAATAAGGAATGGTAAGTTAATAGGTGGGGTTAGAGTAAGAGAGACAGTAATTAGGGCAACTGTTCATGTATGTGAAAGCACACAGTGTGGTAAATAAGATTGGTGAGTTACGGACACAGATTGCCAAGTGGAAATATGATGTTGTGGCTATAACTGAGACCTGTCTCAAAGTAGGGCAGGACTGGGTGTTTAATATTCCTGGATACAAGGTGTTCAGGAAAGGAAGAAAAGGGGGAGGAGTGGCAGTGTTAGTTAAGGAGAACATTGCAGTGACAGAGAAAGTGGATGTCCCAGGGGCATCAAGGACAGAATCTACTTAGCTAGAGCTAAGGAATAAAACAGATGCAATTATGTTGCTTGGTGTAGTCTTTAGGCCACCAACTAGTGGGAACGATGTAGAGGAACACATTTGCAAGGAAATTACAGAGAGGTGTAAAAATGATAGAGTAGTTACAATGGGGGTCTTTAATTATCCAAATATAGACTGGGATAGTAGAAGTATAAAGAGCAATGAGGGGCAAGGGTTTCTAGAGTGTGTTCAGGAAAGTTTTCTACAGCAGTATGTTTCCAGTCCAACATGAAAGGAGGCACTGCTGGACCAGATTCTTGGGAACGAGGTGGGCCAAATGGATCAGGTGTCAGTATGAGAACGTTTAGGGGACAGTGATCATTGTATCATAAGGTTTAGGCTGACTATGGAAAAGGACAAAGAACAATCCAGAGTAAGAATAATTAACTGGGGGAAAGTCAACCTCTATGCGGTAAAAACAGATGTGGGCTGAATAAGTTAGAGTCAAAGGTATTGAAATTAACATAAAGAAGAAAAAGTGTGCTTATGATGGATGTCAGGTAGAAAATACAAATGAGAACCCGGCTGAATATAGAAGTTTCAGAGGGGAGGTGAAAAAGCAAATAAGAGAAGCAAAGAGGGAGTATGTAAAGTGGCTGGCAGCCAACATAAAAGGGAATCCCAAAGTCTTCCATAGGCATATAAATAGTAAAAAGGTAGTCAAAGGAGGAGTAGAGCCAATTAGGGATCAAAAAAGGGATTTATGCATGGAGGCAGGGGAAATAGCTGTGGTATTAAATGAATACTTTGCAGCTGTCTTTACAAAGGAAGAAAATGCTATCCAGGCCATGGTGACAGAGGAGGTAATTCAGATACTAGAAGGGTTTAAAATTGATAAGAAGGAAGTATTGGATAGGCTGTATGTAATTAAAGAGGATAAGGCACCAGAACTAGATGAGATGCATCCAAGGATACTGAGGGAAGTGAGAGCTAAAATTGCAGAGGCACTGGCCATAATTTTTCAGTCTTACTTAGACTCAGGGGCGGTGCCAGAGGACTGGAGAATTGCAGATGTTACACCTTTGTTCAAAAAAGGTGTAAAGCTAAGTCCAGCAACCACGGGCCAGTCAGTTTAACTTTGGTGGTGGGCAAACTTCTAAAATAATAAATCAGGACAAAATTAATGGTCACATGGACAAATGTGGGTTAGTTAAAGAAAGCCAGCATGTATTTCTTAAGGGAAAATCATGTTTAACCAACCTGCTGGAGTTTTTTGAAGAGGTAACAGCGAGGGTTGATGAGGGCAATGCTGTTGATGTGGTACATGGAGTTCCGAAAGGCATTTGATAATGTGCCACACAACAGACTTGTGAGCAAAGTTATAGCTCAAAGTTATGGAATAAAAGGGATAGTAGCAACATGGACATGGAATTGGGTGAGTGACAGGAAACAGAGAGTAGAGGTTAAAGGATGTTTTTTGGGCTAGAGGACGGTTTGTAGTGGAATCCCTAAGGGGTTGGTGTTGGGACCCTTGCTTTCCCTGATATATATTAATGACCTAGGCCTTGGTGTACAGGGCAGAATTTCAATGTTTGCAGATGGTACAAAACTTGCAAGCATTGTGAACTTTAAGGAGGATAGAGTAGAATGTCAAAAGAACATAGACAAGTTGGTGGAATGGACAGGCAGGTGGCAGGTGAAGTTTAGTGTAGAGAAATGTGAGGTGATTCATTTTGGTATGAAGAAGATGGAGAGACAATATGAAGAAAACAGCACAACTCTAAAGAAATGCAGGAGCAGAGGGAGCTGGGTTTTTATGTGCTTACGTGATTGAAAGTGGCAGGACAGATTGAGAGAGGAGTTAATAAAGCCTACAGCATCTTAGGCTTTATTAGTATGGGCATAAAGTACAAGAGCAAGGACATTATGTTGAATTTGTATAGGACATTAGTTCGACCTCAGCTGGAGTATTGTGTTCAGCTCTGGATGACACACTTCAGGAAAGATGTGAAGGTATTTGAGAGAGTGTAGAAAAGATTCATAAGAATGGTTCCAGGGACAAGGAACTTCACTTATTAAGATAGATTGAAGAAGTTAGGACTGTTTCCATTGGAGTTAAGAAGGCTGAGAGGGACTTGATAGAGATGTTCAAAATCATGAGGGGTCTGGACAGAGTGGGAGAAACGTTCCCACTCCTGAAAGGATCAAGAACAAGACGGAATAGTTTTAAAGTAATTGATAAATGAAGCAAAAGCGACATGAGGAAAATCTTTTTCATGCAGCAAGTATTCAAAAGGGAATTAGACATTGTGTCTCCCATCTGAAAAGGCAGAATGTGCAGGGTTATGAGGATAAGGTGGGAGAATGGCACCAAGTGAATTGCTCATACAGGGACACGATGGGTCGAATGGCCTCCTTCTGCACTGTAATATTTCTGTGTTAATTCCCAAAAGCTTTCCGTGAAGAAGAAAATAAATGAGAAAGAAAATTGAAGCTTGGAAGTTGAATCACCTTGTCAAACTTCTTGACACTGATTTCTTCCTCAGTGTGAGGGCCATCACCTTAGCTTTAAGCTGTATTTACCTGCTGTGCCACTTTTTTCCATTCAGGCCTCACTGTATTTTGTTAAGCAGGACACCTTTCAGAACTAAAAATGTCACTCCTCCTTGTCTTTGCCTCTCTTAACATAACCTCCAGGACTCTCTCATTGAAGGAAGCAGCCCTGCCTCCCTTCCGGGAATTATTGGACTTCTAGTTCATTGCTAGAACACCAATACAATCCTGGGGCTGAATGTTCCCCCCGTTGGAGGGGAAGCTGATGGGTGGGCTTGTATGGGCACGCTTCCGATCGTCACCCCAATCAGAGGCGCGGTGCCATTTTATGTGGGTGGGCCAATTAAGGCCCGCCCAGCGTGATGTCCGCACAGAAGAACACACTTCATCTCCCTAAGCGCAGCCTCAGGGAGAATGGCTGTAAAAGTAAAAAGGATAAAAAAAAAGAAAATTTCCCTTACATGCCCCCTCATGTGACAATGTCACATGAGTTGGGACATGTCCATAATTTTTACAAAATCTTTATTAAAAATTTAATAAATCCCGCCAGTGGCTGAGGTTTCATGTTTATTTTAGTTCCTGCCGCTCCTGGCCTGCCCGCCAACCTGAAGGTTGGACGAGAAGGTCCTTTAATTACTTAATTGACCCTGTCAATGGCCTCAATTTGCCAATCACAGGTCGGCGGGCGCGCAGCTGATTTGGCTGCGGTCCTGCCTTCCTGAAAATTTAAATTGAGTGTGGTGATGTCAGGAGTTCCCCCGATGTCACCGCGCATCATGTTACATGTCGGTGAGCGGGCCCCGCCCCCGCACGCCGACTCATAAAATTCTGCCCCTGGAATCTTTTCCCTCAACAATAAAAATTGGAGGTTTGGCTTTTAGGTACTTTTAAGTCTCTGCACTGGAAATCCTGCCCTTACTCTTTGCACAGCTGCACTTGGGGCACAATAACTATATGTTGATAAGGAGGCCTTCCTCCTGAGTAGGTCTTGCTAAGAATGCAATTTCAGGCCTTTAGTTGACAAACTCAGTTGAGGCACAACATTTGCGATTGTATAAAATGGAAACTGATGTCACACAAATGTTTTTGTGAAGTTGAGGCAAAACCAAGGAGTTTTTAACCTGTGCTATACCTTACTTAGGCATCTTTGCTACTGAAAGCAAAAGTTGAGAGGGTAGGAGGTGGTTGGGTGTGGATATTAAATCTCCAACAGTGACCTTTCGGCTGTTCAGCACAAAATGAACCCCCCTTGCCTCCAAATACATTTCTTTTCTGATCAGCCAAGTGTCTTGTGCCACATATGAAGCAGGATATAGTGGAGCCTGCCGGAAGAGGCATGATGGCAGGAGGGCCCGGAGAGTCAGGCGGGAGTACCCGCATTGGATTCCCAATATCAAGAAAACTATCTGCAATTAAGTTGGGGCAGGAAGGGCCTGATGCAGGAATCTTGCCTGCCAGTAGCAAGAAGGCAATTAGGCTCATTCATGAGCCACTTAAAGCCACTTATCCCTGAGCCCACCAGAATTTAGTGGTGGCTCGGGGATTTAATGGGACTCACACGGCTCTCCCTTGCCTCCAGAAAGCTGTCCAGCAGATCCTGTTGATAGGCACTCAATGCCCGGTTGAGAGACCTGGCAGCATGATTGGGGAGGGAAGGCGGATGGGGGTTGGGGAGTGGGGTGCACTGAAAGCCACCCTCACCTCCTTTCCACTCGACTCCCATCCTGGCCTCACATCTGTGTTCTGGGATCCAGTGGTGATTCCAGGCCTCAGTGCATTACCGACAGCAGTCACTGCTGTCGGTGGCGCTGCCAGCAATGGCGAGTTGCTGGCTTCTGATTGGCCAGCAGCCTCACTGGATCTTTTTTGCATGGAAGGGTTGACGCTGACCGGTTAAGTGCCTGATAGGCACTTAATTACATCGGGTCTCCCCTCGGGATGCGATGCAGGGTTCCTGCCAGTGAGGGGGAGGGGGGACCCACATTGCTGGAACAATATCCAGCCTGTCACTTAAAATTTTCCAAACCAAGCAATTGTGAAAGGATTATCGTTAATGTTTCTGGTTGCCCAACATGTTATGAACATTCTTTTTGCATCACACTTATCTAGGTTCAGAAATCGTAGGTGCAGGTTGGCAACATTCAAGCCTTAGGGAACCTAAGTTTCCATAGGAATACTGTTTGACCGCCTAAAAGTATGTAACTTATCAACACAGAGCAATGGTATGCTTCCCCCTGCTTGTCATTCAAAGTCCATTAGGCTTTGATTTGCAGGGCTCTGGCTTGTAAGTTTATTTGGAGCTGAGTGAGAAGAATGACCCCCACTCCCCCACCCCGCAACCCTCCAATCCACCCCTGCAGTGACAGGCCTACCCTTCCAGGTATTACTAATCAGCTAGGCTGTCTAGTGAATCACTAACAGTGGAGCACTGCAAACTTGTCTGCCTCAAGTAGTTTAACCTCTTGCCAATCATGTGATATATTCCTTCAGTTTGCTGAATTATAGTTATGGGCAAATTGCTGTTGTGTTTAGGCTGCAGTAGGAAGATCAGAAACTGTATTCAGCAACAGCACAAGAGATAGATAGTATGAAAAGGTGTACAGTACTTGTTCTGGAATATGGATATATGAGATGTACTTTTTAAAAAAATAACTTCTTTGATTGCTTCTCTCGATCTCCTTGGCCCCCTTATGTTTTTCTTGGCAGGAGAATCTAAAATGAAGTGTGATTTGGAGAAGTTAAAGAACAACACAGGAATTGATATGTTGCTGACTAGTGTTTTCATGTCTTCAGTTCAAGTACAGCAGCATTGGCTACAAAAGCAAGAATGAGAGAATGAAGCTGTGTTGGCAACAATGTACATACCTGTTTTTGTACAAACAAATATTTCAAGGCTTGGTAGCTTTCCTCAAAGCTTTACTAAAGTATTTTGCTTGTGAATACATCCAAGAAAAATGTTTATGTTAATGAAACTTCATTAGTTGAACATTGATATGAATTTATTTAATCTTACTGGATTATTCTCGACTAGACGCCAGACACAAACATATTTCAATCACATAATTTGTTCTTTGTTCTAATCGGAATACATTTGGAGCCTGTTTCAAAAATAGCACATATAAAGTTTAAATTGTGGGCTAAACCTGATTAAGCTAGTGTTTCCAGAGCTTGCAAAGATTTAATCCCACACACCTTGAGTAAAAGTTCACGTGTCACAATGCCTTACTGAAATTAATGGCTTTGTGCTATTCTTCTAACTGCTTGAGCAATAACCTGTAACAGTTTAGAATACTGTCATGGTCATGGTGCATGTGCAATGTCACACATAGCATTTACTAAAATAAACGTGTGTTTGTGCAAGTGCATGCTTTTGCACAATTAAAGCCATGCTGAGGAATCCCAAAACTAGTAGGAATATTTATTTTCTGCATTGCAGATCAAAGATTCTGAGTGATACTGGATCTTTTAAGAGAGCAAGGATTTACATCAAATATCTACACTTGATAATCCTTTCTATGTAGCATCTTTTAAATGTTCATTATTTCATATCTTCTGAAGTATATTATTGTTATTTTCTTCAGAACTACCATTGTGCAGAACCTGTGCTAATGTGAATATTTTAAAATGGCAACATAGGGTCTGTGGATGATGGCCATGGCGATAATGGGACAAAAGCTTTCCTTTAATTTGCGCCATATTTGCACTTGATGCAATTTTCAAGCAAGCCTCAATTTTAGATAGCAAACACTTGCACCCGAAATATGTGGCAACCTAATACCCATATGCGAATACGCTGCTTTCAGGACCTAAATGCCATTTTGGTTGCCATCTGCTTTGCATTAAAAGACTCATCTATTTGCAAACCAAGCGTATCCTGAAGAGCAGTGCAGTTTCCATGCTGGCAGATTTACAGTGGATATGATTTTCTCCAGATGGCAGCTACAAGAAAAATGTAAGGAACAGGATATGTCTGTTCACCTTGCTTTCATAGATCCCACTAAAACATTCAACACAGTTAGCAGGGCAGGACTCTACAAGATGTGGCAGGAAAATTGGCTGTCCACCACAGCTCCTCAGTCTCATCTGCTCCTTTCGTGGCAACATGCATTTTCTTTCATAATGGTGTTCAGTCAAAATAACGTGAGATCCTGTTTTCGCATTGTTTTCCCATCATGTTACAAACCTTATAGTACTAAGAATGAGGGTGTGAAAGGATTTATTCAAATCTCTGAGGAAAACATTGCAATTTGGAGAATTTTTCGAGATATTATGTTCTGAAAAACTAGAAGGATAATGAAAGAAACGCAAAAAGCCCGAGGATTCTAGTGATGTTTTTACAACTCAGAGTCAGAACAAGGCTGACCCTGCGGGGCCAGGCGATAACTCAGCGGGCAGCATGAAGCGCAAGCCCCCAAAGGATAAGGGTGCAACAGCCACTCCGTGGATTCAGGCAGGAAAACTAAAGCCAAAGCTGCCGGACAGAAATCACCTATTGACCCTAGCATGGAACATTTAGAAGCAATGTTCCTGGAGTCAAAAGAGGAAAGCAAGCAACTGAAAACTATGGTTGAAGCTCTGTGTGCCAATAACAGTGCCAGTTGTGGCAGCTGTGGCAGTTCCAGTGGGAGTGCAAGCAGTGCTAATTGGCGAGAAGGAATCATCACACTCATACAGACCAGCATGAAGATTTGACTGATTATGAGAAATACTCTGACTCAGTGTCCTATGATCTCTATGCTGAACAGGAACATAGGATCACTGATCATGAGTATGATAAGTATGATTATACCATAACCTTAAATGAAGCAGTTACTCAAGTAGTAGTTCCAGATTGAGATTCTGATGAGCCACCTGATATTGACAGATCTGGATCCAGTGCTCCTCTGGTCAAAGATGGATCATCCATGGGAAACCAGTCAGTTGGTTTTGCATCGAGATTTGCAGCCCCCTCTGAGGAGGGAGATCTGCTGAATGATGAAGTACATGCCAGAAGTACCTCAAGACAGGTAACTGCAATTTGCTAGACTCAAAGGTGAATCCCTTAATTTGGGAAAACTTGAATCACTCGGTCCACAGTTTGGACATGAAGCTTCAGAGGTGCCAAAGGCCCCTTGTGAAGGGAATTAAAGCATTCTTGAAATCTACAAATGACATACTCAGTGAAACTCAACAGGATGCTATTTCTCTGCTCACCAATGTCAGCTTCGAGCTGAAATCAGCTCAGGAAGGATCTTATAAAGCCTTACTTCAACTTGAGATACATGTATCTGTGCAAACCAAGCATAAAGACAACACAGTGGCTATCCATAAGACTTGAAAGAAATGGATGAGGAACAAAAGACAGTAGGTGTAATGAGAAGTGACACTCAGTTTAGAGCATGCTACAATCCATA
The DNA here is from genome assembly GCF_017639515.1 of Carcharodon carcharias. Lineage (NCBI taxonomy): Eukaryota > Metazoa > Chordata > Chondrichthyes > Lamniformes > Lamnidae > Carcharodon > Carcharodon carcharias. Next base: position 41,971,662 of record NC_054477.1, read on the forward strand.
CTGATAGCAGGCAGTGCAAGCAGGCTTTTTCCACGTCAAAAGTACCAGGATGTTGGATGGTTGCCATCCAAGGGGAAAGTACTCAGCCTTTTTTAAAGGTCAAGCACTACCTCAACCACCCACAGTATCTGCAGAACAGGCATGAATAGGGACGAAGACTCCAAAGGCACAATCGCAGGAAACAGCTCACAACCCATTAGCTGTCAGACAGATGCCAACTAAGTCAGAATTAGGAAACCTTTCAACCTCAACAGCCTGTACTGATGCATCTCAAGTAAGTGAAAATGTGCCGCCTTATTTTCATTTGAACTGAAATTGAGCATAAGGGAGGTCGACTGAAAAGCCATAAAGATTGTTGGGAAGCATGATATTGGATCAAACCATTTTGAACATTGTTTCTGAGTGGGATTAGAATTTGAATTTAATGTCCTAGCTAAGCAAGTTTTTATACCTCAATCATACAAATTGAACAGTGAAGAAAATAAAGGTGTTGATGAAGAATTTTTTAGATTTAAAGGCCTGAACGAAAAGAGTGTGTCCAAGAATGGAGAATAAGGGCGGGAGTCTGGTCCTGCCACAAGTCAATGGATTTTTGGCTGGCCACCGCATGCCCCATGGCAGGTCCCACCAGTGTGAAACCGGAAAATCCCAGCCTATGTCACAAATATTTTTGCTCGACAGAAAAAAGATGGTGGATATCGCATGATTCTAGTTCTATCAAATCTGAACAAATATACAAAATGCCAACATTTTAAAGTGGACACTTAAGACATTGCTGTACAATCCTCACCAAGGACAGTCTTATGACCTCAATTGTCCTCAAAGATGCATACTATATGGTACCAATTGCAAGACAACATAGGAAATAACCTAAAATTCAGATGGAAAGCGGCACTATGACAATGTAGAGCTTTACCAAATGGGCTGAGCTCAGGACCAGGCGTTTTCACAAAATTGTTGAAACCACCATTTGCAACCATAAGGAGCAAAAGTCATACTGAGTGGCATATATAAGTGACACCTTACTTGGTGCCAAAAAGAAACAGGGAGCAATGGATGCAGTCAGAGAAACTGCCCAAATATATCTTACCTAGGTTTTGTCATACACTCACACAAATCAGTACTTGACCCAGTATACAAAATTACCTTTGTAGGATTTATACAGAACTCCTCCACAATGCAAGTCAGTCTCATTGAAGCAAAGTCAGAAGAAATATGTTGTCTTTGCAAATATTTGCTGGCCTCACATTCACCATCAATACAATTTGTTTCCTCTGTGATTGGCAAATTAGTGGCTGCTTTCCCTGTACAAAATGGGCTATTGCATTATAAGGAGCTTGGAAAGGAAAAAGCATGGACTTTGAAAGAAATCAATGGGCATTTTGACAGGAAAACGATTCTTTCCCCTGCAGCTCATGATGAGCTAACTTGGTGGCTTGGCAATGTGTCACCTGCAGTCAGTAACATTGATAAAGGGACACCAACAAGTGATGCCTCAGGCTTAGGATGGGGGTGCATCCAATGGTACTGCACACATTGGAGGAAGATGGAATGCTGAAGAGGAAGCACAAGCAGAAAGAAATGAAATTACTTAGAATTGAAGGCTGCTTTCTTTGCCTTGCAAGCTTTTTGTACACTTAACAGCCGTGTACATATGCAACTAACCAGCACAACTGCAGTGGCATACATAAACAATATGGGAGAAACAAAATTACAGGCATGTAATGAATTAGTCAAGATTTTCTGGAAATGGTGCATATCTAGAGACCTTTGGGTCACCACAAAATATTTGCCTGGTGCCTTGAATCAAATAGCTGATGATAAATCAAGGAAATTCAATGACCAGCTTGAATGGAAGCTAGATGAGACTGTTTCCCTACAGCTGTATACTTTGTATGGAAAGCCAGATGTTGATCTTATTGTATCACGTTTAAATGCACAGACAGAACACTATGTTTCTTGGTTACCAGACCCTGGTGCCATGGCAACAGTTGCCTTTCAATCACCTGGCAAAGCTATTTTTACTAAGCATTTCCCCCATTCTGCCTGATAAGTAAATGCTTACAGAAGATCGAAAGGGAGGAAGCTGATGGTTTTATGATAATACCAAGATGGCTAACAAGGTTATTAAATTTGCTAGTGCAAGAACCAGTGATACTCTCAACAATGAAGCATTTGATTTCTCAAACTACTTCAACAGTATGACACCTGCTTTATGAGTGTCTTAACTTAATGTCCTACAGGTTATCAGGAAAGACCTACAAGATGAGGGCTTTTCAGCAGAAACTGCCGACATCACCCAATCTGCCTAGAGGCCATCGGCTAGGAAGCAGTACACTACTTACATCAGGCAATGGATGGGTTTTTGCAATAGATGACAAATTAATCCACTGCAAACATCTTTGGAAAATGTTTTGGAATTTTTAATCTATTTCACAAACTGGACTATAGTGCCATGAACACAGCAAAGCCAGTTTTGGGCGGAATTGTCCACCCCTGCCTGCCACCGGAATCATTCAGTCCCCCTGAAAGTCAATGGACTTTTGGCTGGGTTGCTGAATCATCCCGCGTGGGTCCTGCCACAACGGAGCCACAAAATTCCAGCCTTTTTCTTTTTTTATTGTACTGCCAGGTCAGCACACATTAGCTCACATCCACTAGTTTTATGAGAGGTGTGTAGAATCATAGGATGGTATCATCCCAGATTTGCACTAAGTGCAGCAACGGCGGGAAAAACAACGTTTTACCCGCCAGCCACAATGGTGGCTTCGCACGCTATATCGTCCCAGTCCCGCCACGTTAATTATGCATTCCCAGGAAACACGCCATTTCAATGGCGGGTGGGCTCTCATTCATCTGCCATGCCACCACCTCGCTGCTTTCTCACACTGGGCGCCATATTTAAAGTGCATCCTCAGGCACACCTCTCAGCGCTTCCAGCCCAGGACTGCTGCACGGAAGACATGGCCCCGAAAGACAAGAACACTGCAGCCATCCCCCCGCCCCGGTTTAATGACATGACCCTATAGTTCCTTTTGGACACAGTAGAGGCATGCCGTGATGTCCTGTGCCCCCACTCTGGCCGCAGAGGGGCAGCAACATCACTAATCCAGCATGGGAGGCGATGGCAGCAGTGGTCAATGGTGGCCAAAAAAGCATATCCACCTAGTGCCAAGAAAGGATGAATGATCTCCTCTGTTCTGCCAGAGTAATATACTCTACTCATCATTCTCAACTCACACACTTGCAAATCCATCACACATCCACAGGGACCTCACTCACTACCAGTTCAAGGGACATCACCATTCACTCACTCACACACACACCTTCATTGTCCTCATCCTGTCTGTGGGACCACTCACCACCCACGCATGCCAGGCATACTTACCATCTGGCCTGGCAGACGTTCTGCTTACACTTTCTCCATGTGTATTCATGCAGGACAACATGGCATACAACAAGAGGAAGAGGTCACAGACTGGTGGAGGAATGCCTTAAGTCAAGGTTCCCACTGACTTTGAAAATAGAACCATCCAGCTTGCTGATGAGGTTCTGGACCATTCCTGTGCTGACGGTGAGGTCGGCAGTTCTCTACCAAGTGAGGATCCAGCAATGCAACATCCATCAACAACTAGGCCATGAGTGACATCACAGGACACTGCCATGTACTAATTATCTCTCCTCGCTTTTGTAGGCACATCTGGGAAACAGCCGTGGGGATCCACAACCCAGGTGCTCGACTCAAGCCCCGAAGAAACCTTTGAGGAGGAATTTGAAGGCACCTTCATTGAGGAACCGTCACAGTGCTCACCCACATCCTCCACTATTGTAAATAAACTCCCAAGAATGTATCCCTGCCTATGGCTCTTTGTTCTGATGAGCAGTGTTCGTGTCACTCAGATGCGAAACCTTGGCTCCTGCGCAAGATAAAGGCAGATGTCTCAGTCCAGGGCCTCTCCCCCATGCTTTGTGCAGCCTTCAGACCAAAGTGATGGTCCAGCCTCACTGGACACATTAGTGATGCTGCACCTCAGTGGTGCTTGTCATTACTGCCAGAATGTCGTGAGCAGGCATCACTGAGTTCCATCATTCTCTCTGTGCTCGCAGCACCTTCAAGGTGGCACCCATCTAGTCAGCATCTGTGGCCAGTGGCGCTGTGCTCCTGAAGGGGTCAGGTGCTGAAGGCTGACAAAGGATCAGGTGCATTTAAAGTTTCACGGCTGCGTCTCCATGATATGACCCTGATCACAAAGCGCGAGCGTGCTGCCTTCGACCAGACAAGAGTCAGACATTCACAGAGGCTATGTGAGGATTTATGGAGAGTCCTCATTGCGTGTTGTCATTATCCTCCTGGAATCAAGTGACTATTAGGACCTTTCCTTTGTCTCCATGACAGTTATGTGTGCTGCCATCAGTCAGACTGGAGTCAAACATTCACAGATGCTTTGTGAGGATCTATGCTGTCTCCTCATTGCATGTCATCATCATCTTCCACAAATCCAACAGCTATGAGGGTTTCTTGAGTGTGCCTGCCTTGTCTGGCCAGTGCGATAGCCTCATCGCTGTCAACCTCACCTTCAAGGACCTTCTCACCTTCATCCCCATCAACATCCTCTTCATTGGAGGAGACCTCCAGCTCCTTTATCTCCTCCTCAGCCAGCTCCTCTCACCATTGCAGCGCCAGGTTGTAAAGGATGCAGCAGATGATGATGAGGTGTGACACCCTCTGGACTATATTGCAGGGCTCCACCAGACTGGTTCAGGCACCAGAACCTCATTTTCAGCATCCTGATCATTTGCTCCACCAGCTTGCGAGTTGCAGCATGAACCTCATTATACCTTCACTGCTGCAGTCTGAGGCTGCCGCACGGATGTCATCAGCTGTGTCCTCTGCGGGTAGCCCTTGTCCACGAGGAGCCATCCTGCAGCCTCTGTGGACCCTGGAAGATGTCAGGGATCTGTGACCAACTGAGAAATTAGGAGTCATGGACACTCCCTAGAAACTGATCACAAATCTGCAGGATGCGTTTGTGGTGGTCACATACCAGCTGCACATTCAGCGAATGGAAGCCCTTGCAATTAACATAGTTGACCACTTGTTGCAACGGAGATCTGAGCACCACGTGAGTGCAGTTGATGGCACCATGCACTTGTGAGAAACCTGAGATCTGGGCAAATCCAATCAGTCTTTCCTTGTCCCATAGCATGTGCCTTTGCGAAGATGGCATCCGTAACCTCGTAGATGCATTTCTGGGTGCAGGCTTATGATATCCCACAGGTATCACCTCTGGAGCCCTGAAAGGAGCCACTGGGGTCAACATTGAGTGCTGCAGTCACTTTCACAGCTTATGCCCCTGTGGTGCCAAATCCTGCAGCAGGTGGTAGGTGTGACCAACCAGTTCCCTGGACATGCACAGTCTTGGGCGACTTTGTTTCTCGGTCATCTGCAGGAATGAAAGGCGCTGTCCATAGACCCTGGGTCTAGCTAGGTGCCTACAAGCGATGTCTCACTCTGGCTCTTCAGTGGTGTGTGCGGGGCCCCAGCTGCCCATTCTTCCTGAGGGTGTTGCTCCTCGCTCTGCACAGCAAGGTGCCTCCATTGCTCTCTTCTCCGTAGTCTTCGATCTCTCTCTGTAAGCTCGAGGCATACAGCTAGTTCATTAGACTCCAGGCTCCAGATGTACTCCTCTTGCAGGATGAAAGAGAGAGATAAGTGGGTTAGCTTGGGTATTCTAAGAACCTCTCTTCGTTAAGTCTGAAGGCCCTTAGAGTGTTCTGGCCACCACTTGGATGGCCAAAGTTTAGTGCGCTGCATAGCTGCCCGAAACCTCACACTCCTCTGCCCCACTCCGCCTGACCAATTGGCAGCAGCTTTGCCCACTCAACTGCATGCTGTGCTCTTAACTCAATCACATGCATTCTCCTAACCCGCACTACAAGGGTACACTGTTAGCTTGAACCCTGGGGGAGACTGGTCCAAACTGGAAATGATGACTTTCAAGGGGCTGTGAGCACCTCCACTAGTCTGTGGCCAACTGACTGCTCCATTGCCAGCTTTCACAAGGGGGTTGTGCAACTGTTCTGCAGTCCACTAAAATGCTTATTAGTTTGCATTCTGTGCCCGAGGGGTGAAAAACTCTAGCGCACTTGGTAGTACTTTTATGTCTCTGTGTTGCTTGAGTGGGCAGATAAGCTAGAGGCCCGACTCCAAGCATGTTAATGTGGCTGTGCCTCAACTGTCTCAGCTGCAGAGGAATGGTCATTTTACACCAGGTTTCCCTAATGTGTGGCCACTTCCCTCCCCCCAACCTCGCACATGCTTGTGCATTATCATCAATAGCAGTGCAACCCTTGCCCCCCCGGTACCCCAAGGCGACCTCAACCGCAGTGCCCCCCCAACTCAATTCAAGCGTGCATAAATTTACTGTGCATTCATCTCCAAGTTCTCCTCAAATTGCAGCCTGCCAAGTGCACATTTTATTTTTGCTGTTGCACGTCAACGTGTTTGGACAATCCAGTGTGGGGGGATGATTCCGACGGATTAGGCTTAGATGAGATTCAGATATATTACAGTAAGGTTCCCAGTGTCTGATGGCGGGAAACGCAGCCCACCATTGACAGACAGAGTGGACAATTGCAAACTGGTTTCAAGACTTTATGAAACCAATTTTTGGCCTTCTCGACATATTGTCAAGCTCAGGCCACTGAACACACCCAACGCCAGCAGGCACAGAGAATTCCACCCATAGAGTCATAGAAAGTTTATGGCACAGAAAGAGGCCACTTGGCCCATCGTGTCTGCGCCAGTTGAGAAAGGAGCCATCAGCCCAATCCCACTTTGCAGCATTTGTTCCATAGCCCTGCAGGTTGCAGCACTTCAGGTGTATATCCAGACATCTTTTAAATGAGTTGAAGATTTCTGCCTCTACTTCCCTTTCAGGCAGTGAGTTCCAAGCTGCTATAATCTTCTGGGTGAAAAAGTATTTCTTCATCTCCTCCCTCATCCTTCTACCAATCATTTTAAATCTGTGCCCCCTAGTCTATGACCTCTCAGCCTAGGTAAACAGGCCCTTACCATCCACTCTGTCCAGGCCCCTCACAATTTTGTACATCTCAATCAAATCTCCCCTTAGCCTCCTCTGTTCCAAGGAAAGCAACCCCAGCCTATCCAATCTTTCCTCATAGCTGCAATTTTCCAGTCCTGGCAATATCCTCACAACCTCAAACCAGTGCCTAGATATGATATGATGTGGGATGTATAACCTGTTCTAGACTACCTCCAGAGATTTTACCTGTTTTGTCACTCACTCTTCAAGAATTATCAATGATAACATGTATGTTAATTGCTTTGGTGTCTGCACAGCATCAACAGACCATACATCTGTTAGTCACAAGCAATATGTAATTCACTTATTTTTCAAATGAATCATCTTTTGAAGTGGAGCAAACCAGGGAAACCTGGTTGCCAACTGTTGTTGAGGGCCTACACATCAGACCAATTTTTATGTGCCTACGAACATTTGTGAGAATGTTTGCTTCGTACTGAACACCTTCAAAACAATGAGATATATCTCTTTGTAACTTACAGAAGATCACACAAGAGTGACCACAAACACTCTGGCCGGGATTTTCCATCCCCACTATGGCAGGACCCAATGCGGGTGATGCAGTGCCCAGTCAAAAGTCCATTGACTTTTGGTGGGACTGGCGATCCAGGCGGCAGACAGGGCCAGAAAACCCTGCCCTATAGCTAGATGGATATGTCATGTCATGATCAAAGTTGGAATCGATGTGAATGTGTTCAAGGCTCATTCTAGATGCAGCAGCTGCATCTAAAGCTAATTTAGCCATGACCTCAGTAGTGGACATTATGCAACTTTTGTGATGGAGCAGTGAAAAAACATTCTAAATATTCTACAAAAGTCCATAAGAGACATTACGAATACATTGGCAACAGCATTCTTACAGGACTAGTAAGTACACTAATGCCCGCTTTAATTAAGGGACATGTTTGTAAGTATAGTGTTGTTTCAGAATTAAAGATTTGAACTGTTCTTTAGGTTTTGAATTGAAAGAAACTTGATCCTCAGGAGAGGAAAATGCCTTAGAGAGTATGTTTTATTTTCTACAAGTACTTGAAGTTGCAACACATTTACAGGTGAAGCACATTGGCTATTATTGTCGCTGTTTCCTAATGTGCAAACAGTCAATGGATTGCATTAAAGGTGTTCAGAAACCATGAATTTGACCAGATCTGTATTCGATTGAGCTGGCATTGTGAGACCGGTTTGCTTTGAAAATCTCACATTATTTCAAACGATTACCATTACAAAAGATGGAAAAATTAAATGAGAATGTACCTGTTCAATTTTTGATCTTCATTTTATGAGGTAGGTGGAGTGAGAGATAGTGTGCTCTCCACCCCCTCCTATGACTTTTCATACAATTTTAAGTTGACATGGAATTGTATTGATCTACACAACAGGTTATATGTTTTCACGGTTACTTTGTTACCAATGACATGCTGTGCCACTCTTCACTGCCAAGTACAAAAGGAAATTCAATAGTTGGCATTGATAGGGTTCATAAATTCTGCCCTCACTTTTAAGACTGGCTGCACACGTGCAAATGCGATTTCACATTATCTCTCAGTCCGCCTATCTCATAAAATGAAGATCAAACATCGAACAGGTAAGTTCTTGTTTAATCTTTCCATTGTACTGTACAGTTTGACGGCACCACTTCTGACGGTTTCAGGTTGAAAAAGATGAAACAGGGCTGTGTTCTAGCCCCACTTTGTTAGGTATTTTCTCCATGTTCTTGAGCATTGCCTTCCCTGCAGATATGGAAACAGCTTACCTGCATTCTAGGTTAGACAACAACCTAATTGCTAATTGCTGACATGGAAATTCAGCTACATGGATTGTCCCTCACATGCCCATAACTTGTTCTCCGTTACTATCAACATCAAGAAAACCATGGTCATGGCACAGGTGTCACATCTGTGCCCTTTATCACACTGTAACACCCCACTGGAAATGGTTAGCAAATTCTGCAACCTTGTGTCCACGGTGACACACAATTTGTCTCTTGATGCAGAAATCAATACAAACATATGGAAAGCAACTACAATCTTTGGCCGACTCACAAAATGTGCATGGAATAACATAAAACTGACTCTTAAGACCAAAATGATAGTTTATGAGACCTGTGTTCTCTGCACCTTGATGTATGGCTGTATGGCTTGATACATGGATGACTTACAGCTATCAAGAAAGGCAGTGCAACAACCTTCATCTTTGCTGTTTGTGGTGCATTCTGTGGATCTCAAGGAATGACAGAATCACGAATGCACCAGCCCTCCTAAAGGTAAATCTCCCAAGCATGTTGTCTTCCATCAAGCAAAGGCAACTTCACTGGTTTGGGTAAAAGCAAAATACTGCGTATGCTGGAAATCTGAAATAAAAACAGAAAATGCTGGAAAAACTCAGCAGGCCTGACAGCATCTGTGGAGAGAGAAACAGAGTTAACATTTCGAGTCCATATGAGCCATGGGGCTGAATTCTTCCCCCCATCAGGGGGGAAGTTGAAGGGTGGGCAGGTACAGGCACGCTTCCTGTGTGGGCATGGGGGGGATCCCCAAAATTGAGAGTGGGCTCTTTTGCGCACAAAAGAGCCCACTCATCTCCCTGAGGCTGCACTTAGCCTCAGGGAGTTCGACTGTAAGTGTCAAAAATCTTAAAATAGAAAAATAAAATTTACCTAACATGTCCCCTGATGTGACAATGTCACATGAGTTAGGACATGTCCATAATTTTCAAAACACTTTATTAAAATTTTTTAAAAGCTACATGAAACCTCATCCCGCCCGTGGATGAGATTTCATGTTTTTTCTAGTTTGCGCCGGGGTTCCTGGCCTGCCCGCCAACCTTAAGGTTGGATGGGCAGGTCCTTGAGTTACATTATTGACTCTGTGAATGGGCTCAATTGGCCATTGACAGGTCGGCGGGCCCGCAGCTTATTTCGCTGCGCTCCCGCCTTCCTGAAATGATGAACCACTCTATACCTTAGAGCAGGGTTGGCACCATCAAGTCTCAAGGTAAAAAATGGTTTGTGACTATTGGAATGATGATTGCAGAAAGAGAGCATCAAATTAAATGAAATGTCAGATAAATACTGGTATTATGTGGAACATCAGGAGCTTTGTAGACCAGTGTGAAGTTGCTCAAGGTGGCGTCCCAAGAATGAGGCCCTTGAAGGTGGAGTTGAGGGTGTATGATGGAACGATATTCACTCCAAGAGGACAAACCAAGCTAAGAGTACAATACAATGGGGAGAAAGAAGATCAGTAGTTCCAGATAGTAAGTACTAAGCAAATTCCCTTCTTCCCAGCTAAACAAGTCAAAATGGTAACCCTCCATGTACTAGAAGAGATTTGCAGTGTTTCACATGACATCAAGTCATTGACTGCTGAACAGATGCTGACAAATTGCATGAAACATCCTGTGATAAAGCCAGTGCTAAGGTACTATGATGTCAGCAATTAAGTCACTCTGCAGTGTGGTGCCAGTGAAACATAACTTGGAGCAATGCTCATGCAGCAAGGACAACCAGTTGTGTTTGCATCCAGAGCAATTTGAATGATGCTACACAGGTTGAGAAAGAACACTGGCTATTGTATTTGCTTGTGAGCATTTTAATTAGTACCTGTTTGGGAAAGACAAAGTGAAAGTACAGTCTGACCACAAGCCACTTCAAAGCATCTTTCTCAAACCACTTTTGTCTGTTCCAAAGCGTTTGCAAAGGGTGTTACTTTATTTTCAGAGATATCGTTTTGAAGGGAAATACAAGCAAGGAAAGCAGACACATCGCTGACATACTGCCAAGAGCTGCACTCCCTTTGAAAGAAGTTGATAATGCTCATACCATGGTGTGAAATCTTCCAGATTCAATGAGAACCAACAGTACAACATCCTCTGGAAGTCATCAACCCAGCAGAAACATTGTATCTGACAGACTAGCATCTTGCTCAGATCAGGCCAACAACACAAGATGCAACTCTTCAAATGCTACAGGAAATTAAGATGAAAGGATGGCCTGAAACCATAAAGGATATACCTATTGCAATAAGAGAGTATTGGGCACACAGGGATGAAGTGATCACCCAAGATGGCATCTTGTACAAAGGAACTAGAATCATTCTTCGCAAATAGATGAGAAAAGAGATGCTGAAGTGCATCCATGCAAGCCACAAGGAATCAAGTCCAGTCTGAGGAAGGCAAGAAAAATGCTCTAACTGGCCAAACATGAGCAATGAGATTAAGAGCCACATGAGCAAGTGCAGTGCTTGTAATGAACATCAAGCTAAGCAAGCGAAAGAGCTATCATGGCTCATGACATCCCAGTCAGACCATTGGTTAAGCTTGGAGTAGACCTCTTCTCTCTCACTGATACTGATTATCTCATCACATTCGACTACTATTCAGACTACTGGGACTTAGACCTGAAAGCGCACTTCAGTCTTCATGGCATTCCCAACATTATAATGAGCGACAATGGCCCTCTGTTGACAAGTGAAGAATTCAGGCACTTCATGAATGATTGGGAAATTCAGCACTACACACGATTGCCACATTATCCCCAGTCATATGGAAAAACTGAAGCAACAGTGAAAATTGCCAAAGTGATCACCACAAAATCAATTAGATCCAGCACAATATGTAATAGACAATCTTAGAGTGGCGAAACACACCTACTGAAGTCATGGAGGGTATTGATGAAAAAAGAGACATGCTTTCGAAGTATTTTGTTTTGCACACATCAGGATGGAAATAAGAATGCCAAATTTCAAAGGAAGCAACAATTTAGACTACACCTCACTACATGAGAAAAGGATGCTGATTGGTTAGCAAGTTAGCTCTGATTGGTCGAAGTATTGCCATGGCAAATGCACCAGGGAGCTATTGCACCTCCCCTGTTTTTGTTTAATACAAAAAAAGGTGAAATATCTGGACATTTCCTTTTGCCTGCAAAGGACAGGTCCCTACATATGAATGGATATATTTCGCTTCTGAGAAGCATAAATGAACTACATTGCGAGCCCGACTAATCTTAAATTAGTTGTTATTGTAATTCATAGCCCACTTAGGATTGCTCAGCAAGTGTTGCCCAATCAAGGAATCAAATCTTGAGTTTTGCAAGCTTGTTTTTGGTTGAGTATAGTCAAAAGCATGGGTGATAGAGTTGTGTAACCTCCCACAGTATGAACAATAGCCAGTCACCAGGGTGACACAGCATTGCCTGTTGCAGTGAAACTTGCTGCCACCTCAAGTCAACTTCTTATAATTTAGCTCCTTCCAGGCTAAGCGAGGGATATCAGCAAGATCAGTTTATCTGCAGTACACGCATCCATTAAGCAGGCAACTGATGCATGTTTGCCAGAGAAAACAATTCAATCACTTACCATGTGGGCAATTGAAAATTGCAAAATAGGGCTGTGGATTTACAAAGATTGCATACTGTCATTCCATGGCAAAGTCAGAAGTCCCTAGTATTGTGATTCCATTGGTAAAGAAATCAGATAGTGTGTAAAATGTTCTGCTGATTCACTGTCACCTTTCTCTCGCTATTGTCCAAGAGATATTTCATCCCACAATCCCCCACTGCCACTGAGTTGCATAAATAACTGCAGTTTACTGAGTGTGGCGTTGCCAACTCTGGCTGGACATATTCTTGGAAACGTTGGTGGAAGCGACGTCATGAAAAGCTCCCAGAAGTGACATTATGAAAAGCCAGCAGTGTGGCATGAAACTTATTTAAAAAACAAGCTGCATCATATTTTAAAGCAGCTTCCTTGAAATCTTTCTGATATTTCAATGCAAGAAATGGTGGCGAAGTTTCAGCCCTGTAGTATGTAAAAGTGCCCAGAAGGTCACATATGGACAGGTGCAATATTCTCTATACTGAGGAAAAAAATATTCCTCTCAAACCATAATACCATAAGACATAGGAGCAGAAGTAGGCCCTTCAGCCCATCGAGTCTGCTCTGCCATTCAATGAGATCATGGCTGATCTGATAATCCTTAACTCCACTTTCCTGCCTTTTCCCTATAACTCTTCACCTGTGAGTTCCTCTTATCTTCCACTCGAGAGCGGAGCACTGCCACAATCTTTTGAGCCGGCATCCTACTTCCAGTTGTAAGCTTTTTCCTCCCAGCATCAAGCAAGGCACTGAGGGCACAGGCCCCACTCATGGGCACATGCAGTGTCAGCTTCCTGTGTTAAAGATGCACAGACCAAACAAACATAGAAAAGAACTTCCCCCGCCTCATCTACTCCCTTTATCACTGATATTGTGGCAATTAGGGATGGGCAATATATGCTGGCCTAGCCAGTGACGTCCACCTCCCATGAATGAATTAAAAAAAGGATGATGATGTCATCACTCACATGCGCAGGCTGGATACTGGCAAACAAGGAAGCAGGTGCATTGCAATCTCCCAGAATGCTTTATTTTGCCACCTGGAGATTGATGCCGATTCCAGTAGTCTCCCGGCCATTCCGGGTGGGTTGGCAACCCTAACTGAATGGCATAGTTTAATAAGCATTTGTACGTAGACCATATTTTTCTGCAGACGGCTTACCAAAAGATATTCATAAAAATAATAAATTAATCTAAGGTGTTTAAATGCTGCTTACATACCTTATTGAATTTGTCCAGGCTAGACACATTTTGTGGCCCTAGAAAATGCCAGAGGCTATGAATGGGTAATGAGGGTGGTATTTTCACTTTACCTCCTGTGTTCCAGTGAGACATCAGAGCTTTGTTCAGAAGGGAATCCAGAAGGGAAAATGAGAATTGAACCATTGAACGTAGTCAGTAAGCCTGCAAAAAACAAAGCACAATCAGAGGTGACAGTCTCAAAATGCAGGCTGAAAGTGAACAGCAAAACCACAAGTGGATTCAGAATCATACAGACTGAACCAAACAATAGAGGCATTCAGCTTCTTTCCAGCTCTTTGCAGAACAAAGCCACACAAAGATTGTTTGAACCCTTTGCCATTCTAATGCATCTTCCAGAAAGTTAGGTGCATGGCACTAAGCAAAACTCTGTGTAAAAGCTAACCTTGATGTCATGTTATGGATTTTAACAAAAGCAAACTCAATCTGTTTCCTGTAATGTTGCTGCAATCTCTGGGGAAGCGATCTTGCTGGAACACCTGCTGTAGCAGGATCTGTTCTGTAGAAAGGATGACAGCGACTTTGCAAAGCAATCTGCTCCTGGCCATTTCAAGGCCTGAGCCATTACTCAAATGCTCCTAAAATACATCAAAATATCTAATGAATGGATCTCACTGTAATAGATATACAATTTTCAGTTCACACAAGGAACATATGGTCTAAAAATAACATTAAAGTGCTACGTAGTTTAAATTTTAAATATGATAAATCTTCTGTTGCTGTGAGCCCCACAGAAAGTATATGCTTGTGAGGGGTGTATATAGAGGATGTCATTTGTTATGATTTCTTTTTATTACTTAGGGAATTGTAGATAACAGATTGTATGTCAAAGAGGAGACAATATAATAAACACTATCCCCTAGTGGGAAATTTACGTAGGATGTCAGTGAGTCACGAGAATGGAGTGAAACAGATTTTTCCAGTGAGTGAAAGCCTGCATGTTTGCTCAAACTGAGCTGCATTTTTTTCTGCTTTTTCAGAAGTGCAATGTGAAAAACTTGCCTTGTCTGTAAAACTACGTTGCCAAATTGCTGCAGCTGCCCTGGTATTAAATAACACGAGAATTGTATAAATATCTTTCATTTATAACAAGTTGTTGTTAGGTCAGCTGTTGGAAATGTGGAATTAAGCTCACCTTGTCATATATCTTTTCATCACTTCCACATAATAAATTATTTTGCCACTGCTGGAAAATAAAAAGCTTGCAGAACCAATAATAGCAAGAGGTCCAGCAATAAGATAAAAATGATTGAAATAAACAGGCTGCTTATTTGAGATACACTTATATATATATATATAATTAATAGTAGTTTAAATTGATTATCATACTCTATTTAGCCAAATTCATATTTTTACCATTTCTGACATTTTGAGAACCTGATTTAGCTTAGTGAAATTTATAAATCAGAGGGTGCAATTCTGCTTTTACAGCACTAGATGGCAGCATAATTTGTAAATGCATCAATTAAAACAGTGAGGTTGCAACAAAGAGGTTAAACAGTAGATATTCTAGAGAGAGCAGTTAAAACATCGAGATCTTGGGAGAGTGAGGTTAAAACAGTGAGACTTCTAGGGAGAGAGGTTAAACAGCGAGATTTTGAGGAGAGGTTAAAACAGCAATACTTCCAGAGCGAGGTTAAAACAGCGAGACTTCAAGACAGAGAGATTAAAACAGTGAGACTTCAGGACTGAGAGGTTAAAACAACAAAACTTTGGGATAGAGAGGTTAAAACAACGAGACCTTGGGACAGAGGGGTTAAAAGAGTGAGACTTCTAGAGAAGAGTTGGGAGTTTCTGTTTGAAAAAAAGTGAGCAGTGACATCAAAGGAAGCGTGAGTTGATTGGCTGTTGAGTAACTGCACTTAGGGAGAGTGTGTAAATAACTTTAAATTGGAAAATTGAAATTTTAAAAAATTTTTAGTGGTAAAGGACTATTCAATTACTGAGGTTTAAATTAGTAAAGTAAGTGTTGGTAAGGAGAGGCACTAAATAAAATAAAAAGAGAAATAAATAAAAAAAATTATTAGTTAATAAAAATGCATTAGGATTGCAGAACAGGTGATGTGTTGCAACTGCAGAATGTGTATATTCCTGGGATCAGGATGTAGTATCAATTTGGTTGGAAATAAGAAATAGTAAAGGTAAGAGGTCATTTGTGGGAGTAATGGATGGGCTCCCTAAGAGTAGTTACACTGTAGTATAGAGTATACAGGAAGTAATAGTTGAGGCATGTAAGAAAGGTACTGCAATAATCATGGGTGACTTTAATCTGCATGTAGATTGGGAGAATCAGATTGGCAAAGGTACCTGGAAAATGAGTTCATGGAGTGTTTTCCAGATAACTTCTTAGAGCAATATATTCTAGAGCCAACTAGGGAGCAGGAGACAAGAGAATCTGCAAAGGGATATAGGTAGGTTAAGTGAATAGGCAAAAATTTGGCAGATGGAGTATCACATGGGTAAATGTGAACATGTTCACTTTGGCAGGAAGAATAGGAAAGCAGTACACTATTTGAATGGAAAGAGATTGCAGAACTCTGGGGTACAGAGTGATCTAGGTGTCCTGGTTCATGAATCACAAAAAGTTAGTATGCAGGTACAGCAGCTGATTAGGAGGGCAAATGGAATGTTGATGTTTATTGCAAGGAGAATGGAAAATAAAAGTAGAGAATGTTTATTGCAGCCATAACAGGGGCTCTAGTGTACTGTGTACAGCTTTGGTTTCCTTATTTTAGAAAAGATATAATTGCTTTAAAAGCAGTTCAGAGAAAGCTCACTTGACTCATTCCTGGGATGAAGGGCATATATTATGAAGAAAGATTGAACAGGTTGGGCCGATACCAATTGAAGATTAGAAGAATGAGAGGTGATCTTATTGAAACACATAAGATCTTGAGGGGACTTGATAGGATGGATACTGGAAGGATGTTTCCTCTTATGTGAGAGATGAGATCTAGGGGACACAGTTTAAGAGTAAGAAGTCTCCCTTTTAAGACGGAGTTAAGGAGACATTTTTTCTGTCAATGGGTCATTAAGTTGTGGAATTCGCTTCCCCAGAATGCAATGAAGGCTGGGTCACTAAATTTATTCAGGGCTGAGTTAGATTTTTGATAGACAATGGAGTCAAGAGTTATGGGGGCAGACAGGAAAGTGGAATTGAGGCACAGCAGATCAGCCATGATGATCTTATTGAATGGCAGAGCAGACTTGAAAGGCCTGAATGGCCTACTCCTGAGATCTATTTTCCGATGTTCCTATGTTGACTTCCTCCACCACCAGGACACAGTAGCAGCAGTGTGTACCATCTACAAGATGCACTGCAGCAACTCTCCAAACCTCCTTTGACAGCACCTCCCAAACATGTACCACCTAGAAGGACAAAGGCAGCCAACACCTGGAATATCATCACCTTCAAGTTCCCCTCCAGGTAACACACCAATCTAACTTGGAATTATATTGCCATTCCATCATCATCACTGAATCGAAAACCTAAATCTCTCTTCCTAACCGTACTGTGGATATACCTACACCAGATGGTCTGTTGCTGTTCAAGAAGACGGCTTACCACCATAATCTCAAGGGCAATTAAAAATGAACAACAAATGCTTGCCCTGCCACCCACACTCACATCCCACGAAAGAAAAAGAAAAAATTCTCCACTTAGTTTAATACCATTGATATGCTGGTTTAATTAGGAGGACCTGATTATTGGAATGATTACATTTCAACCTGGGAATTCTAGGGTACAGTAAAATATTACAGAATGCCCTCATTACATGAAGTGGGACACATCATTGTGGGATTGACTTGCTGTTCGCAGTAATCTTCTGGTATGCCTGGTAACTCAGGAGCTAATGTTAGTTGTCACTAACATTCATTCTAAGCAGCCTAGTTCCTCAGGATAGTGTCATAGGCCCAGCCATCTTCAGCTGCTTCATCAATGACCTTTCTTCCATCATAAGGTCAGAACTGGGGATGCTCACTGATGATTGCACAATGTTCAGCACCATTCGAGACTCTTCAGATACTCAAGCAGTCCACATCCAAATGCGGCAAGACCTGGACAATATCTAGGCTTAGGCTGACAAGTGGTAAGTAACGTTCACACTACACAAGTGCCAGGCAGTGACCATCTCCAACAAGAGAGAACCTAACCATCACCCCTAGACATTCAATGGCATTACCATCGCTGAATCCCCCACTATAAACATCCTAGAGGTTACTATTGACCAGAAACTGAACTGGACTAGCCATATAAATACTGTGGCTACAAAAGCAGGTCAGAGGCTAAGAATGCTGCAGTAACTCACCTCCTGACTCCCCAAAGCCTGTCCACCATCTACAAGGCACAGGCTGGAGTGTTATGGAATATCCCCTACTTGTTTGGATGAGTGCTTCAACAGCATTCAAGAAGCTTGACATGTCCAGGACAAAGCAGCCCGCTTGACTGGGATCCTTCCACAAATATTCATTCCCTCCACTAAGGACGAACAGTGGCAGCAGTGTGTATCATTTACAAGATGCACTGCAGGAACTCACCTAGGCTCTTTAGGCAGCACCTTCGAAACTCACAACCACTACCATCTAGAAGGACAAGGGCAGCAGATACATGGGAACACCACCACCTGGAAGTTCCCCTCCAAACCACTCACCGTCCTGATTTGGAAATATATCACTGTTCCTTCACTGTCATTGGGTCAAATTCCTGGAACTCCCTCCCTAACAGCACTGTGGGTGTACCTACACCAGAGGGACCACAACAGTTCAAGAAGGCAGCTCACCACCACTTTCTCAAGGGTAATTAGGGATGGATAATAAATGCTGGCCTAGCCAGTGAAGCCCACATCCCATAAATGAATGAAATAATGTAGTAACCCAGAAGCCCTTGCATAGAATGTGCACAAGTTGTCCCCATTAAGTTATCATGTATGTGGCCACACGAAGAAATTTCAAGGGAATTTAAACAAATAGGCTGTACAATTAATAACAATTAGATCATGTGTTGGTTATTAACATCTTATAGTGGGGGATTCTGGGAAACCAAAACAGAGGAGAATTTTTTTAAAAGGATGCCCCTGATCCTACGTATGCCATCTATTATGATACATGAATAAGTATCAAACATTCATGGTCATCCTGAAGATATCAAAATTTATTCCTGGAACATTGTTTCCTTGTGCATATTTCCATCACACTAATTCTATCACACCTTAACGATATTTATCCACAAGGCTTATCTACTTACTCGTCATTGCGTTATCTCAACCGCTGTCTTCAAAGAAAGTATCACAATAACGTTCTGCTCCCCACCTGAGTCCTACATGGTCTCTCAAGTCACCTGCTTCACTCTAAACCTTTCCCCATCACTGATGTGTTCGACATAGTACGGTAGGTCCTATTTGTAGTCTTAGGTAGTTCAACGGTAAGTATTTATTAACTACTGGAAACATAGGAACAGTAATGGTCCAAGCTTGGAGTATCTCCATGTTTGCTTCTACACATGGCTCTGTCCAACATTACAGGTCATGCATTCTCTTACATCACTGTGTGTGGTACTGTACTCAGTCTCATGCTAAGCCTTTATGTGTTAGATCCTTATACTACACCTCCCCCCCCAAATCTTTATCCAATGTATTTACAAGTTATCTCATTTTTCCAGCATGTATTTACATTATTACCACCACCCCACCTTCCCTCCTCAAGTCTCTGAGTTCATAGGCTCAGGCAGCCTGGAGGCCTTATAACCCGTCTATATCTTGTTCTCACTACTATCGGAAGAGCAGTAAGCTCTGTTGCTGCAGATAAACTTTGTTGACTTGGAGGTTGTTCTAGGCTCTGGATGTTTTTTCATCTTTTTCCATTCTTTGGCATTGAATCGCTCTTTGTTGATTCCCCAATTGTAATGAAAGATGGCAGTTGATTTATCCCGCTCTTTATGGGGTTGATGAACTCTGGGCTCGTCTCTATACTGTTTTTTTCTCTTCTTCCTTCCTGCGGCTTGCCATGATGCACTCTGGGATGGAAGATGGCCCTTCCTTTGCGAGGGCCTAACTTGGCACCTTTGAGTTTGGCTGTGTTATGTACTGTCATCAATGGATGGCTGCTACTCGGTTCCAGCATTATTTGTGGCACTGTCATGTTGGCTGGGGATTGCAGCATGTGCTCTGTGGTCTAAGGGTTTAACTCTTTAACTGGTGTCAGAGCTGGAGGTTGAGGCTCTTCTCGTTGCTGGTTCCTTCCTTGACTGTCACCTACTCAAGGTGTCATAGTAACCATCTGAGTGGTTGACTGGTCTGAACAATGAGGTGCTTCTGGCATCTGTAATGAAAGTGGACAAACCTGTTCTGCAAAGAGAGAAGACAATTCAGAGCTGAAGTTCCAGTCGAGAGAATCTTTCATGTTGAAGCTCTCAGGAACTTGCAGTTCGGTATAATTTACAACATTGATTGTCTTGATATCTTCTGCCATTTTGAGGAGGTTCATGGCTAGACAGGCATCTCTGCTCAAGAGAGAAAAAGACTGGTTACGGATGATGTACATCAGCTCGAAGATTTGTTTGCCACTATACCTTAATGGTTTCATAATCAGGCCCATGACCAGACATCAAATTCCTCCTGGCCCATAAAGTGGTGTGTCTGTTGTCCATGGCCAGAGGTCTCTCAGCCACAGTTCTTTGTCCGATAGGACTGTAGCACTGGCTCCTGTGTCCAACTTAAAGTTTGTGAGATGGCCTTTAACCAAGATGTCTGCATTTCAGAACCAAAAATCCAGTATCTTTGACCTCACCCAATAAGCTTGGTTGTGTGTTTCCTTGGTATGCTGTCTCGACATCATGAATCCTCTTGGGACCTTCTGTGCGTTTGATGTTTTGGCTTTGCACAGCTTCTCAAAGTGGCCTATTTGGTTACGTTGAAAGCATTGGGCTGAAATTGCCAGACATTGATCACACCTGTGAGGATGCTTTCTTCCATAACAATGGCATGGTCACTATACTGGCCAGTCCTGAGCCTGGAGTGTCCCTGTTTCTGTGCTGTTTCACTAACTGGACAGTGGGGTTTACTTTGTACCATGGTTTACTTTCTCCCCTTAATATGGGCCTGTGCTGTAAAGGGATTTCAGATTGCCTAACTATCTGGATGGCTTTCTCAAGGGTTAGATCTTCCTTCACTTGAAGCATGTATGCCACTCCTACAACTATCCTATCTGCGATTAACTCAGATTTCAGGTCAGTGTATTCACAGCCTTCAGCCATTCTATACAGCTCAGTAATGAAGCAATCGACGGGTTTTAATCCTTTCAAGGATTGTGTTACTTCTGAGGTTAAAATAAGCATTGAATGATTTTAAAATGTCACCAAATTTTGCAGAGGATTCATTGATTCCTTGTCTAGCTATTATATCATCAGCTGCTGGGCCTACCAATTAAAGCAGTGTGTTACTTGTTCAGCTTCTGTCTTTTTATCCAGACCGGCAGGAATCATGTATCTAAAGAGTCTCTTTCTCCAAAGTCCCCAATTTTGTGATTGATCTGAACCTTGGATAAGTCCAAATTAATCCGGAAGAGTGGATTTCTGACCCATGGTTAAAACTTTTAAATTGCAGGTACAGCTTTAAGAATTTCTCAAAAATCCAAGATGGTGCTTCTATATGCGTCTTCACAAAGGGTTTTCCCGTTTTTGCCTGTTTTGGCAGCATCCCACAATAATAATTTTCGCAATCTCAGCATTTGCATTTTCTCAACAATGGCTCCCTGGATCAAATGGTTAGAGTCTTCCCTGCTTTAGTGCATTGTTCTTGGGTCTTGGAAGCATCAAATTCTGGCTTTTGCTTGGTTTTTAAAGCTGCCTACTCAGTCACAATTTAGTTTTAATTAATTATTTTATCTTATTTACTTTGTTCAGAGTGAGTTCAGCCATCATGTATTCAGGTGCCGATTTGGGAATTAGGTTTCTCGGACCGTGATTTAAATGGCAATTTCTGACTACTGCAGTGTTTAACTTTTTCAGGGCTTGTGTTGTCCAGGAATTTTATATTCTTAGCTCACCCCTGCTAGGTCAACTGATTCTATATGTTCTGGGTCTTGAAGCTGGACTTGCACAGGTTTCAATTGAGTGTTCTGCTGCAGTGAGGAATTTAATTTCTGCCTTCAGCTTCCAAGCCTCTCTATGGAGTTTTTCTCTGGCAATTTCCTTCTGCACCTTTGATTCTTAAGCTTTTCTGCAGATCAGAATGCTTCTTTGATTTTTCCTTCAGTTTTCCAGGGTTTTAATTTTCTTCTGCAGTCTCTGCAAGGTTTTGAGTTGTTCCATTCGCTGCCACCACTGTTGTAAGATGTTGGATGTAGTTCGGTAGGTCCTATTAAGGTATTCGTAGTCTTAGGCAGTTCAACAGTAAGTATTTATTAACTACTAGACCCTATTATACATAGCTACAGTAAAGGTCCAAGCTAGGAGCTATCTTCATGTTTGCTTCTACACACAGCTCAGTCCAATACAATACTGATGCCTGGGTGTGGGTCATGTGTTCTCTTATATCACTGTCTGAGTGGTACTGTGCTCAATCCCATGTTAGCCCTTTATGTGCCAGACCCTTATAACTACAGGCACCACAATTGTTCCACAAGATCATTTATGCAATTGGCACACTGACTAAAGTCCTTGATCCAATCCCACTAAAAATGATAAAGGATTTTCCACGTCTTTAGGGAATCCTACCACTGCATAAAGAAATGGCATGGTCCTGTTTTCAATTGGTTAAGTGTTTGTAGTGCTTTTAAAAGATCCATGTTGCGAGCTTAGTGACAGCCTTGGCTGTCCTACATCTGAGCCCAAAGGTGCAGGGTGCAAACCCCAATCTAGAGACAGCCAGCCAGTAAAAACTGAGGG
Source organism: Carcharodon carcharias (assembly GCF_017639515.1). Lineage (NCBI taxonomy): Eukaryota > Metazoa > Chordata > Chondrichthyes > Lamniformes > Lamnidae > Carcharodon > Carcharodon carcharias. The sequence goes on from NC_054477.1 coordinate 41,994,287, forward strand.
CAGTATTTCATGCAGGCAACAGAGATCTCATCTGCCGAGGGCGAGAACCCCGTGTGCCTCATTTGGGGAAGGCCCATCGACATAAGTGCCTCTCTCAGACACTAAAGTGGACAGCAGCAGGCCTCCCCAGAATCAAGGACCATGGTGGAAGAAATCCCACCCCCCAAGAGCTGCCAGCTAATCAGAGGCTGGCAACTGCATATTGCAAACAGTGTCACTGGGGTAGTGGTGATAGCTGCTGGTAATGCAACCACCAGAGACTCAGGATTGCTGAGGGACCCAGGCAACACGTGAGTGCAGATGGGATGGGGATCGTAGGTGGGGGCTGTGATAGAAGGGGGGAGGGGGACTTGGCAGCAAGGGCAGGAGGATGGCTCTCTGTGGGCACCCATTCTTAATGCCAAGTCCTTTGATCAAGTACTACATGCCTTTAATCAAGGGACCGCTCCTGGGCGCCAGCAAGCAACCCCGACAGGATTTGCTTTTCAGGCATCTAGCATGGCAAGCACTCCACCTGTCACTGGCTGATTACCAACCGCAACATGATAAGGCCCTTAAGTGAGCATTAATTGCCAATTCAAGGGCATCAATTGGCAGCAGGGCGGGGAGGCTATCCATAATCCTTCCAAGGCAGAGGCGGGAAGGCAGCAAGGTGCCACTGCACCCAGCAGGATACACACGTTGGTAGGTGTGGGTGAACCCTTCATCATATGGGTTGAGTGAGCCCATAAAACTCTCCTGCCATCTAAGACTATCCGCGTATTGGCTGGTATAAAAATGGCTATAGCTCATACCGTGCCTGTCATAGTATTGACAAGCCTGCAAGTCCTTGGACTGCTTCCTACTATTCTCCAAGAAAGAATGTGAAGGTCTGGAAAACAAACCAAAAGGTCCATAAAAGTTGCAAATATACAGACAGAGACAGAATTATCTAAAGTAATCACATACAGCTGGTCAGGACTTATATTATTTAACAAAAAGCAAACAGTCCTATATAAGCTCCTTAAGTATTGCAAACTTACTGCCTGCTTTTGAGCTCACTCTGGACAAACTATTTACTTTTTAAGTATTTTGGGATGGAAGGAAAGGATTTTTCTTCATCCCATTCCCCAAGATGAGCACCTTGCCTTCCCCATACTCTGTGCTTCTTGCTACAACCTGCTGTTGCTTCCACCCCTGCCCTTGCATCCTTGTCTTCTGAACTCCTTCACCCTTCCTGCCTCTCCACTCATAGTAACCACTCACACCTTTCCCCATACATGAAAACCTCTGTTGCTGCGCTATTCTCAACAGCAAGCTGTGCTCTTTTCCCATTGCTTCATCAAAGCAATGATCTTTGTCAAAGTAATCCCAAACCCAGGAACCTTCCCTTCAAAAATGTTCCCGCAGTTTGGCACCACTATCGCTATCCTTCCACATCTGAAGACTAACCCTCAATATTATCTAAAAATATAACCCTCCCCACTCCAAAGTACTACCAGACATGCAGTTCAGTCTATTGCAAACTTATTTCATTTTGGTCCTCAGTGACTAATTTCTACTGTAGAAGAAAATTCACTAGACCAGCTTCTCTCCGTCTTATAAAAACAAAAAACTGCAGATGCTAGAAATCCAAAACAAAAACCTGGAAAACAATTACCTGGAAAAACTCAGCAGGTCTGGCGGAGAAGAAAAGAGTTGACGTTTTGAGTCCTCATGACCCTTCAGCAGAACTGGGTGAATCCAAGGAGAGGGGTGAAATATAAGCTGGTTTAAGTGGAGGGGGGGATGGGTGGGGGGGTTGGGTGGGGGGAGAGAAGTGGAGGGGGGGTGTGGTTGTAGGGACAAGCAAGCAGTGATAGGAGCAGATAATCAAAAGATGTCACAGACAAAAGAACAAAAGAACACAGAGTTGTTGAATTTGGTGATATTATCTGAACAAATGTGCTAATTAAGAATGGATGGTAGGGCACTCAAGGTACAGCTCTAGTGGGGGTGGGGGGGCATAAAAGATTTAAAAATAATGGAAATAGGTGGGAAAAGAAAAAGAAAAATCTACATAACTTATTTGAAAAAACAAAAGGAAGGAGGAAGAAAGAGAAAGGGGGTGGGGAAGGAGGAGGGATTCAAGATCTAAAGTTGTTGAATTCAATATTCAGTCCAGAAGGCTGTAAAGTGCCTAGTCAGAAGATGAGGTGCTGTTCCTCCAGTTTGCGTTGGGCTTAACTGGAACAATGCAGCAAGCCAAGGACAGACAAATTATTTTGCTTCCAATCTCCACCCTCCATCATTTTCACGTGGTCCATCTCTGACACTTCCCTTCCCTTTCTTGACCTCTCTGTCTCAATCTCTGGTGATAGACTGTCCACTAACATCCATTACAAGCCTACCGACTCCCACAACTACCTCGACTACAGCTACTCACACTCCGCTTCCTGTAAGGACTCCATCCCATTCTCTCAGTTCCTTCGCCTCCGTCGCATCTGTTCTGATGATGCTACCTTCAAAAACAGTTCCTCTGACATGTCCTCCTTCTTCCTTAACTGAGGTTTTCCACCCACGGTTGTTGACAGGGACCTTAACCGTGTCCGGCGCATCTCCCGCGCATCCGCCCTCACGCCTTCTCCTCCCTCCCAGAAACTTGATAGGGTCCCCCTTGTCCTCACTTATCACCCCAACAGCCTCCGCATTCAAAGGATCATCCTCTGCCATTTCCGCCAACTCCAGCATGATGCCACCACCAAACACATTTTCCCTTCACCCCCCTGGCGGCATTCCATCGGGATCGTTCCCTCCGGAACACCCCGGTCCACTCCTCCATCACCCCCTACTCTTCAACCCCCACCTATGGCACCTCCCCATGCCCACGCAAAAGATGCAACACCTGTCCCTTCGCTTCCTCTCTCCTCACCGTCCAAGTGCCCAAACACTCCTTTCAAGTGAAGCAGCATTTCACTTGCATTTCCCCCAACTTAGTCTACTGCATTTGTTGCTCCCAGTGCGGTCTCTTCTACATTGGAGAGACCAAGCATAAACTGGGCGACCACTTTGCAGAACACCTGCGGTCTGTCCACAAGAATGACCCAAACCTCCCTGTCGCTTGCCATTTTAACACTCCATCCTGCTCTCTTGCCCACATATCTGTCCTTGGCTTGCTGCATTGTTCCAGTGAAGCCCAACGCAAACTGGAGGAACAGCGCCTCATCTTCTGACTAGGCACTTTACAGCCTTCCGGACTGAATATTGAATTCAACAACTTTAGATCTTGAACTCACTCCTCCTTCCCCACCCCCTTTCTGTTTCTTCCCCCTTCTTTTTGTTTTTTCCAATAAGTTATGTAGATTTTTCTTTTTCTTTTCCCACCTATTTCCATTATTTTTAAATCTTTTATGCCCCCCCACCCCCACTAGAGCTGTACCTTGAGTGCCCTACCATCCATTCTTAATTAGCACATTTGTTTAGATAATATCACCGACTTCAATACCTCTGTGTTCTTTTGTCTGTGACATCTTTTGATTATCTGCTCCTATCACTGCTTGCTTGTCCCTACAACCACACCCCCCCACCCCCCCACCACCACCTTAAACCAGCTTATATTTCACCCCTATCCTTGGATTCACCCAGTTCTGCTGAAGGGTCATGAGGACTCGAAACGTCAACTCTTTTCTTCTCCACTGATGCTGCCAGACCTGCTGAGTTTTTCCAAGTAATTCTGTTTTTGTTCTCTCCATCTTGCTGCCAACAATATTTCTTCAGCTGGTGTGACTGATAAATGCTTTTTTCTTTATTGCATTTAGCCCAATCTGTATAAACTCCAACTTGTCCAAAATTCCACTATTTTCAACTTATCCCATATTAGGGTCTTTCCACATTGACCTCCATTGGCTCCCTATCCCTTACCTCATTAACTCCAAAATCATCATCATTTTATGCAGATCCATTCAAGGCCTTAACCTAACCTATTCCTGAAACCTCTTTCAATCCTACAAAGCACCCTCTGCTTTTCTGCCCCTGGCTTATTGTTCCACCATAGGTGAAAGAAAGAATTTGCAGCTATGTAAGATTTTATCCCCTTTCTCAGAAACACTCCAAAGCATTTCAGTCACTTGTTTTTTAAGATAAACTTGGTAGCCATTTTGCACATTTTAAGATACAACAAGCAGAAAGTCAAATAAATAGCCAGTTAATTTACTTTTTGTTGATGCTTAATCAGATGTTTAAGGTAAAAATATTGGCCAGGATCTTGGCAGAACTCCCTGCTCTTGTTCAAGTAGCAATGTAGGACCTTAATGTTAACTTCAACCACTGAAACATACATTTACATTTCTTGATGGCATCTCTGAACTGTACTGCAATGAACTGTTGGCCTAGATTATGTACTCAAACTCAGGATTGGAATTTAAACCTAAAACTTCTGACTTGGAGGCAAGAATATTACCAGTTGAGACATGTTAGCATGGTGGCAGGGCCTTCAGCCACTAGAGCCATGGAAAGTTGGGGAAAATTGTAAAAACGTCATTTATGTTTTTCTGTTTTCCCAGCTCTTTTTCCAAAGTTATGGTGGATGAGCAGGAGAACCTCTGTTGAAATTCATGCCCAATGCCCTTCGTCTCTGAAATTCTCTTCCTTAAACCCTTGCTACAACTCTTCCTGCCTTAGAACCTACCTCTTCAGTCAAGCCCTCATTCACCTACTCTAACTCTTCCTAACTTGCTATTCAGTGTCTGATCTGCCATTGGTATGTTTTTGGGTTAAAGGTACTATTTAATCCAAATTGTTGTTGCGCCATCAGAAGTATAGCACATGGCTGAAGCAGACCTCGAACAGGAGAAAAACAGAAAAATCACATGGAGAAACATTTTCACCTGTTAGGGTCATTCAGTTGTAGAAACATTAGCATATCTGTTTATACTGTAAACATGAATGTTGTGTGTCAGCTCAGCCAGTTTCCGGCCTGGTAGCCACATGAAGAATTTACTGTCGTTATGTTCTGCTATTTTACAGCTGAACGAATAATTGGGATTGCCTATTCATGCAGTCCCACATAATTCTCCTGTTCGGTAACCACTGTACAGCGTTGCAATGAAATGCATATGCTCCTTTCCCATTACCATCAAAACCTGAAGGAATTTACAAAATCACCTTCGTTTTCTGCTTGAAAGAAAAGAAGGGAGAAAATAGAGATTAATATTGAAATCCTGACTGCACTTATTCAACTATTTCTATTCCTCTGTGTTGAACCTTATCTTTCAGAGATCTAATACTTCTTGACAATTTGATGACGTTCAAAATAGGTTTGAGACTTTTTTTGTCACATAGCGAACAGCACTGATTGTAAAATACGTGCTTGCTAGCCCTGTCCAGTGTTGATGTCTTGAGAATGTTGCCATGATAAACACAACATAACTTTCAACAAATGACATGATATGCACATTATGATGCCCTCAAGAAGAAAACCTTGAAAGGAATTATGACTGGGTGAGAAAGAAGGGATTATAGAAAGGTTATCAGATCTCTCTGATTTATACTGGTTGTGCAGTAATTCTAGATTTGAAAACTAAGAAGTGGTGCAATAAGTGAACCTTTCTATTGGATGCCCCCAAGGTATTATGAAGTAAGAAATTACCTGTGAAAAGATTGTTGTATTGTGAACCAACCTTCCTTTCAAATTAACTATGGCTTGTGTGAAACATTAGCAATCTAGATTTCATCCAGTCGCACAATGTCACAGCAGAAAGTAACAGCAGGCAGGTACACTGAAACAAATTAGGTAAATTTATTGAAGTGGGCAAGAATAAAATATCAAAACTTCTTACAATGTCATTCTTTGGCTCATACATATATCAAACACATGTCTTTCAATGCAAATGCACTGTACTGCTAATGATGAGCCATCAACTTGTTCTGTTTAAAATAGAAGTCATATGATGGTGTTTTAGAATTGTTTCTACATTGTCAAATGGAAGCATTGGCGTGGTACCAATAATTCTCTTGTAAGTATTGCCAAGTATTTGCAAGCTTTCAAAAAAAATGTTTTCTGGGGTTAATAGAGTTCAATTCATGTATTATTTAGATTCTTCTGGCTCCTGAACACCTCCCACAGCTCTTGTGCTCCCATACTCCCATACATATCAAAGAAGCAGAGAAATAAAGAGCTTATAACTCATTTTTTAAATATTTGAACCTGAGCTTTTGCACTAGAAACTAATTTTATTTATTTAATTAAAAATGATTGGAATGCAGAAATACTGGAGGGCCCTGTCCCAGCGATGCTGTCAAGGCCATTCAGACAGGCCTTACAATCATAACTGGGTACTCTTGCTTCCAAGCAAATCAGCAGTAAAATAGGGACATCTGACCTAATAATAGTGGAAATTATTCATGCTTATTTAATGAGGGGTAAGAGCCTTCAGTTGAAAAATAAAATTGGTGCTTGCAATTTCAAAGCTGCTGGCTGACATAAGTATTATAGTATTAGTACTGCTTGACTGCTTCCACAACCTATCATTATCAAAGTGGGGGTGCTATAACTTTACAGTTTGATTGGCTACTCCAGTATAGATAAAGGGATTAAATGTCTTTGATGTGGGATAATGAATGCAAATGTTTGTTTTTATAAGGATTTATGTCCTTGAATGTATTTAAACGTATTGAATGGGCTTTTGTCAATGAGAATGTATCTTTTATATAGTAAAGTCTTTAATAGATACTTAGAACTTTGTTTTATTTCATCTCATTGTGGCTCCTGAGGTCTGTCCATGGTGGATACTGGGTGAGTTGGCATGGAGAGTGTATGGGCAAAGGATTGTGAGTGGGGGCAAAGGTTGGCATAAGTTAGCATTCAGTTGGCACAGGGGCTATAAGGGGACAAGGGGATGAGTGGGGGGGTCATGGGTGATATGAGTTGGCACTAAGTTGGCATGGGGCTATAAGGGGGCAGGAGGTAGGTAGAGGGGCATAGGTTGACATGTAGGTTATGGGGCCATAGCAGGTTGGTGCAGGGGCACAGGTTGGCATGGAGGGCACTATGGGCCATCAGGGTGGGTAGAGGGGCATAGATTGGCATGGAGAGTATGAGGAACAATGGGCATGGGTAGCATAAGGTGGCATGAGTTGGAATGGATTGGACATGGGAAGTGTGAAAGGTGGTTGAGGGGGTGTAAGGGGTTAGGGCTAGAGGACTTACTGTTTTTATTATAACTGGGATGAGCCTCAGGCCATCGAGTTGAATCTTAACCAGCCCCCCTTTGTACTAGCAGACCCTGTGGCTGCCTCAACACTGTTTCTAGGGGTGGAGGGCCCAACTCCAGATAACACCCACAATCCCGGAACAAAATTCCGGCTGTTCAGGGAAGTTTCTTCAAAGTTGGGTTTGGGAAATTGGAAATCTTCCTGACTCTGGGCACCTAACTCAGGAGCAAAAGTTCGGGCCTGGGCAGAAAGGCAGGTGAGTGGAATGAAAGCAAAATACTGCGTATGCTGGAAATCTGAAATAAAAGTATAAAATGCTGGAAAAGCACAGCAGGTCTGGCAGCATCTGTGAAGAGAGAAACAGAGTTAATGAAACAGAGTTTCAAGTCTGTATGACTCTTCTCCCCAACCCCGCACACCCATTCCCAAAATTCACAAACAGAGCTGTTCTAGTTGACCCATCATGTCAGCCTGTTCCTGCCCCATGGAACTCATTTCTGCCTATCTTGACTCCATTCTCTCTCCCCTTGTCCAGTCTTTTCCCACCTACATTAGCAATTCTGCTGATGCCCTATTTCATATCAACAAATTCCAGTTTCCTGGCCCTAACCGCCTCCTCTTCACCATGGACGTCTAATCCCTCTACACCTCCATCCTCTACCAGGAGCATCAGAGGAGCCTCTGCTTCTTCCTTGAACAGAGGCCCGAACAATCCTCATCCTCCACCTGGCTGAACTTGTTCCTTTACTGAACAATTTCTCCTTTAACTTGTCTCACTTCCTGCAAATAAAAGGTGTGACTATGGGTACCCACATGGGCTCCAGTTACGCCTGTCTTTTTGTGTGATATGTGGAACATTTCTTGTTCCAATCCTAACAGGCCCCCTCCCAGACTCTTTTTTTTGGTACATCAATGAATGTATTGGTGCCGCTTAATGCTTTCGTCTGGACTTGGAAAATTTTATCAATTTTGCTTCCAATTTCCACCCCTCTCTCACCTTCACAAGGTCCATCTCTGGCACTTCCCTTCCCTTCCTTCACCTCTCTGTCTCCATTTCCGGTGATAGACTGCCTACCAATATTCATTACAAGTCCACCGGCTGCCACAGCTACCTTGACTACAGCTCCTCACAATCAGCTTTCTGTAAAGACTCCATCCCATTCTCTTAGTTCCTCCACCTCCATCGCATCTCTTCCAATGATAATACCTTCAAAAATGGTGCTTCTGACATATCTTCCTTTTTCCTTAACCGAGGGCTCCCCCTACTGTGGTTGACAAGGCCCTCAATTGTGTACGATCCATGTCCTGCACCTCTGCCCTCCCAGAATAGGGTCCCCTTTGTCGTCACTTTTCACCCCACCAGCCTCTGCATTCAAAGGATCATCCTCCGCCATTTCTGCCAACTCCAGCATGACCCCAGTTCTGAAGAAGAGTCATACGGACGCAAAATGTTAACCTGTTTCTCTCTCCACAGTTGCTGCCAGACCTGCTGACTTTTTCCAGCATTTTATGTTTTTATATTAAATGAATGGAATAGATAGACAAGTGGCAAATGTAATTTAAATACATTGAAGTATAACTCAGGCATTATGTTCCCAGATGATAAATGAAGAATGGGAGCATAAAGTCACTGGAACTCAACTGAAGGCTGTGAGCATACTATTACCGACAGGAAGGGGTTTAGTTTAAACAGCCCTGATTTCTCCCCTATAAACAGAAAGATGTTTTGCTTTTGATTTCCCACTTCATATGCAGTGACGTATTTCCCAACCCCTCAGTTTTGGTGTGATCCAATTTCTATTAATAACCCCACGGCAAACTTGAGATAGGGTGAACTCAGGGGTTTCATTTATTTGCATGCACTCAAAATGCAGGAGGGGATGTTGCTAGTCCCCTAGGCATTAATACATTAATCAAGGGATAGAGAAAGAAAGATTTACAGGGCAAAGACCACAGAGCAAAGAATAATTGTTTCACATGAGTCCAAAGTCTAAAATTAAAAGTCCAATGGTGAATTCCTTCACAGAGTTCGGCAGGCTGAACTGATGCTGGATAATTCACTTTTTTGGTAGAGTTGACTTCCACACTGAGATAGGGGCACAGAAATGAATTAGTCTTGTGGGCGATGGTATAGAAGTTCAGAAGTTCCAGAAGAAAATGTGTAGATGGGGACCAGGCATTCAGACCTGGACACAGCCCTTTCCTGTGCTGCTGCACAGTAGATGAAAGATGGCCGACTGATTTCCAGTCATACACAGTGATTCCCCTAGCTGGTTTTCCCAGTTAGGGGGATCATGTAATATGATTCCCACTTCTCCACTTTGGCTTTGGCAAAGGCTGCATATTTCTTTGCCTAGGCTCCTGAGATTGTTAATGTTCTAACCGTTAAGAATTTAAAAGAAAAGTTGCAGGGCTCTTTGTCTTAGCAAGTGACTCAGCTCCAGTTGGCCAGGCCTGGCTTATGAAATGTAGATGGCCTTTGTATAATTCCCTTTGAATTTAGTCTCTGTAGCCTAAAGGCATCATTAGCGTCTCTTCAGAGATAACTAGGCAAATTTCTTTGATACTGCCAGATTAGCTCCTATTGTTTGAAGGGCATAGCCATTCAAGGCTTTCGTCATTTTAAAAGGTTTTAACATTGTAGGAATTAGCCATGTTGATATATTTATTATGTTGATATATTTATTTCAAAAATATAGTGTGAGGCCTTAGTCCCATTACAACAGTTGCAGCCTCAGGGAAAAAAATGAACTCTGTTTCATTTTATTATGTGGTCTTATGAGGAAAGTAAAGAAGTATACACGCATCCTCTCATCCACACTGACACTATTCAGGGTAAGAGTTCTGAACTTTCCTCTTTTGGGGATCAGGCATAAGCAGAGCCATTCGTTTCAGATCTCTGCCTGTTCAACTCCTGACTAAGGGCAGAATCATCCCAGATTTGCACTAAGTGTGATAGCGGGCGGGTAAAATGACCTTTTATCCACAGGCTGCAATGGTGGCTTCTCACCCTGTTTCGTCCCAAACCCGCCACATTATTATGCATTCCCAGGAGACAAGTCGTTTCCATCGCGGGGGGGTGGGTGGGGTGCTCTCACCTTGCTTCATCATCCCGGGCACCATAATTAGAGTGCGGCCATGCTCATAACCTCTCAGTGCTTCCAACCCAGAACTGCTACAAGGAAGACATGACCCCGAAAGGCAAGGAGACTGCAGCCCCCAGATTCGCTGACATGTCCCTCGAGAGCCAGTGTAGGCCCGCTGTGATGGCCTCTACTCCAGCTCTGGCCACATGATGTGCAGCAACATCACTAATCCAGCTTGGAAGGCGATGGCAGTGGTGGTCAATGCAAACACCCTGCAAAAGAGGACAACCACCCAGTGCTGCAAGAGGATGAATGATCTCCTTCGTTCCACCAGGGTAAGGCACTCTTCTCATCACTCTCAACTCACACTTACAAACCCATCACATATCCACAGGACCCTCACTCATGGCCAGTTCAAGGGACATCACCATTCACTCTCTCGCACACAACTTCATTGCCCTCATCCCGTTCATGGGACCACTCACCACCCACACATGCCAGGCATACTTATCATCTGGCCTGGCAGGCACCCTACTTACATTCTCTCCACCTCTATTCATGCAGGATACAAGAGGAAGATGTCGCAGATGGGTGGAGGAATGCCTGAAATCAAGTCCTCACAGACATTGAAAAAAGCCATCCAGCAGGCTGATGAGGATCTGGACCATTCCTGTGCTGATGATAAGGTTGGAGGTGCTCTACCAAGTGTGGATCTAGTAGTGCAACATCCATCAGACAACCATGCTGTGAGTGATGTGTCCTGTTTCACAGAACACTGCCATGGACCAATGATCTCTCCTTGCTTTCGCAGGCACATCTGCCAAACAGCCAAGAGAGTCCACGACCCAGGACCTCCAATCAAGCTCCAAAGGAAGCTCAGAGAGGAATCCACTGAAACCCTCCCTCAAGACCTATCACATCGCTCACCCACACCGTCCACCAATGCAGAGGCACACATCTCGGTGGGACCTAGGCGGCAGTAGGGACTTCCCAGGTGTCCAGCACTCAGACAACTGCTGGCGATCAGAAATTTGATGACCGTTAGGTGACAAGCCCCTGGACTCAGTCATACCTCGATTGCTGGAGCTGCAAAGGCAAGCTCAAGAATATCAGGAAGGGATGTTCGCTGCACTCCTTGGATTGTAAGGCATGATGGAGGAGTCCGACTACCTCCAGGCTGAGGTGATCGCACCAGCATGCCAACACACTGAGGTCAACACAGGTAGGGTGGCAGCCATCATGGAGGCCTTGGTACAGGCCGTCGCTCCTTCACTGCTATGCAGGCGGAACTCCATAGCCGATGCCATAACTGGCCTCCAACAGTGTGTAGGCGAGAGGGGTGCGGGGCAGCCTGATCTCACTCTAGCTACCCCTTCTCTCAAGGAGTCAGCCAGGGGCCCTCGGGCGCCCTTTGGGAGGAGGATCAGCAGGTGTACACCCAGGGGTCATCCATCCAGGTGACTAGGGGAGTGTCTGGCCCAACCAAATCCCCTCTTCCTGTGACCTCAGCAGCTCCAGCTCCACAGGCCGAGGAGGGTGCCACTCCCACATAGCAGGACCCCGAAAGCAGGCCAGGGCCCTCCAGGTCTCAGCCCTCCAAAGGATGCCCACCAAGGTCATCACAGACAACAGTCAGCAGGCTGCCTCCACCTCCACTGTGGATGTCTGGGGAGCACCAAGCTACAGCGGCAGTTAGGAAGGTTAAGAAGATGCAGTGCACAGCCTGACCATGGTGTTAATCACTTGTACATAATGTTCACTAATGTAAATAAACTCCCAAAAATGTCTAAAAGCAAAATACTGCAGAAGCTGGAAATCTGAAACAAAAACAGAAAATGCTGGAAAAACTCAGCAGGTCTAACAGCATCTGAGGAACTCTCTGAAGAAAAGCCATAGGGACTCAAAATGTTAACCCTCTTTCTCTCTCCACAAATGCTTTTAGACCTACCGTGTTTTTCCAGCATTTTCTGTTTTTGTCCCAAGAATGTCACCCTGACTATGGCTCCTTGTTCTGATGAGCATTGTTCATGTCACTCAGATGTGAAACCTTTCTACACAAGATAAAGGCAGGTGTCTCAGTCCAGGGCCTCTTCCCTGTGCTTTGTGCAGCCTTCAGACCAAAGTGATGGTCCGGCCTCACATTCCCTTGACATATTAATGATACCTGCACTTCAATGGTGCTTGTCATTGCTGCCAGAATGTTGTGGGCAGGTGTCACAAGAGTTCCACTACTCTCAGCACCTTTAAGGTGGAGTTGGACCCCATCTCTTTAACATCTGTGACCACTGATGATTTGCTCCTGAAGGTCTCAGGTGCTGAAGGCAGACAAAGAATCAGGTGCTTTAAAAATTTCATGGCTGTGTCTCCATGATATGACCCTGATCGCAGAGCGCAAGTGAGGTGCCCTCAGCCAGACAGGAGTCAGATATTCTCAGAGGCTATGTGAAGATCTATGGAGTGTCCTCACTGCATGTCGTCATCATCCTCCTGCAATCGAGTGACTATTACGGCCTCTTTTTCAATTCATTCACAGGATGTGCCCAGCATTTATTGCCCATCCCTAGTTGCCCATGAGAAGGTGGTGGGGAGATGCCTTCTTGAACTGCTGCAGTCCATGTGGTGTAAGTACACCCACAGTGCTGTCAGGGAGGGAGTTCCAGGATTTTAACCCAGCAATGGTGAAGGAACGGCAATATATTTTCAAGTCAGGATGGTGAGTGACTTGGAGAGGAACTTCCAGGTGGTGGTGTTCCCATTTATCTGCTGCCCTTGTCATTCTAGATGGTAGTGGTCATAGGTTTGGAAGGTGCTGTCTAAGGAGCCTTGATGAATTCCTGCAGTGCATCTTGTAGGTGGTACACACTTTTGCTACTGTGCGTCCGTGGTAGAGGGAGTGAATGTTTGTGGGTGTGTTGCCAGTCAGGTGGGCTGTTTTGTCCTAGACAGTGTCAAGCTTCTTGAGTGTCTCAGTGACAGGAGCATTATCACAGAGGTTATATGCACTGCCAAAAGCCAGGCTGGAGTCAAACATTCAAAAATGCAATGTGAGGATCCATGGTGCCTCTTCACTGCATGTCGTCCTCATCCTGGACAAATCTAGCAGCTATGAGGGTTCCCCGAGTGTGCCTGTCAATGAGGCCAGTGCGAGGCCTCATTGCCATCATCATCGCCTTCAAGGACCTCCTCACCTTCATCACCGTCGATGTCCTCCTCATTGGGGACCTCCAGCTCCTGCATCTCCTACTCAGCCAGCTCCTCTCTCCTTTGCTGTACAAGGTTGGAAAAGGAGCAGCAGGTGATTAAGATATATGACATCCTCTGTGGACTACGTTGCAGGGCTCCACCAGACCGATCCAGGCATCAGAGCCTCATTTTCAACATCCTGATGGTTTGCTCCATCAAATTGCAAGTTGTAGCATGAGCCTTATTATACCTTCGCTTTGTTGCAGTCTGAGGCTGCCGCATGAGTGTCATCAGCTCCGTCCTCTGTGGGTAGCTTTTGTCCCCGAGGAGCTACCCTGGAAGATGTGGACCCTGGAAGATGTCAGGGATTGGTAACTGACTGAAAATGTATGAGTTGTGGACACTCCCTGGAAACCATGCACAGACCTGCAGGATGTGTTTGTGGTGGTTGCACACTAACTGCACATTCAGTGATATTGTTGACCCCTTTTTGCAACGGAGATCTGAGCATTTGATCGCACCCCACACCTGTGGGAAACCTGAGATCTGGGCAAATCCAAGCGCTCTTGCATCCTGGCTCTCTTGGTCCCAGGCGAAATGCACAAAGTTGTGTGCCCTGCAAAGTTGGCATCCATGACCTCATGGGCACATTTGTGGGTGGAGGCTTGTGATGCCCCACAGAGGTCATCTTTGGAGCCCTGAAAGGAGCCACTGATGTAATAATTGAGCATTGTGGTCACTGGCAGTGGATTCTCTCCATGTCCACATGGTGCAAAATCCTGCAGTAGCTGGCAAATATGACCAACCAGTTTCCTAGACATGCGCAGTCTTCGGCAACGCTCGTTGTCGGTCATCTACAGGAATGAAAGACGATGTCGAAAGAACCTGGTTCAAGTTAGGCACCGTCCAATGACGGCTCGCCGTGGCTATTCTGCGGCATGTGCGTGAGCCCCAGCTGCCTCTTCTTCCTGAGGGTGCTGCTCCTCCCTTTGCACTGCCTAGTGCCCCTCTCGTTCTCTTCTCCGTCATCTCCACTCTCTGTAAGCCAGGAGGCATAGAGCTAGTTCACCTGGCTCCATACTCTCGATGTACTCCTCCTGCAGGATGAAAGAGAGACGCATGGGTTAGCTCCGGTATATTAAGAACCGCTCTTGGTTAAGTCTGAAGGACCCTTAACACACCCCGGAGAGTGCGCTGCATGGCTGCCCAATCCACCCTCCTCCGCCCCGCTCCACCTAACCGATTGCTAACACCTTTGCCCACTGGACTGCATAGCTCAGGTGTAGCTGTTCTCCTAAGCCAGTGACTGCTCAATGGCCAGCTTTCACAAGGAGATTGTACAATGTGCCCCATCATCCAGCTGTTCTATAGTCCACTAAAACACTCATTAGTTTGCAGTCTGTGCCCGAGAGGTGAAAGGCTCTGGAGCATTTGGTGGCACTTTGATGCCAAAGTGTTGCTTTAGTGGGCAGATAAGTTAGACTTCAATTATATCAATGGCTGCGCTTGAATTGTCTCAGTTGCAAAGAAATGGTCACATTGTATAAGGTGTCCCTAATCCATGGCCACTTCCCTCCCCCCTGCCCCACTTCCAACATGCCTCAACCGCAGTGCAGCTCTTGCCCCACTTACAACACGTCTCAACTACAGGGAAGCTCTTGCCCCCTCCCCGGGCAAGTCGCCTCAACCTTGACGTCCAACAGGTGTCCTCGCAAGAACTGTGCAACATTACTGTGCATTCACCACTGCGTTCCCCTCAACGTGCAGACCGCCAAGTGCCTTATATATGCTGTTGTGAAACATGTCAGCATGCAATCACACTGACATGGGCGAACGATCCAGCAGATCATGGACGGCGGTGGGGTAGCAGTTGATTTCAAAGGGCTGGCCTTATAAGGATATGCAGATGTATTACAATGAGGTTTTCCAACATCCAATGGTGGGAAAAGAGGCCCGCTCATGCCGCCGAGCATGCCTGACACCAGCGGGCAGCAAACATTCCGCCCTAAGTGTCCTCTAAAGAATCTGGTGGTTTGACAGGGTGGTTAGCACTCAGGGGGTGAGTGATGGTCAAGCTGTTCTGTGTTATTCACAGGAAAATGCTGGGCATCTCACTCTGGGAGTGCCAGACCCTTGGATCATATGGCTGAGCTGCTCTTCTCCAGATTAGTTCCTGCCTGTCCAGCTTGGCAACCAGTGGGCTCAGCTATTCAAACCCGGGAACTGTGGTTAGGCTTATTGTCAGGAGCTTGGGGTGTTTAAAGGGGATAGTGGCTTCTTTAGGGTATTCAGTTCAGTGTCCAGCTGAGGCACCAGAACGACTTTGTGGGGGGGTGCTCTAGTGTCTGTTGCTCGGGGCTTTAAGTTGACACAGCATCAGGCAGGGAGCCCACTCCTGAATCTGGACCAGGCTTACTGGGCCCAGATGATAGGAAGATGACCTTCAGGGAGGGGCCTTTCCCACATCCATAGCAGGTGGGGCTACAGTGCTGTAGCCTGGTGGGTTGTTATGGATCATTTTAACTGCAGGAGTATTTTTTTTTGAAAAATATACTTTATTCATAAAATTTCTGGAAGAACATTCCAAAACATTTCAAAATCACAATCACAAAAGTATAATCAGATTCAACTTTTACACATGGATCACAAGGTGCATTGTTGCAATCAATGAATATTACAATCATTTCAATATGGTCAATGCAGACAATCAGTCAATAGTATTGGAGTTATCAACATACATCATGTCTGAGGTGCTTCAATACAATTATAATACAATTAGTATTCACTGCAGACATTCATTTTAGCTGTACAGCCCGAGGGGCTCTCAACAGTTCCCAGCCCCTCGGTACACTGTGGCAGAAAGGTCTTAGACAGCGACCTTTCCCCATTGCGCCTTTGCGGCAGCTGCCCCAAGCTTTAGTGCGTCCCTCAGCATGTAGTCCTGGACTTTGGAGTGTGCCAGTCTGCAACACTCGGTCAGGAACAACTCTTTACGCTGGAAGACCAACAAGTTTCGAGCAGACCAAAGACGGCCTTTCACCGAGTTGATGATCCTCCAGCTGCAGTTGATGTTTGTCTCGGTGTGTGTCCCTGGGAACAGCCCGTAGAGCACAGAGTCCTGTGCCACAGAACTGCTTGGGATGAACCTCGACACAAACCACTGCATCTCTCTCCAGACCTTCTTTGCAAAGGCATAATCCACAAGGAGGTGAACAACGGTCTCGTCCCCACCACAGCCACCTCGAGGTCAACGTGCAGAGGGGGTGAGACCCCTGGCATGTTGGAAGGATCTGACAGGGAGGGCCTTTCTTACCACCAGCCAAGCTATGTCTTGGTGCTTGTTGGAAAGATCTAGCAATGAGGCATTCTGCCAAATGACTTTGACAGTCTGCTCGGGGAACCATCCCACAGGATCCGCCCTCTCCTTTTCCCGCAGGGCCTCCAAGACATTACGTGCCGACCACTGCCTGATGGACTTGTGGTCAAAGGTGTTTCTCTGAATAAATTTTTCCACAATGGACAGGTGGTATGAAATGGTTCAATCACTTGGAGCATTCCGTGGCAGCATGGCCAGACCCATCCTTCGCAACACCAGCCCTGTCAGGCCGTCTTGCGATTCTGCCTTAAGGTGGGTGAGTATGGAGTCCAATCTGGTTGGGATCTCTCTGCTGCTCACTTGGGTGGTAAGGTCTGTATCTTTTGGGGCACAGCTTCCCTCTGATGGGTGGTCAGCTCTTGCTGTGCCTCCTGGTGGTTTTTCAACTAAGTGAGGAAGTACCATCATTCTCTCTGGGCCAATTTGGGAACTTTCCTGGTCCCCGTTTAAATTCGCCAGAAAGCTATTGGCAGACCAATCAATGGCTTCCTCGCTGGGATCTTTGGCTTTGCCTTCTCCTAACTTGTTCCATGTCCCCTGGAATGCCACTACCCTCAAGTGACGGTGCAGTTGCAGTTGCACTCCTTTGCAGCTTTTTGACAGGGTGAGGCATCTCACTCCCTATCCGCTCATCTGTTTGGGGACTCACTGTGCCCCTATTTAATGTGGGAAGAAAGTTTCCACTAGCCATACTTCAGGCAAGTCCTTAACCTTTTCCTTTCCTAGTTTAAAAGTTTGCCATCCTTCAGGCACTTTGACTATGTGGGGCATCTCCCTCACTATCTCATTCTCTGCTTTAGGACTTCTCTAGTCCCTGTTTAATTTGGGGATACTCTGTAGATCTATTTTAGATTCTAGTGGCCTTTCATAGTATCACAGTATCTTTACAGTGCAGAAGGAGGCCATGCGGTCCATCAAGTCTGCACTGGCTCTCTGAAACGGCATTCCACTTAGTCCCACTCCCCTGCCTTATCTCCATAACCTTGCATGTTCTCTCTTTTCAGATAGCAATGCAATTCCCTTTTGAAGACATCAATTGAACCTGCCTCCACCACCCTTTCAGGAAGTTTGTTCCAGACTCCAACTACCCTCTGGGTGAAAAAATGTTTCATCACATCACATTTACTCTTTTTGCCAATTATTTTGAATCTGTGCCCTCTAGTTCTTGATGTTCTCTTGAGTGGGAACAGTTTCTCACTCTTTACCCTGTCCATACTGCTCAGGATCTTGAATACCTCTATCAAGTCTCCTCTCAGCCTTCTTTTCTCCAAGAAAAACAGCCCCAACCTTTCCAATCTCAAAGATACAGTTCTTCATCCCAGGAATCATTCTGTACTCTCTCCAATACCTTCACATCCTTCCTCATGTATGGTGCCGAGAACTGGACACAGTACCCCAGATGAGGCCTAACTAGTGTCTTATACAAGTTTAACACGACCTCCTTACTCTTGTACTCAATGCCCCTATTTATAAAGCCTAAGATACTATATGCTTTACGAACTGCTCTCTCAACATGCCCTGCCATCTTCAATGACCTATGTACATATACACTGAGGTCCCTCTGTTCCTGCACCTCCCTTAGAGGCTCTCCCTTTATTTTATACTGTCTCACCGTATCTTTCCTGCCAAAACGAATCACCTCATACTTCTCTGAATTGAACTTCATCTGCCCAAATCTGCCCTGACCACTAACATGTCTATGTCCTTTTGAAGTTCAAGACTAATCCCATCATGGCTGACAACATTTCCAATCTCCATATCTTCAAATTTTGAAATCATGCCTTGCACACCACAGTCTAGGTTATTAATATATATCAGGAAGAGCAAGGGTCCCAACACTGAGGAACTCCACCACAAACCTTCCACCAATCTGAAAAACAGCCATTTATCACTACTCTCTGTTTCCTGTCACTCAACCATTTCTTACCCATGTGCCTACTTTCTCTTTTATTCCATGACCTAGAATTGTGCTCACAAGTCTGTTGTATGGCACCATGTCAAATGCCTTTTGAAAATCCATATACACCACATCAACAGTGTTTCCTTTATCAGCCTTCTCTGCTATCAAAAAATTCCAGCAAGTTAGTTAAACATGATTTTCCATGATGAACTCATGCTGGCTTTCCTTACTTATCCTGCACTTGTCTAAGTGATTATTGATTTTATCCCATGCTATAGTTTCCAGAAGTTTCCCTACCATTGAGGTCAAACTGACTGGCATGAAGTTGCTAGCTTTATCCTTGCACCCTTTTTTGAACAAGTGTGTAACATTTGCAGTTCTCCAGACGTCTGGCACCTCCCCTGTGTGTAAGGAAGACTGGAAGATTAGCACTAGTGTCTCTGCAATTTCCACATTCACTTCCCTCAATACCCTTGGATACATCTTACCCGATCCTGGTACCTTATTTATTTTATAGATGCACAGAGTCATAGAGGTCTACAGCACAGAAAAAGGTCCTTCGGCCAATCGAGTCTGCACCGGTCAAACAAGTACCTAAGTATCCTAATCCCATTTTCTAGCACTAGGCCCATAGCCTTGTATGCCATGGCACCACAAATGCACATCCAAATACTTTTTAAATGTTATGAGGGTTTCTGCCTCTACCACCCTTTCAGGCAGAGTTCCAGATTCCCGCCACCCTTTGGGTAAAAAAATTATTCCTCACATCCTCTCTAAACCTCCTGCCCCTTATCTTAAACCCATGCCCCCTGGTTACTGATCCCTCCACCAAGGGGAAAAGTTCCAATGCCCCTCATACTTTTATACACCTTTTTAAGTAAAGGTAGCCTTTCCAACGTCTCTTTCCTCTTGATTGTAAGTTCTTCTAGCGTACGAGTTACCTCCTCTCTCACCTCAGCGTGAGTTCTTCCTTTGTTAAGACAGATGATATTTCTCCAGCCCCCACATGCAAGTCCCCTTTTTTGTCCCTTAATGGCCCTACTCTTTTTTGTAACCAACCTTTTATTATTTAGATGCTTATAGAAGACCTTAGGATTCCCTTCTACATTCGCTGCCAGCCTCTTTTCATGTTCTCTCCTTGCTTTTCTTATTAGTTTCTTCACTTCCCCTCTGGTCCCGCTATATTCAGTCTAATTCTCCATTGTATTTTCTACCTGATATCTGTCATATGCGCACTTCTTCCTTTCCATGTTTGCCTCTATCTCTCGTCATTCCCCTTCAAGGGAATATACCTTGACATTGCTTGTGATCCTTTATCTTTGAAGGTGGCCCATTGTTCAGCCACTGTCTTTTCTTCCAATATTTGATTCCAACTCACTCAACTCACTTGTATTCTTATCCCATCGAAGTTGGCTCTCCCCCAGTTAATTATCCATGCTCTGGATTGTTCTCTGTCCTTTTCCATGATTAACCAAACCTTACAATACAATGGTCACTGTCCCCTAGAGGCTTTCCCATGGATATTTGATCTGTTTGGGCCAATGTATTCCCCAGAACAGGTCCAAAAGTGCACGTCCTCTCGTTGGACTGGAAGCATACTGCTGTAGAAAATTATCTTGAACACATTCCAAGAACTCTCGCCCGTCTTGTCCTTTTGTACTATCCCTATCCCAGACTATATTTTGGTGATTAAAGCCCCCCCATTATGATTACTCTATAACTCGTTCATCTCTCCGTAATTTCTTTGCAAATTTGTTTCTCCACGAGTTGGTGGTCTATATACTTCACCAATCAATGTTATTACATCTTTCCCATTCATTACCTTAACTAGAGAGACTCTGTCTTTGACCCCTCTGGAACATCCTCTCGATCCAGTATTGTAATGCTGTCTGTAACCAATATTGCCACTCCCCCCTCACTTTTCTTCCTTTCCTGTCTCTCCTATACACCTTGTACCCAGGAACATTTAACACCCAGTCCTGCCCTTCTTTAAGTCAGGTCTCTGATGTAGCAATAATATCATAATTCCATTTGTCAACCTGTGCCTGCAGCTCACCAATCTTATTAATCACACTCCATGCATTCACATCATGCGCATTAGCCCTGATTTAGGCTTTTTTACTTTCCCGCTTATCTGACTCCACCTAATGACTTATTATTGTCTCCTCTAATTCTATTAAACTCTCCAAGTATTCCATCTATCTTGATGCAACTCTCTGATATATCCTTGTTATCAGTTGGTACTTCACTACTTCCCACTGACAGTTTTTCTCCTCTGCACTCTGAATTTCCCCCCAGGTTCCCATCCCCCTGCCAATCTAGTTTAAACCCTCCCCAACAGCACTAGCAAACCTCCCCTCGAGGACACCAGTCCCAGTCCTATTAAGGTGTGACCTGTCCTTTTTTTTAACAGGTCCCACCTGCCCGAGAACTGATCCCAATGCCTCAAAAATCTAAAGCTCTCCCTCCTACTCCATTTCTCCAGTCATGTGTTGAACTGCTTAATCTTCCTATTCTTATGTTCACTAGCACGTGGCACTGGGAGTAACCCTGAGATTATGGTTCTTGAGGTCCTGCTTTTTAATTCCCTTCCTAACTCCTTAAAATCTTCTTTCAAGACCTCATCCCCTTTCCTATCTATGTCATTGGTCCCAATGTGGACCATGACCTCTGGCTGTTCGCTCTCCCACAAAAGAATGTCCTGCAGCCACCCTGTGACATCCTTAACCCTAGCACCAGGGAGGCAGCATACCATCCTGGGGTCACGCTATGGCCGCAGAAATGCCTGTCTGCTCGCCAAATTATGGAATCCCTTACTACTGTAGCACTTCCACTCTTCCTCCTCCCCTCCTGTGCAGCTGAGCCACCTATGGTGCCACAGATTTGGCTCTTTCTAGTCCTCTGAGGAACCATCTCACTCACCAGTATCCAAAATGGAAAAGTGATTAGAGAGTAAGATAGTCTCAGGGGATTCCTGTGCTACCTGCCTGTTTCTCTTAGATACTCTGGCGGTCACCCATTCCCTCTCTTCCTGTGTACTTTTTAGCTGCAGTGTGACCACCTCTCTCAATGTGCTTCCACATAATCATCAGCCTTGTGGATGCACCACAGTGACTCCAGCCGCCACTCAAGCTCTGCAACTCAGAGCTCAAGTTTCTGCAGCTGGTGACGCTTCCTGCAGATGTAGTCATCGAGGGCACTTTGTGCCTGCACAACTTCCCACAGCCCTAATTTCTGCTTTCACCACACATCCATATCCAGACAGGTGGTTTGGTTTTTATTTCCCCATTTATAAGTGGTGGCATATGTCCCAACCCCTCAGTTTTGGTGTGATCCCATTTCTATTAATAATCCGAGATAGGATAAACTCAGAGGGTTAGTTTATTTGCACACATTCAAAATACATTCAAAATGTAGCTATGTTGCTACATAGCCCTCTATTCATTCACGCATTCCCTATGAATTCGGTCTCTGCAGCCCACAGGGGCCATTAGCGTCTCTTCAGAGATAACTAGGCGCAAATTTCTTTGATATTGCCGGATTAGCTCCGATTGCTTGAAGGTCACAGCCAGAAATGGCTTCCATCATTTTAAAAGGTCATTGTCCAGTTTTAGAATTTAGGAATTAGCCATGCTAATATATGTACATATATATGTTTCATAAAACTATAGGCCGGGGTTTTCCTGTCCCATCATGGCAAGACCCGCTGCAGGGGATGCGGTGGGCTAGCCAAAAGCCCATTGACTTTCAGCAGGACCAGATGATCCCAGTAGTGGGAGGGACTGGAAAATCCCACCCATAGTGTGAGGCTTTACAATACAAAGACTTAGGGTGCAAATAATGATTTTTATTTAAAATGCAAGTGGTAGAGAAAGACATAAACAGGGCATTACATTTCATGTTTTATAAATAAGGGCATGGCATACAATAGCAAAGAGATATTTATTTTGTACAAGGCACCGGTTAGGCTCCAGTTCAAGTATTATCTATAGCTTTGAACCAACCATTATGGAAGGAAAATTGTAGAGAGTGTACTGTGTAGATTATCCAGGAATGTGCCAGGGATTAGAATTTTAGCCATGAGGAGATATTGGGACTGTCTCCACTAAAGCAAAGGAGCCTAAAAGAATGTTTAATAGAGATTATTAAAAGTAAGATTTTAATAGAATGAATAGGAAAGACTATTACTTCTGTTTTGGGAGTTGTTGACAAAGGAAGAGTAAAAAGAGAGCCTAAAACAATTGTTGCAGAGTTGACTGCTTTGCCACAAAAAGCACTTGAGGCCGAAATAATTATATCTTACATCAGAGTATAGGGAGTTAGTAGATATTTTTGGATTGCTCTAATTAAGAGCCAACATGGATATGATGGGTGTATTATAAATCTTCCCCTACTTCAAGGAATAAACATAATATATAATGAAAGCTTTAAGGTTGTATAAAGACTTGACATTTGCAAGCTGTAGATGTGTACCAGGTTGACAGATTATGTGACATCTGCTTGTTACACAACACTGTTAGTTCATCTCATCTTGCTAGATTCCTTAAAGGGAACTACTGTTTCTTGCATTTGATTTCAGATATAGTGCTCAATGTTCAATCTGACTTTCATCATCTGTTAGTCATGGAAAAAACAGTCTTCTGGGGCATGTGCCATGGAGTGCCAATAGGTGGCATGCTTTCTTGCACCCACCTCAGGCATTAGCAGGTTCATTTTCCGAGGAAACATGGGATCCATAACAGTGTCAAACCATAACTTGCCCATAGACTACATCTTGTGCCTTGACATGGATTTGTCATTGCCTTTCCTATAGCCTGCTATTTCTTTCCCTTTGGAAAGATTGGCATATATTTATAATTTATTTTCAGCCTTTATAAAGGCCAGAGGAATTTTTGACTGCCTCCATAGGCCCATACAGCCACTTCTCTTTAAGTAGCCACATTCCTTGAAACATTCAGAGCTATAAGCTTCCAATGCAGCGAGTCTGCTGACAGAACACTTTCTGCATACAATTTAAGTTATTCAGCAAGTATGCAATAATATCAACAACTTGCATTTATATAATATTTTTAATCATAGGATCATAGAATCATAGAATGACTACATTACAGATGGCCATTTGGCCTGACATATCTGTGCTGGCTCTCTGCAGGAACAAATCACCTAGTGCCACTCCACCACCTTCTCCCCATTTTCCTGTATATTGTTCCTTTTCAAATAATAATCCAATTCCCTCTTGAATGGCTCAATTGAACCTGCCTCCATCACACTTTCAGGCAGTGCATTCCAGATCCTAGCCACTGACTATGTGAAAAAGGTTTTCCTGATGTCGCCATTGCTTCTTTTAACAATTATCTTAAATTACAGTTGGACATTGATAAATTTGCAGAATGGACAAATAATTGGGAAATGAAGTTCAACGTAGTTATGTGAGGTAGTACATTTTGGTAGGAAGAATAGGGAGGTCACTTATTACTTGGATGTAGTAAGATGCACTGAAGTGCTTTGCAGGGGCATTATCAGATAAAATTTGACACTGAACCGCATGAGATATTAGGACAAGAGATGGGTTTTAGAGAGCATTTTAAAGGAGGAGAGGGTAGTAGAAAGGTGGAGAGGTTTACTGAGGGAATTCCAGAAATTAGGGCCTAGGCAGCTGAAGGCACCGCTGCTAATAATGGGGTGAAGGAAGCTAGAGATACACAAAAATTCAGAATTAGAGAAATGCAGACTTCTCAGAGGATTGTAGGACTGGAAAAGGTTACAGATATGGTGAGAATCAGGGCCAGGAGGATTTGAACATTAAAATTATTTAGATAGTCAATCCCACTGAAGCAATTGATATCAGCAGGTCACTCCAGAAACCAGGTGTGAACCAGGCAATGCAGAGAGTGCAAGTATTTTTGCCCGATAATTAGACAATCAACCTTATTAAATAATCTTCTGGTGCTGTTAGGTAGATGGAAACATGGCAGGCTGAACTTTGCAGCTCCTAAAGGCAGTATTACTGGCTCCAATAGCTAGGGGACCACGTGTATTCCTTTGTCTGGGTCCTTTAGATTGTTAATGTTCTGATCATTTGGGCAGACTATTGCCATCAGCGTGCGTGGGTGGGCCCGACATGCCGACGCGTAAAATGACACGCGATAACATCGGGCATGCATCCTGACGTCATTGTGCGTCATTTCGACATTTCATTCAGCAGGCATGCGCCGGAGGCAGCTGCCTGCCCACTGAACTGTCAACAGCCTATTTAGGCCATTAACAAAGCAATTAAACTTGTTAACAATGCTGTCTGTCCAATCTTAATGTTGGCAGGCAGGCGAAGAGCCCAAGCAGCCTTCACATTTTTCAGGAAACCTCATCCATGGGCCGGATGAGGTTTCCTGAAGGGTTAAATAAATTTTCAAAACTTCACAAACATATCCCAGCTCATGTGACATTGTCACATGATGGGACATGCTTAAATAATTTTTTCCTTTCTTTATTAAAAACTTTTATAATCCATTCAATCTCCCTGAGACAGTTCTGTGCCTCAGGGAGATTGCTGCGTGAAAGAGCACAGATCCCAACTCTCCCTCTTCCCCCCCGCCTGCACAGGTAGCTCTGAGCATTACCAGCCACGTGTTACACTCGGCAGGTCTTAATTGGCCCGCCTGTGTAAAACAGCGGCCGCAGCTGGTCGCGGGCGGCGATCGGCTCTGCGCCCACCCACGCCCACTCCGAACAGCCTGCCTGCCATAGGAAAAATTCACCCCATTATGTCTTAAAGGGAGGCTGCAGGGTCCTTTGTTCTCGTGTACGAACCGGTTGGCTAGGTCTGGCTTATGAAATGTTGATGGCCTTTGGATTGTTCTCTTTGAATTTGGTCTCTGTAGCCCACAGGGTGTCATTATGGTCTCTGCAGAGATAATGAGGTGTCAGTTGCTAAAAACTGCCAAGCTGGTATTGTTCAAGGGTCACAGACAGGCATACCTTCAGCCGTTTTAAAAAGTTATTGTCCAGTTGTTAACATTTTAGAAATTAGCCATAAGGAAATCTACATATATATTTTATAAAAACATAAAGCATGAAGTCTTAGCTTCCTGACAGTTGCATTTTTGTAGCAACTTATCGCATCTCTTAGAAGTACCACAAAGTGCTCCACCTATGATAATTTACTCTGAATGCAGGAGGTAGAGTAAATATTGTTACATACATCACATTGGCCCCAGTTAAGCAACAATTCAATTTTAAAATTCTTGTCCCTGTTTTCCAATCCCTTCATAGCCTCACCACTCCATATCACTGTAATATACTCCAGCCCTACAACACTCCAATGGCTGTACTCCCTCCATTGACAGCCTTGCCATCAGCACCTAAGGCTCTAAGCTCTGAAATTCCCTCATAGCCCTCTCTGCCTCTCTTTCTTGCTTTATAAATCTTTTGTGAAGCGTCTTGGAATGTTTAACTACATTGAAAGGGCTATATATAAATATAAGCTGCTATGAGATGAATAGCCAGAAACTTTTAGTTGAGGGTAAAATATTGCTGGGATGTTAGAAGAACTTCCTTGTTTTCAATTATCACCTTGGTTGTTTAAAATCCATTTGAATCACTGGAATCAGAAGTGTCCTCAGTTAACATCACAACCAAAGGACAGGACCATGTAGCATTTGCTTAATACTGCACTATGGCGCCAATTTACTTAATTCCTAGAACAGGGATTCAATCCTCACTCCGGTGACACAGAGATGAGAATTCTGTGGTTTGAGCTAAACTGACACCAGGGACAGATTTTTGTGGGCACCACTGACAGTTGCTGATGGGGGCACACAATATTATCCAGGTGGCCTTCCTGCTCCCTCCCAGCCACCCCAACCTGTCTGCAATTTTAACAGAGCTGGGGTGGAGGGGAGAATGGGCAAGGTCTAGGGTCGCCCGCCTGTCCTCGCCTTAATTAAGGCCCTTAAATGGCCAATCAATGACCACTTAAGGACCACTTCCCATCCCGGCGTCAATTTTGAGACAGGTGGAAGGAGTTCAGGGAAAGGAGGAAGCTTGGCAGGCCACCCTGCTCGGGCCTTGGGCAGGAAAGTGTAGGGGTGTGGGGGGCGCTTCCATCACTGGTCCCTTTTCAAATAGAGTGTCCTGCCTCCCTCCCAAACTCTGTCCCACCTGGGATGCTCCCTCCCTGCCTGGCCTGCCTATCAGAACCCCCAATCACTTCTCACCACTACCCCTGCTACCCCCAACCCCTCACCCCAGGCCTTCTCTCCCCTCCCTTACCCTCTTCAAGACCCTGGACTTACCTGGTCATGTGGGATCAGGCTGGTGGAACTGTTGTACTCCCAGCAGTGGCACCACTCCCAGTGGTACTGCTGAAACTACAGGGCTTCTGGCCAATCAGATTGGCCAACGATTTTCTGAGACACGACTTCCTCCCAAGTGAGGGGTAGAAGTCCCGCCTCCAGCCAATTAACGTTCCGAAGAAGGTTAAATGGCTGAGAGACTGCCGTGATCAGTGAGGATGTGTTCCCCGCCAACTCTTTGGTAGCGGAGTGGGAAACGCCACCATCCATTTAATTCTGCCCCAGATAACAGCATTTTATAAGAGCACACCAATGTGACTCCACGAAAGGCAAAAGGTCATTCCTCCCTTCCTCCATGGGTTAAATTTTATGGGAGTTGGGAGCAGACTACTCATTCCCCCGGAAGGTTCTTAATGGACCAACTTTTAAAAAGCCAGCCCCAAAGCAAAAGTACACAGGGGGTGGGCTAAACTGGCTCAGGGTCAGACTTCTGCCCTTCAGTGGACAGGAAGTCCCGTCCTCAAGAACTCAGTAGTGAGTGCTGCTGAGACTGCAAGAAGGTGCATAAAGGTGACCAGAGACAGGTAAGTCCTGGGCTTTTAGGGCAGGGAGGGATTGGAAAGCCTAGGGAGAGAGAGGTAGGGAGCTTGGTTTTGGAGGACAGGCGGCAAGGAACGAAGTGAGAGTTCACTTCTTGTGGGGATACCCCGATACTCATGTTTGTTAGGTTGCATTACCCGTAGTGTGTACTGCTTAGACACTGTTATGCAGTTACCAAGAAGTCTTTATTAACATTACTCAACTATGTACATATTTGCAGTACAGGGTACAGGTATGGAGATATACCATAGCATATCCTTACATGTTGCTACCTAGCTTTACACTGCTGACCTAAGCTCTAGGCCAGGTACCCTCTTACATCATTGGTAGGCAGTACAGTACGCAGTTCCAGATTAACTCTTTATGTACTGGATCCTTCTACTACAGTGCCCAGGGCACTCCCCTATTGATGTGCCCCCACCAGCCCCCTCACTTACCCGCCTTTTCAAAGAAGCCCTTACAAAAACAGCCTTTGCACTCTGGCCTGCATGTCACTGCCCAGTATTTTATGCCAGTGGAGGTGGATTGAGGCCCTTAATTACCAATTAATTGGGCAGTTAAAGGCCTCAATCAGCCTCAGGCATGATGCCTAGTGGGCAGCTTCCCAACACTGCCCCTCCCACTCTATTATTGCGCACAGGTTGGTGGTGGGTGGGAAGGAGGTGGGCTGGACACTTGACATATTTTACATGCCCCCCTCGCCAACAACATGCCTTAAAATCTAGCGCCATGTGTACATTCTCTTTTTCTCTGAGATCTCCTTCCTGCCCCTGCCTTTGAGTTTCTTCCTTGACTCTCTGAGTTCCCTTCTGCCCTGTCTGCAACCTCAGTAAGGAAATCTTTCCTGTTTCCTTGGCCTTCTTATCTTTGACACTAGGCAGATCACTGTGGACTATTCCTCCTTTAGCTCCTGCATGGAGAAACATGTGCAGGGTTCATAAATTTTATCCCCACAGTACTTTGTTCCGTCTCACTGCAGGAGCAGAAGCAGGAGTGGGAGTAGCCAATTTTGTGGTAGCAGGAAATAAAAGTAAAGGACTGAGAGAGAACTCCCACTATGGCAAATGAGTGGAGGGGTGGGGACAAGAAGAGAGGAAGAAAGAGATTAGAGTCACACATCAGCTGCCAAAATTGTTTGGGAAAGATCACAGTTACAATGGTGGGTGGAGAATTGATATGCAATAATCATAGTAACTATTTTGGGCGTATTTACAGTCCAAAAGCATTTGCCTGAGAAGGCATTGTACTGTGACAGAGATTATTTAATGTGAGTAATTGTGTCAAAGACCCTGCATTAATTATTCCATAAACTCTTCTCCCTAGCTGACGGAATACAAAGGATTTTGCTCTGATATATAATCATGTCTTGAATTAATAATCAGTAGAAACTGATTATTGTTTTCCTGCTGTTTGATATAAATGTATATGGCTTATTGAATAAGTTTCGCAAATCATTGCAACCTCTCTTTTCTTCAACTTATATTTAATTTATTGATTCTTGTCTTGCAACTTTCAGTTCCAGCTGTATAATGGATACTCTTAAATTTCCTGTTAATTTACACCATATATTGTTTGAACCAGCCTATTTTGAAAAGGCAGACTAGCATCAACTCCTCTGTACCACATGGTGGAACTATAGCTACACTGTGGCTGGTGAGCATTTGGGTTCTTGAGTGTTTTGCCATGAGAAAGCTCAGCTAAATATATAGGATGAGGTCATGTTTATGGGCTGCCTAAAGCTTCCATTTTCTGTTGCAAGATACTGCAATTCAAGGGTAGATTTGTTCTTGTTATAAAACCTTAAGGAATGGTGTGTTTAAAGAAAGAAGAAAAAGTATCCTCCTAATGTCATTTTATACATTATTTGACATTGCCTTCATCCCAGGTGCTCTCTCCCCTCTTCATGCTTGTTTCAGTGTCGGGGAGAGTGACAAATACAATATTTATTATGTCTGTTGCTCAATCATGTGATATTAGGATGATAGACTGTAGGTGGATAGAGACTTAAAACCACTGCCTATTTAGTTGGTCTTTAAAAGGTCAGTACTGGAAGGCAGTTGGGGTACGATTTTGCTTGTAATTAATCTTTGAATTTGGCAGAGCATTGGTCGCAAAATCAAAATAATGACCAAAAATTCCAAACTCTACTTCTGCTTTGAACCATTGATAAGACTATTTAAAATTCAGAAATCCTTTATTTTCTTGTAATATATATGTGAGTTTAAAGAAAGCTGACTGCATATACTGCCAAAAATCTAAGTAATCCTTGAAGTGATTAAACCGTAGTGCATAAGAATAGATTTCAGATGCAGTTCTTAGTAGACAATAGAATACTGGCAGAAGTGAACAGCTACTTCTTTAAGAGACACTCCTCCTTTTCTGCTGTTGATGGAATGAAGCCTGGCTTCAGAGGATAGAACATTCAGTTTTATGTGGATTCTGCCGTTAACCGTATTTCAGGCATGATGTTGCTTTTCTCAAATGCGTCACATAGTTCTCTTACACAGCATGTGACACATCTGTATAGATTTCCAGTCGAGATTGCCATATCAGACCAGCATAAAAATAATCACAATGCCAGCTGATCCTTGCAGTTGGCAATGGAAAAACAAGGGATTTTCATGTTATTTCCTGTGTAGTCAAATTCACCAGAACTCTTGTTTTCTGCTTAGAACAAAGTAATGTTTACATATGGATTTTGAAACAAAGGTACAAACAGTGATATCCCACAGGGTACTGTATATTAAAATATTTATACAATCAGTGAAATCCACCTCCTAACACAACATGCAAAAAAGTTGCAGATCCACTTTGCTCAGTGGGACCCAAATGAATTGCATAAATGTAAAAGCTTAAATAAAAAATTGCATTGAATGACCTCAGCACATCACAAATGAAGTATTTTTGAAGTGTAATCACCGTTGTAATAGCAACTGCAAGCTCAAATGAACAGCAATGTGATAATGACAAATAATCTGTTTTAGTGATGTTGGTTAAAAATGAATAATGGTCAGGGGAAAATTCCCTTGCTCTTCATTGAAGATCTTTTGTGTTCACTTGAGTGAACAGACAAGCTTGATTTAATGTTTCATCCAACGAAGCCACAGTTGACACCTATATGGTAATAGGCCCAGGTTACTTCACCCATGAAGTCACTGGGAACAATTTTCTGATTAATCCAGTAAGCTTGATGGCCAGTGATAGGTAGCTATAACTGAAAGAAAAGAAAGATTTGCATTTATACATGGAGAGGCAGTGATGTAGTGGTATTATCACTGGAGTAGTAATCCAGAGACCCAGGGCAATGTTCAGATCCCACCATGGCAGATGGGTTGTAAAAACCCATCTGGTTCACTAATGCCTTTTAGGGAAGGAAACCTGCTGCCCTTACCTGGTCTGGCCTACATGTGACTCCAATGTGGTTGACTCTTAAATGCCATCCGAAATGGCCTAGCAAGCCATTCATCTGTATCAAGAAGGAATAAAACTGGAAGACCCACCATTGACCAAGGCACCGGAAATGACAACGGCAAACTGAGCCATGTTGATCTTACAAAGTCCTCCTTACTAACATCTGGGGCATTGTGCCAAAATTGGGAGAGCTGTCCCACAGACTAGTCAAGCAACAGCCTGACATAATCGTGCCTTACAGACAATGTCCCAGACACCACCATCACCATCCCAACAAAGGTGGCAGCACAGTGGATTACAGTGGGGCAGAATTGCTCTGGGAGTCCTCAACCTCGACTTCGGACCCCATGAAGTCACCAGGTCAAACATGAGCTAGAAAATCTGCTGATTACCACGTACCATTCCACCCTCAGCTGATGAATCAGTACTCCTCCATGTTGAGCACCATTTGGAGGAAGCATTGAGGGTGGCAAGGATACAGAATATAGTGTGGGTTCAAGACTTCAATATCCATCACCAAGAGTGGTTCGATAGCATCATCACAGACTGGCTAGATTGGGCTTGTGGCAGGTGGTGAGGGAACCAACAAGAGAGAAAAACATACTTGACCTCATCCTCACCAACCTACCTGCTGCAGATGCATCTATCCATGACAGTATTGGTAGGAGTGACCAACACACAGTCCTCATGGAGACAAAGTCCTGTCTCCACATTGAGGACACCTACATCGTTTTGTGTGGCACTACCACCATGCTAAATGGGATAGATTTCAAACAGATCTAGCAACTCAAGACTGGGCAACCGAGAGGTGCTGTGGGCTATCAGCAGCAGCAGAACTGTACCCAACCAGAAACTGTAACCTCATGCCATGGCATATCCCCCAACTCTGCCATTACCACCAAGCCAGGAGATCAACTCTGGTTCAATGAAGAGTGCAGGAGGGCATGCTAGGAGCAGCACTAGGCATACCGAACAATGAGGTGTCAACCTGGTGAAGCTACAACATAGGACTACTTGCCTGTCAAACAGCGGAAGCAGCAAGTGATAGACAGAGCTGAGTGATTCCAAAACCAACGATTCAGATCTCAGCTCTGTAATCCTGCCACATCCAGTCGTGAAAGGTGATGGACAATTAAACAATTCACTGGAGAATGAGCCTCCACAAATGTCCCCATCCTCAATGACGGGGGAGCCCAGCACATCAGTGCAAAAGATAAGACTGAAGCATTTGCAGCAAATTTCAGCCAGAAGTGCCGGGTCGATGATCCATCTTGGCCTCCTCTGGAGGATCCAGCATCACAGCTGCCAGTCTTCAGCCAATTTAATTCACACCACATGACATCAAGAAACAGCTGACGGCACTGGATACTGCAAAGGCTATGGGCCCTGACAATATTCCGGCAATAGTACAAAAGACTTGTGCTCTAGAACTTGCTGTGCCTCTAGCCAAGCTCTTCCGGTACAGCTACAACACTGGCATCTACCCGGCAATGTGAAAAATTGCACAGGTATGTCCTGTACACAAAAAGCAGGACAAATCCAACCTGGTCAATTACTGTCCCATCCGTCTACTCTCGTAAAATGATGGAAGGGTCCATTAACAGTGCTATCAAGCGGCATTTGCTTAGCAGTAACCTGCTCAGTGATGTTCTGTTTGGGTTCCTCCAGGATTATTTAACTCCTGAGCTCACTACAGCCTTGGTTCAAACATGGACAAAGAACTAAACTCCTGAGGTGAGAGTGACTGCCCTTGAAATCAAGGCAGCATTTGACCGAGTGTGGCATCAGGGTGCCCTAGCAAAACTGTAGTCAATGGTAGCCAGGAGGAAAACTTTCTGCTGGCTGTAGTCCTACCTAGCACAAAGGAAGATGGTTATGGTTATTAGAGGTCAATCATCTCAGTTCCAGGTCATCACTGCAGGAGTTCCTCAGGATAGTATCTTAGGCCCAACCATCTTCAGCTGCTTCGTCAATGACCTTCCTTCCATCAGAAGGTCAGAAGTGGGGATGTTTGCTGATGATTGCACAATGTTCAGCACCATTCGCTACTCCTCAGATACTGTAGCAATCCATGTTCGAATGCAGCAGGACCTAGATAATATCCAGGCTTGAGATGACAAGTGGCAAGCAACATTAATGCCACACTAGTGCCAGGCAATGACCATCTCCAACAAGAGAGAATCTAACCATTGCTCCTTGACATTCAATGGCATTACCATTGCTGAATCCCCCAATATCAATATCCTGGGGGTTACCATTGACCAGAAGCTGAACTGGACTAGCCATAAAAATACTGTGGCTACAAGAACAGGTAAGAGGCTAGGAATCCTGCAGTGAGTAACTCACCTCCTGATTCCCCAAAGCTTGTCCACCATCTGCAAAGCACAGGTCAGGAGTGTGATGGAATACTCTCCACTTGGCCTGGATGACTGCAGTTCCAACAACACTGAAGGAGCTTGACACAAAAAAGCAGCCTGCTTGTTTGGCACCCAATCCACAAACATTCACTCCCTCCACCAGTGGCCGCAGTGTGTACCACCTACAGGATACACTGCAGGAATCACCAAGGCTCCTTAGATAGCACCTTCCAAACCCACAACTACTACCATCTAGGAAGACAATGGCAGCCACTACATGGGTACACCACTGCCTGGAAGTTCCCCTCCAAGCCATTCACTATCCTGATTTGGAAATATATCACCGTTCCATCACTGTCACTGGGTCAAAATCCTGGAACTCTCTTCCTAACAGCACTGTGGGTGTACCTACACCACAAGGACTGCAGCAGCTCAAAAAGGCAGCTTACCACCACTTTCTCAAGGGCAATTAAGGATGGGCAAAAAATGTTGGCCTAACCAATTACATCCACATCACGTGAAAGAGTAAAACGAATACCTTTCAGCTGCTTCAGGGCATTCCAAAGCACTTTCCAGCCTATGAAGTACTTTTTGAATTGTAGTCATAGTTGTAATGTAGGAAATATCACAACCAATTTATGTAAAATAAGCTTCCAAAAACAGCGATGTGGTAATTACCAGATAACCTGTTTTTGTGATGTTGATTAAGGGATAAATATTGGCCAGGATACCTTGGATAACATCCCTGCTCTCCTTCAAAATAGTGCCATGGGATTTTAGACGGCCACCTGAGAAGGCAAACGGTGCCTTGGCTTAATATTTCACCCGAGAGATAGCGGTTCCAACAATGCAGCTCTTCATCTGTACTGCACTGGAGTGTCAACTTTGATTGACCTAAACTGTAAACAAAATAGTAGTTTGATATTCATTTATTTCTGACCAGAATAGATTTTTGTTGAATTTTAATTTCGATATAACTGGATGATTATACAATTATATATATAAAAGGTTAGGTGGTGCAAGGTCAAAGGGAATGGTAACAGGCTAAGTAAAGAAACAGAACATGTCTAGAGAAGGTATGAATGGCAGAATGATGAGCAGCCATCTAAAATCAAACAAGAGGGTAAAAACAAGGAAATAAAACCAAAATCAGCCATAAAAGGAAGGAAAATGGAGGCGGAGGCTATGATCTGAAATTGTTGAACTCTAGAAAGCTGTGAAGTGCCTAATTGATAGATGAGGTGCTTTTTCTTGAGCTTCCATTGAGTTTCATTGGAAAAATGCAGGAGGTAGAGAATAGAGAGGCTTGCATGGGAGCAAGGTGAAGATTTAAAATGGCAGGCAACCAGAAGGTTGCAGACAGACTGGAGGTATACCGCAAAACAGTTACTCAATCTGTGTTTGGTCCCCCTAATGTAGGGATGATTGCATTGTGAACAGCAAAAACAGTATTGGAGTACAAGTGAATTTCTGTTTCAACTGGAAAGAGTGTTTGGAGTCTTGGATGGTGAGAAGGGAGGAAGCAAAGTGTAGGTGTTGCATCTCCTGTGCTTGCATGGAAAGGTGCTGTGGGAAGGTGAGGTGTGGTGTTGAGGGTGATTGAGGAGTGGCCTTGGTGTTACAGAGGGAATTGCCCTTTGGAATGCTGAAATGGAAAGGAAGAATGGTGTGGTGGGGCATCGTGCTGGAGGTGGTGGAAGAGAAGGATCCATTGAATATGGAGGCTGGTGTGGTGGAAGATGAGGTTTCAAGGGTTCTCTTTCATGGTTCTTGGAGGTAGTGGAATGGGTAAAAGCAAAAGTGTAGGAAATCGGACAGATACAGTCAAAGGCCATGTCAACCATGGTTGG
Source organism: Carcharodon carcharias (assembly GCF_017639515.1). Classification (NCBI taxonomy): domain Eukaryota; kingdom Metazoa; phylum Chordata; class Chondrichthyes; order Lamniformes; family Lamnidae; genus Carcharodon; species Carcharodon carcharias. The sequence goes on from NC_054477.1 coordinate 42,029,511, forward strand.
AGGGGAACCTTCGTTGAGTAAAAAGGAAGACATATAAGAAGTGTTGATCTGGAATGTTGCAACATCAGAACAGGACAAGATAGCAGATGGTGTTTAATGTGAAGAAGTATGAGGTTATTCACTTTGTATTAAGTATGGAAAAGGTAAATAATTTTTAAAAGAAATGAAATTTGTAAACATTGGTGTTCAGAGGCACTTGGAGGTACTAGTACAAGGAACATAGAAATGTAACATGCAAATACAGAAAGCAATTAAGAAGGAAAATGGCATGTCGGCCTTCATTGCAAGGAGTTGGAGTACATACGAACATATGAATTAGGAGCAGGAGTATGCCATTCAGCCCCTCGAGCCTGCTCTGTTATTCAATAAGATCATGGTTGATCTGATTGTGGCCTTGATTTCACATTCCACCTACCGCTGATAACCTTTGACTTCCTTATTAGTCAAAAATCTATCTACACCTGCCTTAAAAATTATCCACTGACCCTGCCTCCACTGCTCTGTAGAGAAGCAAGTTCTAAAAATTCACAACCCTCTGAGAGAAAAAAATTCTTCTCATCTCTGTTTTAAGTGGGAGACCCATTATTTTTAAGTTGTGTCCCTAGTTCTAGTTTGTCCCACAAGGTGAAACGTTCTTTCAGCATCCACCCTGTCAAGTACCCTCAGGATCTTATATGTCTCAATAAGATTACCTCTCAATCTTCTAAATTCCAATGGATACAGGCCCAGCTTGTCCAACCTTTCTTCATAAGACAACACCCCCATCCCAGGAATCAGTTGAGTGAACCTCCTCTGAAATGATTCCAATGCATTTACATCATTTCTTAAAGAAAGAGACCAAAGCTGTTCACAATACTCTAGATGTGGTCTCACCAATGGCCTATAAACAGTAGCAAAACATCTCTACTTTTATATTCCATTCCCCTGGCAATAAATGACAACATTCTATCTGCCTTCCTAATCACCTGCTGTACCTGCATACTAACTTTTCCTCATTCATGTTCCAGGAAAGCCAAATTCCTCTGCACCTCAGAAGTCAGCAATCTCTCTCCATTTAAATAATATGCTACTTTTCTGTTCTTCCTGCCAAAGTGGACAAGTTCACATTTTCCCACATTATACTCCATCTGTCAAATTTTTGCTCACTGACTTAACTTATCTATGTCCCCTTGCAGAATCCTTATGTCCTTCTCACAACTTACTTTCCTACCTATTTTTGTGTCATCATCAGATTTAGCAACCATACATTCAGTCCCTTCATCCAAGTCATTGATATAAATTTTAAATAGTTGAGGCCCCAGCACTGATCTTTGTGGCACTCTACATGTCACATCTTGCCAACCTGAAAAAGGCTTATTTATCCCAACTCTCTGTTTCCTGTTATGTAGCCAATTCTCTATCCATGCTAATATGTTACCCCTTGCACCATGAGCTCTTATTTTGCATAATGACCTTTGATGTGGTACCTTGTCAAATGCCTTTGGAAAGTACACCACATCCAAGCATGTTACTTCCTCAAAGAACTGTAATAAATTAGTCAAACATGACTTCCGTTTCAGAAAACTATGTTGACTCTGCATGATTGAGGTCTTCTAAGTGCCCTTATCTAACCTTCTTAATAATAGATTCCAGCAATTTCCCTACATTAGATATTAAGTTAACTGGCCTGCAAATTCCTGCTTTCTGTCTCCTCCCTTTCTTGAATAGAGGAGTCATATTCCATAATTTCCAATCTGATGGGACCTTTCCAGAATCTAGGCAATTTTGGAAAATTAAAAGTAATGCACCTACTATTTCAGCAACCATTTCTTTTAAGACCCTAGGATGAAGTCCATCAGGATCTAGGGACTTGTCAGCTTTTAAGATTTAAGAAATCCCACAGAGGTCACCTGTGGAGCCCTGAAAGGAGCCACTGGCATAGAAATTGAGCGCCGTGGTCACTTTCACAGCCACTGGCAATGGATGCCCTCCATGTCTCCTTGGCGCTAGTCCTGCAGTAAGTGGCAGATGTGAGCCACCAGGTCCCTAGACATGCGCAGTTGTCGGTGACACTGGTTCTCAGTCATCTGCAGGAATGGCAGGCGGCATCTATAGACCCTGGGTGTCCCTAGGCGCCAACCAGCCATGGCTTACTGTTGCTCCTGGGCAGTGTATGCAGGAGCACCTACTGCCCCTTCTTCATGAGGTTGCTACTCCTGCCTTTGCATGGCCAGGTGCCTCAGTCACTCTCTCCTCCTTCTTCTACAGCCTCTGAAGGCCACCAGACAGACAGCTAGATCATCAGGATCCATGATCCTGATGTGGTCCTCTTGCAGCATGAAAAAGAGAGAGACGTGGTTGTCATGGCTGTACTTAGCACCTTTCCTGGCCCTCTGTGACTGTCCATTAATGCTTCCCAGAGAGTGCTGGTCACTGCTCGGATGGCCAGAGATGAATGCGCTGCATGGCTGCCCTGTCAACCTGCGACATGGGGGACACTGGTCCAAACCAGGATGCTGAGATTGCAAGGGGCTGTGAGCGCCTCCAGCAGTGACTGCTACATGGCCATTGTTGGCAAGTAGATTGTATAATGTGTGCAGTCCAACTCCTCCACGGTCTAATAAAGTGGTGGCCGTCTCGAAGTCTGTGCTGGGGGTTGGCGGGGGGCGGCAGTGGAGGGGTGGAGGGTAAGGTATGGAGTGCTTGCTGGTCCCTTGGTGCCTCTGCGTTGTTTGCATGGACGGGCAGGCTAGGAGCCTGACCCCAGTCATATCACAGTGATCTTTCTTAGTTGCAGAGGCATGGTTAGTTTATACAGGTGTTCCTAATGACTGGCCACTTCCCTCATTTACCCTGCCCCCCACCTCGATTTCCTGTGTGCAGGATGCAGCACCAGGGCAGCATTTGACTGTCCAGCTCTGAGCAGTCGCCTCTGAGGCTGGCCAGCACTTGTGTCCAGACACCCCCCACCCCTCAGCAGTCGCCCCCGAAGCTGGCCAGCACTTGTCTCCGGACACCAACCACCCCATCAGCAGGCGTCCTCGGGGCCAGGCATAAGTTGCCACCCCACCACCACCACCATCACCACCCCCCCCCCACCCCCTGGCACCCGTGAGGCCTGTAAGCAGTGGGCGAGCTGTGGAGAATGCTGCTGCTCTGCTCATTCACCTCAGTTCCCCCAAAGTGAAGGCCACCAAGTGCACGTCACCTGCATGTGAAACACGTCCCGCTGACGTGGACAGACAATATGGTGCTGTTCCAAGAGCCTGGGGATGGCCTTTTAATTATATGCTAATGTATTACAATTAGCTCTCCACCGACCAATGGCGGGAAACACAACCCGTTTGTCAGCGGGCTGAGCAGAAGATCGCGACCTGCCTTCACACCATCGTGAAGTGGGTCCCACCATATTTTCCTCGGACGCCACCTTTCACACCTGCTGCCAGCGGGCTCGGAAAATTCCGCCCACTGTTTCTGAACTTCAGCTGGCTAGGTGACACTTTCACCCCGCCTTTGAAAACAATCTAGTCTGGTTTATTTAAAAATGCAAATGTTCTTTTACACCTTAAATTCTAAACTGCCGCCATGTGTACCTACTTAACATTTCAAACCTAGCATACCTTCTAATATATCAAAGCCTTCAGACCAGCTGCCTTTGATCCAATTAAGTCTCTCTTACACACACACACACACACACGCACACACACACACACACACACACACACACATATAGACACAGATACCACTATTTTACAATAAATTCCAATAACATTATTATGTCTTCCTAACAACACTCTATTGCCTCCTGCCCCTCTCTGATCATCATTTCCCTTATCCCTACCTTGTTACAATTGTACACTGCTTAGGTGAGACGATACCTGGAATATCTATATCTATGGTCTCTATATTTAAACAAGGATATACTTGCATTGGTAACTGTATTTCAGTTATTAAAGCACATACCTAATGAAAATGTGTTACTGAGCTAAGTAAATCAAAAGCAACGATTCACTGTTGGTACCTCGGATGACACAGTTGTCCTGCGTAAATTGGACCTGTCTTCTCTGGAGCTTAGAAGAATGAGAGGTGATCTCATTGAAACATACAAGATTCTGAAGAGGCTTGATAGGGTAAACACTGAGAGGGTTGTTTCCCCTGGCTGGGGAAACTAGAACACATGGGTGGAACAGTCTCAGGGTTTAGGACTCAACTGAGGAGAAATTTATTTATTCAAAGGGTTGTGAATCTTTAGAATTCTCTACCCCAGAGGATTGTAAATTGTCCATCGTTGAATATATTTAAGGCTGAGATAGATAGGTAGATTTTATGGAAACATGGGATACGAGGAGTAGCGAGAAAGAGGAGTTAAGGTAGATGATGAGGCATGATTGTGTTGAATAGTGGAGCAGGCTCGAGCGACCATATGGTTTGCTTGTGGTCCTATTTTTTATGGTCTTATGTTTTCGTTCTTGTTCACTTTTGAAGTGATGCAGTGCATTCCACATCCTAACCATGCATTGCATAAAAAAGTTTTCCCTCATGTCGCCATTAGTTCTTTTGCCATTTGTTGTCCTCTATTACTGAAACCAACGCGAAAAGTTTCTTTCCATCTAATCTTTCCTGATCGCTCATGATTTTCTTCTCTTTCTTTAGGAGAATATCCCAGCTTCTTCAATCTATCCATATAACTGAAGCCACTCCTGGAAGCATTCTTGTATATCAGTTTTGCAACTTCTGTAATGTCTTCATATCCTCCTTAAATTATGTTCCCTAGAATTGGACTTTCAATGGCACATTGTGGTGTGTTGGGAATAAATTCTTTTTGAACCAGCTCCATGACAAATTCCTGCCTTCACAAAGTTTTGAAGATGAAGGATTGACAGCAGGATTGGTTACTGACTTGGCCATGGCAAGTAACCAAATAAGCCCCCTAAGGGCTTAAATCTGTGGGCTTAATTAAGGGCACTCACGTGATGCGAATTGGATTTTCAATTACACGGAGTTCCCGGAACTTCAGTAGGAGGTTCATGAAACTGTAGAATCCTCCCAGTGGCATGGCAAGGAGACATCAGAGCCAGAGGCTCCAATCTATTTGGAAGCCTCTACTCCAAGAATTGGCTGCAACTACGGCAGCACCTGTTACTGTGGGGGCTTTCCCCTGATCTCTGAAGGCCTTAACTATTATGGCTTTTGAATAGCCTGATTTCAGGCTGATGACTGGGAATGTAAGTGTCCTTGTACCCCTCCTACATACTTCAGCAGCACCCACCTCTGGTGGTGGAACTGTCGATCTTTGATTGCTGAATACCTACCATTTTCCCTCAAGATCTGGGAGCCCACCAGCTATTCATAATTGGGTGGGGCTTACAAAGGTTGCCACAAATTTGGCCACTTCCTTAATAAACGACCTCTGTGCCCCGGTGGGTTTCCAACCTGCATTTCCTTCTGGCAGTTGGATCAAGACCCGGGAATAAGAATTCAGTCCTAAACTACAGTTGAGGCCAAACCATTATTTTATACAGGCTCATCATAACTTACTTTTGTACACCTGGGGCTGGATTTTCAACTCTGGAGACCTTTAAAAATGTTGAGCTAGGCGCAGATCAGGAAGTGCAGCCCTCATTTCCCACAGGTCCCAATTTTGCCAGCAGGGAAAAGGGGCAGGGCATGAATGACAGAGACAGGAATCCTAAACTCAGCAGGGAGATTTGAAGTTAGTGCTGCGTTCAAACAGATCCCATTTTCACTGTTCCAACAGCCTTAACCCACATTGTGGGTGCTACAAAATTATGGTGTATATGTAAACGTTTGTGAAGGGTGGATAAGGTCTGCATATGTCTCATGATCTGAAGTTTCTTTTAAATCCCCAGACCTTCAAACATGAAAAAACAGGCTGATGCTGTCAGTGAGAGTTAAAACAAACGCCCTCTGCTGGACTGCTTTGATTGACAGGCTATCTGATGTAGGTTAGAAAAAGTCATGATCATTTATAACTGCAGTTTCAATAGAATTCTTTGTTGACATTTCCTGCATGAGGTCATGAATACTTAGCTGAGTTTCAAAAGCTACAAAATCGGAAGAGCTGAGTTCTCATTTTGATGGATAGTTTGAAGATGCTATTCAAGGACTAGCTGTCTTTGATATGATTACTGAATAGAGATTTGTTTTCATAGCAGATTTAACACCTGAAGGAATTAAAATCTCTGAATAGGTTTCGTGAATGTGTTTTATCAGTATCAACTATAGGAGTAATAGAGCGTTAGAAGTTTTTTTTTCATCTCCACATGGCTTCTGAGGTCTGCCTTTAATGGATTCTGGGTGAGTGGCTGTGGAGGTAACATAGGGGTATGAGTTGATATTGGGGTATGAGCTGACATGGAAGGAACATGGGGATTGGTTGGGGGTGTGAGGGGGTGAGGGTAGAGGGCCTCAAAGCTTCTAACGCAATTGGGATGAGGCCCCAGAGAACTGAGATAGAGCTTCTAACAAGTCCACTTGGCGATCACTTGTCCAAGTGGTGGCATATTATCTGTTTTCACGGTTGACGGGCCTGACTCTATTCCGCCCTGCCTTTAAACCACGATGGATTAGCAAGTTAGGAAATTATGCACCACGATAGCAAAAATATGGCCCTACCTCTACTTATAAAGCCCAGGAACCCTTATGCTTCTTTGATCACTTTCTCAATCTTTTTATGACCAGTCCAGGGGTGAGGTCCCCCAATTTCTTAACTTCCCAAATGGGACCCCAATTTTGTTATGCTCCCAGGTGAGTAAGAATGAGTTAGCTCCACTTCCTTATTCAACCCCCTTGTTTGGTCACAACAAGGTTTATTTAAAAGGGATCCTTACAGGGTCCTCCGTGGATACTTTTTCCCAGTCCAAATGTGTTTATTTTTTAGAAGGAGCCAATTTAACGAGGCTTTCTTGAGTTAAAGAAAGAGTAACTTTATTTGTTAGTAAAACTCGAGAAAAATAATAAAACGCAACACACATACACACAGATCAGAAATGGGAAGTTAAGAGTCCAAATAAAGGTTTAAAAAAATAAAGAAATCAGTCTTTGGCTTGTCCATGAGGCATAGATGGTGGTATGTTGTGGCCATTAAGTTGGGTGATTCCAGTAGAGCTGACTTTGGCAGCTTCACAGTTTAGTTTGGAGACACTTGGTTCTGCAAGGTGGCTGAAAGGCAGTCCTGTTTCCTTCAGATTGTGGCTTCTGCTGAGGTTTACCTCCAGCAATGGAGGGAGAGAGAGAGAGAGAGAGAATGACCCTTAGCCTGCAAGCTGCAGGGGTGACAAACTTGTTCTTCTGCTTGCTGTCACACACCGTCACACACTTTAGCATACCAGCTTTTTAACTGATTCTTCCCTGTGTATTCTAGAAGAAAAAAAACTATGAATCACAACCAGAGTCCATGTTCTTTTCATCTCAGACCAATTACACAATCTGAGATAAAAATGACCAGGAGATGGATTTCAGTTGTCTGCTGAGACATACAAATCTGTCATTTATCTCTGCAACCACAGGAGATTAAAGTTCAGTCTTTTGTATCATTCCTATAACCCTTTCAAGTGTCTCTGTTTGAGGAAGGCCATGACACCTTTCAGGTGCAATATTCTATGTCCTCTCAGGAATTTTCCAGAAAGTGATCAAAGAACAAAGAAAAGTACAGCACAGGAACATGCCCTTCGGCCCTCCAAGCCTGCGCCGATCATATTGTCTGTCAAACTAAAACATTTTGGGGTCTGCATCCCTCTATTCCCATCATATTCATTTATTTGTCAAGCTGCCTACTATCATTCCTGCTTCCACCACCTCCTCTGGCAGCGAATTCCAGACACTCACTAACTTCTGCATAAAAAACTTGCCCCACACATCTCCTCTAAAGTTTTCTCCTCTCACCTTAAATCTATGTCCCCTAGTAATTGACTCTTCCACCCTGGGAAAAAGCTTCTGACTATCTACTCTGTCCATACCATTCAATTTTGTAAATTTCTATCAAGTCACCCCTCAATCTCCGTCGCTCTAGTGAGAACAATCCGAGTTTCTCCAACCTCTCCTCATAGCTAATAACCTCCAGTCCAGGCAGCATTCTGGTAAACCTCCTCTGCACCCTCTCCAACGCCTCCATATCCTTCTGGAAATGTGGTGACCAGAATTGCATGCAATATCCCAAGTGTGGCCTAACCAAGGTTCTATACAGCTGCAGCATGACTTCCCAGCTTTTATACTCAATATCCTGCCAATGAAGGCAAGCATGCCATATGCCTTCCTGACTACCTTATCCACCTGCGTTGCCACTTTCAGTGACCTGTGGACCTGTTCACCTAGATCCCTCTGCCCGTCGATGCACTTAAGGGTTCTGCCATTTACTGTATTATTCCTACCTCTATTAGACCTTCCAAAATGAATTACCTTGCATTTGTCCGGATTAAACTCCAACTGCCATTTCTCCGCCCAAGCCTCTAACTGATCTATATCCTGTTGTATCCTTTGAAAATCCTCTTCACTATCTGTAACTCCTTCAACCTTAGTATCGTCTGCAAACTTACTAATTAGCCCAGTTACATTTTCCTCCAAATCATTTATGTATACTACAAACAGCAAAGGTCCCAGTACTGATCCCTGCGGAACTCCACTAGTCACAGCTCACCATTCAGAAAAGCATCCTTCCACTGCTACCCTCTGTCTTCTATGACCAAGCCAATTCTGTATCCACCTTGCCAGCTCAGCTCTGATCCCGTGTGACTTTACCATCTGTAACTATCTGCCATGAGGGACCTTGTCAAAGGCCTTACTGAAATCCATGTAGATAACATCCACTGCCCTTCCATTATCGATCATCTTTGTCACTTTCTCGAAAAACTCGATCAAGTTAGTGAGACACGACTTCCCCTTCACAAAACCATGCTGCCTCTCACTAATACACCCATTTGCTTCCAAATGGTAGTAAATCCTGTCATGAAGAATCTTCTCCAATAATTTCCCTACCACTGATGTAAGGCTCACCGGCCTGTAATTTCCTGGATTATCCCTGCTACCCTTCTTAAACAAAGGAACAATATTGGCCATTCTCCTGTCCTCTGGGACCTCACCTGTAGCCAGTGAGGATACAAAGATTTCTGTCAAGGCCCCAGCAATCTCCTCCCTTGACTCCCTCAGTATCCTGGGGTAGATCCCATCTGGCCCTGGGGATTTATCCACCTTAATATTCTTCAAGACGCCTAACACCTCCTCTTTTTTGATCTCAACGTGATCCAGGCTATCTACACACTCTTCCCTAGACAAATTGACTGCTAAGTCCTTCTCTTTGGTGAATACTGATGAGAAGTACTCATTTAGTATCTCTCCCATTTCTTCTGGCTCCACACACAGTTTCCCACCTCTGTCCCTGAGTGGGCCTACCCTTTCCCTGGCTACCCTCTTGCTTTTTACATATGTATCAAAGGCCTTGGGATTTTCCTTAATCCTGGTTGCCAATGACCTTCCATGACCCCTTTTAGCCCTCCTGACTCTTTGCTCAAGTTTCTTCCTACTTTCTTTATATTCTGCATGGGCTTCATCCGTTCACAGCCTTCTAGCCCTTCCAAATGCTTCCCTTTTCTTTTTGACTAATCTCACAATATCCTTCATTATCCAAGTTTCCTGAAACTTGCCATACGTATCCTTCATCCTAGCAGGAACATGCCAGTCCTGAATTCTTATCAACTGACGTTTGAAAGCCCCCATATGTCAGTTGTTGATTTGCCCTCAAACATCCACCTCCAGTCTAGATTCCTCAGTTCCTGCCTAATATTGTTATAATTAGCCTTCCCCCAATTAAGCACCTTAACCCGAGGACTCCTGTTATCGTTATCCACCAGTACCTGAAACTTACTGAATTATGGTCACTTTTCCCGAAATGATCACTTTACATTATCATCTATCTTTTGCTCAGTGTCTTTATTTATATTTCTTTTTAAAAATAAACGTAGGTCTTCCTTAAAAAGTTCTAATAGCCCATGGGTAATTGGTACCGTTAGTCCACTGACATAACATTTCCCCTGCACAAAGAATGAAATGAGATTTATTCTCCTTTCGTTACAAAGGGAAAAAATATATAAAACAATAAACACAACACACACATATTCAATCTCCTAGCCTTGATCAATATTATCTCTTCAAAACTAACTGGGTCTCTTAAAGTTCTGGGCAGGGTGTCTGCGATCTCATTTGATTTCCCAACAATGTGATTGATTTTTAGGTGATAACAGTTGGAGCAACAAGCTCCAATGGGCTAACCTGGCATTCTGTGTCTTAAACTTTTCCACAAAGGTAAAAGGGCTGTGGTCAGTATCGGCTGTGGTCTCTTTGTATCCATTTCGGACATGTATCTCAAAGTGTTATGAGCCAGTAATGAACCGAGGGTTTCCTTTTCCACACAGGAATACCGTTTCTGATGCTTGTTTAACTTTTTGGGGAAGTACCCAGTTGATCTATCTATCCCTGATTCATCTTCCTGGAAGAGGACAGTCCCTACCCTGATGTCACTCACAAAAAATAGCTACTTAAAATGCTTGGTTAAAGTCCAGGGCTGCAAGCACATGCTCACCTATTAAAATGGCTTTCAGCTTTTCAAATACTGTTTGGCATTTCTCAGTCCATACTATCTTTGCTTTTCTCTGTAGTAGGCCTGTCAACAGGGTGGCTGCTGTGGTGAAGTTTGGGATGCACTTGCAGTAGAACCCACACATCCCCCAGAACCTCATGATTTCCCATTTTGTTGTGGGAATGGGGAATTGTGCTATTGTTTGTACCTTTGCAACTCTGGGCAGTACTTGTCCTTGACTCACTACATGTCCTAGATAGGTCACCTGAGTCTTAGCGAACTTGCTCTTTGCAAGATTGACTATTAGTCAGCTGACTGTACTTACTGGAAGAGGGCTTCCAGTTGTCCTAAATGAGTTTCCCAGGTGTCGCTGTACACTAGGAGGTTGTCTAGATGCACTGTGCAATTGGATAAGTCCATCACCACCTGTTTCATCAGCCTTTGAAAGGTGGCTGGGGCATTACGATGTCCAAATGGTGGGACTCGACACTGGTATAACCCATCTGGAGTTACGAAGGCAGAGATTTCCTTTGCGCAGGAACCTGCCACTATCCCTTTAGTAAATCTTTCTTTGTAATGTAGGCTGCTTTACCTACTCCATCTATGGAGTCTTCCAGCTGAGGTATTGGGTAAGAGTTGGCACTGGTCACTGCATTAACTTTTCGGTTGACAATGCAGAACCTTGTGGAGCCATCCTGCTTGGGCACAAGCCCAACTGGGGAGCTCCAGTTACTGCTACTATGCTCTATTAGTTGGTAGTTGTAGTTAATCTCCCCTTGAAACTGGGCCAGCTTTTCTGGGCCTAGACAATAGGGATGTTGCCTTATGGGATAGGCCCCTCCCACATCTACATATTGTAGAGCTAGTGTGGTGCAGCCTGGCTTGTCTCTGCATAAGCCTTTAAATGCAGGGAGTAGCCTCGTCAATTCTGCTCGCTGTTCTGCACTTAGGTGGGTGAATGAGGATTCTAAGCTCACTACTATCACTGCGTTCGTTAGCCGGACAGTAGGAGGTTCAATGTTGGCCTCACCCTTGTCTCCCTCCAATTCATCCCCACTGCTACCATCATCCTCTAGGTCAGTGGCAATGGGACAGATTGTTACCTGCCTGTCCCCTTCTCAGCTATGATATTGTTTTATCATGTTGACATGACACAGCCTTTGCTTTTTCCCCCGATCTGGGGTCTCAACTAAATAGTTTACTTCCTCGGGCTTCTTTGCTACTCTGTGTGAGCCACTGAACCAGACTTTTAAGTATTCACCTTGTATTGGTAGGAGTACTAACGGGTAGTCTCCTGACTAAAATTTTCAGGCCCTGGCATGTTTGCCTGCTGTTTCTTCATAGCTGTATGGGAGATTTTAAGTGTTCTCAGGCCACATCACAGCCCTCGAGTCACTCCCAGAACACTGTTACACAATCTAATATGGAGACTTCCTCCTTCTGTTCTAAAAACCCCTCCTTGATTAGTTTCAGAAGCCCTCACACTTTGGCTGCCTGTAAACTAATTCAAATGAAGTAAAACCAGTGGATTCATTAGGTGAGTCCCTGGTAGTGAAAAGAAGAAAACCTAGCCTTTTATCCCAGTCATGCAGGTACTCGTGGTAGTATGCCCTGATCATTGTTTTTAGGGTCTGGTGGTACCATTCTAGCACCCCTTGTGACTGCAGGTGATACGCTGAAGACTTCAGCTGGGTCACGCCTTGGTTACCCATGGCCTCCTGGAATATTTTGGACATGAAATTGGAGCCCTGATCCAATTGGATCTTGGTTTGCAAACCACACCTGGTAAAGAATTGAGTTAATTCCCCTACCACTGTTTTGGCAAATAAGGTTCTCAGGGGAACAGCCTCCAGGAAGTGTCCATGATGGTTACAATATATTGGTAGACTTCTTTTGTTTTGGGCAGGGACCCCACACAGTCCACAATACTTTGCTGAGTGGTTGCCCAAGAGGCAGCATGGGAATCATAGGTGCAGGTTTTATTGCAGGCGAAGGTTTTCCCACAACCTGGCAGGTGTGGCAGGTTCTGCAAAAACCTTACTACGTTCCTGTGGAGGTGTGGCCAGTAAAAATGCTGGCTGATGTGGGCTTGGGTTTTGTGCATTCTGACATGTCCAGCCATTCGAATTACGTGAGCTAAGCATAATATTTCCCTATGGTGCCTCAGCGGTACCACTGCCTGGTAGATCACTGTCCACTCCTCGTTTGCAGGACTGTGAGGGGGTCTCCATTTCCTCATTAACACCTCATTTTTAATGTAGTAGCATTCAGGGACTGCTTCTGCCGCAGCTTCCATGTGGGCAGTCTGAGCTAATGTTTTTAACAGTGGGTCAGCTTGCTGAGCCACTACCAAGGAAGATCTATTTATTACCTCTTTAGGGTCTTCTAGACTCCTGAGAAAGGTTTTAGATAACCAGACTGCAGGGTCTTCTGTCTGCTGTGCCATTTCAGCCTCCACTGGGCAGAGCTTGTTTGGCCATAGTCTGCATTACTACACAGTCAGGGAAAATGCCAGGCACTTTCTCTTGCAGCTGTTCTGTCTCCATGACATCAGTTAGTTTCTCTGAGACCACTGGGGCTGCTATGACCTTTGGTCCCATCAGGTCATTGCCAAGGAGCAGGTTGACCCCGTCCATAGGCCAACTGGGGATGACTCCCACAATCACTGGTCCTGACACCAAGTCGCACTCTAGGTGCACTCGGTATAAGGGGATGGGCATGTACCCTCCTTCAATCCTCTTTACCAACAGCTTGGCACTTTCTGTACTCTCTGGTGGAAAGGTCATGACTTTTCCCAGCAGTAGTGTTTGGCTGGCCCCTGTATCCCTCATTAGCACTGTAGGCTTACTCACCTCACCCTGCAGAAATGTGGTCACCTTTCCTTCAGATACAAAATCCTTGTAATTCTTGTGGGTTTGTTTAACCTCACCTGCTCTCTCAGGAGTGCATCTACAGGGATTCACAGCCACAGTCAGAGCCATAGCCTGGTCTGCTGTGCTCTCTGACTGACCCTTATCAGTTGTAGTGAGCACCCTCTTGGACAAGTGTCCTCCATCAAGGCCAGCATGAACAGCAGCATCGCTATTCCTCTCATATCAACCATGTACTTCAATATGAGAGTGAACAGCTATCCATCAGGCTCACATTGTCCTGATCCTTTGAGGATGATGAAGCCTCAGGAACATGTGTCCTTGCTGAGCTGAAATGCTAACTGGAGGCGGGAGTCCCAGCATCAGATATCAGAAAGTGCTGCCGAGGGAGTCCCAGCATCAGACATCAGAAAGTGCTGCCTCTTCAAGCTTCTCTCCAGCATCCCAATCACAAAGGCTGCCTACAAAAGCCAGGAGCTGTTCCACTATCCTCAGCGGGATCATAGCTGTCAGCCTTCAATCTCCTGAAGGAGATCCATCTCCAGCAATGGGACGCTTTCTGTGTGACCTCAATGGTGAAACTGATAGGTGACACTTGGACCAAGGCAGCCAAGGACCTTCCGAAGGCACGCTTCTAATCAGAGATGATTCAATCCTCTGTGTCACCTTCTTCTCTGTCACAGTAACATCTGGCACTCTCAGTTAGGAATGCTGGGCCGCTTTTATCTTCACGTTACTATGCATGTGGACCACCTAAAGATGATGATGTTGAACTGCTTGCCCGCCAGACATTAAAACATCTCCTCTTTAAGACACGCATTGTGCCTTCATGGCCAGCCCTGGCCCTTGCGAACTCCAAAATGCTCAGACACCATGAGGCCCTCAAAGTGGCAAGTCGTTGCTAATAAAGAGCAGACTTCAGCTTCAGTACATCCTTGCTCCTACACCTGGCTCCCCTCAACATTGCCTCAAACTACAATGTGCACTTCCAGAGCATGCTCAAAGGCTCTATTGACCGCCAAAAATCACCATTTGCAATTAGATCACACATTCGGCAATGAGGTGCACAGCGCTGCATCCCAACATTGTGACGAGAGCCTTGTGGACACAAAACAGACAATTACAGATTGAGAAACGATCAAGGTTGTAGGTTCAAATGCCAGGGCAATAATGTGGCTGAGGGAGGAAGAACTTTGGTATGTTGAAGTGGCAAGGTCCTCCCACTTATTGGTGAGTTTAGCAGATGTACATTCAGAAAGTCAGAAATGCCGTTGGCAGACAGTACACAAGACCTCTGAGTATGGGCTCATAGCACGAAAACCCTGCCTGATGACAGAGCACATGGAGTTACATGATATATGACCCCTCTCCATAGGTAAGCACATCTTTCCTTCTACACTACACCTTCACATTTCAAGAATGCAGACGGGATAAGAAAACACCTCTGCCTCCACCTTACACAGCCAAGGATAAACTTGACTGCAAAGCATGTGAAGGAGACTCCTTCCACAAGTACACTTAACATTAAGGTTGAGGCAAAGCTGATGTTGAGAATGGTCTGAAAAGAAGAGAACATGCTGTGGTGATATGGAAGCACACTACATAGATGACAGGCCCACGATAGCAACATCTGCAATAAGTCAGGGGAGGGACCATGGTGTCACACCTGATTGATAGCAGCACAGCTCATCAAAAAAAGGAGGCATACAGAAGAGGAGATGTGAAATAGGTGCGATTCTATTTACATTTGTGAATGTTATATACATGTTGTATATCTTTGCTATCATTGTGCTCCTAATTTTTTTTAACTTTCCTAACCATACCACTACATGCATCCCCGTCTTCCACATTGGAGGTGGAGGCAGCCTGTTGGCTGCTACACCCTTTTGTCTATGATGGCTTTGGTGGGTGTCCACTGGCAGGCTGAGATCTGGAGGACCCTGCCTGCTTTGGGTGTTCTGCTGTGGGACAGGTGCACCCTCCTAGGCCTGTGAAGTTGAATGTGATGGGGTCACATGAAGAGGGGATTGGGATCGGCTGGACAATCCCAGAGTCACCTGGGTGGATGGCCTTGGGGTGTCCAGCTGCTGGTCCTCCTCCCTATCACCCGAGACTGAATGTGGAGAAACTTCTCCATCGCCTATTGCAATCTGAGGAATGCAGCTGACATCCCTTCCTGATAACCCTGATTTAGGACTGAGTCTGGAAACTCGTCTTCTGACTCGGACTCAACAGAATTGTGGCTTCCTGCAGTCCCCTGAGTGTCTGCAACCTCGGATGTCCCTGCCTCCGCCTGCTGTGGACCAGATTGTGTTTTGAGCTCACCAAGTTGTGTCTCCGAGGCTGCTCTAGATCTAGGTTCTACTGAGGTGTGTCTCTGCGCTGCTGGAGGGTGTGGGTGAGCGCAGTGATGGTCTTCAACACTACAGCCCTCAGGGTCCTCATCTGAGGTGTTATTGCCAATCAAGCTAAGGGCCTGGCTGGTTGAGGGCCTCGGGCATTTGGCAGAGGTGCCTACGAAAGAAAGTAGAGACAATTAGTGCATGTCAGGCAGGCTGTAAAACAGGACAATACATTCACAGTACTGTTGTCTGAGGGATGACCTGGCGCAAGATCCTCACATAAGTGTTTGCTGCCGACCTCACCTTACCGCAGGCATGGTCCATACCCTCTCTGGCCAGCTCGATGGCTCTGTTCTCGAAGGCGATGAGGATCTTGACTTTCAGCATTCCACCCCTGGTCTGGGACCTCTTCCTACTATTGTGTGTGAGCATGTCCTGTATAAAGACAGATGGAGATTATGAGCAAGACACATGCCAGGGCATGATAAGGATGCCTGGCATGTGTGGGTGGTAAGTTTAGCCATGGATGGGATGAGGATGCAAACTCCAGAGGAGATTAGCCCAGATGGAAATGTGAAGGTGTGTGTGAGAGTGAGTGGTGACTTCCCTGGCAGTGTGTGATATCCCTGTGAATGTGTGATGGACTTGTGAGTGTGTGAGTTGAGAGTGATCAAATGGTTGATTTACCCTGGCGGAATGGATGAGATCATTCATCCTCTTTCTGCACTGGATGGCTGATGTCCTCTGTCCAGCATTAACATTGACCACCGCTTCCCAAGCCGGAGTGGTGATGTTGGTGGACCTCCTCTGGCCATCTTGGGGGTAGAGGATATTGCAGTGGGCCCCCATGGTATTCAACAGATGTTCCAGTGTGGTGTCACTGAACTTGGGGGCTGCCGTCTTCTTGACTTTTGGGGCCATGCCTCCAGTGGAGCAGTCCTGGGCTGTATACTTTGAGAACGCTGTGCGCAGCTACTGTTTAAGTATGATGCCCAGAGTAAGGAAGCAGTGGGGCGGGAAAATCAGAAGCCTTTCCCATCGCACCCCCCCCCACCCACCCCACACTCCCAATGATCCAGTGTGTTTCCTGTGCATACATAATTAATGCTGTGGGAAGTGGACAATACAGCGCAAAAATCTGTTATTGCGGCCGGCAGATAAAATGCTGGTTTTCATGTCGGCCACCGCACTTAGTGCATTGAAGGGAAAGTCTCACCTCAAGTCTCTGGACTGGGGCTTGAATCCACAACTGAACTACTCAGAGGCAAGAGTGCTACCAACTGAACCACAGCTGATATTCACACTCATATGTTGCCGCACACCCTCATAGACTGACCTCAGAAGCTGTATAAAGGTATGATGTTCCTCAAACGTTTCAGATAAATATCCAGAAATTCTGAGTTTTGTGACTCAAGCTATGGACAAACTTATCCCCTGTTTACGTTGAGAAGGTGGCTCATCCTCAATCACTCTCCACTCCTTTGACTACCTTGTCCTCTGTGACTTATCCAGTGTCACATTCTCACCTCCTCTATCTAATTGCCATGGAGCAGAAGAATAGGAACTGATGCAAGAAAAAAAGCAAGAGACGTAGGGTAGAATTTTTTGGCCCCTCCCACCGCCGGGATTTTCTGGTCCTGCCAAAGTCAGTATGGACTTTTGAATGGCTCGCTGCATTTTCCTGCCCTACCTCCACTGCTACGGTGCTGTAAAATTCCACCCATAGGTGGCAGGTTTATGGGGGTTATGGTATAGATACATAAACCAGGCGGCCTTTGCAGGAACAATCTGTTAAGCTTGAGTCTGGCTTCGTCTCCCTCTTCATCTTCCTCACTGTTCCCAGGGAAGAACCAATTATAGTATATCCATGTTGAAATTTGTTATTACAATGGAGATAAAATGATTGCTAAAAGAAATGGAAGCAGACAGATAAATATTGCAGCACTGTCCTATGTGTTAAACGTAAACTATTTGCTTTATGACTGGTCCCCGGGCGAGGTTCCCCCAATTTGTCATGATCCCGGACAAGGTACCCCAAATTGTTATGCTCCTGGGTGAGTAGGGATGAACTGGCTCTACTTCTTTATTCAACCCGTGTGGTTGGTCACAACAAGGTTAATTTAAAAGGATTACTTCCCTCATGGATACCTTTTCTCAGTTCAAATGTATTTATGTTTTAGAAGGAGCCAATTTAACCAGGCTGTTTTGAGTCAAAGAAAATGAATTTATTAGGTACTAGACACAAGAAGAAAAAAATAAAAACACAACACACATGCACACACATTAGAAATGAGAAATTGAGCAGTTGGTTTGGAAATTCTTGGTTCTGCAGGCTAGCTGAAAGGAGTTGTCCTGTCTCCTTTTCAGCTGTGGCTTTGCTGACTTGTAACTTGCTTCCAGCATTGAGAGAGAAATACTTCTTTGAAACAAAAACAGAAAATGCTGGAAAAACTCAGCAGGTCTAACAGCATCTGTGGAGAGAAAGACAGAGTTAACTTTTTGAGTCTGTATGACTTCTTCAGGGCTGAAGAGAAGTAAAAATGTGATGAAATTTATACTGTTTAAGGGTGGGGTGGCAGGTGAAGTTGGATAGAAAGCCAGGAACAAAATTGTTCATGACATTGTTGGAGACATAGGGCAGTTCATCCCTACTTACCCAGGAGCATAACAATTTGAGGTACCTTGTCCGGGATCATGACAAATTGGGGGAACCTCGCCCGGAGACCAGTCATAAAGCAAACAGTTTACGTTTAACACATGGGATAGTGCTGCAATATTTATCTGAGTGTCTGTTTCAAACTCAGTTCATGTTCACACTCTGGGATATAACTCAACAGGAGGTGGTTTCGGCTAAAATGGTAATCATTTTCCATTATTTCTGCAGCCACAGAAGATTACAGTTCAGTTTGCATTGTATCTTTTCCTTCGAGGTACCTCTTTCTGAAGTAGGCAGTGTCACACCTTTTAGTTCTCTCTGAATTAGTTGGTCAAGTAATCCACATAGGAATTTTCCAGCAAGTGGTTACTTTACAGTCTCAGCCAGCTTTTGCTGACATGTCCTTTATTTAAAAATCACATGTCTTACTTAGAAGTTCAACGTATCCATAAGTAATTCGGGGATATGGTACACCCTGTGTCCGTCCCTTACTGTGTTGCAGGGTTAAGCATAATCAATGGGGTTTGGGTATTTAACCTGACTGTTAGCTCCTAAATTGCTAACAATAGCCAAGTTGCTCATTCTGTGCTTTTCCCTGGCCCCAGGCCATCTTCTACACAGGCTAAGGTGCTGAGCTGTTCTTATCAGGTTTAACACTCTGCCTACCTCTGTAACCCATGAATTTACTGGCTCAAACCCAGGCACTGTTACAGGTCTAAATGCCAGGAGGTTAGTGAGTCATGCTGTGACTTCCACCTCCTGTAGGGATTCTGGTTCAGGTACTTCACATTGAGTGAGTTTTTCATCAGCATTGTTCAGGTTGAGGTCTAAAGCTTGTTTGGTTTAATCTGGTTTACCATGGCTAACCCCTGCATGGGTTTCCCTATTCTCCTTGTGATCTTCACAAGTTTTGCCTACTGTGGGGTAGATTCTCCTCTCTTCCTTATTTGCTTTAGGAGGGTTTCTTCCCCTAACCTGCCCCATGTGCTCGGGGATACTATTGCCATCAGGTGGAGGTTCAGCTCTTGCTGCACTGCCCTGCAGCTCATCAACTAGGTGAGGCATCCACCTCACCATCTGCATGTCTAATTGGGACCCTCCCTGTTCTCCCTCTAAAGTTGGAAAAATGGTGTGGGCTAGCCAAACCTCCCGCTCACCCAGCAGGGGTGCAGGCTTCTTTCTCTTTAAGTCTGCTGGCTGGTTCTAGGGATTTTCTGTGCCCCCACTTATCTCCAGGGAGATGGATTTTGTTAGCACCTTGTTGGCTGCATCTCTTCCAACCTTGGTTGCTCCCATCCCAGCCTTTTTTCTTCCCCCGGCAACTCAATAGAGTACTGCCCACCGTTGTGGCTGCCTGGGAGTTAACTGCAACACTTGCTCTGCCTCTGGGGCAGTGGCAAATGTGGACTTGCTCATGGGGTAATGACTTCCCTACTGTAGTATCTGTAGGGGTGGGCCGGTCCCTATTTGGTCCCATGTACTCTGGGACACCCTGGCTCATATGGGGCTGGCTAGCTTTTACTGCTCTGCCATGTGGCTCTTTGACTGTGTGAGGCAGCTCCCTCACTATTTGCCTTTCTGTTTGGGAACTCCCCTCGTCCCTGCTTGATTCTGAAAACAAATGTACCTACTCACCAAATTTCCAGGTCATCATCTCTGCCTATTTTAAATTCCATCGGTCTCTTCTGGACCCTTGTTAACTTGCAGACTTTTTTAAATTCAAGAAGCTGTTTCTTAACTACCCCAACCCACATTGGTTCTATCACATCTTGTTGATCTCCTGAACACTCTCCAGCTCTCTGCAGACTTTGGCTGCATGTTCCCTGCCTCTTTGATTGCAAGTAGCCCTTGCCTAGCTACTCCAAACCTTACAGGCTCTAATGCCCCCTTCAAGGCCTCGGAACCATTCTGGGTTCCTTGTATTCCTACCGATCTCAGCTGGCTTTCTCCAGCCCATCCAGCTTCTTTCGACTCAAGTGATTTTCCTGACTGCTCGGAAATAATATTTTATGGGATGCCTTGGAGGTCTCTATATCCCTTTCCAGTTCATGCAGCCTTCTTTGGAAAGCTTCCTCTCCTTCCCTTCTCTTGCTTTCCCTTTCCTTTTCTCTTTCCTGAAAATCTAATTTCCGCTGCTCCAATTTTAATCTTGCTACTGCTATTCCATCTGTTTCATCGTCCTCAATTTCCACCTGTAGACTGTTGGCTACCCCTTTTAAAATTTTGGGTTTTCTAGCTTTTGGGCGAAATTTTAATCCCAAATGCCTTGTTAAATCTTTTTAGCTGTTCGAAGGACAGAACTTTGATTTCCTCAAAAGTAACTTCCCCTAATTTTCCAAGAAAAGCACTAGCATCAAATGTGGACATTTTTACGCTTTAGCAGTACAGACTCAAAAAAGCCTTTTGGCAATTGTTAAAATTGGTTTCAAAGGATCAATTTACTTTCCCCAATTTAATTCGTTTGTTTCATCTGTGGAAACAACTCTGGCACCGAGCCCCCAACTTGTTGCGACCAGTCCCCGTGCAAGGTTCCCCCAATTTGTCATGATCCTAGATGAGGTATCCTAAATTGTAACGTTCCTGTGAGTAGGGATGAACTGGCTCCCTTTCTTTATTCAACCTCCTCAGTTGGTCGCAACAAGGTTAATTTATAAAGGATTCCTTCCCTTGTGGAAACCTATCACCAGTCCAAATGTATTTATGTTTTAAAAGGAGCCAATTTAACCAGGCTGTCTTAAGTCAAAGAAAGAGCGAGCTTATTAGTTACTAGACATGAAGAAAAAAATAATAAAAACGCAACACAAATACACACAAATTAGGAATGAGAAACTGTGGCCAAACATAAAAGTTAAAAAAAGATATACAAATCAATCCTTTGGCTTGTCCGTAAGGAGTAGGTGGTGGAATTTTGTGGCCATTAAGTTGGGGTGATTCCAGTAGAGCTGACTTTGGCAGTTGAACAATTGGTTTGGAGACTCTTGGTTCTGCAGGTTAGCTGAAAGGAGTTGTCCTGTTTCCTTTTCAACTGTGGCTTTGCTGACTTGTGACTTGCTTCCAGTAATCAGAGAGAGAGGACTTTTTTGCTGCAAGCTGCAGGGATGCCCATTGGGTGTTCTTCAGCTGTGACCTTCACAGCACACACACACACCAGAACAGAACACCAGATTAACACACAGAACTAAGGTTGCAGTTGGCTTTTTTAAACCCCTTTTCTTGTATGTTCCTGGAAGGGAAAAACAAACATGTATTTTGCCCAGATCTGTTTTCTTTTCAAACTCAGTTCATGTTCACAGTCTGGGATATAACTCAACAGGAGGTAATTTCAGCTGAGATGGTGATCAGTTTCCATTATTTCCACAACCACAGGAGATTACATTTCAGTTTGCATTGTATACTTTGAAGTGCCTCTCTCTGAAGTAGGCCGTGTCACACCTTTTAGGTGCAACATTCCGTTCTCTCTGAACCAGTTGGTCAAGTAATCCACATAGGAATTTTCCAGTCTCAGCCAGTTTTTAGCAGTCCTTTTTTAAAAAAAAACATGTCTTTCTTAAAAGTTCAATATGTCCATAAGCAATTTGGGGAGAGGATCCATGATCATGATATTTGGAATCTGGAATTTTTATTGAAGGTAGACCCCCATGGCTGCATGTTCCCTGCCATGATTACTACCAGCCCAGTACAAGATATTCAAAAACACAAAATAATAAATAGTCGTTTGGTAGTACAGAACTTGAGTATTGCTTTGAAGCTTTTCGTCTTGCACTCATCAAGAATACCAACACAAGGGTAAAGCAACAATTTATACTGGTATTCATGCGAAGTGTCCCGATGAGTGCAAGATGAAAAGCTTCGGCATGTCTCTTTTCTCAGCAAAATAGTAAGTGTTACGTTCTGTGGAATTTGGTTGGCTTTCATTCTAATAAGCAGAAAAATTTGATTTCTCTGTAGGAATAACGAATGGTTCATAAGTTATATTTTCGCATACAAAACTTTTGAAGACAGGCAGTTCAATGATATTGGTGTTTCAAGAACATTTCAAAGAAAATCTAGACTTTTGAACCCACACAAACCCAGCTGTTGGCACTGGTCCTCAAAATGACAAATGAAGGGATAACCATGTCTTTGTATATTGTCCCCTGAAATATTGCAAGCAGTTTTTGGTCACTGGTATTTTCTTCTAGGACTTTGTCAGAGATTAGAGAACAATCTCCTTTTAACTTTAACAGCAGTGATTTTTTTCATTTTTAACCACCAAATTAAGAAACAATATCCCTTTTTGTTTTGGCTCTTCTGAAGAAATAAGAAAATTGTTAATGTTTCCACCATCATAGCTGAGTCTCAGAGAGGATTGTTTCTGCCTTTTGGTGAACATAATGGTAAATATATATATCAGTAAAGTTTACTGAAATAGTTCCACTGCTGAAATGCAATCTGTTAATATCATTTGAAAAATTAATTCGCAAAATATGTGAAAAGAGGATTATTGCAGGATGAGACTTTCAGTCCAGTTATTTCTGGTGTCTATTTCATCACCTGTCATTGCAAGTAAAAATATCAATTATGTAGCATAAACAAATTAATAATGGGGGGGGAAACACTAGGCACAGACAAATTAATAATGAAAAAGACTAGACATAAGCAGATTAATAATTGAAGCCACCTAATATAGGCAACGTATGCACGAGACATGGACAAATTAATATATTTGAACTTATGAATTAGGAGCAGGAGTAGACCACTTGGCCCCTCGAGCCTGCTCCGCCATTCAATAAGATCATGGCTGACCTGTTTGTAACCTCAACTCCACATTCCTGCTTACCCCCGATAACCTTTCACCCCCCTTGCTTATCAAAGTCTGTCTACCTCTGGCGTAAAAATATTCAAACACTCTGCTTCCACCACCTTTTGAGGAAAAGAGTTCCATTCACGAGCCACTGAGAGAAAAAAAAATTGTCCTCATCTCTGCCTTAAATGGGCAACCCCTTACTTTTAAACAGTGACCCCTATTCTAGATTCTCCCACAAGAGGAAACATCCTCTCCACATCCACCCGTCAAGGCCCCTCAGAATCTTATATGTTTGAAATAAATAGAGCAACATATGCAGGTTAGTAATAGAGGAAAAGTACTAGGAAATATAATGGAATAAAGGCTGATGAAAGGCATGAGGGTGGGCAAATCTATGGTAATGCGGTTGAGATTTGTGGGGAGGAAGGAGACTTCGATGTTGTACATTGTCGAAGTTAATTGGAGAGGGTTGAAGGATAACAATGGGGAGGTCAAAAGTAATGCCAGGGGTATGGGGTCAAAGGTTATAGGGAACAGGGTGTGGGTGACAGGGAGGGGAGAAGGTCTCGGAATGCAATTAAAATGTGACTATCATCATTGCAAGGCTTCAAACAACTATGCAGAGCCTCTTGGTGGACGTCTCGAGATGCTGCATGGGGGTTGGGTCATTATCGCGGGGTGGGAGGAGGTGCAGGTCAACTGGACAACTGAAAGGGAACCCCAGCATGTAGTATTTGCAATGCTAGAGCCCTGGGACACACAACAGTTCAAAGGTTAAAGGCTCAGTGTGTGCAGGAGAGTGCTTACACATGGCTTGCAAGGGCCCAGGCACATACCTTTGCCTCCCTGCAGATGCCTCATTCCGGGGAATGGGGTGTCTACAGGAAGGAAGGAGAGGGGAAGCACTAAGTTAAGAACTGCAGATAAAACAAGACAGTAGACATAATTAAAGTGAAAGTGATTATATTTGCTGAAGTTTTCTGATTGCGACATAAAATTGTTCACCCATGCTACCAGTTGCGCCTTTAATATTTCTTAATTTTCCTTTCCTGCTACTTCTTCTAAGAGCTCCCCCAACATCCACAGCAGGGATGGAGGCAGCCTGCTGACCAGTTCACCCTATTGTCTTGGATGACCTTGTCAGCCGTCCTCGGGAAAACCTTGGCCTAAAGGGCCCTGGCTTACTTTGGCTGTCCTGCTATGGGCCAGCAGCGATCACAGAGGACGGGATCGAAGGGGTCACAGGCAAAATAGATTCAGAATGTCCAAACAGCCTCTGAGACTCCTCAGTGGATGTTTCAGGGGTGTCCAGCTGCTGCTCCTCCTCTCTTTGGGTGGCCGAAGGCCCCTGCCTGACTCCTTGAGGGGAAGGGGCACCTGGAGGAAGATCAAGGTGCCCGGTCCCATCTGCGTGGAAACTGCAGAAGTTCCCCCATGGCTGCTGCGATGGAATGCGTGTCTGCGCGCATCTCCAGCAGAATCTGCTGGACTAGAATCCCCATGGAATCCAGCAACCTCCCCATGGAGACCTCGATGTGTGCATAGGTCAGCACCACATCATCAGCCAGAAGGTGAACGGACTCCTCCAACTCACGTGCCACCCTGTTGAGGGCCTCCAACAGCTCTGCCTGATGTTCCCTTGCCTCTGTTGACTCTCTACCATCAGACGGAAGACCGATTCCAAAGGACCATCATTAGACTCGGACCTCGCAGGTGCCTCTTCCCCAGCATTCTTCCGAGTACCAGTAAGCTCGGCTGATGCTGCCTCCTCCTGCTACAGACACTCTAGAGCTAATACCCACCAAAGTGTGTGCCTCTGGGCTGGTGGAGTCTGCTGTGACCTCTCTAAGGAAGTGTCTCCTGAGCTATCTCCCGCTCCTCTCCGGGTTTGAGCTTGCTCTGAAGCTGGACAGGTCTTCTTCTGGCTTGGGCCTTACCCTCTTTCTGGAGGCACCAGAGAGAGGAGAGAGTGAGTGACAGTATGAGCTGCCTCCAACCTGGAGGCACCCTTGGACCTGAGGTTTCTATTACATGCATGTATCCTTATTGGTTGTAGGCCAAAATCCAGTCTCCCCATCCCCAATGGCCCAGTCCCACTCTCCCCCTGCCAGCTAGGCTGCCCTCTCCTCAAACTCAGTCACTGCCTTGATGTGTGGCCGACCCCCTCCCGTCTTCTACCTCTCTCGGCGGATATTTCTTATCTTGTCCTGCTCAAACATAACAGAGAAGATGGGGTTGAGGAATTGTACTGAGCATCCATTTATTGAGCATTTTCACATTTATTTCTATTCTTCCAGTCTTATGGATAACCCACTGGGTTGTGTGGCATTTCATTAACGCACTGCACGTTGTCCAGAAGGGTTCTGGGCCAGCCCCCTCCAGAGTGTTGAGCCCATACACATAAGGATAAGGGGTCAGAGAGGCATGTCCTTTGTGGAGCTTGATGATGCCCTCTGCGCCTGAGCCCTTCCCCCTTTCCCACCCCACCTCACTTCCAGACAGCTTGTAAAAGAGGCACAAGTGGTCACCCTACCTGCAGAGTGGATGGTCTGCAATCGGGCTATGAGACATCACCTTGATGTTGCCACTGAGGTCTATGTTCTTGACCTTCATTCATTATAAGACCATAGGACCATAAGACATAGGAGCAGAAATTAGGCCATTTGGCCCATCGAGTCAGCTCCCCCATTCAATCATGGCTGATAAGTTTCTCAACACCATTCTCCCGCCTTCTCCCCATAACCTTTGAACCCCTTACCAATCAAGAACCTATCTATCTTGGTCTTAAATATACTCAATGACCTGGCCTCCACAGCCTTCTGATGCAATGAATTCCATAGATTCACCACTCTCTGGCTAAAAAGTTTATCCTCATCTCTGTTCTAAAAGGTCTTCTCTTTACTCTGAGACTGTGCCCTCAGGACCTAGTCCCTCCTACTAATGGAAACATCTTCCCCCCATCCACTCTATCCAGGCCTTTCAGTATTCTGTAAGTTTCAATCAGATCCCCCCCATCCTTCTAAACTCCATCGAGTATAGACCCAGAGTCCTCAAACGTTCCTCATATGTTAAGCCTTTCATTCCTGGGATCGTTCTCGTGAACCTCCTCTAGACCCTCTTCAGGGCCAGAACATCCTTTCTGAGATATGGGGCCCAAAATTGCTCACAATATTCTAAATATGGTCTGACCAGAGCCTATAAAGCCTCAGCAGCACATCCCTGCTTTTATATTCTAGTCCTCTCGAAATAAATGCCAACATTGCATTTGCCTTCCTAACTACCGACTCAACCTGCAAGTTAACCTTAAGAGAATTCTGGACTAGGACTCCCAAGTCCCTTTGCACTCCAGATTTCCGAATTCTCTCCCCATTTAGAAAATAGTCTATGCCTCTATTCTTCCTACCAAAGTGCATGACCTCACACTTCCCCACATTGTATTCCATCTGCCACTTCTATGCCCATTCTCCTAATCTGTCCAAATCCTTCTGCAGCTTCTCCGCCTCCTCAATACTACCTGTCCCTCCACCTATCTTTGTAACATCCGCAAACTTAGCCAGGATGCCCTCAGTTTCTTCTTCTAGAACATTAATGTATAAAGTGAAAAGTTGTGGTCCCAACACTGACCCCTGCGGAACTCCACTAGTCACCGGATGCCATCCTGAGAAGGAGCCCCTTATCTCCACTCTCTGCCTCTTGCCAGACAGCCAATCTTCTATTCATGCTAGTACCTTGCCTCTAACACCATGGGCTCTTATCTTACTGAGCAGCATCCTGTGCGGCACCTTGTCAAAGGCCTTCTGGAAGTCCAAGTAGATAACATCCATTGGCTCTCCTTTGTCTAACCTACTCGTTACCTCCTTGAAGAATTCTAACAGATTTGTCAGGCATGACTTCCCCTTGAAACCATGCTGACTTTGCCCTATTTTACTGTGCCCTTCCAAGTATTCTGAAATCTCATCATTAATAATGGACTCTAAAATCTTACCAACGACCGAGGTCAAGCTAATCGGCCTGTAATTTCCCGTCTTTTGCCTCACTACTTTCTTAAGGGGGGTTACATTAGTGATTTTCCAGTCTTCTGGGACCCTCCCTGACTCGAATGATTCCTGAAAGATCACCACTAACACCTCCACTATCTCTTCAGCTATCACGTTCAATTGCTGGGATGTAATCCATCTGGTCCAGGTGATTTATCCACCTTCAGACCTTTCAGTTTTCCTAGCACCTTCTCCTTGGTAATGGCCACCATACTCACCTCTGCCCCCCTGACTTTCTTGAACTTTGGGGATGTTACTCGTGTCTTCCATCGTGAAGACTCACGCAAAGTACCTATTCAGTTCCTCCGCTATTTCTTTGTTCCCCATTACTACTTCTCCAGCGTCATTTTCCAGCGGCCCAACGTCCACTTTTGACTCTCTCTTACCCTTTATATATCTAAAAAAACTCTTGCAATCTTCTTTTATATTACTGGCTAGTTTACCCTCATATCTAATCTTCTCGCTCCTTATTTCTTTTTTAGTTGTCCTCTGTTGGTCTTTGTAGGCTTCCCAATTCCCTGGTTTCCCACCGCTCTTTGCCCATTGTATGCTTTCTCTTTAGCTTTTATGCTGGTCCCTGACTTCCCTTGTCAGCCAGGGTTGCCCCTTCCTCCCTTTAGTATGCTTCTTCTTCCTAGGGATGAATTTTTGCTGTGTCTCCCAAATTACATCCAGAAACTCCTACCATTGCTGTTCCACTGTCTTTCCTGCTAGGCTCATCTCCCAGTCAATTCTGTCCAGCTCCTCCCTCATGCCTCTGTAGTTGCCTTTATTCAACAGTATTACCGTTACATCTGATTCCAGCTTTTTCCTCTCAAATTGCAGGATAAATTCTATCATATTATGGTCACTTCCTCCTAAGGGTTCCTTTACCTTAAGCTCCCTTATCAAATCTGCCTCATTACACATCACTAAATCTAGAATTGCCTGTTCCCTAGTAGGCTCCACCAGAAGCTGCTCCAAAAAGCCTTCTTGTAGACATTCCACAAATTCCTTTTCTTGGGATCCACTACCAGCCTGATTTTCCCAGTCTACCTGCATATTGAAATCCCCCACAAACACTGTAAACTTGCCTTTCTTACACACCTTTTCTATCTCCTGGTGTATCTTGTGCCCCACATCCTGACTACTGTTCGGAGGCCTGTATATAACTCCCATTATGTTTTTTTTACCTCTGCGGTTCCTCAACTCTACCCACATAGATTCTACATCATCTGCCCCTAAGTCATTTCTTGCTATTGATTTAATTTCATTTCTTACTAACAAAGCAACTCCATCCCCTTTGCCAACCTGCCTATCTTTTCGATAGGATTTATATCCTTGGATATTTAGCTCCCAGTCCTGATCCCTTTGCAGCCATGTCTCTGTGATTCCCACCACATCATACCTGCCAATTTCAATCTGTTAACTGTGAGCAGCTGAGGCTTATTTATCGTGGCAGAGCAGATGAAGTCATTCATACTCTTCTGACATTGGTTGGCTGATCGACGCTGCTTACCCTGGACACGACGGCGGCCACCTGCGCCCATGCAGAGTTGGTATCCCTGCTCAGCCTCTTCCTCCCATCAGCTGGGTACAGGACAACCCTCCTGATCTCCAACTGGTTGAGGAGGACACCCAGTGATGAATCACTGAACTTACAGGAAGGAGGTGCCTGTCCCCTTCCTGCTATCTCGATGGGCCTTGTCAATAAATAGCTTGTTCGGATCCCTTTAAATAGAGCACCTGGATATGATGGCGTGGTGCGCACCATTTAGCCTGCCCTGCTGCACGATTTGTCGGGAAACCCCCAGCTGCATAATTAATGAAGCCAGGGTAGCAAGGTATTGCAGGTATTCCCGTTGGCCTCCATAGTGGGAAACACTCCTCATTCCTCCCCCCACCAGAGGACTTTGTCCTAGATGGGAGAATTCCACCCTTTTTTTTAGTCTGCCTGGATCTGGGAGGGAGCAGCTGGAGGCCAAAAAAGTCTCTATGGTTTGCAACATAGGAATGCAGGAGGAAGGTCATGCTCGGATTGAAAAGACTAAGTTTGTAGGGGGTTTAAATAAGTCTGGAAGAGTTGCCTTGCTTGGGCTAAAGGAAGAATCTTGGCAAAAGAAAACTTCACTGTAAAAGACAGTTCTAAAATTGCAAGTTACCAGGCCATCCCTGCTGCTGGTATAATTGAGGTGGGGGTGGGGCAGGTGAATAGGCAGCAGGCAAGTCCACTGGATTTGACAAGACCCCAGGCTTCAGGGACATGCAAAATCCAGTTCATTAATTCTCATTTCAAGCACATGGTGATGCTGGAATTTTCACAGGAGGTTGCCATTCTCACAGAACCTGATGTAGGACAAGAGAGGGGCACTGTGGAATGTCAGCAAGCTGCAAATATCACAGCTTGCCATACTCAAGAAAAATAAAACAAATGAAAACAACTGTCTTCTTCTCCAGGACATTTGGGAACTCTTTCAGGGGGTTCTCCATGGTAGAATATTAAAAAAAAACATATTAACAGTACTTCTTTGAGGCTATTCCTCGAAAACATGTGGTTTAGCATATCTCTGCCACAAGTTAACTAATTGCACAGGCCTCCAACATGCCATAATATAAATTTTCACAATTACACAGTACAGGAAAATAAAGGGCCAAACTGATTGCTTTGTATATTGTAAACAATCTGGTTTCACTGCAATGTTTTTGAATGCCCATCCAAATTTCCACATTGCAAAAGGAGCTTCAATAATCATTTCATTGGTACACATTTTTAAACATTTTAACTCCTGCTGCAGAACAGTAACTGGAACTCGGCTCCCACTCTGCTCACCAATGTATGCGCGGTTTCACCTGCCGTTTATGTCACTGTTGTGTGTCTTCTGCCTGCCATGTGCTTCCTGAAACTTCCCACTGTTTTTGTCACTCCTTCCTGCTGCCCATTTCCTGCTGTCTGTTCTGTTGCTTCCCCTTCTTTCCTGCTACTCGCCGCTCGTTCTCCACTCTCTGTTCCGCCACTTTCCACCGAGTTCTCACTGCACACTCCCCACTGTGTTCCATTGCTCCCCACACCCTCCCATTGCACACTCCCTACTGTCTTTTCCACCACTCCCCGCTCCCACCCAGTGCATGCTCCCTGCTGTCTTTTCTAACACTCCCAACTCCCTTCCACTGTATGGTCCCCATTGTACTGCCATTTTCCGCTCCCTCCCACTCCTCGTCATCTGTTCCACCGCTTCCTGTGCCATGCTGTCTGTTCTGTCACTTCCCACTCCCTCCAATCATCTGCTCCCCAATCTCAGTTATGCTGCTGTCTTCATTTCTTGCTCTGTCCTGATCCATTTGCCAATCCCTTCAGCTGCTCCCTCTCAACAACTAAGGGGGTGGTAAAAAGAAGCAGGGAGCTTGGGAGGCCAACCAATTGGTGCAGGAGGAAGCGATGAAGAGAATATGGGGGCGGGATGGGGGGGTGGGAGGGGAAGTCAGAGTTTGGGGGAAGTGTGAAGAGAGCACGGGTAAGCAGGGAAGAGAGTAGGGGAAAGAGAGCGTGGAGAAGCAGTGGGAAGAGCAGGGGAAAGCAGCAAAGAAAGCGGGAAGGAGCAGCGGAGGGAATGGTGAAGGGAGCGGGGAAGCGGCAAAGAGAGCGCAGGAAAGGGGCAAACAGAGAAGCAGTGAGGAGAGCAGTGGGAAACAGGAGGGAGTGGTGAAGAGAACTGGCGAAGCAGAAGGGATGGGGAAATGGGGGGGAGCAAGAACAGTACTATGTGTTCTTTTCTGCCTTTGCTAGATCTGTGCTATCTTTGAGGCAGGCAGCTGGCGGGATGTCACTATTAGTGACATCACAGGTGCTGACATTGCATGTGCGGGGAGTGTGCCCTCTGCACTTGCTGCATCAGCAAATGCAACCATTATTCAATTCACCATATTGGCTTCAGATATTGCAGCTTTCTGGCAATTTTTCTTGTACTGATGGCATTTGACTGTTTGGGCCCAAGCATTAATGTCATGGAATAGCAGGATTAGTTATGTTTACAGATACTTGATGACCAACTTCACCGTCAGAGGAAAGGAATAAAGGAAGAGCTGTCTAAATGATTAAAAAAAAACCTGAATGTTTTAAAAGGCTGTCACAGAGCCTCAGTCATGTAGTTATTTTGCACGTAAAAGAATTAGCCAAAATATTTGACCTTCATGTTGACTTCTGAGACAATCAAGCTTACCAACATGTTAAATAGTAAGAAAATGTTTTTGGTGTAGAGCCTCTATAGCTCTGGTTTCCATTGGCAGAAGAGTCAGTAACCAAAGAATAGTAATCTAAGGCAGAAGAACCAGAGGTAAGATAGGAGATTTTTCTTTTTAAGCCAGTGAGCTATTATGACCTGGAATGCACTGACTGAAAGCATGGTGGAAACAGATTTAATAGTAAACAGGAATTGGTAAAATACTTGGAGTGGGACTAATTAGGTAGCTCTTTCAAAGAGCTAGCACAGGCATGATGGCACAGGCTGAAAAGCCTCCTTTTTGCGCTGTGAAATTATATGGATTGTATTTAATGGAGGTAATGGGGGTCTTGCCCGCTGGCTGGAAAGCTGACGAGAGTCCCTCCTGGGGAGATGGTGGCTGCTGTTGGTGCGACAGCCACATGAAGTCTAGGATTGTCTCTGGATCCCAGGCCACAGATTAGTGATGGCGGAAGAGAGGTCACAGGGTGGGGGTTGCGGGGCAGAGAAGGTCAGCAGCAAGGGCAAGGTAGTGGGTCTCAGTGGGCACCCCCCCTCCCCCCCCCCACCACTTCCTGATGCCGAGTTCCTCAATCAGGCCTTAGTGCCATTGAAAGAGGGACCCCTCCAAGGCGCCAACAAACAACCCCACATGGGTTTACTTATCATGCTCCCCACATGATGAGCCCTCCCCACCTGCCACTGGGTTAATATCTGTGGTGGCATGATGAGGCCCTTAAGTGGGGATCAATTACCCATTTAAGGGTCTCAATTGGTGGTGGATCGGGAAGGCTGTCTGCAGGCCTTACTGCCATGGACTTTATCATGGTGGAGGCAGGAAGGTTGCGGGACCCGCACCCACCACCCTCTCACCTGCCTAAATGCTCTCTGCCACCAAATTCGCCATGGGGGAGGACATTAAATTCCAACCTATGATTTTATCATTCTATGTGCACAAACAGTCCCCTGAGTATTTTTCTGCAGAGAGATTACAAATTGATAGTGGAAGTGGATCAAAGAATATCGGCAACATTCATTCAGGCATTTTACCCCTGAAATAAGACTTTGAAAACTAATGTGTTTGACAGTATTATATATTAAATATATTAACTACCTCCTAAGAAACTGTTTATAAGTTAATTGCTGAAATATGATTGGCTTTTATTAAATAATTTTTTTAGAACAGTTCCAAGAAAAACCTATAGATTAAAAAAACAAATATTTTACGGATATATTGAAAACTACAATTGCATTTTGCTGATCCCTTCCCTAAAGACTTATTCAACCAATTAAGGATATTTTTGTTTAAAAAACCTTATATGAGGTCACCATTATCTCAATGCATGTAAAATGCAAATTCACAGCAAATTTAAATTCCAACAAAGAAAGTATGATATTGTTTATATTATGTAAAGATGGATGAGTATATTGCCCCCCACTTGCTGTTAACCATAGAGTCACTGTGAGTATAAATCAAGTTTCTGTGTTATTTCCTGATTCTGCCATTTTCACTAAGATCAGTGAATGGAAAAAAGACCTCAGGAACAATGCACAAAATGTAAACTTTCAGGTCATTATGCATTTAATTTTCTTTATATGTTTCAACAAAAATGGCCAAAGCCTAATTTTTTTTATTTTTCCCATAACCCTTATATATGCACTCACAAATCTTCAGACTTTCTATATTTGGATCATTTGAGAGCTGCCAGGAGCTTCAGCCTGTACCTGGATCGTGGATCTCTTCTCCTCTATCACATTTCAGAATTCTAGGGAGATATTGTTAATGGCTCCAATACTCAGCATCAAGCTAATTTGGGGACAAATAACGTTTATTACAGATGGCATTTTTCAATAAGTTTGTTGCAGGAGAAATCAATCTGAGTTTTGATATGAGGTAAATTGCTGTACCTACTGACTCAAATGATCATGCAACATATCTGGAGTGTATTTACTCAATCTCTTGCTGGAAATGAACTCTAGGAAATTCTCAGCTTGTTTTTAGTCTCTTTATTCAAGCTATATTGACAGCTGTGTATTCTCTCTCCAAACCCCACTGGTTGAACCTTTGTTTTGAGCAGTTTTCTTTTCTTGTGTGGTTTCTCAGTCGATACCCTTGGTTTGTGCAGCTGCAACACATCTATTGGATTGGTTGTTTAGACTGAATTATGGTACTGTTATCATCAGTAAAATACTCTTATTTATATCTATACTTCAGCTGTCATGAGAAAGATACCAAACTATGGTCCATTAGTTTAAGCAATGCAGAACACTAATCTACAAAGTAGAGGACCATAAGTTCAAGTTTCAACCTCAGCTGTTAGTTAAACTCATCTGCTTTTATTCAGTATCAGTATTGGTGTGCACATCTGGGCTATCATGATGTCTGTCTCAACTTGGCTGTGTTGTGTAGTGTCTTTCATTTCTAAACCTAGAGGATGCTATCATGAGCATGACTATAAATTCTGGCTATGCATGGTTATCAATTCTACTGTTCAGTTGTTGGTTGTTTGGATAAACTCTATTCTGTACCAGTCACCTTAGGAGGACAGTTCCTCTCTTTGTTAGTTGTAACAAAATTGCAAATGTGAGCTTAAACAACACCCCAATTTTAACTCTCCTTGCCTGCCAGAAACTAGGCTCCAGAAGGTAGCTAAGTGGGTAGTTAAATGAGGTCCAAAACAAAAACAAAAGTAACTAGAAAAACTCAGCAGGTCTGGTAGCATCTGTAGAGAGGAGCACAGTTAACGTTTCGAGTCTGAATGACCCTTCAACAGAACTAAGTAAAAATAGAAGAGGTAAAATATAAGCTAGTTTAAGGACAAGTAGCTAGTTTAGTGGGACAAGTAGAGCTGGATAGAGGGCCAGTGATAGGTGGAGATAACCAAAAGATGTCACAGACAAAAGGTCAAGGAGGTATTGAAGGTGGTGATATTATCTGAGGAATGTGCTAATTATGGGTAGAAAGCAAGATAAACAAGGTACAGATAGCACTAGTGGGGGTGGGGTGGGGTGAAGGAATCAGAAAAGGCTAAAAGGTAGAGATAAGGATGGAAATACATTTAAAAATGATGGAAGTAGGTGGGAAAAGAAAAATCTATCTAAATTATTGGAAAAAAAAGGGGGGAATCGGAAAGGGGGTGGGGATGGAGGAGAGAGTCCATGATCTAAAATTGTTGAACTCAATGTTCAGTCCGGAAGGCTGTAAAGTGCCTAGTTGGAAGATGAGGTGCTGTTCCTCCAGTTGAGCTTCACTGGAACAATGCAGCAAGCTAAGGACGGACATGTGGGCATGAGAGCAGGGTGGAGTGTTGAAATGGCAAGTGACAGGGAGGTCTGGGTCATGCTTGCGGACAGACCGAAGGTGTTCTGCAAAGCGGTCACCCAGTCTGTGTTTGGTTTCTCCAATGTAGAGGAAACCACATTGGGAGCAATGAATGCAGTAGACTAAATTGAGGGAAGTGCAAGTGAAATGCTGCTTGTGGGATTTGAACTAATTTCCCCAGAGCATTAGCCTGGGCTTCTGGATTACTAGTCCAGTGACATTACCACCATGCCACCGTCTTCCTTCGATCAAGGAATCATGGCTGTGGTCAGACTACTGGGCACAGATATGTATTACACATTGCCGGAGATTGAAAACTAGCTGCACTTTGAGGGAGTGGGATCCATTTCTGCTGAGAAGGCCAGGTTGGGTAATGTGAATGCAGATATGATCACTTACACAGCAGGGAAACCAACCATGCGGATTAAGCTTACTGTTCTCTCACCCGCTTTGCTTGGTCCATGGAACAACAGACGTAGGTGTTCCTTCTAGAGTAGAGACCATAGCTCATTAAAGAGACCATAGTTCACTCACAGTGAACAGCAAACTGACAAATGCCATTGCTGTGTGAAACAATCCAGTGGCATAAAATCTAAGGGCCATGGTGACCTTGGCAGCAATGAGTAGTGCAGTCTGTGTCCTAGTTTGAAGCTCGAGCTGCAAGCACAGCGGGTGATCTAGCTACTTGGTGAAGCAGCTCACTTGTTTGTCTCTGGTCAGGTTAAGTTATGATAAGTGTTCTTTGAAGGCAAGTTATGTGCAGTTCCCTCCTCCACCCTCTTCAATGAGCTGCTCCTACCCATTGCTAGGTGCTGCCCCTTCTCCAGCCCAAAGACAGACCTAACTGACCACTTACAAATTAAATAAAGTATTTGAAATATGAACAGGCAGTTCAGCACCAATGCAAAGTTGTTCCCAGAACTTCCAAAGTAATGGAATGGTGAAATAACCAAAAAAGGTTCAGATGTTGACTAGCATCTTAACAGAGCAAACCAACAACTAATTGGTATGGAGGGGATGAGCCTATTAAATAATCCTCTTCCAGGAGCTTTGTTGACAGCATCATGAGTTCCTCGGCAGATTTATCATGTGACCAGTCATGTGATGTGGCAATCCAATTTCATGAAGCAGTCATACGGCTTCCATAGGACCTATATTGATATTATGATGATTTTCTTTGCATCCTGGATGTCTGATCCAATATGGCAGTGTGGAAGAAGCACACATGTGCTGCCCACCATATTAGACCCTTAGGTGCCTGTTTCACACCTGAGATCTATTGAGATAATTAGATAGAGAAATTAAACCAATAATGGTCATGCAGCAATGAAAATGCTATTTTATTTTGTATGTGGCTGCTGGCTTGGGATATGAAAATTTGTAGGGTATGAATGGCAAAGTGACTATCCCATATTTTTTGAGAAAAGTGTTTTGAAAAACAAATCACATCACTACTTTCCTGATTAAATAATAAAGTATATGTTGTAAGGATGATATAACATAATTCATTTTAGTAGTCATTTGGTAGTATAGAACTTGTGTATTGCTGAAAATAGAGATATGTTGAAACTTTTCATGTTGCACTCATCCAGGCACTTTGCAAGAATACCAAAATAAGGGGAAAGCAACAATTTATGTTGTATGAGAAAGGAATGCTGATTGGTTGGCAAGTGGACTCTGATTGGTAGAGGTGTTGCCATGGAGAATGCACCAGTGAAGGGGACTAACAGTTAACTGCCAAGCATTGCTTGAAATTTAAACCATGCAGCTTGACCCTGATTACATAAGGCATTGACCTGAGGAATGAATTGGCGAATGGCTGTCACTTATTGTGTTTAGCTGAAACAGATGCAATGTGTGTACATGTTCTTGCTGTCTGCAAAGAAATTTCAGTGATTTAAACTGCCTGGTTTGCTGTCTCTGAGAATACTTTGATGTGATTGGCTGCTTTCCCTGCTTGCTGTATGCCTAGAGATCTCTTTGACGTCGCACCAGATTCAAACGGCTGTCAGGAAAGCAGAAATCCACATCACAGAGATGACTAGATTATTAAGGGCAGCTTTCCTCGAGATAAACAGTGGGCACCATTGCTTCACCACTGACTGCAGAATCCAAGATGAGTTACTCGAAGTAGGAGAAGCTGCCAAGGAGTAGGGAGCGGGATCAAATTCCTTAAAGGTCACAACTTCACCACAATCGTTTGGGCCAAGCATGTAGTGGAATGTTTAGTCAGTTAAGGAGGGTTAGTAAGGAGTAAGGTGTCACTACTTTACATCCAAATTTCCATCAAAACCAGGATGTCAATGCAATTGTCCACAATAAGGCAGTGATTGGCAAGGGCCTAATTTGCAAGTGAATGGGCCTTCTGGAGGGAATTGCGAATGGGGCAGTAATTGTAAATCCACCCATAGAATCCAAGGGGACAGCAATGAATGAAGCGAGTTGGACAAGAAGAATTTGGCAGGATCAGCCCCTAGCAACTGGGTTAGGCGGGATGGTCATCGAGATGATGGATGGTCCGTTGAGCTTCCGACGCAATAGGAGGCAATGATGAGTGGCTCGATGGGGCCTTTGCAGAATACCAAGAGTGACACAAGGGGTAGGTGTGGGCTAATGCAAGGACACTGGAAGAAGAGTAGGATGGCAAAGGAACAATGAAAAGTTAATATAAGCATTTTGCAGGACAAGGTACATGACTGAGTGACAGAGAGTGGAGGAGACTTGAGGAAAGGGCTCCAAAGGTAGCAAGAGAAGAGGAAAAAATAAGTAAAAGTAATAGGCTTGGATCAGAAGAGGCAGCCAAAAATTCTGCACACAAATGAATACAGGGAAAATTCAGATTACATGGCCAAGATTAGGATAGATACATCCTGGTTGCAAACAAAGGATAGGGAGGAGAGAATGTGGAATTGTCCAAAGTTAAAGTTGGAGGTCTTGCGTGTTATGAGGTTGTTTTATAGATCGGGATGAATCAGCTTGGAGCTTGAAAAACAAATCAGTGTCCATGTTCAGAGACAATTTTGGAGACTGAGCGAGTCTAATAGCTATTTGAGGTACAGACTGTCAGTGGGCATAATGCTGGAGGTTGTCCACTGAAAATGACGTTGTAAGGAAGTATGGAGAGTTGATTATGAGTCAGCATTGATTGGATCAGGGGATCCAAAAGAGGTGAGAAATGGCCTTAGGGGTGTTTCAGAGCAGCTTGATGGATTAATACAAAACTTGGCATTTACATCCCATCTGTCAGACTGGAGCTGGCATTGAGTTACTCCCCATCTGTCAGCTGGAGCTGGCACAGAGTTACTCCCCAGCATTTAGGCTGGAGGTGGCATTGCACTATTCTTCAGCTGTCAGACTAGGGGTGATACTGTACATCTTGCCAGCTGATTAGTGAATCTGAGTGAAGTTGATGAATCTCAACCAGAGTAAGCTTTGTTTATTGTACATTGCAATTTACGCTTGTAATGATCGTAAATGTGCCTCAAAATTATGATGCAAAAAAAAATGGTTGTGTTAGAATTTCACTAAACCTGTTAACAGCAGAGCCAACACACACACCTTTCATATCTTTATGGCCTTAATAAGAGCTGAGTTCAACCTTCAGCAGTGTCTAAGGTGACTGAATAGTGGGATACTCACTGGCACTAAACTAATGCTAAAATTAGAAAGATCTACTGATTAATGGTTTGTTTTTGCTTTGCTGGGACAATATTGTGGGAGAAAGTATTGTACTCACTGTC
The DNA here is from genome assembly GCF_017639515.1 of Carcharodon carcharias. Classification (NCBI taxonomy): domain Eukaryota; kingdom Metazoa; phylum Chordata; class Chondrichthyes; order Lamniformes; family Lamnidae; genus Carcharodon; species Carcharodon carcharias. The sequence continues at coordinate 42,068,030 of NC_054477.1, forward strand.
CTACATCTCAGATTAGAGGTATCATTGTGAATGATTGGATGTCTGAGATGGTACAAGGAGGGGTGATCATGTTAGAAACCATAGTTAATCTAAAAAAATTTGCAAAGTCTGTTTTTTCAGGGAGTGCAAAGTAATATACATTGCAATGGCAAAATTAAACATGAGAAACAAACAAAAGCAAACAGCCTGGTCTGTTAGCACAAGCAGTAGAATGACTCATTTCTAGTAGGTCACAAGTGTGAGTCCCAGGGCTGCTAGTTGATGTGCCCTTCTCCACTATTGTTCTATTAGCTCTCACTTGTTTTCTGTACTATTTACGTGATTTGCAAAAGACTGATTTTTAAATCCATTTTTAACTGTCCCTCTGATGAACAGATTATTTGCTAAACGTGAACATAAAGCAGTTTACAATTATTCAACAGGATTTAGTGGAAGCTGACAACATTCCAAACTTGATAACTAGTTCAACAGCCAAAAAACCAAGCTGAAAATAAGATGGTAGGTCGCATACTATCGACAATTGATCCCAAGCTGATTTCTGTTCCCAAGATTTTTTGTAATTCCTACAACGAAATACAGGAGAGAAGAAGCTAAACAGAAAACTCCTCCTTAGAATGAACCTGGCTAAAATCAGAGCTAGAATTTCATTCTGTTTTTTGTTCATCGTTCGGCTTATTCATTCACAAAAATTGCTAGTTTATTAATAATGTAAATAGTCCACGTCATATCATCCTGAGCACAACTAGTCCATTTGATTTAAAACCATCTTTATAAGGTGAAGACATAGCTAACTAATTAAAGTTTCATTTAATTAACAGTGCAAGGGTGCTCTGAACATCAGAGGTAAAATTCATCACTACCATTAAGTTTTACTCTTGGCAGTCAAGAAACTGTATAAGGGCCAATTTTCTGGTTCCCCTGGTTGGTGGTGGCAGAATAGATTGGGCAATCACGGACAAGGAAATGGGACAATGATCACAGTTACTGGAATTCATTCAGTTCTGCATTGTGCATAATTTTCCAGTAAAATGTTCAGGTTTGCATGGTTCTCTGATTTAACACAGGGAACTTGCTGGCACTATGGTTATCCATATTTACAAGGGAGATGGATCAAGCGGGCATGGCAGCAGAAGATTAGATTAGAAATGATATAACATTCAAAATAATAAGAGGAGAAATATTAAATGAACTAATCAAAATCATAAATCTAGGAATAGGTATCAAGGACTAAAATGGAAGGGTGGTTATATGATAAGGTCAAGATCAAACTAAGATAGGAAAATTATTACAGGAAACTGTTTGAAGAGAAACCAGGAAAAATAAGCGACAAAGATTGGAAGTTAAAAGAAGAACTAAAACCTGAGGTGCTGAAGGATGAGATAAGAAAAGCTATAAAGAACATCAAGAGTGGAAAAGAAGGACAAGATCAGATACTAGCGGAAACACGAAAAATGTGAGGTGAACCAATAGTAGCTGCAATGAAAGAGATTATTGATGCGATACGAACAAGTGAATGAGATGATCACAATGCCCAAGATAGCAGGCACACAGAGCTGTCCAAAAGATGGTACATCAAATCTCATCAGTCATGCATCTAAAGTACTACTTGACATCATCATGCAGAGAGTCACACCCGCTGTGTGAACAGTGAAGTGGCAGAGGAGCAGTTTTGCTTCAGTGCTGGAAAGGGTGCAACTGCCGTTATGATTGTCCTCAGAAATCTCATGGAGAAATGTGAAAATAAGCAGGAAGCCCAGTTTGGTTCATGTTCATAGACTATGCCATAGCTTTTGTCACTGTCCAGAATGATGCTTTATAGAAGACACTTATAGATTTTGGTTTACCCTTGTATGGGGTACACCAAAACATCTATGTGGCTAATATAAGATTTATACCCTAAATGCTTCAGGGATTCAGGCAAGGGAGTCTTCTGTCACTTATGCTGTTTAATGCTGTGGGAGAGAAGATAATGAGGATGGTGCAGGAAGAGTTACCAGGGATGTGGCTGCATCATAGGAGGTCACAGCATATGAAATCTCAAGTATGTAGACAACACCATGCTCATAGCCAGAACAAAAGAAGAGATAGAAACTATCACAGGCCTAGTCAAAAGGCACAGTCAGCCTTCTGTACTGAACATAAATGGCAATGGAAAAGTCAAGATTGGGAGCACTGAGATAGAGGCAGTGAACAACTTCAAGTACCTTAGCTCAATGATAAACACCAAGGTTACATCCAAGAACGAAATCCAAGGGGGTGAATTTTACGGGGCTGGGGCAGGGGGTGCATATTGCTTGTGTCGCCATTAGTAAAGTCAGTCGGCAGCTAGCTGACTTTAAAAAGGGTTACCCCGCAGCAATAATACGCTGGGGTGGTCTTAACAAGGTGAGAGTGAGACTCCCGGTCCTCAGTGTCAGGAAGGTCCACCCCTGAGAGCTGCCAGCTAATCTGAAGTACAGTTAGAGAGAGAATTATAGCTAAGTACAGACATTGGAAATGAACACTCAACTGCTCTGGAGAAGAGTCATACAGACTCAAAACGTTAACTCTGTTTCTCTCTCCACAGATGCAGTCAGACCCGCTGAATTTTTCCAGCATTTTCTGCTTTTATTTCAGATTTCCATCATCCGCAGTATTTTGCTTTTAACTCAACAGCCTTGTCCTGGTAACAATTGAAGGAGAATTTGAGGGTAAAAGCAGAAGAGGAAAGAGAAAAATGGGATGGGTGGAGAACATTGAGATGTGGACTGATGGGAGGCTTGAAAAAAGCCAGAGAAGAGGGAAGATGATGCCAACAGACCTGCTAAGGTTATAGTGACAATGAAGGAATGAATGAATCAAACTCAAAAAGGACAAAACCCCTGCTCCAGACAGATTGCATCTGCGCATCTTAAAAGAATCTAGAGAAAAGATAGCAGAAGCACTATTACACATGTCTAATAATTTGTTAGAAAATGGTGTAGTGCCAGTGGACTGGCTAATAGCCAACATTATACAATGCAGTGTCTCAAATCCAGCTATCCAAAAACTGGAGTTGTCTGAAAACCAGGCATTTTTAGTTTGTGCTATGCATCAATTTTAATTGAGTAAAATTTTAAAAAACCTACCTGGACAATTTGGCTAGACACTGCATTGGTGTGGTGTGGCATCTGACCAGTTATCCCCTTTCCCTTTTGCACGTTGGTCTATTCCTGCGCTCCAAGCAACACTTGACTCCAGCCACCCGGCTTGACCCAAACCGACCATGATCCGAAACACTCGCCCCAAAATCCGGCAAGGTCTGAAATCTGGCATGGCCTTGGTCCTGAGGTTGCCAGTTTTGAGACACCATATCTGTATTTATATTTAAGAAAAGAGATAAAAATGTCCAGGGAACTATAGACCAGCCAGCTTATTATCAGTGGTAAGAAAAATAATGGAATCCTGACTGAAGAATATAGAAAAACATCTAGATACAGAAATACAATAATGAAGAATTTCAAAAGAGAAAGTCTTCCTTGACGAACCTTTTGAATTCTTTGAAGAGGTAACAGAGAGTAGAAAATCATAGTGCAGTTGACAAAATTTATCTAGATTTTCCGAAATCCATCTATAAGATGCCAAGTAATAAACAAATGAAGAAGGTCAGAGCTTGTGGAGTTGTGGAAAGCGGCAAAATGGATAGCTATCTGGCTGCAAGATAGAAAGCAGAGTGTTGGACCCAAGGGTAGCAATTCAGAGCGGCAGAAGATAGAGGGAGGAATCTAATGATGATTCCAGCAACAGGAAATTTGATGAGTAGGGTGAGTTGATTATACGAGAGCCAAAATTTTGAAATTTACGATAGCTCAGTGGGGCAAATTAAGTCGGCGGCGTGACAGTGATGGTGGCGGGTTGGGCCTCATCTCATACCGTCCTGTGGCTGTTTCCAACAATTGCATCCCATGAATACTCATTATCTTAAAACTTGGTGAAATTAAGTCCTACCTTCAAGGTTAAGTCAGCGGCGCACGGAAAACCCGTAGCACCCGGTACATGTTTGTTTAAAGGTGGCTTGCACCAGTCGGCTTTATGCAATTGCGTCTAAGGTAAGCAGTTGTCTCTGTGGAACTCTTCAGCGTAAGGAGGGGAGCAGGAGAATGGTAGCTTGGATGAAGGGTTGGGGTTAGGACCAGCAAAGTTGAGTCAGGGGTGATGGGGGGGCTGGTGTGTTCAGGTAGGGTACTGGAAGAGGGCTTTGAGGGAGAACAGTGGGTAGGGTCAGAGCATGGAACTATGCAGTGGGAAGGGCCTGGCGTGTTGGGTGTGGTCAAGGGGAGAGGGTAGGGGTAGCCAGTGAAGATGAACAAAATGAAGGGCCTAAAGAGCTATCCAAAGTTGGGTTCTGTGGGTCAAATTTAGGGTGCTGGCTGGCAGAGGGATCATTCACAGTCACAGGGTAGAGTTCAATTTGGTAGGAAGCAGGTCCCATCTGAGGTAGAGGTATTTGAATGTCTAGTAGGGAGGGTCATGGGATCTAACAGAAACACTAAGGATGGAGGCTCTAGGACCAAAGAAGGAACCTTGACTGGGATGAGGTAGACTCAGGGGGGGAAAGAGAGAGAGATAAATATCCTTTTCCACAACAGGAGTAAGTGTGATGGTGGCAGGTTCAAGGGTTACAGAGGGAAGGTGCACAGTCATATTGGGAGGGTCAAGGGTTTTGGGGACAAAGTCGAAGGTGACCAGGGGAGGGTGGAGGCTCACAGGCTGCAATTCAAGGCTCACTCATACTGTTACAGGCTATGTCCAAAAACTTAATTGTAGCTGCCAGTAATACAGACCATGCGGGAGGAGGCCAGTAGTGGGTGACTGGAGTTTTGGATGTGGACAATATGAGGAGTACAAAATTTAACTGTATCAGCAATTGTATGGATGAGCCCCCTGGACACAGAGGTGCCCATATCATTGTCTATCTTTTTCACATAGTTCACTAGGTAGAATGCCTATGGGTCTCATACACCCAGTATTCCTACAGGAGCAGGAGGAGAGGATGTGACAAATGAGGGTTCTCGCTGATCAATAACTGAGGCCACAAGGCCAGCAGCAGGCTGCACCAGAGGGGGAATGTGGTCAGGTGGCAGCTATCCAGCAAAGGCATTGGAGAAGAAGGTCACTGGCGTTTCAAGACATGGCAAACTACCTCCAGATTTCTGAGAGGCAATGCCAGAGATGGCTAAGGCTGTCCCAGGAAGCAGTCACCAAAATTTCCTGGATCATGTAGCAAGACCTGCAATCACGTGGATTTGATGGCAACCCCATGCCTGTAGCTCTCAAAGTGACTGCAGCGTTCAACTTTTTCGCCACTGGTTACTTCCAGGACTCCATGCGTGACATTTGGCAGGTGCTATACAGAGGTGCATCAAAGAGGTGACCAAGGCCCTCTTGTTTGATGCCAATGAGTTCATCAGGTTCACCACAGATGATGACAACAAGGTGGCCAGAGCAACAGACTTTGTGGCCATCGCTTGTTTCCCTAGAGTGCAAACTACACTACATTCCATTAGAACTCCCTGGCAATAGCCAGTGGCATTTGTGAACCTCAAGGGATTCCACTCTCTAAACATCCAACTGTTCTCTGACCACAGGCAAAGAATCATGTAGGTCGGTGCTCATTTCCCAGGGAGCTCTCATGACTCATGTATTTTTCGGAACTTACAGCTTCCTGAGTTTTTCGAAGTCCCTGCCCAGATTAATGGCTGTATCCTGGGTGTCGTCAGTGGAAGAGCGCAGTGGAAGAGCGCTACAATGCAGTCCATACCTCCACCACAACCATCATTAAACAGACTAATGGCATGTTGAAAATGTGCTTCCGCTGTCTTGAGAGGTCCAGAGGGGCTCTGTAGTACACAACACACAAGATTTCATGGATAGTTGTGACATGTTGTGCACCACACAGTGTTGCCATGCAACGTGGCAAATCCTTACAACAGGAGGACAGGGAAAAGCAACACTCCTACTGAGATGAGGCTGAATGGGATGAGCCTGAGGAAAAGGACACGAATGTGCATATGCCTCTACTGGATGCTAGGGCCATGGAGAGATGTGCCAGAGTTACCAGGGACAATTTCAAATACATAAGATTTGCCCGAGATTGAGGGACCTACATGACCATTGTTCCATTACAGGAACAGGTTTGCCTGCTTGGGATGTCAACCCCTGCCAGTGTCCCCCCACTCTCACAAGTTACCTCTGAACCTCTGCGACCTCTACAACCTAGAATAGCAAGGGAAGCGAATTTCTGTCACACACAATCACTACAAAAGACTGTAACCTGGGAAAACTGATGCACCACTGGGCATATGTCAAGCAGCCTATCATGAGTGAGATCTCAGACCCTGCTCCAATGTAGCTGGTCTTTAATTTCACCTAAGGCAGTTCAATTGTCCCTATGGAACATAATCTCAGACAATTCTCCTTAACAATGCATAGTCGGAATGTCTGCAGAATCGATATGTTCCTCTATGTCATACAGACCACAGATTCGTGAACATCAAAATAGACACACACATAGATAAAGTCTGATCACAAACACTTAACAGAATAAACCTAAACCTACAGAATAAAGGGGATGTCTAACATTCCCCTGAAGCAATCAATAAGTGACAACCGTGAGGCATGCCAGTATAGTTAGGTCTCTGATGAAGCAAGCCCCAAAAAAAGATAATGATGCCCACATGAATGACAAAGTGGATTTCATAAAAACACCTGAGCCAAATTCGTGCTCTCACAACAGGAAATTCAGAAGAAACTTCTTACCCAGATGGTGAGATTGTGGAATTCACTACATGAAATCCAATAATATAGAAGAACTTTTTTACGTAGAGGGTAGTGGTTGTCTGGAATTCGCTGCCCAAGTTGGTGGTAGAGGCAGAAACTCTAAACTCTTTTAAAAAGTACCTTAAGTGCTGTAAGCTACAGGGCTATGGGCCAGGTAAGGAAGGTGGGATTAGAAAGGGCACCTGGGTGTCCTCGGGCTGGCATGGACAAGATGGGCCAAATGGCCTCCTTCTGTGCTGTAATTTTTCTATGGTTCTATGAGGGAATAGTTGAGGCAAATACTACAGATGCATTTAAGGGGAAGCTAGATATGCATATTAGGGGGAGCGCAAATGAGAGATAAGCTAATAATTACGGTTAGATGAAGATGGATAGGAGGAGGCTCAAGTGGAACATCAATACTAGCATGGAGCAGTTGACCCAACTGGCCTGTTTCTGTTGGACTCGAAATATTAACTCTGTTTCTCTCTCCACAGATGCTGCCAGACCTGCTGAGTTTTTCCAGTGTTTTCTGTTTTTATTGTGGCCTGTTTCTGTGCTGTATAATCTAAAAAGTTCTATTGGGTGAATTTTACCTTGGGAAATCGGGTGCACTACCCCACTATGCTTACAGAAAATCCGGTGTGTGTGTAAAACCCAATAATATGGAAGTCAGGTGGGTTCAAAATTGTTCCTCTATGTCCCAGCCACCATTTTTTAAAAAAATGAATGAACAAGCTATTAAGCTTGTTAACAATCCAATCATTCGTAATTTTTTCCCACTGGACTTTTTGGGCATCAAATTTAAAGAAATTTGGGAATCTTTTACGTCAGCTGACATGAGGCGACACAAGGGCTGCAGACAAGACCTGCCACCAGGGCCATAGTTGAATGAACCAGCAGCTTCTGCTGGGGAAAGCTATCTTTAATGACATTTAAAAAATTTTTTTTTGTGCTTTCAAAATGATTAATCAAAACTGATTCTGAGACTAGGGGGACTTTACAATTCCAGTTGTGACTGAGGCATCACTCCTCCGCCATATTGACCTGCAGCGCTGATTCTCTGAACCGTCACACCAAGGTGTTATTCATATTACAATGTGGATGTAGTTGCAAAAAAAACCATTATTATTTATTACATTGACTCAAGTCACAAGTCTGGCATTTAAAAACAAGCATGAGAAACTGGCCCTGATACTAACTGCAAACTTGGAAGGGAGTAAAAGGAAGGGTTCATGGTCTGGAAGCAAGCTTCTTATGCAGATATAGTTGGCCAGCTTCCCACTGTGCAGCTGCTAATTGGCTGCAACATGCTTCTATGGCATGTATAAGGGAGGAGTTGGCAGATGTGCACTTCCAGGTGGGCCACCCACACCCTGCCAACAAATGTAAAGTAATTCCTCTGTATCTAAAAACAGGCGATCAGGCACTCTCTGGGCTGCCAAGAAGTCCATCTTCAATGGTGAACCAGGTTATTTGGAGTGTATATGGAAATGGATCTCAACTTTGACGTTTTGAGACCTGTCTTTCTACTATAATTGAGGCTGCAAAGGCACTTACCCTTGGGCATTGTCAAGTACATGTGCCTGAATCTCCAGAAAAAACTATATGTATAAAGATGAGAGGAGGCACTGCACCTCTGAGGCAATCAAAGCTACCTTGTATCTCTCCTTTAATCATTTTCTTTCTTCTCCAAAGAAAGAAAGATGCCCTAAATTAAGAATCGTAATTGTCGCACAGAAACCTTGCTGCCAAGTTTTGGAACAAAACCTTCAAAAAAAAACAAGCTTATAAAAAAATTAAAAGTTCAGTGGCAGTTATTTTAACAATAAGTAAGGAAATAATTGGTGATACAATAGCAACATCACACGCACAGCTGTAACTTTTTAAGGTTTACAATAATTAAAGGATTAATCCCTCAATGGAGACCTGAGTTGAGAAATTCCTGAGCTGCTTGCACTCCTCCAATGTTACTTCCCTAGGAGTATGGTAGAAACCCTGTTTATGTGTGACAATTGGGTTCCCACCACAACTCAATCAAGGAACTAATGTTGGAAAAGTGGGAGTGGCTCCAAGGAATTTCCTGGCCTCTGTCACACCTTAGTAACATGGATGCGGAATGCACTGAGTGCTATTGTTTGCAGTGAGAGGTACTGTTTGCAAACAATGGACCCAAAACTACATCTTATAAATGCATTTTTGGAATGGCTTCGAAGCTGTGATTCCATTGATGAGTTCAGATGATGCTTTTAAACCACTCACGTCCAGCTGTAATGTTTCAGGATAGTGAAAAATTACTGCCTTGTGATGACTCTCAGGTGTTTACATTAAATTTCCACCTGATAGATAAGTTTACAACAGTAAAGTTTGCACAGCGGTGCTCCCAACATGGAACCTTCTAGAAGGGAGCATCACACGTGTAGGTCAGCATGTCTGATTCATAGTGCATCTGATTTTACAGTACTACAGTTAGATCATAAGATAATAAGAAAGTGGAGAAGGAGTGGGTCATTCAGCCCATCGAGCCTGCTCCACCATTCGATAAGATCATGACTCATCTAATTGTGGCCTTAAACCATTTTCCTGCCTGTTGTCCATAATCTTAAACTCTCTTGTCAAACAAAAATATGTCTAACTCAGCCTTGAATATATTCAATGACAGAGTCTCCACTGCGCTCTGAGGTACAGTTTCAAAGACTAATGACCGAGAGAAGAAGTTCCTTCTCATCTCCGTCAAGATCCCTTATTTTCAAACTGTGCCCCTAGTTCTAGACTCCCTCATGAGAGGAAACATCCTCCCAGCATCTACCCTGTCAAGCTTCCTCAGAATCTTATGTTTGAAAAGATCACCTCTCATTCTTCTAAATTCCAATGAGTAAGGGACCAACCTGCTCAACCTTTTCTCATAATTTAACCTCTTCATTCCAGGAATTAACCTAGAGTCTCTGAACAGCTTCCAATGTAAATATATCCCTCATTAAATAAGGATATCAAAACAGTGCACAGTACTCCAAGTACAGTCTCACCAATACCCAGTACAGCTATAACAAGACTTTCCTATTTTTGTAGTCCATCCCTCTTGCAATAAAAGCCAATTCTGTCTTCATACCCTTGCGATTGCATTTATTTAAGTTTAAGGCACTAGTTTCAGCCCCAAAGTTCTCACCCTCAAACTGAATGTGAAATTCTATCATTTTATGATTACTTTTACCATGAGGATTCTATAATATGAGGCTATTAATTATTCCTGGCTCATTACACATTTACATCTAAAATAGCCTGCTCCCTGGTTGGTTCCAGAATGTATTGCTCTGAGAAACTGTCCTGAATGCACTCATTTTCAAGGTTACTTTTGCCAATTTAACTCATCCAATCTATATGAAGTTTAAAATCTCACGTTATTGCACTCCTTTCTTACAAGCCCCCATTATTTCTTGATTTATATTCTGTCCTACAGTGTCAGGGGGTGCCATAAACCACTCCCATCTGTGACTTCTTTCCTTTGCTATTTATTATTTTCACCCAAACTGATTTGACATTTTGATCCTCTGAATCAAGATCACTTCTCACCACTGCACTGGTCTCATCCTTTATTAATCAAGCCACTCCATCTTCCTTCCCTTGTTCCTGACTTTCCAAAATGTCAAAGATCCTTGAATATTCAGGTCCCAGCCATGGTCACTTAGCAACCACATCTCTGTAAAGGCTATCATATCATATTCATTTATTTTTATTTGTCCTATCAATTCATCTATCTTTTTATGAATGCAAGCATTTAGATAAAGAGCCTTTAATTATGTCTATTTACCATTTTTCCCTACTCAGACCTAATTTGCTAGTGCACTCTTATGTTTTTTTGCTGTGTCCCTTCCTGGTTATCATTACCTGCATCTCTACCCTGTACTAGTGCCCTATCTCTTCTCTTTAGCTTTCCAAATCTCCCCTCACGTGAACTCTGCTTCTCCCCTACAATATTTAGTTTAAAATCTTCTCTATAGCCCTAATTATGCAATTTGCCATCATACTGGTCCCAGCGTGGTTCAGCTGAAGGCTATCCCAACTGTACAACTCAGTGATGGTGCCAAGTGCCCCATGAATCAAAACCCATTTCTCCCACACCAATCTTTAATCCATGTGTTCAACTCTCTAATCTTGTTTACCCTATGCCAAGTTGCTTGTGACTCAGATAGTTATCCAGAGATTCATTAATCCAGTTAATCAGCGGAAAACTGGGAGCTTTGCAATTTGGCGTGATGACATCAACTGGATCCTCTGATCCCTACAAGCAAGATTTCACATCAGTTGCAGCTACAGGAAAATGACCCTATCCTATTGTGGTAGGATTGCCAACTCTGGTTGTGTTTTCCTGGAAGTACCTTGTATGACATGACCTCCCATGTCAAACCACCCTGCCTCCACTCTCCCACCTTTGGTCTTCTAGGCCTGTTGCCGTTCCACATCAATTGGAAAGGGATCAGACTCAATTGGATTATCCTTGACCATTAGTGAAGCAGCTTTTTCCTCCCAATATCCATTATTTTTATAACTAATAAATGAAAAAGAAAAACATTAGAAAACTCAATTTTGTTTAATTCCTGTATGGTTTCCTCCTGGATTGATCGCAGTTGTGTCTTGGAGATTCATCCCCAAATCGTGGAGACGCCAGGACAAACCTGGAGGTTGGCAACCTGATCGCAAAGGATAATTTTTAAAATACTTTGAGGTTTTTCCACTTGCACTGGATAGAAATTATAATATTTGTCCGCATTTGTCAATAAAATTAAACCCAGAAACATTTCTGGCCTATAAGCATAACATTGTATCACTTCAGAATATTGATTGCATACACCAGGGTTACTTTCACACATTTCCTAGTGGTCAGAAACAAAACAACACTGAAGACAAAAGGGTAGATGATCTGCTATCTTCTCAAGATAGAATGATGTATGAATTGGAGAGACCTAAAAAGGACAGGAGAAGATAATACGAGGTAGGATACATTATTTTAAAGTTCAAATACAGGAACAAACATTACATTAGAAATACCTTTTAATTCCCAAAAGATTTGATAATTCATAACTTTGTGACTATGTTTCAATCATCTCTAATAATTACTAATTGGTCCAAGTAAATCATGAATCAAGGTCAGATAAAGCAACCATTTTCCTGTTTTTTCAAATTTCTACTTCTATTTTTAGTCTTCTATTTATAAAAAAATATTTTTAGCTTCTTTATCTTTTTTTCTTGCAACCAAGTCCTGGCCCACTGAGACTCGCTGCTTTCCCCAAACCAAATCTCTCCTTCCCTCCCTTTACACTTGCATGTCAGAGTTCTAGCCCACTGACCAAAGCCACTCTGCCCAACCTGACTTTTTCTCTCCGCCCTCCCAATATGAACCTGTACTGACCTCTGAAATAGATTATACAGAAGTAAGATTGCCTGTCCAACTTACTGGTAAGTGAGTGTTAAAGCTTCCCAGGTTTAGTTTTATCATAAAAGTCTCCCTTCATCATTAAAGGTATATTAATCATTTAAATCAATATCGATAACAACTAAAAAATGTACATATATCAGAAATTCATGTGTAGGCAGATCTATGAATATTTTCTGATGAAAAAAATTCTGAATATGTAAATCCTGGCCAAGGCATAATAATATTTTAAGGCTCATGGGGCAGTGCATTTGCAATGAACATTGATATATCTGTGCACAGTGCATGATGAGCTTTCTGTCTAGAATCTTCTAAATTGTGCTCAGTCTCAACTGTGTTAATAGGGGAGGGCAATTGCTTTAATGCAGGAAGTGAAGGAGGAAGAATAAACCTGGAAACAATTCCACCATTTAACTCCACGCAGGTTTTTGGCAGTTGGGCACCTAAGTGAGTTCTGTGCCCCATTCAAAACTTGCAGGCTGACTTCACACTGGAAGCAGTCTACTGGTTGTTGGTAGATGATGGGATTGGCTGCCAGCACAATTCTGCAGGTTTTGCGATCGGATTAGGTCACGTCCAAGTTAGGGGGAATTTCAGCTTTCCTTGTGGGACCTGGAAACAGAATATCTGCTCCTCCTGGTCCCATAAAGAATATAAAAAAAAAATTGTTTGGCCTTCTTCTCCCCCAGTCCTCAACTGCTGCAAAAATCCACTGTGCCTCCTTGCTTAAACTGCTAAGATAAAATTGTAGTTGGTTCCTGATGGTGTTACATGCAGATGTAAAGAAGGACCCTTCTGGCTTGGATAGGGGACCTTGCCACCTGCTCTTTAAAGCAAGTTAAAATCAGCAACATTTAGCTTCTGGAAACTCCAAGTCATTGAAGTAACCTGGGTTTTTTCTGAACAAGTTGGGTTGAAATTCCCATCATAAATGGTATTGACAGAGCCTCGGGGCTGAATTTTGGCTTCAGTATGGGGGAGTGGAATTTCCTGATCCCAGGCAGCATGCCAGTTTCCCACCACAGACACGACTTATGGCCATTTTCTGGAGGTTGGATCAGGCGAGTAATGACTACCTGCTTGCAAGCGGTGGGTAACTTGTTAAATCAGTTAAAAGGACAATTAAAGCCATTGATCAGAGAACTGGAATTTTCCAATCAGCCTGCGGGGTCAGGAGCATGGCAGATGCCTGGAGATGGCCTTAGGTGGCAGACCGGGGTGGGGGAAGATGGGGGGAGCAGTCCTCTAGGATCACTTTATTCCCCCCATCCCTTCCGCAGTCATAAATCCACCTGTTTCCAGGTGTCACCACAGGCCGCCCTGTGGAGATCCAGCGTGTGTGGGAATGTTTAATGTCAAATATTTTAAAAGTACTGAGAGGTATTCTCTGTCTCCCTTGACTACAATGACCGGCTGCAGCTCCTATTGGTTCTACACCTTCAAAAGTTTGCCCACCATCCTTAATTAGATGTCAAATGTGTCCTTGGTCACTAATTGGCCAATCCAGCAAAAATCAATGTCAGGTTACTGCTTCCTACACAGTGCCGAATCGGGGCCTGCATTCGATACCGGTGTTGGGATTCCAACTCAAAACTGAAAATCCTGCTATAGGGGCAGAATGCCTGCATTATTAACTGGCTGATGTATATCCTAGAGAAAAACATAAGAGAGGGACAAAATAAAATAAATCCCAGCAACGGGAGGGAAATGAATCAACAACAAATCCAATTCTATTCAGTAATACTTTGGAAATTCTGTTTGGTTTCATGTTGCGCTTAAAACTTATCATTTTATTTGTCTGCTTTACTAAAGCTTTCATTGAGTATCTTGAAAACAATTATACTTGTTCAGGCTTATTGCATTGTTGTTTTGGAACATTGGATGGAATACATTCACCACAAAAATAATTAGCCTGACTCCGGAACTAATCTGACCTTCAGGTGGGTTCAAAGCTGCTTTCTAACCTCAGTGAAGTTAGCAATCAGCCATCTTGCAGCAGCTGGACTTCATCCAGTCAGCTATCAGTAAGAAGAAGGTTTGTAGAAAACTTCTTCTGACTATGCAAATAAAAGAAAAAGACAATGAGCTGTGGAATCACGTAATAGATGAACAAAATGGTAATTTAGTAATCACTGTCAGTATGGGACAGTAACCTTCTCAAACGCTCCTTTATATGAGGTCTAACTGACCTTCTGGCAAAGGAAACAGCTTTTACCCTACATTTAGGAAAGATTTCTTCTTCTTTAAAAAAAATATTTTTTGATAAACCTTAATTTTTAGAGAGAAAATTTCACGAAGCAGTTGTTTGCTGCTTTTTATGAATGACACCAGGAGCCGGATTTTCATGGAGTCAGGAAGATGGCAGGTTGTACCTGGATGCGGAACTCCTGCCGCCATTTCCGACAGATCCAGTTTTTACTGGGAGGGGTAAGGCGGTGAGGCATGAGTCACAAAAAGTGGCAGTCTCAACTGCTTCGGGTTGACTTTGTTGGTTCAGAGTTGAAATTGTCGTATTCTGTGTTGCTGGTGCTTGGTTGTCACTGTTCAATTCGCTTTTTGTGATCTTTCGAGTTGCGTTTCTCTTTATTGACAATCTATCTTCTTTGATTGGATACCATGGGCTTATCCTGTTCCTTGCAAAGGGAATATTAGCTCCATTAATTCCTAGAGTGGACTCGAGTTTTCTTTGTTTCACGAGGTCTACGATGTTCTTCTTAAAGGTTTACGTTTCAAAAATGGAATCTTCATTTCCACTTGTTTCACAATTTTAGCCAAATATTTACTCTTATTTTCCAGATCTTTTTCAAGCTTTTTAATCTTTTCATTCAACCGAGCAACTACTCTGGTGAGTACAGTTGTCTTTGTTTCAGAGTTATCTGCGGTTTAACAACTTACCTGGGTATTCAGTATTTTTCTGGAATCTTTCTTCCATGGTCATTGACTGCTTCTTAGACTTGTTCAATTCAGTCATTAGATCCTCAATCTATTTCTTAGAATTTTCCTTATTTGCTTTTAGAGTCTGGATTTGCTCTTCCATACTACACATTGCGTCTTTCATGTTCGTCAGGTGTTCTACTTCCTGTGAAGTGTTCTCCTCGGTTCTCGTTTTTCATTAGCAAACTCATTTTTCACCTGTGAAAACTGGTTCTCTACACTGAATAGTTTTTCCTTAGCACAGCCTAAATCCTGTGTACTACCTTGCAAGCTCACATTCTTTCATTTTACTTCTGCTAATTGTTTATGAGGCTCTTCACGTTTCTTTGTAAGAACTTCTAATTTCTCTTGCAACTGTTCAACTTTTTCTTGACATTCTAGGTTCTTGATTTTCATTTCAGCCATGTCATTTTTCAACAACTCAATGGTTCTCCGTAAGCTTGAGGCATCCAATGCTTTTTCTTCTAGTTCCTTGAGCTTCAGCGTCAGATTTACATCTTCTGATCTTATTCCTGTCTTTTCTGTCTCTGCCTGCAGCAAGGTTTATTCCTTATCCTTCGTTATGGTTTCACTGTTAGCCAGGTCTGTCTTTGGTGAAGTTTTAACTTGTTTCAGTTTTGCCATCATTCAATTCATGGCTTCATTATCCACCCGCAGCTTAGAAAGTTCTATAGCTTTTTCTTTCAGTGCCCCCTCTTTTCCATTCAGCTGGTTCTTCAGCTCTTTCGTGTACCTCTTGGCTTCCTCCTGGAATGTAGAACATTGTTGAGTCTTCTCTGCTATCTGGTTCTTCAGTTTGTTAAAGGTGCCATTAAATACATTTTGCTTCTCTTTGTAATTTTACAGAGGAACAAATGTTGACCTGAGGGATTTTTGTCGCACGTGAAAATCCTTCAATGGATTTTCCTTCTCTTTGCAAAGTTCAATTGCTTCACCTTGAGTTTTCTTGTAATTCAACAGAGTCTCCTCGACTTTGTCCTGCTGTTCTTCCATTCTGCTGTTCAAGACAGTCTTCATTTCTTCATGCTACTAAAGGGTTATGCACTTCTTTTGCATTTGATCTTGAAGAACAATCAACTGTTCTTTCAGCTATTTATTTTTTTGATGACCTCTTACCAACTCATGCTGTAATTTAGTGCATTGCAATGCAGCTTTTTCTGAGGTAGTATTCAACATCTTTAACTCCTCATGTTTTTCCAGGACCAGGTATTGATTCTTCAAAGAGTCTTTCAGGGCAGCGACTCCTTTGAGCACCTGTTCTTATTGAGCCTGACTGCACTTCTGGTTGAGTTTTTCCAACTTAGCTTTGATCCAAAAACTTTCCTGTGCAAAAGCTTCAGTTTCTTTTTGCTGGCATTGTTTCTTCTGGGTTATATCAGATTGTTTTCCTTCATTCACAGTCACTTGCTTGCCCTGCACTGCTATCTACTGTTGCAGTTTGGTAACTGTGCTGGCATTTTCATCTGCAAATACACCAAGAGTATAAAAACATATTAACTTGTACTTCTTCTGATTTGTCACTTAATCCTGATGTACACCTGTAATCTAAAACTTTTAATCTCCTTGACACCCAATTTTGGGTTTGTCTTGGTCTTGCCATAGCCTACATTGATCTAGTAATGTTACTTTATTAGCCATGGCTGTTTTTCCACACATGGGAGTATAGCTTTAAATGTTGTTGCCCTTTTAAAAATGGCTATGCTGTAACCTTTTTCTCTTCTCCACAGCCAGAGTTTTCCAGTCCCATTGGCGTTGGGTATCGTGGCGGGCAGGGAGGTGTGGGGGGGACAATTTGATGAGAAGGCCAAAAATCAGTTCCATGCCATCATGAAACCAGTTTGCGATTGTCTGCTCCGCCATCAATGGCGGGCTGTGTTTCCACTGCCATACGTTGGGAATGCCATTTTAACAAATTTGCATCTGATTATAAACCCTGCTCACTGGAATCATCCCCCCATGCTGGCGTGATTGCACGCTGACGTGTTTCACAACTCTACATAAGCGACGTGCACCTGGCGAGCTGCACTTCACTTGGGACTTCGAGGTTTGTTTGCCTACCTTGCTTTGGGCAGCACTCGAGGTCATCAGCGCCAAGCTTCACAGGCAGCACCACACTTTTAGGAGGGCTATATTTTCGATTTAGGTGCTCCTATCACAGGTTAGACTTCAGTTTCTTTACTTTTTCATGCTTTTGGGATTTTGGGTCCATCCTTCCCTGCCATCATGTTGTAAGGGTTGTTTAGTGTCTCACAGAGAGGTCTAAAGGCTTGTATGGTTGAACAGTAAGTGTTTATTAACAACTCATAATTATATCCATCTCCAAGGCATAGCCCTACATGGGTGCTTTTGCCATGCTTGATTCTCCTGGACTCTACTACTCAGTCTACTATCATGTGACTCTTTTTACATCATACCGTGAGTGGTCCTGTTTCTCTAATCCCACATTAAGCCTTGCTCTGCCAAACACCCTTATACTACAGCCGGCACTGCAGATGGGCATGCAGGACAACCTCTAGTAGATGTGGAAGGCCCAGCTTCAGTCTACACAATCACAGCAGGGGCCACAGCAGTCAGAGCTGGCAACAGTAAGGGCACTGGTATTGTGTCAAATGTGGGAAGGCAAAATCTATCATCTTGAGAAAGGACAGCAGATGTGCACTCCATAGAGTCACTGCCATTCCACTGAGCTGTCATTTCAGCAATCCTAACCATTATTGGTAGACAAATTGCTAGTCTGCTGTGATACTCTGGGTGTCCCTTTGAACACTGGCACCTACAGCTATGATGACAGCAGTCTGAACTTTTGTGGCAGCAAGCTGAACTTGCATGAGGGCAGTCAGAAGTTACATGGCAGAAAGCTGAACTTGTATGAACTCAGTCCGAGCTTCAATTGCAGCACCCAGGCATTGAATAGTTTATGCTTGTACCGCAGTGCAAGCTAAGATATCGGCTGTCAGATGCTGCATTATGGCTGCCTTCACAAATATTCTCATGAAGTTGACCACCACTTCCATGCTGGAGAGGTTGGGCTGCAATCTCTGCACATAGCCCTGCGCCAAGTTCCAAGGGGGTAAGGACATGCAGCTATGCCTGCCCACAGCTGGTTAAGTGCTGCTGTCTCTGGTTAATGTGCCATGCTGTCTGGTAAGAGAGAGGAAGTCTGCCAGTGAATGTGGTGCAATGTGTTTGGATGATGTGGCTGTATTGGTTGAATAGTTGGCAGTATGTGCAAGCTGTGAGATGTTAGGGATGTACTGTGATTGATAGATTGTTGTTGTGTTGCCACGAGTTGAGCAGTGTGTGATGCTAGTGGTGTAGTTGGTATGATGAGGCATTTGAAGATGAAGATTCACTGACCTTGACCACCTGTTTGAGGTCATTGAACTTCTTGCGGCATTGCATCCATGTTCTCAGGACTAGACCTTTGGCATTTACTGCCACAGCTATCTGATTCAATTGCTTTCTGAGGGTTTTTGCGAGGGCCTCTTGGCCTCCTGCAGTAGATGACATCTCTCCTCCTCTAAACCTCCTCAACCAGGGCCTCCAGTGCAGCGTTAAAAAGGCTTTTGCAATTACTTCCAGCAACTGCCCCATCCAAAATATGCCTGCCTTTCAAGAGGTTCAGGCTGGCTTTAAGTAGTGCAGGTTAGTTTAAACTTGTGTTAGCATCTCATAGTTTTGTGCCCCCTGCTCAGGTATACATCCACTCAACAGCACGCTTAACACTGATTGCACACTATGATTGTTTAAATGAGTAGCCAGAACAAAGTTTGAAAGCTAGCTGCATTAGAAGTAAAAGGCACAGGTTAATTGCGAATTGCAATCACCCACTTTTTCAGGTCTTACCAAATTTCATAGCCAGGAAGTTTAGAAAACAGAGAAGGAAAATGAAATGAGTTTTGAATGCTTGAAATAATGGGTGAAATTTAATGTTCCTAATGTGGGTTCTGCCCACCAGTTGAAGATCTGTGGGAATCCCATGTCGCTGGCGTGGGGAAGGCCCAACCAAATTAAGTGCCTGTAAGGGACTTAACTAGCCAGCTTCAGGTCTTCCCTGCGATTTAGGACCCTGGCAGCAGAAATTCCGACCCAGCCAATCAGAGGCCAGCCGCTCTCCATTGCTGGCAGTGCCACCAGGAATGGTGGCTGCTGACAGTAGTGCTTCAGCGACTTCAGCAAGAATTGTACTGGATCCCTGGATGCAGGTGAATGAGGGCGGGATGGGGGTCACAGGGTTGGGGGCAGTGGGATCGGAGGCAGGGGCAAGGTGTGGCTTTCAGCAGCCCACCACCTCCCCCCCTACCTTCCCGATACCGGGTCCCACGATGGAGCACAGAGTGCCTAACAGGGAGGGACCCGTCCTGGTGGACCGCTGGCAAACCAAGAGGGTTTGTTGCATAGCCTTCAGGAAGCAAAGGAAAGCCCTGCCACTCCCACTTAACCTCTGAACCACCACCAAATTCAGGCGAGTTCAAGAATAATTGGTGTCAATTGGCTTATTAAAGAGCCTAATTGAAATCCCACTGCGAGTGGAAAATTTCTTGCATGGGCCCCTTCACACCTTCGATTTAGCCGTGGGAGGTTTTCCACGAGCCAGAAGAATGAAGCACGGCCTCTCCTGCAATTAAGTGGATCAGACTACCATGTATCCCGCCACAATAGGCTGGCCCAACAGCCGAGATGTAACCTGCAGTAAATTGCTGTAAGACTGAATCAAACACAATGGGCAGAATTATAACCAAGGTGCACCATTCTCGAGGGTGAAACAGAAAGTGGGCACCACTTCTGCTCTCTTGCCATTTGCCATTGCTGGTTCCCATATGGTCTAATGAAAATTTAAAGTGCCGGCAGTGAGCATGGGAGACATGTACGATCATGCGGCCGGGGAAGCTTTTCATTGGTGAAACCCGCCATCACCTTACAATGCAGCTAAGACGGGCAAGCTATAAAAGATCCTCCAGGCCAAACAGGGAGGCTCTTCATCCCAGCCACAACTTTCCTGCCCAACTCCATTGCCATTAACAAAAGACTTCTTGAGGGCACAAAGTTGGCACAGGTGTTTTTCAAATTTAAAATTTCACTTGTAAATAAATCACATTACAGTTTCACTTAATTCATTTGTGTATCATCGTTATTTGTTGGGACTAGCTTAGTCAGAGAGGCAAATCTACTAGCATGCCTCGTGGTTGGAGTGCATTAATGGTTTCAGGGGAGTTAGGGATATATCCTTTATTGTGGAAGAAACAATGTTGTTTTTTTGTCGAATGTTAATGTTAGTGTCCAGATTGTACTCACTACTCTGGGACATGACCAAACTTGCAGGATCAGCCGGCTCTTCCTTCTATGCATTGTAAAGGACATTTTCCAAGAGCACTGTCAGTGGGGATAAATGAAATGTCATAGGTGAACTCAAAGTCCTGTAACGACACTGCAAGTCAACACCTGAGATGGACCTACATGTGTATAGTACTGACACTGCCATTTAGGCCCTTTATTTGCTTACTTTGGCTGACTGTTTCCACCGGCCTCCACCACATGCAGGGCGCTAGGCTCTTCCCTCTTCCACTCCTCCGTGCCCCTGGTCCCACACTCCTTACTGCTTTGGACCCTTCTTCCACTCCACCATGCCGCCGACCCCACTCCGCAACACCTCTCTGCCCGTCACCACTGACTCATCTTTGCCGGTCCCAAACCTCCATGCAAGCTGCCATTCTCCTGCTCCCCTCTCTTGTGCCGCAGTGTACAACAAAGAAAACCACTGACCTCAGATGCAACTACACAAAGCTGATTGTTGCATGTCACCTTTAAATGATTCTTGTGCACAAGATTCTTGTGCACTGCTGACTTTATCTTGAAGGTGGGCTGTAATTTTAAAAAGTGTTAAGCTGATGAGTATTCATGGCATGCAAATGTATTATAAGTGGGAACAAACATGCCACTGACTTAATCTCTGCATCCCAACCTGCCATCAGAAAATCGAGTTTTGACGGATTAGTCATCTGTATGGGGCTAAACACTAGCCTACCTCACTTGATCTCCACGCATGGACACTAGAGCATGGTGATCAGTGGTACCACTGGCTAATTTCCCACTTTCTACTCTGGAAGTACTCAGGCTATCTATAATGCCACTAAAATCAGGTAATCTAACACATATTAAAAAATGAATCCAGGACATGCTCAATCTACAAAAGGGATTAGGAATCACTGAAGTTTGTTCATATTTTAATAGTGTGGTATTATAATATTGAATGGAAACTTTATTTAACATCATACAGTTTCAGGCCCTAACTTATCTGTCCCACAAATACCCATGCTATTTTGGTGTTCTGCCTGACACAATTTTGAATTTGTATTACAGCTATGCTACAGCTAACTGGGAGTGTGCTACAAGACTGTTACACGATTGAAGATTTCCAATTCCTATAATACTGAAATAAAAGTAGAAAATGCTGGAAGTAGACAACAGGCCAGAATGCCAATTCCTCAAATTGGTGAATACATACAAGGCAGGCCACTGTAGATTGGAGTCTAAAGACCGTACAATTCATGTCATTGCATTTGCCATTGTAGGTATGCCCGTGCTAAGAAAATTAGCCACTGCATGCTCTGCTGTAGAGTACCCTGAAGTTGTAACTCTAGGATGGTCTGCAACCTGTTCAGGTAGCAATGCAATACTGCACAGATGCAAGTTGTGAACTCTTGTACTCCCACATTATAGAGACTAGTTGATACATTCTTAAATGACTCCATTAAGTGTCAATATTGAGCTACCAAAGTACATTTGGCCTTGTGAGGTTGAAGTCCTTGGGCTCAGCAGCTGTAGGGTTAGCAGACTATATAAGCAGCAGATTGTATTTCCACTTCCATTTGCTCCCTTCAGTTGTGCTCTCTGCATCACCAAATGCTCCTTCCTGCATCTCACTAACTAATACTAAACCCAATGCAGCCCCTCCCCACCACCCTCCAAGACTGGATAATGTTTGTGCTTCTTAGTTAGACTGGATGACAAATTGCTCTGAGATGTAAAACTGAGACTGTATTTTGCAGTCAGTGATTTCCACCTCTTGGATGACTGGAGAGACAGAAAAACATTCTTAGCAATACTTCCAGTTAAGACACCCCTTAAGATACTGTTGCACATAGCAGGTTATTGTTTTGCATTGCATTACACTAAAATGCTGCCCCAAAATGCTCCATAGGGAATGGAGGGCAGGAATAATGGAATCGATCAGCTGATAAGAATGTATAAAGTAAATCAATGGAAAAATACATTCAGCATGGTGTGTAATGGGCAGCCTCTTCGCTACCAACCATATTCTGTGGTGGTTGCATTTGTCTGGCACATTGGAAAAGAGTTATCAGACTAGAACCTCTATAAAAGATTTTGATAAGTCAGATGGATTCAGTAATTGGTGATTAATAGATTTTTTTAAAAACATAAAAAATCAATATCGTAAATTAATTGGTATTTTGTACTACACGAGGAACTAGCAAAACTGTACTCCTACTGTGAATACATATGTTGGCCTGGATTTTGCAGTCAGCGGCAAAGGCATGGTGCTTGCAGCTGAGTTTGAAAACATCTGCCCAAAAAGATTTAGTGGCTCTAGATCTGGGTTTATCAACCTTTTTGCTTCGGAGGCCCATTCCTGTGTTATAAAAATTCTATGGATCCTATATAACTTTTCTGTGCAAGAAATAGTTATAAACATAAATTTATTACTTGTTTTTTTCTTGATTAATGTGCAACTTGTTGCTGGTGCTGAGCAACTATTCTGTAAAGATGTGGAGGTATCTTCTATAAGGGCACAGGCACGTCATGGTCAATGTTCATACTGGTTCAGTACTTTGTTTTCATTAATGTCATTGCTAAAAACCAAGCTTCCCATAAATAGGTTGTCCTAAATGAGGCAAAATCTTTCAGCGATGCAGAATTTAAACCAAAATGTCTCCAGCAATATTTTGCTGAATTCTGAGGAAAATGTCAATTAGCTCTTTGAATAGCTTTGTGGGGAAAAGGGTGGCATTTTAGCTTCAATATTCTCACCATAGAGGCTTGTAACACACAGGTATGTTCCAGATTGTTCTGTCGTGCTTTCCAGAAAATAAATATTAAATTTGTTGCGTAGATAAGAAAAAAGCACTATCATTGGAAGATAGGGCATAGGAACAGGAGTGGGCCATTTAGCTCCTCACTCCAATTGCAGCTGTGATTTAACTAAGTCAAAAGGCAATGGAAAACAGAACTACCTGGAAAAACTCAGCAGGTCTCGATGCTGCCAGACCTGCTGAGTTTTTCCAGGTAATTCTGTTTTTGTTTTGGATTTCCAGCATCCGCAGTTTTTTGTTTTTATCAAAAGGCAGTGGGCTCAATTTCCCTGGCCCCATGGAGATGTGTTTGGAGACAGAGGGACCGGAAAAGTAACAGGAAGCCCCGTCAGAGCGACTGGCGATCTCTCCACCTCCAGGCGACTTCCCCAGTTGCAGTAGGCAGCCCACTGCACGGAGGTAGGCAGATAATAAACAAAAACAGAATTACCTAGAAAAACTCAGCAGGTCTGGCAGCATCGGCGGAGAAGAAAAGAGTTGACGTTTCGAGTCCTCATGACCCTTCAACAGAAGTCAATTAAGGCCCTAATCAAGGATCATTCCCTCCACCCCTAATGCTGCAACTTTCCCAGCATTACACGGGTCTACCGCTGTGTCAGGAATCCAGTGACGCTGCCGAGGCAGCCTCTCACCAGAAGGTTGGCAGCATCAGGGAGCCGCAATTCTCACAGGGGCGCAGGAGTGGTGGCAGGCACTCTTCTTGTATCAAACCCTCCTCTTGTCATCCTTTTCTCCACTGAATGGAGAGGCCTTCATGAGCTGCTCCATTTTAAAGCACACCAAAAATCTCCCTCTTCGCCAGCAGTAATCACCTCTCCCGCTGGGGCTGACATCTGGACATTGCTGCAGGCCTTTTGAGTCTTCCACATACTTGGTTTGCCTGCCAACCACAACTGGATAGCCAACATGGAAGCAGCCAATTAAGGAGGCTGCCTCACAAAAGTTGCTCGGGTGAGCACGCTGAGGCTATGCACGGACTTAGAACCTGCATATTGTCCCGTACGTTGGGGTCCCATGCTCGCGAGAAAATTCACTCCAATGCATCTTGAATGAAAGATTCTGAGAGCCCAAACATATCCATAGCTGCCCCCCCCCCCCCCCCCCCCCCACCCCAAGCCTTTGTCACTGGAGTGGCCTGACAAGGAAGGAGACACAGCCCACAGGGCTGAGCAGGTTGGCAGGACAATTGCTGTTCTTCAACACAAAATAAGTCAAATAGAAAAGAAAGTATTTTTAAAAAGTCCTGTCCTTGTTGGAATTATTAGTGCAAGTTTCTTTTGCAGCTGCAAACAAATATTCTGTGTAAGCTTACCAACTTTGCCCTTCTTCGCAGTATAGTAACATTTTCAATAAGTAGCTTTAATTCGAAAAATAATCTGCATTTTATATCTTTCATACTGACATGGGCAACAACATTTATCTGTACAACTTTCCTTCTCTCTTTCCAACATAAATTAGCAACAGTGTACCTGCGATTGCACACTCCGGCTTTCTCAAATTCTAATTGGATCAGCTCACCTTTGCTGTGAGGGGTGGTGAGAAGGAGTGAGTGAGCAGGGGCAGCGAGAGAGGGGGCCAGTGGGAGGGTCAGGTGAGGGAAGCGGTGAGCGGGAAGGAAGCGGTCTGCAGGAGGTAAATGAAAACAATGTTATTATGAGTTAGGAATTATGTAAGAGTTAGTAAGTTAATTCGAGTTATTAAATTAGTAAGAGGATTTTTGGGCCAATTAGGTTCAAGGCAGTTAATAGGTTTTTGACTGCAGGTCAGGAACATAATCCACCCTTATTACGTGTTTTCTTAGGGGAAAGTGAGTTTTGGTTAGCATTTTTCATTTAGCATACCGTTTTTAGGAATGCATTAGGAGTGCAAAACAAGGGATAGCTGTATCAAAAATCTTGCTTATTATGCATCTTTCCAGCATACTTATATTACTTGTCATACATACATATTACTTGTCACATGATTTTATATTGGTGACATATTGACGTGTTTTCCATTTGTCGATAAACCAATCAATTCAGTCAAATATTTTTTTTTCTCAGCATTTACTCTCAGTAGCTGAAAATCCTAATGACCAAAAAAACACAGCAAGTTGCATTTACATAGCACCTTTAGTGAAGTAAAACATCCCAAGGTGCTTAGGTTATAAAATGTTATTTTAATAAATTTCACACTAATATTTAAATGTTATTAATTAAATTGTTTTTGTGCTTTTTAGTGTGGACATTAAAGTTTACTTTGAGACCCTCAACCTCTCACAAAAGATTATGCTTGTACTTAATGGCTTTGCCCAAGCCAGTGAGTCAATTGCTTAAGGCAGGCCCTAAGGTTTGATATATGCAACGTTAGCAAATTCCGGCCACTTAAGTAGCATTTAAACACCTGAAGAGAAAACACATGCAGGGGAAAGGGTGTGATAGTGGATTAACTGAGTTGACTTTGCAGAGAGTATGCATGGATATGATGAGTTGAGTGGCCGCCTTCTGTTTTGTAACCATTGTATGATTCTATTCCAAGATGAGTCACAGAGACGTAATCAGACAAAACCCACATTCAGTTAA
The DNA here is from genome assembly GCF_017639515.1 of Carcharodon carcharias. Taxonomy (NCBI): domain Eukaryota; kingdom Metazoa; phylum Chordata; class Chondrichthyes; order Lamniformes; family Lamnidae; genus Carcharodon; species Carcharodon carcharias. Next base: position 42,093,844 of record NC_054477.1, read on the forward strand.
AGGAGGAGGATTAATAGCTCTGACCTAAAGCTAGGCCAAGGAGGTGGGTTTAAAGAAGGATGTTAAAAGTGGATTAGGAATTTCAGAGTGGAGGTCCAGGAGTCTGAAGGTATGTCTGCCAATGAGTGGGGTGATAGATACACAAGAAATCAGAGTCCAAAGAATGAAGAGTTCCAGAGTGTTTGTAGCACTGGAGGATGTTACAGAGATAGAGAGTGATGAGGCCATCGATTTAAACATGAAGATTCAAATAATAAATTTAAAACATCAAAGGAACAGGAGATAATGTAGGTCAACAAGGATGGGAGTGATGGCCGGAACTTGGGCCGGAAATCTCTGCCCCCGTTGGTGTCAGGCGTCATGGCAGGCATGAACAGACAATGTGACGGGAAGGCTAAAAATCAGTTTCACAATGTAATGAAACCAGTTTGTGATTGTCCACTTCACCTGCCAATGGCGGGCTGAGTTTCCCACCACTGCATGTTGGGAACATCATTTTAATACATCTGCATATAATTATAATCCCTGCCCACCGGAAACATCCCCTACGCTGGATCATCCAGGCACGATGGCAAGCGTTTCACAACTGTACATAAGCAACGTGCACCTAGCGAGCTGCACTTCGCTCGGGACTTCAACACGTTTTTGCCTAGCTTTCTTCGGGCAGCACTCATGGTCATCACCACCAGGTTTCACAGGCAGCACCATATCACTTTTAGGGGGGCTCATGGCAGGTCTCTACCTTCCAGACCAGCTGTAAGGCGGGGTGGCTTTTCAACAGCTGCAGGGCAATGGCTTGTTTGGGGATGGGAAGAAGAGGCCTCAGGTAAGGGAAGAGGCTACAGGGCGAGGGCTGTACTGAGGACTGGGGATATCCCTGGGTGTGTGTGGGGCACATGTTGATCTGTGCAAGTTGCCTCAAGATCATGCAGGCTAAGGAGGCAGTCTCCAGAGGAGATGAGGCCAGATGGAGATGTGAGGGTGTATGTGAGAGAGTGAGTGGTGATGTCCCTTGAGCTGGCAGTGAGTGAGATGTCAGTGAATGTGTGATTGCCTTGTGAGTGTGAGAGTTTAGAGTGATGACCCTGGTGGCATGGATGAGATCATTCATCCTCTGCACTGGATAGCCCACCTCTTTTGTGCAGCATTGGCACTGACCACCACTGCCACTGCCTCCCAAGCCAGAGTAGTGAGATTGCTGAACCTCCTGCAGCCACAGGTGGAGGACATCATGGAGGGCCTCCAAAAAGCATTCGAATGATGGGTCACTGAACACTTCTTGGCTTTCAGGGCCATACCTTCACTGGAGCAACCCAGGGCTGTAAGCTTTGAAGACTGTGTGTGCGGCTGCAGTTTAGATATGGCACCCAGCGTGAGGAAAGTGTGGTAATGGAGTGGTGGGTGATTCAGAGGCTGCCCACCACCAATACAATGTGTTTCCTATGGCTGCATAATTAATGAAGTGGGAAACGGGCAACATGGCATGGAAATCTCCATTGCTGCTGCGAGCAAAACATCTTTTTTCCCGCCTGCTACTGCACTTAGTGCAAACCTAGGACGATTCTACCTTTGATGAATCACCTGGACCAGATGGATTACACCCCAGAGTTCTGAAGGAGATAGCTGAAGAGATAGTGGAGGCGTTAGTGGTGATCTTTCAGGAAGCACTGGAGTCAGGGAGGGTCCCAGAGGATTGGAAAATCGCTAATGTAACCCCCCTGTTTAAGAAGGGAGTGAGGCAAAAGATGAAATTACAGGCCTGACCTCAGTCGTTGGTAAGATTTAGGGTCCATTATTAAGGATGAGGTTTCAGAATACTTGGAAGTGCATGGTAAAATCAGGCAAAGTCAGCATGGTTTCATCAAGGGGAGGTCATGCCTGACAAATCTGTTAGAATTCTTTGAGCACATAATGAGTAGGTTAGACAAAGGAGAGCCAATGGATGTTATCTACTTGGACTTCCAGAAGGCCTTTGACAAGGTGCCGCATGGGAGGCTGCTCAGTAAGATAAGAGCCATGGTGTTAGAGGCAAGGTACTAGCATAGATAGAAGATTGGCTGTCTGGCAGGAGGCAGAGAGTGGGGATGAGGGGGTCCTTCTCAGGGTGGCGGCCGGTGACTAGTGGAGTTCCACAGGGGTCAGTGTTGGGACCACAACTTTTCACTTTATACATTAATGATCTAGATGAAGGAACTGTGGGCATTCTCGCTAAGTTTGCAGATGATACAAAGATAGGTAGAGGACAGGTATTATTGAGGAGGCGGGGAAGCTGCAGAAGGATTTGGACAGGTTAGGAGAATGGGCAAAGAAGTGGCAGATGGAATACAATGTGGGGAAGTGTGAGGTCATGCATTTTGGTAGGAAGAATAGAGGCATAGACTATTTTCTAAATGGGGAGAGAATTCGGAAATCTGGAGTGCAAAGGGACTTGGGAGTCCTAGTCCAGAATTCTCTTAATTTGCAGGTTGAGTCGGTAGTTAGGAAGGCAAATGCAATGTTGGCATTTATTTCGAGAGGACTAGAATATAAAAGCAGGGATGTGCTGCTGAGGCTTTATAAGGCTCTGGTCAGACCACATTTAGAATATTGTGAGCAATTTTGGGCCCTGTTTCTCAGGAAGGATGTGCTGGCCCTGGAGAGGGTCTAGAGGAGGTTCACGAGAACGATCCCAGGAATGAAAAGCTTAACATATGAGGAACGTTTGAGGACTCTGGGTCTATACTCGATGGAGTTTAGAAGGATGAGGGGGGATCTAATTGAAACTTACAGAATATTGAAAGGCCTGGATAGAGTGGACGTGGGGAAGATGTTTCCATTAGGAGGAGAGACTAGGACCCGAGGGCACAGCCTCAGATTAAAGGGAAGACCTTTTAGAACAGAGATGAGGAGAAACTTCTTTAGCCAGAGAGTGGTGCATCTATGGAATTCATTGCATCAGAAGGCTGTGGAGGCCAGGTCATTGAGTGTATTTAAGACCGAGACAGATAGGTTCTTGATTGATAAGGGGATCAAAGGTTACGGGGAGAAAGCAGGAGAAAGGCGTTGAGAAACTTATCAACCATGATTGAATGGCGGAGCAGACTCGATGGCCTAATTTCTGCTCCTATGTCTTATGGTCTTATGGTCTTTGATGTGGTATAAGATACAGACAGCAAAATTTTAACTGAGGGAAAGTTTAAAGAAATTTCAATGGAGGCTGGCCAAGAATACATAGGAATAATCAAATCTCAAGGTGACAAAGGAGGCCAGCAATGTTTTAAGCTAGAAGCAGTCTTTGTGATGGTGAAGCTATGGGGATGGAAGCTCTGCTCAGGACCAAATAGTATACTGAGGTTATAAACAATCGAATTCAACCGAGACAGGGCCTGGGAAAAGGTTATGGAATTGGCAGCAAAGTTCCAGAGATTCTGGCAGGTGCTGAAAATGATGTTTTGGTCTTCCCAATATTTGCCAGAAGGAAATTGAAACATCCAAGACTGGATGTCTGACAAGAGACTGATGGCATGGAGCCTAGTGGTCAGAAGAAGTAGTGGTCAGGAGAAGTTGTGGAGTGGTACATTGATAGAGGCCAAGTGTCATCAATGTGCATGTAGCTGCTGACCCTATATCTTCAAGGGGCAGCATTGAAATTGGGAAGAGGGGGAACTAAGATAGATTGTTGACAGACTCCAAATGTAATGGCAAAATACAGTTCAATAAACTATTATTCAAATGAAATCATGCTATGGTTGGCCAAAATAGTATTTTCTGTTGGTGAACTGTCAGATCTTCATGGTTATTTAAAGCCAAAAATCCTGGAATTCTACCCAATAATATTGTGGGAGTACCATCAGCACATGGACTGCAGTGGTTCAAGAAGATAGCTCACCATCACCGCCTTTTCAAGGATTAAATAAGAGTAGACAATAAATGGTGACCTTGCCAATGCAGTCCACATTACAAGACTAAATTTTTATAAAACATTCACCATTTCTAACATAGTGAGGAAAAAGTAGAACTAGAACAGAGCAGAAAATACTTTATTGTTGTTAGTGGAAAGAATGTATTGAATATGTTCCATTTAAGCAGTCTTTTGTATATCTGCTAAATATTTTACTCCTGTGGCTATAACACCACTGATTGTAATCATTCTTCAATTGACCATTCTTACAGGAACTGCCATATGGAGATGTCTTTCAGTGGACAGACTCCATGACTTCACTGATGACGAAACTCGACCAGCTGAACCTGGACATTGAGAATGCACTTAGTGCCAGTCCCTCTCCTGCCAGCACCCCTGCCTCCAAGAGACGTGAAGGGCATCAGCCAGTAAGTGATCCTTACGTCCCTTTTTTCCTGTCTCATCTATTCAATACACTTCAAGTACAACAATAAACTGAACAGGAGAAAAAGGTATATTGGGAAATGTCCTGTGCACTGTGTTTCAAAACAAAAACTAAATGGATGTTAATGTTGGAAATCTTAAATAATAGCAAGCAAATGCTGGAACCAAACACCAAATCACATACAGTTCTGATGAACGGCTATGCCTGCAACATTAACTTATCACTTCTCTCCATAGATGTTTTGCCTGACTTTGTTCAGACTATTTATTTGCCATGAATGTTTCACCTCATTTTATTGAGTTGCTCCTCAGTACATTTTATTACTGTCGTGACTGTATCAATGACAGATGTTAAGTAATCTGCTCCATGGACTTAATTAGTGTTATACTAAAAATATAACAATGCTCTCTCATTAATTCTCAGCAATCAATAATCATCCAACAGTACTTAATCATTAGTACTTTGACTCATTTTAACTCCAGGTGCGTTTTGGGCAGGTGGGTAATGAGATGACTTGTAATGTGGCTTTTGATCAACTCTCTTTCTATGGCTCAGTGTGCATTTTTATTATGATCCTGTTGACTAACTTTTTTAAAAGTAAAGAGACCACATAGATGCAAATTCTTGTCATTTTTGTTACTGACATTGCCTAATGGTGTATGCTGAATGCTGGAACTGACAGGATTGTACATGGTGTTGGATGGAGGCTGTTCAGGCGAACTAAGATTGCCTGGTGGCAAATTGAGCTTGCCAAAAGCTGTACTATACTTAGCCACTGGGTCCTATACCAAAGCTGCCCAGTCCCATGACTGGCTTTAAACAGTGGCACTGGAAAGTCAGTGACCTGGTGAATAAGTTCATAGTCTGTTATGAAGATAAAAGATGTGATATAGTGATGGACGTTTGATGCTGATTAGTGAGCCAATTTAAAATTACTGCAGATTAGAAAGATAAATTCAATAAAATTCATGGATTTCATGTATAATGATTTACAAATTAAGGATGAAAGAGCTCCCAACTCAACTTTTAGCCTTGCCTTTCCAGCCAAACAGTAAAGGACGCTTGTACTTTGCTAAATAGAAGAGTAGCTGAGTAATACAACCAAGACTAAAGGTCAACTCCATCAATCTTACATCTTAACTTCAATTTGGTAGTGCAGATTCACCATTCAAGTATATTAGAAGATTATGCTTATTTTTAAATATGAATAATACAATCCATAGTTTTAGTATTTTTGAATGCTGTATACTTCCTCAATGAAATATTGTTATTGTTGATAAATTTTGGTGCAATACCTCACCATTATATGTAAATGAGCTGTAGCATATTTTAGATCCAGTATTGGGCTAACTAGCTGGCACTCCCACCACTGTTCTCTTAGGACCTTTTTGTATTTGTTCATGGGATGTGAGCATTACTGCCAATGCCAGCAAATTTTACCTATTCCTAAATGCACGAGAAGGTAGTGGTGAGCCACCAGCTTGATCTGATGCAGTTAATGTGGTGTAGATACACCCACGGTGCTGTTAAGGAAGGAGTTCCAGAAGTTTGAACAAGCGACAGTGAAGGAACAGCGATGTAGTTCCAAGACAAGGATGATGTGTGACTTGGAGAACTTGCAGGTAGTGGTGTTCCCATGTATCTGCTACCCTTGTTCTGTTAAGTGGTAGAAGTCATGGGTTTGGGAGGTGCTATGGAAGGAGGCTTGGCGAGTTACTGGAATGCATCTTTTAGATGGTCACTGTGTGTGCTGGTAGAGAGGGAGTGAATAAGTAGGTGGGGAATTGATCAAACAGGTTACTTTGCCCTGGATGGCATCGAGCATCTTGAGTGCTGTTGGAGTCTTTCTCACCTAGGTAAGTGGAAAGCATTCCATCGCAGTCCTGAATTGTGCTTTGTAAATGGTGGACTGGCTTTGGAAAGTAAGGAGGTGAGTTACTTGCCGCAGAATTCTCAGCTCCTGACCTGCTCTTGTAGCCACGGTACTTATGCGGCTGATCCAGTTATGTTACTGGTCAATGGCAACTTCCAGGAATTTGATGGTGGGAGATTCAGTGATGGTAATGCCTTTGAGCATCACGGGGAGCTGGTTAGATTCCCACTTGCTGGAGATGGTCATTGCTTAGCACTTGTGTGCCACTTATCAGCCCAAACCTGAATGTTGTCCAGGTCCAGCTGCATGTATGCATGGACTGCTTCAGTATCTCAGGTGCTGCAAATGGTACTGAACATTGTGTAATCATCCCCAGTCCTGACCTTATGATGGCGGCGAGGTCACTGATGAAGCACCTGCAGATGGTTCGGTCTAGGATGCTACCCTGAGGAATTCCTGCAGAACTGTCCTGGGGCAGAGATGATTGGCCCACAACACCCACAATCATCTTCCCTTGTGCTAGGTATGACCCCAAGTGGAGAGTCTTCCTCTGTTTCCCATTGACTTTAATTTTACCCAGGCTCCTTGATGCCACACCCTGTCAAATGCTGCCTTGATGTCAAGGGCAGGCACTCTCATCTCACCTTTAGAATTCAGCTCTTTTGTCGATGTTTGGACCAAGGCTATATGAGGTCAGGAGCTGGGCTACCTTGGCAGAACCCAAAATGAGCGTTGGTGCGCAAACTACTGGTGAGTAAGTGCCATTTGATTGTGTTTTTATCAACACCTTCCATCACTTTCTTGATGATTGAGAGTAGGCTGTTGTGGCAGTATTTGAACTAATTGGATTTCTCCTGCTTTTTGTGCACAGGACATTTCTGAGCAAATTTCCACATTGTTGATAGATACCAGTGTTATGGCTATATGGGAACAGCTTGGCTAAAAGTGCGGCTCATTCGGGAGCACAAATCTTCAGTATTACAGCTGGAATGTTGTCAAGGCCCTTAGCCTTTGCTGTATCCAGGGCGTTTAGCCATTTATTGATATCATGTGAAGTGAATCGAATTGGCTGAAAACTGGGACCTCAGGAGGAGGCCGAATTGGATCATCCAGTTGGCACTTTTGGCTGAAGACAGTTGCAAATGCTTGAGCTTGTCTTACTGATGTGTTGGGCTTCCCCTCATTTTAGGATGGGTTGTTGGTGGAGCCTCCTCCTCTGGACTGGATATGCAGAGCTTTGATCTAACCCTTTGGTTGTTGGATCACTTAGCTCTGTCTATCACTTGATTCTTCCACTGTTTAGCATGCATATGGTTTTGTGTTATAGCTTCACCATATTGTCACCTCATTTTTAGGTATGCTGGTGCTGCTCCTGGCATGCTCTCCTGCACTCCTCACTGAACCAGGATTGATCCCCTGGTTTGAAGGTAATGGTGGCATGAGGGATATATCAGGCCAGGAGGTTACAATTCTGCAGCTGCTGATGGCTCTCATAATGCCCAGTTTTTAGCAGCTAGGTCTGTTCTGAATCTATCCCATTTAGCATGATAGTTGCGCCACATAAAACAATGGAGATATCATCAAAGTGAAACCTGAACTTCATCTCCACAAAGACTGTGAGGTTGTCACTGCTACCAATACTGCCATAGACAAATGCATCCGCAACAGGTATATTGGTGAAGGCAAGGTCAATTGGGCTTTTCCCACTTGTTGGTTCTCTCATCACCTGCCACATACCCAGTGGTGCTACCAAGCCACTCCTGGTAATGGACAATTGGTAATGCCCCACCCAGAGAAAATTCTACGCCCTTGCTACCCTCAGTGCTCACTTAAACCTGTGAACTTGTTGTTTTCCCTTACTGTAGCTCACAATAAAACTGGTAGCTGAACTGGAAGTTTATTTCAGATTGTTGGTGCAGTGTCATGGACAACAACAGCACTGAATACTACAAGACTTTGTTAAATGAAGATGGAAGACAGCCTATATCCAGCAAAGCTCGCAAGCACAGATCAGGGTTCAAAGAAAAATGAACAGCCGATTAAATAAAATGGAGACATTATGAAGTTAATTTCTCATTTATATTTCCATTATACACCAGTTTCTTTAAGATTTTTACTTTTGTTTACACTTTTTTTGAGTTGAAGAAATGCTGAGTAATTCTCATATCCTGTGTTTAACTTCTTCTGACATTCTTGCAAGTGGCACCAGCTCTGACGTATGTGTAGGGCTTGTGTAGTCAGCTGTAACCTGAAAGTAAAGGGCCCAGATTTATAAAGGCTGGGATATGGGGAGCCCCTCAAAAGTGATTGAAAACCAGGAGTTGATTTACTGAGACCAGTAACTGCAGTTCAAATTCAAGCTAGGCAGAGCCATGTTTATGTTGCCAAGGTACCTGCCGAGTAAGAACTCTTCCTCAGCTAGATACAAACATGGGCAGAGTTCTCTCAGAACAATTTAAAACATAATTGTTCAGAAAGTGTGGAAGAGAAAATCCCAGCTTTCTAAATATTTACATTGAGATAGTGCCTACGGAGTCCAACAGACCTACTAAATACTTTGCACCGGGATTAATACTGCACTTGCACCGGGTCAAATGCACAGAGAAAAGAGGAACAATGACCTTGAAAAATGGCTGCCCGGACATTGTATTTTTGGTCCGGGGGGCAGACTAGAATAAGAGTGGGTGACCTGAGAAAAGTTAGGAGGCTGCAGGTTGTGGAGCTCAGCTGGGTGGAAGTCCTTCCTCGGGGCTTTGGCACTGTATCCAACATTAAAAAGATAAAGATTAAAACATAAAACATTCCTCCAGCCCTCACCCACCCTCAGCCCCCACACACTCCCCACCCAAACCAACCAATGCACCCCCCATGGCCCTTTATAGCCCTTATGCCAACCACTGCTTCTGCATACAAACCCCATGGCCCCTCATACCCTCCATGACAATGTATGTCCTTGTACCCATCCCCATGGCCCTTTATAGCCCTTATGCCAACTTAGTGCCAACTCATTCCAGCCCATGCCCCCCACCCTATGCACTTACATCTACCATGCCAACTCACCTAGTATCCATCATGGGCAGATCTCAGGACCCATGCAGAGATGAGATAAAATAAAGCTCTATAAAATAAAGCTCCAAGTGCCTACTGAAGATTCACTTTATTGAAAAAAAATGCACAATCCCTTATAACACTTCAAAGAGTCCATAACTGTTTGTATGGAAGGCACCCTACCGTGATAACAGATGGTTGAGAAATCAAGCATACAACACTAATCCAGTAAAGGAGATCCTCAGGCTTATTTGAACAAACTGAGTGAAATAGCAAGCATTGTTTATTTAAACATTCCAGACATTTTTTTCAAAGATTTAAAGGGATGGACTTTTAAAGGTCTTGACAGCTTGACAGCTCCCTTTGACAGGTCCCTTTGACTGGTGCTTCCGACAGTTTTGACAGGTCCCTCTGACTGGTGTTTCCGACAGTTTTGACAGGTCCTTGAAACAGGTACTTTGACAGTTTGGACGGGTCCCTTTGAAAGGTGCTTCTGACAATTTTGACAGTTGATTTTGGCAGTCTGTTGACAATTCCAATGAGATCGATGGTAATGAATTTAGGCACTTTTTACGCACATTAATCCCTACTTTTAATATTTCCAAAGGGCACCTGACCTACTCCAAAAGGCACCTTCTTCCCCAAAAGGTATCCCAGGGCAAGATCCAAAGGGGTACCCCAGCTATCCAAATAAATCCACCAAGTTCAGAGCTGCTCTTACGTGGTCTAATCTGCAGTTGGCAGCTTTCATATTCTTGGCCTACCGAAATCCCGCTTGAGTGAAGACAGCTGATGATTTAAATGGCCAACTGCTTCCATAAACCAAGTATGCCTGAAATATGGCCCGCCCCAATTTCCACCCCCCATGAAAATAGCAAGTGCTGTGTTCAGGGGCAGGACTTTCGATTTTTGCGCATTTCCGCTATTTTCGTCACAACGAGGAGCCTCTCCGTCATGGCAAAAATATAGGCCTAATTCTCAGGTTGGGCTCTGATTCCAGATTTACGGTGTCAATTTATTGCTGGTGCAAAATTAGAATTGCTTCTAATATCCGTAAAGCATCCTGAGGTTAGTTTTTGAATAAGCTTTCCGTGTTTACATAGCAAACTGTTGTGAACTGGTAGAGAAGGAGTAGCTTTTGAAGGGGAATTGGATTCATATTTGAAAAGGGCTATGGGGCAGGAGGAGCAGGGGAATAAGACTAACTTCACGGCTCTTTCAAAGAGCCAACAAAGGCACAGTAGACCAGATGGCCACCTCCTGTGTTGTATGATTCAACAGATGACTTTGTACTGACATGTAATGACAGCACATGCATGTATCATTTCTTAAAGTTGTGGTATTTCAAAGCTAATATTGTTTTACTCTCTACAGACATTAGCTCATTTAAAAAAATACATTTCAGGTGTGATTAACTTTACAGGTATTTGACCGTGTTGTGCTTTGTAAACTTACATTGCTGACTCTTCAATAGCTCTAGATTTGGCAGTAGCCAGAGGAGGGGAGCAATGGTAAAAGGTCAGCATTATATGTACACAAAAGTCCATACTTCTGGTTCTCAATAGCTCTTAGAACAGTAGACAAAATCAAATATCTTGAAAATGAACCACATTTGAAATATGATTATTTTACAGACAAATTCTTCAGAGAGATAAATATTCAATTCTGGAGACTGCAAGTTTGAGTTGTTCATTATCTCAGTAAATAAAAATAAATCATGCTCTGGCACTGCTCTATACAGAATGAACTAGAAATTAAGCTCTTTTTTTCCCTTTTGTAAATGTCCTTATTTCTCCATTGAATCTGGGGAAGAAGGGAACTCAGTAATGACAGAATGTCGATGAAACTAGGCTGGGCTGCTCTTGATAGGCATTATCAATCTTCCAGGGTGGTTTCTTATTCAGAAGGTTCTGCAGAGTAATTTCAGCAATTTTTCTGTTGCATTATTAAAGATCATAATTTTTAATGGAATATTTTCATTATATGCTGCAAATAGGTTCTCATCTTACGTTTTAAATACAGAACATATTTAATTGTATTTATACTGTAATTGGCTAGATGGAGCACTTGTTTCTTTGTGGTACTGTGTCATTAATCTGAGTGCACTCAAGTGACAATCATGGAAATGCACTTTCTGCACAGCAGCAATGAATTAGATAGAAACATGTGACCATTCTCAAAAGGAACAATGCATATTAGTCTCTTATAATCAGCTAAAGAGCAGTAATTTTTAATGAATTTATTCATGACAAGCAGTACTAAATTTACCACTAACTAATAGATGTCATGAACCCAGTCTGAGTTATAAATTCTCAATAAGGAAGAATAAGGAATAAGGAAGAAAGAAAAAGGAGTTGTAGGAAGAATAAAAAGGCAGAGTATTACTTAAACGGAGAGTGACGGCAGAATTCCGAGGTACAGAGGGATCTAGATATTCTAGTGCATGATTTTCAAAATGTTAGTATGCAGGTACAGCTAGTAATTGAGAAGACTAATGAAATGCTATTCTTTATTACGAGATCAATTGAACATAAAAGTAAGGATGTTATGCTTCAATTATGCAGGGCATTGGTGAGACCACATCTCGAATGCTGTGTGCAATTTTGGTCTGCCTATTTGAGGATGTAAATGTGTTGGAGGCAGTTCAACAGAGGTTTACTAGATTGATACTTGGAATAAGCGGGTTGGCTTATGAGGAAGGTTTGGACAGACTGGACTTGTTTCCACTGGAGTTTAGAAGAGTGAGGGGTGACATGATTGAAGTATATAAGATTCTGAGTGGTCTCAACAAGGTGAATGTGGAAAGGATGTTTCCTGTTGTGGGTAAGTCCAGAACTAGGAGGCACTGTTTTAAAATTAGGGGCCACCCTTTTGGGACAGGGATGAGTAGAAATTTTTTCTGTCCTAGGGTTGTGCGACTTTGGAACTCTCTGCCTTCGAAGGCGTGGAGGCAGGCTCATCAAATATTTTTAAGGCAGAGGTAGATTGATTCCTTTGCCTAACAAGAATCTAAGGTACAAAAACAAAACTACCTGGAAAAACTCAGCAGGTCTGACAGCATCTGAGGAGAGAAATACAGGTAACGTTTTGAGTCCGTATGACTCTTCACCAGAACTAAGGAAAAATAGAAAAGAGGTGAAATATAAGCTGGTTTAAGGGGGGGGGGTGGGACAGGTAGAGCTGGATAGAGGGCCAGTGATAGGCGGAGATCGCCAAAAGATGTCATAGACAAAAGGACAAAGAGATGTTGATAGTGGTGATATTTGCTAAGAAATGCGCTAATGCTTACATTAAGGGTAGAAAGGACAAGCAAGGGACAGATAGCCCTAGTGGGGGTGGGGAAGGGATTGAAATAGGCTAAAAGGTAGAGATAAAACAATGGATGGAAATACATTTCAAAATAATGGAAATGGGTGGGAAAAGAAAAATATATATAAATTATTGGAAAAAGGGGGATCGGAAAGGAGGTGGGGATGGAGGAGAGAGTCCATGATCTAAAGTTGTTGAACTCAATATTCAGTCCGGAAGGCTGTAAAGTGCCTAGTTGGAAGATGAGCTACTGTTCCTCCAGTTTGCATTGAGCTTCACTGGATCATTGCAGTAGGCCAAGGACGGACATGTGGGCATGAGAGCAGGGTGGTGAGTTGAAATGGCAAGCAACAGGGAGGTCTGGGTCATGCTTGTGGACAGACCGAAGGTGTTCTGATGTTTGAAGGTGTTCAAATATTTTAAACCTCCTCAAGTACTTAATCCCTTATAAAAATAAACAATCTTCTTTTTCAAACTGCACATCAAAGACAGTTAATCTTTTAATAACTTCTTTGAGCTGCCAATCAAATTTTGGACTTAGGAGCCACCTGCTGAGATAATTATAGCTTGTGGAAAGCAGCCCAAGAATTCATAATGATAGCTGTTGGGGAAATATCAACAAACAGCTATTGTAACTACTAGAACAGAGCTTTTTCAACTCTCACTGACAAAAACAGAGTTTTTAACATTTCTAAAGGGCTGGGGATTTAAATAACTTTACATCATGACAGTTCTACAGATCTTATCTGCCCTGCAAGAGTATTTAAGTCTACTCTAAAAATTCATGACTTCAACACTGCAGCTTAAGGCCCTCACTACAGTGAAAATGGGGTCTGTTTGAACTCAGCCCTGCCTTCTTTCTGGTGGTGGTGAAAATTGGATCTGTCAGAAATGGGCGTGGAACTTTTGCATCCCACCCAATATTTTGGAAACTTGTGGTGTCTCCATGACTTTGTAAAAATCTGGACCTAAGCGTTGCTTATTTTCTGAATGGAATCAACCAGTTAAGACTGCACTGGAAGTGTTATTCCTTTCAACTTATACTGCATCCTGCATACTGTTCTTTAAAGGCCTAGATTTTATGTTATTCGACCAGATAGGTGATGGGGCATGGAGGCAGTTGCAGGGTTGAGGTCGATTCCAGGGTGGAGGTGTAGAGAGGTTCGAGTGGAAGAGGGATGGATGGATGCTATTGGCATAGACAGGAAGGATGGTCAATCCAGGTAGGGAGGGGGATCAATTAGGAGGCGCTGGGGTGATCTTGATGGGGGCAATCCGGAAGTGGGAGGCTGCTGATCCTGGGCAGTTAGACAGAGGCCATGATGATGGAAGGCTCTGGTGGTGGCAGTATCGGAGCTCTAGGAAGTGAATTGGAAGTCTTGGGAAAGGGAGGAGGTCGGAGGCTTTGGCGATGGAGAAGGTTGGAGGCCCAAGGCAGGATCAGAAGCTGGTACATGGATGGTGTGAGCACCGGAGTGAATTGGAGGCCTGGAGATGTGTTGGGAGGCAGGGCGGAGGCCTATGGAAGTTAGGTGAACATCAGAGGCTTCTAGTATGGGAGGACATTGGAGGTCACATGAAGAAAGTCAAGGTGGGGTGCCTGATCATGGGGATTTCCCAGGTAGACATGCTGCACCCAGTATGTAGCCTTAAAGATATCCTGGATATGGCAGCCTTTGTCTTGATGTAGCTGCTGGGTTTCCTGAGGCATAGGAAACCTAACCATTCACAGTTAAATTCGAAAAGCTGAATAACAACGAGGCTCACAGCATGATTATTTTTAAAGTGCCAATCCACCTCCTTGGAGCAGTTTGGCCATTTTCCCACCTTCCTGCCTCATTTACAGCCAGAAGTGAGTGGATTGGAGACATGTTTAAGGCAAATCCTGATTTTAAGACTTTAACCCAGCCCACCTAGCACAAACTCGCCCATTTTCTGTGTTTAAAATTCTCTCCACAGTCTCCAGTTGCTCTAGAGAATGCATTTAATCACAGCCAGAATGACTATTCAAACATCATGTGATTACCAAAGTCAGCACTTTGTGATGTAGGATGACACGGAAGTCAAACTGAAGCCAGAAATGAATGATAGAATCTTTAATGCCTATGCAAGGATATTGTTTCCCTCCCTTATTATAAAACATTGCAGTAAGATTTCCTGCAAGCTAATAAATCAAAAAACTTATCTACAGATTAATTGTAAGAGTAAACTGGACCAAATTGGAAAGCTGCAAAACAAAGAAAGCGCTGGAGAGAATTTTACATCGGCTTGTTCTCTTCTCTAAAAAAGATCAATTCCCTGAGATCCCTTTCTCCATTTTTATTTTTGATTTTTTGAATTCTTAATATTTTGTTTACAGAGACACACACTGCATATTGAGCACCTCCAATCATTAACTCCTTTTCAGTCTGCTCCTATAGATATGAACACAGAGTCCCCAATTAATACCCACCAACTGAAATAATTAACACCCAATTGATATACAGTTAACACTATTGCCAACCAAATGCATTGTACCATTCGAGAATCATATGTTATGCAAGCATTTGTCTTATATAGGCCCTCAATGTTAGGTTGCATTTGATGCCAGATCAAAATATCCCAGAATTAGAAGGTGTGGAGACTTCTAAATACTTTCTGTACTCAAAAGATTGGGTGGATTTTCCTCTTGGACAGAAGGTATTATATGGGTAGAGCGATATAGATAAATTGGGCAGACTGGTGTGTGCTCCTCCCTGCTTGGTTGTCCTATGTACATTTCACTCATAAGAACAAAGGAACATGGGAAATAGGAGCAGGAGTAGGCTATTTGGCTCCTCAAGTCTATTCCGCCATTCAGTTAGATCGTGGCTGATGTTCTACCTCAATTCCATTTTCCTGCATTATGCCCATACTCTTAGATGTATTTACTAACTAGAAATCTGTCAATCTCTGTCTTGAACATACTCAATGATTGGACCTCCACAGGCCTCTGGGGTAGAGAATTCCAAAAATTTCTATCCTCATGCAACGTTTTATACTCAGCACCAAGGAGGAAAATCTGTCCAATGATTGCCTTGTCAATATTTCTGATATATTGGAGATGTTGTCAGGAACTCATGTATGCAGTGTATATATAGATTTGTCTGCTAAAACTGCTCACTATTCCAGGACCATCCTGGAATGCAAAGATACCCCCTGACTTATTTTCTTGTATATAAACACAGTCTTCTTAAACCCTCTCCTCCTGTCTTCTCCACCCTCACTTTCAACAATAAGTGCAAAGAGCTCATGGACTATGTTGTCACTAAATTTGAGACAGTCTAATCAGCTGCCCCTGCCATATCCCTCTCTTCCGCTAGCCCACCGGGACAGATTTCCTTTAATGCTCCCCACTGCCCTAGCTCTGGACTCGCATCTTTCTCTTGTTTCCCTCCTATCTCCTCTCATGCCCTCTCAGAGCTCATTTGTCCATGAGACCCATCTCTTGTTCCCTCGACCCTATTCCCTATATATACCTTATATATATCCTATATATAAACTGCTGATCAGCTAACTTCCCCTCCTGGCTCCCATGTTAGATGTTCCCATCTTTCCTGGAATTCCATGCTTGAATCACAAGTCAAATTCGCAAATCATAAATGACATCCTATGTAACTATGCCAAGATTAACTCTCCTTGTCCTTCTCACCATTTCTGTAGCTTTTGACATGACTGACTACACCATCCTCCAGGTGGTAGTAATGCTCTCGTGTGATTCCACTCTTCTGTCAGCGACATTATTCGAAGGCACAGCATTAGTTTTCACAGGTATGCTGTTGATATCCAGTCCTATCTCAACAGGACCTCTTTCAACTCCACCACCATTGCTAAATTATCAGACTGCTTATCCAGCACCCAATATTGCATGAGCAGACATTTCCTCCAATTAAATATTGGCAAGACTGAAGCCATTGTTTTCAGTCTCTGTTCCTGAGCTACCAACTCCATGCTTCTCCCTGGCAACACTCTGAAATTAAGCCAGCCTGTTAAGCTTTGTTGTCACATTTGATCCCAATTTGTGCTTCCGATCCATGCCATCACCAAGACTGCCTGATCTACCTCCATAGCATCACTCAATTTCACCCCTATCTCAGCTCATCTCCTGTTGAAACCCTCAATTGTGCCTTCATTCCCTCTATACTCAATTATTCCAATGCACTTTTGGCTGGTCTCCCAAATTCTGCCCTCCGTAAACTTGAGGTCATCCAAAATTCTGCTAACCATGTCTTAACTCTCAATAAATGCTGGCCAGTCAACAAAGCCCACATCCCATGAATGAATAAAAAAAAAAGTTGTGTACCTTTTATGGTCATTTTCAGTTGTCAGCCAATAATTTACCAGGTTTATTAAATTTATTTTCTCAATTGCCAAAGTGGGAAAATGATCTTTGGGTTCACAGCTCAGTACCATAACCACTAGGATGTATTACCCTACCAATACCTGAATGTCCATCCAACCCAGTCTCTCTTCTCAGAAAATTGAAGCAGTTCCTGCTGGCTGGCAGTCATTATCTTCTTAGTTGTGATTCCAGCTGCAGTAAGACCATCTCATGACCCTAAATTCCTGAGGCCTGCACTGAAAACGGAACGAGGAGAAAGTACATCTTATAGGAGCGTCAAGCAAAACGTGATGGTAGCCATTGAAGGATTTCAACATTTAAATGTCATCAGTAAATTTCACATACTTTGTGTTTTTATGTTGAGAAGGATCATGTTAAGATATTAACTGTTAATAAAGTGGAGTAAGATGGCAAGAATAGTGGAAAAAGTAAAGCATAATCCTGGTAATACTGGTCCTAAAATTCCTTGGGACAAAATCCTGTGATAACAATGGAATCATTCATGCGAATTCCCTCCAGCGCTGACCTGCTGGAGTTTGCGGGGGTTAGTGAGAGGGTATTCCATCACCATGAAGCAGGTAGGCATTTCTGTTACACAGGCACATCTCAAGTTCTCAACTACATATGCACCCAACCACCATAGATATGCATGGGGACTTATCCAATTCTTCTCCCTTTCTGCTTCCCCAAAACATAGTCATGCTCTTCTCAGCCGACTGAGTTAGAAGTCCAATCAATAAGCTGAAAAAAACGTAGGGGGCGTTTTTCCCCTCGTCGAGCTCCTCACACCCAGCTTCCTGTAAGGACTCCATCCCATTCTCTCAGTTCCTTTGCCTCCATCGCATCTGTTCCGATGATGCTACCTTCAAAAACAGTTCCTCTGACATGTCCTCCTTCTTCCTTAACCGAGGTTTTCCACCCACGGTCGTTGACAGGGCCCTCAACCGTGTCCAGCCCATCTCCCGCGCATCCACCCTCACGCCTTCTCCTCCCTCCCAGAAACATGATAGGGTCCCCCTTGTCCTCATTTATCACCCCACCAGCCTCCGCATTCAAAGGATCATCCTCCACCATTTCCACCAACTCCAGCATGATGCCACCACCAAACACATCTTCCCTTCACCCCACCTATCGGCATTCCGTAGGGATCGCTTCCTCTGGGACACCCTGGTCCACTCCTCCATCATCCCCTACTCTTCAACCCCCTCCTATGGCACCACTCCATACCCATGCAAAAGATGCAACACCTGCCCCTTCACTTCCTCTCTCCTCACCGTCCAAAGGCCCAAACAGTCCTTTCAAGTGAAGCAGCATTTCACTTGCATTTCCCCCAACTTAGTCTACTGCATTCGTTGCTCCCAATGTGGTCTCCTCTACATTGGAGAGACCAAACGTAAACTGGGCGACCGCTTTGCGGAACACCTGCGGTCTGTCCGCAAGAATGATCCAAACCTCTCTGTCGCTTGCCATTTTAACACTCCACCCTGCTCTCTTGCCCACATGTCTGTCCTTGGCTTGCTGCATTGTTCCAGTGAAGCCCAACACAAAATGGTGGAACAACATCTCATCTTCCGACTAGGCACTTTACAGCCTTCCGGACTGAATATTGAATTCAACAACTTAAGGTCTTGAGCTCCCTCCTCCATCCCCACCCCCTTTCTGTTTCCCCCTTCCTTTTGTTTTTTTCCAATAAATTATGTAGATTTTTCTTTTCCCATCTATTTCCATTATTTTTAAATACTTTTAAATCTTTTATGCTCTCCCCACCCCCACTAGAGCTACACCTTGAGTGCCCTACCATCCATTCTTAATTAGCACATTCGTTTAGATAATACCACCAACTTTAACACCTATGTGTTCGTTTGTTCTGTTGTTTGTGACATCTTTTGATGATCTGCTTCTATCATTGCTTGTTTGTCCCTACAACCACACCAACCCCCTCCACTTCTCTCTCTCTCTCTCCCCGCCCCCCCCCCCCCACACACCTTAAACCAGCTTATATTTCAACTCTTTCTTGGACTCGAACTCAGAAGGGTCATGAGGACTCGAAACGTCAACTCTTTTCTTCTCCGCCGATGCTGCCAGACTGCTGAGTTTTTCCAGGTAATTCTGTTTTTGTTTTGGATTTCCAGCATCCGCAGTTTTTTTGTTTTTATCTCTGTGTTTAATTGACTGCCACTGCTCTTCAAGAAATGCCTACCTCCTTGAAGAAGTTCTGTTCTTCTCTGCGACAAGATTTCCGTACCTCTTTTTTGCCTTGCTCACCTTCATTGCTTTCCATTTCCCTCCTGGTGTTTGACAAGGTGTTTACTAAAACCCGCTTTCACAGCCCTATCTCCTTTCTCAGTAACTGTCTCCATCTCCGACTTACCCCACGTGGATTTCAACTGAAATTCCACCCCTCATGTTTCGAACCCACCCAGGATTACAGGTATCTCTGGGACATAAAACGTTTCTCGGACTGCTGTTCCCGTCACGTTCTGAAATCCACACTCAGTGCCATGCGCTGCCATATGAACACACTCGACCTCTCCCTCCAGCAGCACCGCCATACCCTTTTTCAAAGCCCCCAGTTTCATTTTATTCTTCGGCTCATCCGACGCCTCAACAAGAAACTTTTTCTCTTTCTCTCAAGTGCTAAGGAACGCAAGCTCCAACAACTCATCGACACCAACACCCATCTAGGACCCTCCACCCCTGCCTGTCCCTCTGTCCCCACCCTTTCTTCCAATCCCAACCCCAGCCATGTATTCACCATACCCCCTAACCTTCCCCTCTCCGATACTGAATGTTCAGTGCTCAGCAAAGGACTTAGTTTCATACCCTTACGCCCTCACCTCAATGAATTTCGGGCTCGGCACGATGCTGAACTCTTCTTCCGCCGTCTTTGTCCCCGGGCTCACTTCCTTGGGCAGGAGTCCTCTCCCCATTCAACGGATCCTTTCACCCATCTCCAATATTCTCCCTCCACTTGGACCCCTCCCTCTGGATTCTTACCTTCTCTTGATCTTTTCATTGAGAACTGTCGGCGCGACATTAGTCGTCTCAATTTCTCTGCTCCTCTCACCCATTCTAATCTCTCTCTCTCTGAACTTACTGCACTCCATTCTCTCAGGTCCAACCCTGACATTGTCATCAAACCCGCTGACAAGGGTGGTGCTGTTGTTGTCTGGCGCACTGACCTCTACCTCGCGGAGGCTGAGCGTCAACTCGCAGACACTTCCTCCTACCTCTCCCTGGACCATGACCCCACCACTGAACATCAAGCCATTGTTTCCAGGACTGTCACTGACCTCATCTCCTCTGGGGATCTTCCTCCCACAGCTTCCAACCTGATAGTCGCCCAAACTCGGACGGCCCGCTTCTATCTCCTACCCAAAATCCACAAACAGAACTGCCCCGGTAGACCGATCGTCTCAGCTTGCTCCTGCCCCACAGAACTCATTTCTCATTATCTTGACTCCCTTCTCTCTCCCCTTGTCCAGTCCCTTCCCACCTACATCCTGATTCCTCTGACACCTTACGTCACATCAACAATTTCCAGTTCCCTGGCCCCAACCGTTTCCTCTTCACCATGGACGTCCAATCCCTCTACACCTCCATCCCCCACCAGGATGGTCTGAGGGCCCTTAGCTTCTTCCTCGAACAGAGGCCCGAACAATCCCCATCCACCACTACTCTCCTCCATCTGGCTGAACTTGTTCTCACACTGAACCATTTCTCCTTCAACTCCTCTCACTTCCTCCAAATAAAAGGTGTGGGTATGGGTACCCGCATGGGCCCCAGCTATGCCTGTCTCTTTATGGGGTATGTGGAACATTCTTTGTTCCAGTCCTACTCCGGCCCCCTTCCACAACCCTTTCTCCGGTACATCGATGATTACTTCGGTGCTGCTTCATGCTCTTGTCGGGACTTGGAAAAATTTATTAATTTTGCTTCCAATCTCCACCCCTCCATCATTTTCACGTGGTCCATCTCTGACACTTCCCTTCCCTTCCTTGACCTCTCTGTCTCAATCTCTGGTGATAGACTGTCCACCAATATCAATTACAAACCCACCAATTCCCACAGCTACCTCAACTACAGCTCCTCACACCCCGCTTCCTGTAAGGACTCCATCCCATTCTCTCAGTTCCTTCGCCTCCATCGCATCTGTTCCGATGATGCTACCTTCAAAAACAGTTCCTCTGACATGTCCTCCTTCTTCCTTAACTGAGGTTTTCCACCCACGGTCGTTGACAGGGCCCTCAACCGTGTCCGGCCTATCTCCCACGCATCCGCCCTCACGCCTTCTCCTCCCTCCCAGAAACATGAAAGGGTCCCCCTTGTCCTCACTTATCACCCCACCAGCCTCCGCATTCAAAGGATCATCCTCCGCCATTTCCGCCAACTCCAGCATGATGCCACCACCAAACACATCTTCCTTTCACCCCCCTATCGGCATTCCGTAGGGATCGCTCCCTCCGAGACACCCTGGTCCACTCCTCCATCACCCCCTACTCCCCAACCTTCTCCTATGGCACCACCTCATGCCCACGCAAAAGATGCAACACCTGCCCCTTCACTTCCTCTCTCCTCACCGTCCAAAGGCCCAAACAGTCCTTTCAAGTGAAGCAGCATTTCACTTGCATTTCCCCCAACTTAGTCTACTGCATTCGTTGCTCCCAATGTGGTCTCCTCTACATTGGAGAGACCAAACGTAAACTGGGCGACCGCTTTGCAGAACACCTGCGGTCTGTCCACAAGAATGACCCAAACCTCCCTGTCGCTTGCCATTTTAACACTCCACCCTGCTCTCTTGCCCACATGTCTGTCCTTGGCTTGCTGCATTGTTCCAATGAAGCTCAACACAAACTGGAGGAACAGCACCTCATCTTCCGACTAGGCACTATACAGCCTACCGGACTGAATATTGAACTCAACAACTTTAGATCTTGAACTCCCTCCTCCATCCCCACCCCCTTTCTGTTTCTTCCCCCTTCCTTTTGTTTTTTCCAATAATTTATATAGATTTTTCATTTTCCACCTATTTCCATTATTTTTAAATCTTTTATACCCTGCTAGCCTTTCCACCCCACCCCTACTAGAGCTGTACTTGAGCGCCCTACCATCCATTCTTAATTAGCACATTCGTTTAGATAATATCACCACCTTCAACGCCTCTGTGTTCTTTTGTTCTTTTGTCTGTGACATCTTTTGATTATCTGCTCCTATCAGTGCTTGCTTGTCCCTACAACCACACCACCACCCCCACTTCTCTCCCCCCACCCAACCCCCAACCCCCACCGCCCCCCCCACCTTAAACCAGCTTATATTTCACCCCTCTCCTTCGATTGACTCAGTTCTGTTGAAGGGTCATGAGGACTCAAAACGTCAAGTCCTTTAGGACTCTGTCAGCTCTGTCAGTAGTGGTGCTACCAAGCTACTCTTGGTGATGGACATTGAAGTCCCCCACCCAGAGGTCATTCTGCACCCTTGCCACCCTTAGTGCTTCCTGCTAGTGGTGTTCAACATCGAGGAGTACTGAGGGCGGGTGGTACAGGAGGCGGTATGTGGTAATCAGGATGAGTTTCTTTGTCCATGTTTGACCTGATGCCATGAGAATTCAAGGGGCCTGGAGTCAATGTTGAGTACTCCCAGGGCAACTCCCTCCTGACTGTATACCACTGTGCCGCCGCTTCTGCTGGGTCTGTCCTGCTGGTGGACAGGATAAACCTCGGGATGGTGATGGTGATGTCTGGGACATTATCTGTAAGATCTGCTTCTGTGAGGATGTCTCGTCTGTGAGACAGCTCTCCCAATTTTGGCACCACATTGCTGGGGTGGGTTTGGAGTTACATGTAGGCCAGACCAGGTAAGGGCAGCAGATTTCCTTCCCTAAAGGGCATTAGTGAACCATGCGTGTTTTTAACAACAATCAGCAATGATTTCATGGTCATCATTAGACTTTTAATTCCAGATTTTTACCAATTCAGGTTCTACCATCTGCTACTCTGGGTCTCTGGATTACTAGTCTAGCGACAATACCACTACGCCATCACCTCCCCACTAATGTTCACTAATGTCCTTCAAAGAAGTAATCTACTATCTTTACGTAATCTGTCCTACATGTGACTATTCCCACATTACGTGGTTGACTCTCAATGCTCCTGGGCCACTCACAACCGGTTCTTGGGGGTAGAATTAGATTCTGCCCATCTAGGCAAGTGGGAATACCACACCACATTCCTGACTTGTGCCTTGCAGACAAAGAACAGCTTTCAGGGAGTGAGGAGATGAGTTAATCACTACAGAATTCCCAGCTTCTGACCTGTTTTTGTAGCCACAGTATTTGTATGTCTGTTCCAGCTAAGTTTCTGGTCAATGGTAAACCCAGGATGTTGCTAATGGTAACACTAAATGGTAAAGATAAACGTCAAGGGGAGATGGTTGGATTCTCTCTTGTTGGAGAGAGTGCCTGGCACTCTTAAGCTGTGCATGTTACTTGCCACTTATCAGCTGAAACGTGAAGGTTGTAAAAGTCTTGCTGCATGCAGGTCTGGACCATTTCAATAGCGGAGGAGCTGTGAATAGTACTGAACACTGTGCAATCATTAGCAAACATCCCCACTTCTGAATTACGTTGGAGGGAAGATCATTGATGAAGCAGCTGAAGATGGTTGGGCCTAACACACTATCCTGAATAACTCCTGCAGCGATGTCCTGGGGCTGAGATGATTGGCCTCTAACAACCACAGCAATCTTCCTTTTAGTTAGGTATGACTCCAACCAGTGGAGAATTTTTCCCTGGTTTCCATTGACTTCAGTTTTGCTAGGGGTCATTGATGCCGCACTCCTGGGTGCTCGCCACTCCAGTAGGATGACTTGGGTGAGAAAAAGTTGTTGAACTTTCATTGAGAAGGATGAAGCATCCTCAATCAAAGGAGGCACTTTGCACATTGCTAAATCCAGTAATTGTTGCATACATGCAGCACTGCCCAGTTTTCCTTTAGCTGGTCTCTTCTTAGCTGGTCTCTGCTTCTGCAGATGGCTTTCTTCACAACAACAAACTGCCTTCTGCTCTAATGAAGACAGCAGTACTGTTTCCCCATCCAAACCAACTAAACTGCCAGCCAGGTTAGCCACAAAAGGCTTATTCACACAATGGGCAGACACATCCTCAATTTTGCCAACATCACAATATTGGGACGTAAGTGCCTGGGAGCCAGATTTCTCCTCAGCCTCGCAAGCTTAGATTCTTATCGTAGAAATGACAAAAATCCAGTGATTTTTATAAAACTCTAACTTTTCCTTCTGGGTTGAGTCTACACTCATTGCATACTGGGCAGTTAGCATATCTTGGTTACACCCATGAATGTTATAGAACAGCAGCCAGAAGATCATAAGGCCTGAAGATCATCTGGGCCCTTGGGCAAAGTCAAAAATAACTTAACCTTAACGACACACCTTACCTTGTTGTTGATTACTCTCAGACACTAATCTGAGGTGAGTCCTGACGCAAGGCCCAAGGTCTAATGCTTTCTGGGGTAACATAGGAATAGGTGCCATTTGATTGTTGTGGGACAAACTGAGTTTTGAAGGCCTGGTAATGCCTCCTCACATTTCATTAACAATGCTACCATCGCAGCTCTTTGGAAATCACAGGATAGCAAAAAGCTACAAAAATAAAAAATAAGAATGTTGATCTTCTTTCTCTCACAGTAGCGCCTGGGAAATTTGTGTAACCAGGGTACCACAGAATGAAGTACCAGGAACAAGGTATTTTGACATTTAGTAATATACTTATCCCCAAACACAGGGCCATTAACGAAGTATGGGCAAAACTAAAATCTTTATCAACTTTAATTAAATGCGGACTTAGTGAATTATATCAGATCTATTGAAACATATAAATAAAAGCTTCAAAAGCAGCATTGCTCATTTAATTTATGTAATTAATTCAATTCAAAATTACATACTGTGTGTTTTAGCAAATACTTCATGTGGTATTTGCACATGAGTTTATTAAAATATGAGGATTATGGCTGTTAATGTCTACATTGCACTGCATAGAACATTTTGTCCCATGTATGAATGTTTTTTTATCTGTACAAAGGAATTGGAATATGATGAAAAATATTTTATTTTCTTAATAGTTAGCTTTTTTAATATAAATAATTTGAAAAAGTTACATTTTATTTCTGGGGTGGCACTGCACTTTGCAATACAAGCCACTTTCTCTTGCATTTGCAAAGGCACATTTCGTTTATACTGCCAAAAAAAGAAGTTGAGATTATATAAACGTGGCTTTTGAGGCACTGCCAATAATATTTTTCATTAGTAGTTTTTTGTGCTGTAACTTGAGGCTAAATTCAATATTATGCACAAAGACCTCAAACTATATAACACAAGCCTTTTTTCTGCAGTTGTTAAGTGATTGTTTTCTTGTTTGTGGGACTTGTTCAGGGAAACATCAGGCATAGCCCAAAAACGGGCAAGGGAATCATGATTACCCTCAACCTTTGCTTCCAATGCAAGCAGTAAGCCAACTTTGTGATGCCTGCAAATTTTCATGATTGCAGTGAGCAACCAGCTCTAACAGCTTTCTTGAATGACGGCAATGCTTGAGCAGGGGCTGAAAACTTGTGAGAGGCTACCAGAAATTAAAGCTAACTGCACTTCTCAAAGCCATCCTTTCACTTCTAAAGGGGAGATATGTTGTGACTCAGTCAGATGCTGGACGTCATTCTAAAAGTGATCTTGACTTGGCGAACACTGAATAATGGCACAACATGACAGAATACAAGCTCCAAGATTTTCTAAAGCTGCACTTTGTGTAGAAGTGGAGAGAAAAAGAAATGCTGTCTATCCACAGAGGATCAAGAGGTTTTCGAGACAAATTTTGCAAATGCAGAGGGACCAGAGAGCTATGGTGGACATTCTACAGCTGGAATTTTCCGTCCCTGAGAGCGTCGGGCATCATGGCAGGTGTGAGTACACAATGTGGCGAGAAGGCCAAAAATTGGTTTTATGCTGTTGTGAAACCAGCTTGCGATTGTCTACTCTGCCCGTCAATCGTGTGCTGCCATTCCCACCATCCCCCAACTTCGGGAACCTAATTTCAATGCATTTGCATCACATCATCTTGCCTGCTTGTCGGAATCCCCGCCCCCACCCACTGCCACGTCAAATTTGCTGCCCACGTCGGCAGGAAAACACGCCAGCCCAGAACAAGTCTTGACAAGTGTGAAATGTTGAAGTCAGGACTTACCATTAGGGCCTTGCTCACATCACAGACGTCCAAGGAGCAGAAGATGCTGGAGCCCAGGAGGAACATGTGCATCGCATACTGGTTGGATTTTCATTGATATGGCTCCACTGTGAAGCAGCTCATGGAAGGAGGGAGGTCTCCGTTGTTGTCTGGGGTCTGCATCAGGACAAATAGTCTTGGCCATGAGCTGCTAGGGATGATCATTGGTTGGAGGGGGGGAGGAAGGGGTGAGAAAGGTGTACTGGGGTGAAATAAGAGTAAAAAGCACCCTTGCTTGTCCTGCTATCCATTCTTAATTAGCACATTCTTTTAGATAATATCACCACCTTCAACACCTCTTTGTTCTTTTGTCTGTGACATCTTTTGGTTATCTCCTTCTATCACTGCTTGCTTATCCCAACAACCACCCACAACCCCCTTCAAAACCAGCTTATATTTCACCCCTCTCCTAATTTTACTTAGTTCTGTTGAAAGGTCATGAGGACTCAAAACATCAACTGTACTCTTCTCCGCCGATCCTGCCAGACCTGCTGAGTTTTTCCAGGTACATTTTATTTTTTGTTTTGAAGTCCATCAGGGCATGGATTCCCGTTCCATCAGTAACTAACCAAAAAGTAGTGGATGATACCTTTAAATAACACTTGTGGGGGTCAGGTGGGTCATCCCCTTCCCACTGCTGAATGTGTATTCAGCCTTCTGTGATTAAGAAGAGTAATTAGTTGTGGTTTTGAGTTCTAAAATGGCAGCATTGGCATCAAATCCATGTTATATGCTAATTGATGTCATGATCTGCGTGTTCTGTGTCCTAACAAATTCACCAAAATAGTGTCTGGTGTAACTTGCACTAGAAGTGTGCGTGCACACGTTTTAGACTTCAAAGGCCATCCATAGGCCAGACTTCTTACCTTGATGGGCGGGCGGCCCCACCAGCTCAGCGGCGGGCGGGCAGCCGAACTCAACTGCTGAAACAGGGCCCGCCGCCATTTTGAGTGGGTGGGCCAATTAAGGCCCGCCCAGCAGCCTGCCCGACAGGAAGTACTTTGCGCTTCCTGTGCGGGGGATGGAGGGATTCCCCATCTGTCAAAGCGCACTTTCTCATGCATTGCTCCCTGAGACTAAGTGGTGTCTCAGGGAGATCACTGACAGTGTAAAAAACATTAAAAATATAAAAATTATTAATACGTCCCCCTCATTAGACAATGTCACACGAGATGGGATATGTTAATAAAAAGGACATAAACTTTATTAAACTTTTTAAAAACGGACATGAAACCTCATCCCGCCAGTGGATGAGGTTTTATGTATTACCAGGAGCCCGCTGGGACTCCTGGCCTGCCCGCCAGCCTTAAGGTTGGATGGGCAGGGTCTTTTATGATCTTAATTAGCCTGTCAATGGCCTTAATTGGCCATTGACAGATCGGCAGGCAGACAGCTGATTTCGCTGTCCGCCAGCCTTCCTCAAAATTTAAATGGACCGGGATGACGTCAGGGGTTCCTCCCGACGTCATCCCATGTTATTTTCCCCTCAGTGAGTGGGCCCTGCCCCCAAATCACCAACGGGAAAATTCTGGCCATAGAGTCCAATAAACTGGCATCATGTATCCAAATTTTGTAGCTGTTATCACTGCCTCTCCATAAGACGTTAAGACTTGGTGATATGTCGTGCTAAATGAAGCAATCCTTCATTAAATATGGCCTGCCAGTGAGGCTGATCTCTTCTCCCATTGTGCTCCGCAGCAGAACCACTGAAGGAACAAATTTAGACGAATGACTGTTTCAGAACTTCTAACTGTTTTACCATGGAAAAATTTGATATCATTTCAAAATTGACATCATTAGCACCATCCTGCAAAATCCTGCTGTCCTCACTGAACTACCACCTATCTCCAACCTCCCTTTCCTTTTCAAGATCATTGAACATGTTTTTGCTTTGCAAATACCAATTACATTTCGCCTGCTCATTTTTGAATCTCCACAACAGAGGAACAAAAACAAATAAATTCAAGCTAACAAAAACAAAAAATGCTGGAAAAACTCAGCAGGTCTGACAGCATCTGTGGAGAGAAAGACAGAGTTAACATTTTGAGTCTGTATGAATGTTCTTCACTTGCAGCCTCTCCCCCCCATCGCAGCCTCTCCCCCCCATTGCAGCCTCTCCCCCCATTGCAGCCTCTCTCCCCATCTCAGTCTCTTCCCTAACAGCCCCTCTCCCTCACAGCAACTCTCCCTTGCAGCCTCTCTCCCCAGTTGCAGACTCTCTCCAATTTCAGACTCATTCCAGTTGCAGCCTCTCTCCAGTTGCAGCCTCTCTCCAGTTGCAGCTTCTCTCCAGTTGCAGCTTCTCTCCTGTTGCCGCCTCTCCCCCCATCGCAGCCTCTCCACCCATCGCAGCCTCTCCCTCTATTGCAGCCTCTCCCCCTATTGCAGCCTCTCCCCCTATTGCAGCCTCTCCCCGCATTGCAGCCTCTTCCCCACATTGCAGCCTCTCTCCCCATTGCAGCCTCTGTCCCCATCTCAGCCTCTCCCCATTGCAGCCTGTCCCACTGTCTCACTCCATCACAGCCTCTCTCTTCCATCACAGCCTCCCTACCTCACAGCCCCCCTCTCCAATTGCAGCCCCCCTCTCCAATTGCAGCCCGGTCTCCAATTGCAGCCCCCCTCTCCAATTGCAACCATCTCTCTAATTGCAGTTCCTCTCTCCAATTGCAACCCCTCTCTACAATTGTAGCCTCTCTCCCCTTTGCAGCTTCTCTTCCTTGCAGTCTTTCTCCTATGCAGTCTCTCTCCCCATCCCAGTCCCTCTCCCTCGCAGCTTCTCTCGCTCACATCCTCTCTCTCCATCATAGCCTCTTCTCATCTCTGCCACTCCAGTGCTCAGCCACTTACCTTTGTACTGTATCTCACTAGTTAGCCTATCAGCAGCAAGCATGGGAGAGAACTAGCCTGTGATTGGAGGACCAGCTTCTCACAGATTCAGTAACTTCCATGTACAGGGCTGACTTATCTGATTGAAACTTACAGAATACTGAAAGGCCTGGAAAGAGTGGACGTGGGGAAGATGTTTCCATTCACAGGAGAGGCTAGGACCCAAGGGCACAGCCTCAGAGTAAAGGGAAGACCTTTTAGAACAGAGATGAGAAGAAACTTCTTTAGCCAGAGAGTGGTGAATCTGTGGAATTCATTGCCATAGAAGGCTGTGGAGGCCAGGTCATTGAGTGTATTTAAGACCTTGATAGATAGGTTTTTGATTGGTAAGGGGATCAAAGGTTATGGGGAGAAGGCGCGAGAATGGGGTTGAGAAAATTATCAGCCATGATTGAATGGTGGAGAAGACTCGATGGGCCGAATGGCCTAATTTCTGCTCCTATGTCTTATGGTCTTATCTCTCATTGGCCACCCTCGTGATTGAATTTTGCCAGGCTTATGAGGTCTTTTGAAGCTAATTCGCCTGCTGCCTCCATGTATTTTGAACTCTGGGTAGGGATGTAACTGATGTCTACATATCCACTTTGTTCGTCCACTGATCATAAGGTTCAGACTCTGAGAATATCAGCGGATAATCATACCTGACCATTTACACTTGCTTTCAGCCATTCTTCACAAAAGCTACCAGAATGTAATCTTATGCCTTTAAAATAACCTTAATTTCCAATCTTCACCTTTAGTCAGCCATTCTCTGCTCCCATGTTAAGCTTCTTAGAGCCAGTTTGTGAAGGAGGAGACCAAAATTCAATCTTTACTCGGTTTTAGATTTATTCACAAAGTGAGACATTACAAGTGTATAGCTCCTTACGTTACAACAACCACACCAGTGTCGATAAGTGTCGTTTTATACTCTTCTGGTCAATCAAATAAACAAATGACAAATAACCAAATGATTAGCACCTTAAAGGGGCATTGTAACGAAAACAAAACTTGAAAGGAAACTTATCAAAATTAAATTAAAATGTTGTTTTACGGCCTGATGATGCGCTCCAGCCCCTGCGGGCCCACTGGTCGTGGAAAGTCTCAAGCGTACCAGTGGAAACTGCGTGCTCCCTGTCCAGGGACACCTGAGGGCGAAGAAAGCCGTGGAAGAGGGGCAACTGAGTCACAGCTGACAGTCAAGTATCTTTTTGTATGTGCACAAGTAATTATCCGCTGAATGTCTCCCACCTGTTGACCCTTAACCTTAATTTATACCAATAACATTAACTTCCTCCAATTAGACATTGAAAAGCCAAAACTATAATCTTTGGCCACTGGTACAAACTCCCCATCCATTCCTGGCCACTTTCACAGGTTGAACCACTCCGTTCACAATCCCAGCTTTCTATTTGACTCTGATATGACCTACCGACCCCATAGCCTCTCCATCCTAATAACCCTCTGTTTCCACTTCTGTAATATCACCTGCTACTGCCCATAACACAGCCCATCAATCCTGAAACCCTCATACTTGCCATTGTTACCTGCAGACTCAATTACTCCATTGCTCCTTAATGGACTCCTTTCCTCCATCTCTTTAAAAAAAAACTCATCAAAAACTTTTCTGCCCACATACCATTCCCCACCATGCCCATCACCACCAACTTCACTGATCTCAGGTCTTAATCTCCCAATGCCTGAGGTTTACAATTCTTGGACTTGCTTTTCAAACTATTGATAGTCTCATCCCTCCCTATCTGATAAAATCTGCAGACCCCCATGAATTCTCTGGTTTTTGCCTCTTGTGTACCAATACCCCACCTCCAACCCAACCCTAGTTGCCTCACACAGTACTATAGCTTGGTCATGATCCTGATCTAGCAACCCAGTGGTGCGAGTTTAAAAGGTGTGGAATTGAATTTTTAAAAAAAATAACATGTAAAATGACAGAATGTCAATACAAACCCAACTGGTTCATTGATTTCCTTTAGTGAAGGAAATATGCCCCTTCATCCTGTCTAGCCTATATCGGACTCCAGTCCCATACCACATGGTTGATTCTAGTATCTTAAGGGCAACTAGAGATTGGCAATACATACCATTTTGCTAGTATTTCCCACAATCCAAGAACAACTTTAAAATATTCATCGGCAGTTGTGCTTTCAGCTGTCTATAGGCCCCACTTTCTGGAATTTCTTTCCTAAACCTCTCCTTCTTTAAGACGGTCCTTAAAACAAAGACTCCTAATATCTCCTTTAGCACTGCATCCATTTTCCATATCTGTATCGTGTCTTTTGACATTTTCCTACATTATAGGGTTGTTCTATAAATGCAAGTTGAAGTTTTTTGTTGTTATTTTGCTTTGCACTTCAACAGCTGTTCTTCAAGCTATTATAATGAATCCCTTAAACCTGCTTAATCTGATTTGCCTTTTCACTCAGATTCTCGGTTTGTCTGATTACTTTTTTGTCCCTCAGTATTCTCCTAATGTTTAGCTTTCCTCATTCTGTGTTATTATAAGTTATTTTTGCTAAAATCCGTGTCATTTGATGAGACCTCCGGCCCCTGGTGGTGCAAAGATTTCTAACATTTTAACTGAAATAAACGAAAACTGCAGCAAGTGACGGGGTCTTCCTCAGGAAATAACCAGCTTGGCTTCCTTGCAAAAAACTGTAACACTGACATTGAACACATCTGTCCTGGTTTCATATGGCAACAGAACAAATTTGTACAGATGTTGATATGAACCTGCAGGAATTTAGAAAGAGCAAAACATACCCCAGTCACAGATATGTTTTGGTGGAGGACAAAAAATGTTTGTGTTTTTAATCTGTTCTGTTTTCCTATCTCTCCCTGTGTCCTTTTTCAGACAAGGGAGATACCTGACAGCATACTGGCACTGCTCAGTCTGGGTGTCTTGGTCAGCAGGGGAAGTCTCTTGATACTTACCCTCCAGTTTTCCATTTGACTTCAGCGGTCTGGATTTTATTGGGGGTGGGGGTCATATTGTTCACCCCATCCAGCTGTTAGAAAAGTCGGTCAGTGCTGCGGGTGGCCTTATCAAGTTCAGCCAGCATAAGACTTCCTCAGTGGGAGGAGGTCCTGCCCTCAAGAGCTGCCAGCCAAACTGATTGGCCGGCAGCTCTTGTAGCCTAGGGCAGCGCTCAGTGTCAGTAGTGGGCACTGCTGGTACTGCAAACAGGCCAATGAAAAAGACAGCATCAATCCCGGACTCAGGTAAGTCTAGATTTTTGGGCAGAATTGGTGAAAAAGCAGCCTATCCACTCTCAGTCGTCTTTCCCCACCAACTGTATTATGGTGTGCGCAGCATATTATTTGGGCCAATTGGGTTGTTAACAAGCTCAATTGCCATTTATTGAGTTGTTATAAAATTATAAATTGGCAGCCTGCCCAACTGCACTATTATGGGAAACCGTTGTGTTGACGTCGGGTTCACGACCCAATGTTATCAGACTGGATTTTGCGCATGCACGTGATGGCTGTAGTCCCAATTTCCACATGCAAAATCCCAGCCAGTAAATTAGTTGGTTCACCAGAGAAACAGTTCAGAGTATCTCATCACTGTAGAAAGCTCATGATAGGAGCTTCATTAATGCGTGGGGCAGCATGCAGTGCCATGGCCAGACATGGCAGTGGATGATGATGTTGTCTGTCATAGTGGCAATGCACTCAGACCAGTCTGCAACCCCCAATTACTTTACAGGTGCCAAAAAGCAGTCAGGGTCATGTACCCACTGCCCTCGCAGAAGACCCATCTCAACGAGTTCACAGAGTTGAAAAGCCTGTTTGATCCCAGAAGCTTTGCACAGACACATAGCCACCGACAATCTCACAGACTGCCAGCACAGGAATTACACAGAAAAGAGACGCCACAGTAAATTGGAGAGCAAAATGCATAATCACTGATAAGAAGGCGAACTCACTGGTAGCAGGGCCTAGAGTCAGAGTCACCACACATGTATAATAGATAATGGAGGTAAACTCTGTAATGTTTGCCCTGAGTTTTTTTTTGGAGACCTGGTGAACAAGTATGTTGTAAAGAGGTGTGTTCTGGGTA
Organism: Carcharodon carcharias; assembly: GCF_017639515.1. Taxonomy (NCBI): domain Eukaryota; kingdom Metazoa; phylum Chordata; class Chondrichthyes; order Lamniformes; family Lamnidae; genus Carcharodon; species Carcharodon carcharias. The sequence continues at coordinate 42,126,994 of NC_054477.1, forward strand.
ACAGCTAAAACAAGCTAAGTGTTTCTCTCTCCTCAGATACTGTTAGACCTGCTGAGTTTTTCTAGCATTTTCTGTTTTTGTTTGAGCTAAATTGGGTGGGTGTGCAAACTTTGGGGGTTTTGGCTTATTGCAGAGAACTGGAATGAGGCTGAGAACACTATAAATGGCTATGATTTCTGGAGTGCCCTGTATTAAACTATTCAGAATGGTTCTTACAGCTACTGAAGATGTTCATGCTTATGCTTCCCCTGCTTCCTCAGGTTCCTGAACTTTTACTGCAAAGGTACCATCTGGAGATGGCTCTTTCAGTTGTGAACTCTAAGTAGAGTGCAACAGGCCAATAAGATCTCAGAATCTTTGGCTCGTTTATTCTGAAAGAAAGCCCTTAATCTGAATCAGTGGAAGGGACCACAAAGATAGGGCAGAAGTTAATCCTGGTGCAGGAGGCTGCAGAAGCCTGTAAAACACTGCTTCCTCATGCAGTGCTCCGCTCTTTGGGTGGATCCAAAAAAGTGATTCCTGTGCGCTGCAAGCCGTATACACTGCGTATTGCTTCCTATGAATACCCTCGCCTGCTGACTTCTAATGGACGCAGCTTCTGCTGGCACAGGTCATTGAGGATGCCGCTGCTCCTCTTCCTCAACCATCCAAATCAGAATGACAATAATAGTACTCATAATGAGCAGGTGGAGCTTACAAAGGGTTTGTAAGACAAAAAGTGAGGAAGAAGTGAACTGAACCTAGAATATCTTCTGCAAATCCAAATAGCACACAGATTCTCTAATCCAATTGCTTGGAGGTGAGTGCCCCCTTAAATAGCTTTTACTGGCAATTTGATCCCCAGACAGGGTTTCTGTAATTTTGTGTTACAATGTGTCATAGAACCCCAATTTGCATGTATTCATGTGACCCCACCCCCATGCACCTTGCTTGGCTCTAGTGAGCTCCTCAGCTGGCTCTTAAAGCTGCACAATTAAAATGCCGGTCAGTGGGGATGCAATGGAAACAGAGGGGCGAGTGCTCTGCAGCAACTTTAAGCACCTGTCCTGTTCTTTCTAGACAGTTAAGGTTAAAATTGACCCTATAATTTGTCTTGTGACTAGGTAATGTTATATTTAACTACAAGCTTAACAATGGAAGGGTAGTCAAAAGGACCCATGACCATTCATTTTGATTTACATATAGTACAAAGCAAAGTTTCTCATCTTCAGTGCATCAGTTTATTACTGTTGCGCTATGTACAGAAAATACCTCACTATGGCATAACTGTGCAGGAAATGACAAAGTTCATATAAAATCATAATGGAAGAGTTTTAAAATCTGTTAAGCTGAATGCGATCTGATTTACAAAACTCATGCTTGACTAGAAAATGCTTTTTAAATATCTATTTGGTAAATCAAGTACAAAAATGGAGATGAAAATACTGATGGTGTAAGTAACTGGAAAACACACACAAAAGGTTAACAGTAAGTGCAGTAGACTTATTCAAACTGTATTTGTACAAGGTCCAAACTAATTGGCGGCCTTTGAGTCCCAAAAAAGTCCATTTTAGTTTTAATTTGTGTTGACATTGGCACACATGGCACATACTTTTAGGTATTTGGTTAATATAAGCAAATTTGATTTGATAAGAGTTTATAGAAATTCAAAATCAATTCAGTTCAACATCAGAATTCTTCCAGTAGTGTACAGATTAACTGGAAATTCTGACTTTGTGAAGAATGACATATAATTAGTTTAAGATTGTATCTATAGTTTGCCTCCAGATTTGACTTGATTAAGTGAAGGAATTTTACTATATCAAATTGAGAACCAAGGACATTGTTGAATACTGGGTCAAAATCTAGAATGGTTACATTAGCTGAACATTTTGTACTGCTCTGTATTGATAAAAAACAAAAATGTAAAATCTCTAGGACTTGTTCCAGTAAAATCACATTTATAGTAAGATTATTAGAAACACAAGAGAGGAAATTAGAATGAAAAGTCTGAAGAGATTATGAAATATTTTCATGATACTTCACAACAACAACTGATTTTTGTATAGTGCCTTTAACATAAGGAAATGTCCCAAGGCATTTCACAGTAACATTATAAAGCAAAGTATGATATTGAGAACTTAAGGAGTTCTCCAGTCAGATTACCTAAAGCTTGAGCAAATAGGTATTTTAAGAAGTGTCTTAAAGGTGGAAAACAAGGTAGAGAGGTGTAGGGAGGGTATTCCAGAGTTTGGGGCCTAGGTGGCTGAAGGCACAGCCACCAATGGTGGGGCAATTAAAATTGGGGATGCACAAGAGGTCAGAATTAAAGGTACATCATGTGGGTCTGGAACAGATTACAGACATAGGATGGGCAAGGCCATGGAGGGATTTGAAAACAAAAATCGGGAATTTTAAAATCAAGTTGTTGCTTTACTGGGAACTTTTTTTATTGAAATATTTAGATTAAGCACCTGACTTAGTACAATCTTCATTTTTCTGTGTGCAATTTGTTTACATTAACTTGATGTACAAAAAGTACAAATGCAAGTTCCTCATTAGCCAAATAGATGAAGCATCACTTAGCATGTGGTACTGTCAACCAAATCAAACGTTTCCAGGTTTCATCCCCACAGCTGCATTAGCTGATTTTAATTCAGTAATGGCAGTAATTGAGGTGTCCTTGGGATCAGCCAGGGTCCTGCTTCAGAGTCCAGTGGCACCTAATTAAAAGTGCTTGTATGTAAATATCAACTGACAACAGGATTAAGCTTGGTTAAGGTAGAGTTCAATATCCAATAGATAGCCAACATAGGCATATAGATATTAGCTAGCCAGTTAGATAAAGTCCTGGAATGGCAACAACAACTGTGAAAATATACCCCTGCAAGAGTCAGCTGCATGTGGTTCAGAGTGGGGGAAAAAAGGCACAAAAACAAGGGCAGTAAATTTCAATGAACAGAAAGAAGTGGTACCAATTTGAAACTTAGCCACCACTCATATCTGCAGGAAAATGATACCAGAGTATCATCAGAGTGCTATGAAGCCAATTTGAAGCAGTCAGATAAGATTGTATGTCTTATAAGTTTATATTGGTATTGCTCAATTTTCTGTCATATGGGTGTAAAATTCCTTGATATATGATAACAGACTAAATGGTACAATAGGTTAACACAAACCTTTCAGTTCTGAGGCCAGTGTTTGAATTCTGCCAGCCTCCTCTCTTTGGGTTCCAGTTGAAGCGACCTTCAACAGTCTGGATCAGATCCCAATGATCATAAAACTGCCAATCTTTGACATTATTGGACAAAATATGATTTGAAAAATGGAATATTACATGTTTGTACAAGAGAGCTTTAAATTGCATATAAACTACTTCATATTATACCTGTCTTGGGAGTGATCAATGCCAACATGCTTTTATAAGAAATGGAAAATGTTCTTTTCCTGGCTCTGAGTGGGAGTGATTCCCATTGGGGGTTGGGGGGTTGTGGAATCGCTGACCATGTATGATTGAGCTGTTCAGGTCATTTTTTATGCATCCGCAAGAAGCTTGGCAAATCTCATGGCAGAAGCAGACAGGAACACGCCATCTCTGCCATTACCTCATGGGGTTGAAGGACTGGTCATCATACTTAACAGCCACCCAGACAGCCATTCATTCACTGCCGGCTAGGAGCTCATCACATTGATGAGCTACTCTGAAGTTGTTTCCAAAATAACAGCATTGTTGATGAACAGTCACCAGCTCCTTCCAATCCCAACAAACCTTGTAAAATTAGTACTGTCATGGTCTCCTTGATTTATTAATCTCTTTGGAATTGAAATAATTATAAGCAGAAGCTTGAACAGAAAAATTACATTTCTAACAAAACAGTCTCCCTAATGCCCCCAGTGCAGTGCAAGCTGCAAGATATTAATCAGACATAATATTGTAATATCTAACACTGATTTAGCACCAAAATCTAGTAAATAATAGGCCACATTGGAGTAAGATTCAAAGTTTAATAATCCATGCCTCAGTAATATTGAGCTACAGTGAATGACTTGCTGCTTATTTTGTTTTATTTCTGTCACTTTGAGGATCTTTAAGATTGAGGCGTACATTTTTCACTGACTTTTTTTCTGTTGAGTCCCTGAGGTGCATAAGGATTCAGCGATTTGCAAACAAATCCCTAAAGCTTGATGTAAAATTGGTTAAGCCGTCATGACCTTAAAATGGGTTGGTGTCAATAGAAATTAACTCATGCAGCAAAAATACGGGCCGGAATATTCTGTTCTGGAGTCCAAGTGCACTAGTGAGTACATGAGTGGGAGTGATTCCCATTGGGGGTTGGGGGGTGGGGGGGTGTGGAATCGCTGACCATGCATGATTGAGCTGTTCAAGTCATTATTTATGCATCCGCAAGAAACTTGGCAAATCTCATGGCGGAGGCAGACAGCAACACGCCATCTCTGCCATTACCTCATGGGGTTGAAGGACTGGGCATCATACTTAACGGGCACCCAGACAGCCATTCATTCACTGCCAGCTCCATATTCTGCATCAACCAGAATGTCGCAGAGAAGACAACAATGTGTGGCCCCACAGTTTCAACAAAGGTTCCCTGCAGATTCTCTTCCTGGCCATCCACCAAAGGTGGAAGACCTATTTCCCTGGGATGGCAGCAGGAGAACCTCCTGTCCACCCATGGCAACCTGGGACAAGATCGCAATGGAGCTTAACGCCAGTGGGCCCACCAAAGAACCACCCAGCAGTGCAGGAAGTGCAGTGCAGCTCCGCCAGGGTGAGTGGCTTCATCTATTCATTGCAAACTGACACACATTATGACATCAGACAGTATAAGTGTGAGTGCACAGTGATATCACATAGGATTTTGGGGTGCAGGACTCAGCAATGTTCACTGAATGTGTGTCAGCCACTTCAAGCTCTCAATCTTCTATCAGTTGCAGGATATCCTGCTTGTTAATCGCTCATCAGCTGCCATAGGTATGCATGTTCCTAAACTGCTCATGCACCCATTAGGATGACAGTCCCCAATTCTTCTGTCTGTCTGCAGGACAAGAATGCTGACAATAAGAGGGAGCAGGCCAAGACCGGTAGCGGCATTCTAGACATTTGAGTCCTCACCCCTTTTGAGGAGCAGGCCACTGAGATGGCTGGGAAGAAATAGGACCATGCCTGTGCTGAAGTTGAGATAGTTGAGGAAGCTAGTGAAGATGCCTCTAGTCTGCTGTTGTCAGCTGTACCCACAAAGTAACAAATTTGGTTTAATTAAGGAGTCTGCTTAGGCATGCACTAAATCTTTCTTTTCTCCATTCCAGGTACCAGAAAGAAAAGGAGTTGGCCAACAAGGGAGAGCAGCCACAGAACCAGCCCCAGTTCCACCTCTTAGAAAGATACCTCAGAGGATGCACCATCATGGCATTCACTTGCACCCTCCACCAGTGCAGGTATAGTCACCACAGTGGGTGCACATTCTAGAGTAGGCTTGGGATCACAATCTGGTGAGCACATCAGTGACACAGGTCCACAGCTGGCAGAGGAAGTCACAGCCAAGGTCACTGACACTCGGAGGACTGCTGGACACCAGACCCCTGCTCAGCCCCATGCAGATGACGAGCTTCTGGACTTGCCACTAAGAGATTTGTTGGGAATGCAGAGACAGGCAGGGCAACATCAAGCAGAGTTGCTGGAGGCCACGCAGAGACTGGACCAAAGGCTGGAGGAGTCCGCCCATGTTCTGCCTAATGTCATGGCTCCAGCATGCGAGTGCTTGCCTGCCTCCATGGAAAGGGTGGTGGCTGCCTTGGAGATGCAGGTCCAGCAGAATACACAGTGGCTGTCAGATATGTGCTCGAACCTGCACTCAGTCGTTCTAGTCATGGGTGCAGTGCAGCAGTGGCTAGGCGAAAGGGGGATGGGGCACCTCAACCTACCTCCAGGTGCCTCTTCTCCTCAAGGAGTCAGGGAGGTACCATTGGCACCCACAAGGAGGAGGAGCACCTGCCAGTCATTCTGGAGCTTCTGCAAAGGACATCCCAAGGGTGCTCCCCTTCTCTACCTCCCCTCTGCCAGTGATCCCATTTCCTCCAGCAGATCAGGCCGGGGAGAGTGCACCTGTACCTGTGCAGAGGACCCTTCGAAGACCAGGTCCCTCTAGGCATTGGTCACCAGACGACACCTGCCAAAGTCATCACAGTCAGTCAACAGGGCATAGCAGTCAACAGCCTGTCTCCGCCTCAGCTGTAAACGTTGGAGCTGCACTTGGGCCTAGTAATAGAAAAAGAAAGATAAAGAAGTTTAGAAGGTGCACAGGGAGCACAGGTGTACAACTATTGTATATACTTTTGGCACTTTTAAATATATTTTCACTTGCAGTTTGGAAGTGTCCTGGATTCTATCATGCTGCTCCTTGCTTCAGTGGTTGCAGGCAATTAAGGGTGTGGAATTTGAGCCCCAACAGAGACCGAGAATGAACTCCTATAGATTCACTTCTCTCACATTGTGTATCTACTCAATAATTCCACATGTGCATGATTAATCACTGGCCATCATGTGTGAGTGTCTGGCCTGGGCACGCATCAGGTAGGCTATTACTTGCAGCTCACCACGTTCTGATCTTTGAAAATGTGTTCAGTGAAGTCTTTGCAGCTTCTGCTGCTGTTCTCCTATTGTGAGATGTGGGTGGATGCCAGGAGTACTCAATGGGAGTTAAACATGATATGTAAGTGGTAAGGGATCACTGTAGATACAGTTTCTCTACAATGTCTTCTTAACAGTAGAAAACTAGAGGTTTCCCTACATTTCTGTAGAAAGCTGCTGTGCAACCATTAATAGCCTTCCTTGTTTTTTTTTTGTTCATTCATAGGATGGGGCGTTGCTGGCTAGGCCAGCATTTAGTGCCCATCCCTAATTGCCCTTCAGAACAGAGTGGCTCGCTAGGTCATTTCAGAGGCCATTTGAGAGTCAGCCACATTGTGGGTCTGGAGTCACATATGGGCCAGGTAAGGTATGGCATATTTCCTTCTCTAAAGATCATTAGTGAACTAGATGGTTTTTGCATCATCACTAGACTTTTACTTCCAGATTTTTCATTGAATTCAAATTTCACCGTCTGCTGTGGTGGAATTTAAACCCTGGTCCCTGGGTCTCTGGATTACTAGTCCAGTGACAATACCAGTACACCACTGCTTGCAGGTGAAGGCTACAAGTAAGCAGGCAAAGGGCAAGTTGGCCTTGTCAACAAGAGGGATTTTGGTGCAGGATTGAAGAGGTATGTGTGCAGTTGACTGAAGCCTTTGTTGGACCTTACATGTTTGGCCTGCTCATCTTATCAAGAGCTGCAGTAGACCTCACATAAAGGGTTTGCAATTAAAGTGCATCGGACACCATTGAAGGACCAAGTCTTAGTCTATGAGGTGAGAGTGAGTGGAATGGGCCTGTGTGCTGGACCATTCTGCAGACTGTGAGGCTATCCATGTGAAGCATCAACGGCTCTAACAGGGCTCTGCAGGGTCCATGCAGGAAAGATGTTTACCTTGGCTGGGGTGTCCACAGTGATGGATCATAGTCTCACACTAATACAAAAGCCACCTAGGACTGAGACTTGTAGGAGTCTCTGCGATTGGAGAGTCCAGTGTGGTTGCTACTCAGCAACCCACGGTGCACAGTGAGTGGGCACCAAAGTAACCTCAGAAGAATTTTGGCATGATAAAGATGTGTAGGAATGTGGGTTTACTGTGGGTGAGTGGATTGGGCAGCAGGAACACAATCTTCCCTGATCAATCTGCATGGTGGAGCGATCGCGAGAGGCCAAATAATGTTCTCCAACTGCTTCTCCCTGTGGAGCATGTACCTGGTTCCGCCTAAAAGAGCTCTCTGACCCCGCTTTGGGAGCAGGTCTGAGGATGACATGAGGGCATTCCTGCCAAGGTTGGATTTGATATTGCTTCCAAGTTGCCATGCAGATGGACGTTGTGAGGGCTTGGTAAAATCTCAATTCTATTGACTGTAGCCCAAGGTCGCGGAAGAACGGAGTGCTGTGCAGGTGTCAATGTGTGCATTTAGGCCAGAGCTTTGTACATCAGCACAGGTTATTGCGTGCAAAGGATCGAACCGCCAGCCGGGATGACGTTAAGTAGTGCAAGTTAGTTCAGCTATCACAAATCAATTTACCTTAGACCAATTATAATGGCTATAACCAAAAAGGAGCTGGGTCTTCTAGCCAGCAGAGGATAGAAAAGCAAATAGTGAAGGAAATGCCTTAACAACTACTCTGCTTGGAATCTGTTAGCTGTCAGATTGTCACGGATATTATGACACAGCCAATGGTAAAGTCTGAGTTGTTCAAATCCCAGAGGGAAATTTGAAACAACTGTCATAACCCATTTTTGCTACGTGTATGTTTCAAGATACAGGCTTTGAATTCAGTAGCAATAAGCCCACCGAGTCTCAAGAGGTTTTTTATAAAACTAAATTAAACATTTATTAGTACAAGAAAGATTGTAAGCATATACATATGTCTACAAAATTACTACAATTCCAGTGTCATTTTCTTGTAACAGTACAGCCTCAATGCCTATATCATTTACGTCAACAGCCAACTTAAATTGATTGGCGTGATTGGGTACTGTCAAAACTGGTGCCGTGGTTAATACAGTTTTCAAACTATCAAATGCCTTCTTGCACGCCAGTGTCCATTAAAACTTCTTGTTCTTTTTTAATAGTTCAGTCAGTGGAGCAACCACACTGTTAAAATTTGGTACAAATTTCTGGTAAAACCCACTCATGCCCAGAAATCTCAAAACTTCTCATTTTGTTGTAGGCACTGGGAAATCCATGAAAGCTTTGACTTTCACATCTCTTGAAGCCACCTTACCATGTCCAGTGGTATGGCCTAGATACTTAACTTGCACTTTTGCAAATTCACTTTTAGCGACGCTCATCATCAAATTAATTTCTTGTAATCGAGTAAATAATTCTTCCAGATGTTGTAAATGCTCCTCCCACCTCTGACTGAAAACTATTAAGTCATCAATATAAACAGCACAATTGATTAGATCTGCAATTACTTTGTTTGTGTCAAGAAGATATAATAATGTTATTGGAAATTATTTTGAAATAGCGTTCTAGTGGGGTCTGTGTCTATGTGTGTGTCTTAATTGGATTAAAGCCACCTAGTCTGGGTGCTTTGATATATAATAGTTTTGAGATGTTAATTAGGTAAACTAATCAGGTAAACATAAGGAGGGTGGGAGGTAAAGTGTAAATTTGCATTTGTTAAAAGAAACCATTCAAGACTATGGATGAAATCTTACTCATAGCTAGAAGATGCCAAACAATGTGGTAATTCTTTTACAGATAAAGAATAAAATTGGTGGGATGAAAGGATTGTTAGAAGAGGTAAAGTTAAAAGTCTAGTGATACAATGGAAAATTCAAAGAGAAGGATATGTATAAAGGAGAAAGGTACCAGTACAATAAGTGAACTCCAGTTACTGCAACTAGACTCAATGATATCATTTTGATATTAATTTATTCCTGTGCTTGTGATAACTTTGCCAGATTTAATCTATAAGGATGTTGCCTTATTGAAGATGAAACTGCTACAGAAACATCATGTATAGCTAAATTTGTCCTCCCCAACTTATTTCCACAAAAAGCTTTGTGTGACTGCAAAACCTTTTCCAAATCACTTTGACACTTGTAACTCAGTGTTACATTTAAGTTTTCAAGTACCCCTCATTATCCAATTTGATTAGAGGAAAATCAGTTTCAGAGCCCTGTATTTTTACCTCTTTCTCATTATCTACCACCGTCAATACCTCTTTTTGTTCCTCTTCCCTGTCAAAATACTTATTAAATACATTCACATGACACAGCCTCTGCTTCTTTCTTCTATCTGAAATATTTATAAATAATTTACTTCACTCAATTTCTTTTCAATCTTGTAAGGCTCACTAAACCTTGCCTTAAATGAGTCACTCAGTACTGGTAACAGAACTGGCACTTTCTCCCTAGCAATAAAATTCCAAGCTGTAGCCTTCCTGTCTGCTTTCACTTTCATTGCTTCCTGTGATATCTTTAAATGTTCCCTAGCCAACTCACATGCTCCGTCTAATCTCTCCCTGAAGTTTGATATTTAATCCAGGAGAGTGGTTTCTGGATTTTGACCCACCAATTTCTCATAAATCAATTTCAGTGGTCCCCTTACCTCATGGCCATAAACTAGTTCAAAAGGACTAAAACCAATCACTGCATTAAGAGTGTCCCTAATAGCAAATAACAATAATGGAACTTTCCCATCTCAATCCTGTGGTTAATCATGGTTTTTAAAATTTGATGTCATCTTTCTAAAGCTCCTTGTGACTCCGAATGATAAGCTCAATATTGACTTAAACTGTTTTATCCCCAAACTATTCATTATTTCCCTAAATAGCTGTGGCATAAAATTTGAACCCTGATCTGATTGTATTTCCTTAGATAAACCAGATCTTGTAAACAATTTAGTTAACTCTTCCACAGTCTTCTTAGTTGTAATATTTATTAAAGGTATCACTTCAAGAAATCTGGTATGCACATCCATTATTGTCAGTAAGCACTGATTTGCACTTTTAGTCTTAGGGAGGGGTCCTACACAATCCATAATGACCCTAGTGAAATGTTCTTCAAATGCTGGTATTGGGATTAAAAGTGCCGGCTTAATCACTGCTTGTGGTTTCCCTATCACCTGACATGTGTAACATGTTCTACAGAATTTAACTACATCTCTATGCAATCCTGGCCAATAAAAATGTTTCTGTACTTTTGCCTGTGTCTTTCTAATTCCTAAATATCCTCCCATTGGAATTTCATGAGCAACCTCAGAATCTCATTTCTATACACTAATGGGATAACAATCTGATGTAACTCCCTCCAACTTTCATTTGCTGGTACATGATCCGGCCTCTATTTTCTCAATAAAATATCACCCTAAATGTAATAACATTCTGGAATACATTTTGCCTCTGTTTCTGAGTAAGCTGTCTGATATAACTGTTTTACTTGCAAATCCTTTTGCAGCAACTCAATTAACTGCCTTCATTTTAACACTTCAGCTGAATTGTCCTCTCCTGTGTCTTTCTGAATAAAGTTATCAAACACAGTGCCTGCTAATTGGATTTCAATATCTTCTTCCTGCCTTTGAACTGCCTGTCCTCCTTGTTTTCCTTGCTTCAACCTACGTACCTGTGACCTCGTTATCACAATCTGGAAACAATCCAGGACGCTCCTCTTGTAATACCTCTGTTGAAAACACTTCTACAGCTGCTCAACTACCATAGGCATCATCCACATTTGCAATCCAGTTATATCATTACCCAGAATAAATTAAACCCCTGCAATGGGCAATTTTTCCACCACCCCAGCAGCCACTTCACCAGTTTTCCACTTACTTTTTAAATTTACATTCTACAAGGGAATAGGTTTAGCATCTCCATGAACCCCACTTATTATCACCTGCTCCTGCAATACTCTGAACAACACATATTACTATCCCACAACATTAAGGATTGACTAGCCCCATGTCTCTTAAAATGTTAACAACTTTACCTACTCTACCCTGTACACATGGAAAGAATTTCCCTTCACGCACAAAAGGCTGCATCTTCCGGTTGACGAACGGGGGTGGGGCCTGCTTTCCGACACATAAAATGACACAGGGTGACCGTTGGGCGTGTGTCCCGACGTCACCCCACGTCATTTAGATTTTCAGTTCGGTCTGTCTGCAGCCGAGTCGGCTGCGCACCCGCCGAACTGTCAATGGCCACTTAAGGCTTTTGAAAAACTAATTAAGCCAGTTAATGGAGCTGCCCGTCCAACCTTAAGGTTGGCGGGCAGGCTGGGCTTCTGAAAAAACATGAAACCTCATCCACGGGCGGGATGAGGTTTCATGAGGGATTTAAAAATGTCAAAATATTTTATAATAAAAGTTATGGACATGTCCCAACTCGTGACAATGTCACATGAGGGGAAAAGTCAGTAAAATTATTTCTATTCTTTAAACTGCTTTTCACATTTCAGCCGATCTCCCTGAGACAGCACTTTGCCTCAGGGAGATCTGTGCACTCTTCTGCACGCGTGCGTGAAAGTGTGCACTCCCAGCTCAGGGAATCCCTCCCTGCCCGCACAAGGAGCGCACAGTGCTTCTGAGCGGACGTCACGCTGGGTGGGCCTTAATTGGCCCACCCACCTAAAATGGTGGTGTGCCCCTGACTTGGGGCACCGATTGGGAACCTGCCCACATGCCCACACCCGCTCCTGCACATCCCTCCTGACAGGGGGAGAAATGTTGCCCAAAACCTTTAAACATTTCTGCAACCTGCTCCTCAGAATTCTCTTGGGTAAACTGTGAACACATTCCCACTTCTTTACCTATCACTAATTCTCCCTGTTTTGCTTGTACACAAACCAGTTTTTACCTGTGCCTGAACCTCAGAACCCACAGCACTTTTACTTCCAGAATATTTCTGCACCCCAATAATTCCAACAGCTTTTCCTTACAATTTCCACCACACTGGCTTTGTGCGCCCCACTTTATTACAATGAAAACACCTCAACTTTTGAATGTCACTTCTACCCTCAGCAGTTTCCTTTTTATTCTGAGAAAAAACTTCCTGGGAATTTCCAGCTACCACTCCTCTTCTCTGACTACCCATCTTCCTTTCACCTTCCATCTATCCTTTTCAGATTTAAAAGGGTGACAAGAAAAGGCTTAGCACTATGCACCAACTCATATTCATCAGCTATCTTTACAGAATCAACCCTCTGTTCCTCCTCATGAATTCTCACTACCGAAGGAATTGAATTTTTAAATTCTTCCAAAAGAATTACATCTCTTAGAGCTGCAAAAGTTTTCTCTATTTTTAATGCTCGTACCTACCGGTCAACACTATTTTGTTTTAGTCTCTCAGACTCAATATAAATTTGCCTAGGCTAATTCTCATATTCCTAAACTTCTGCCTGTATGCTTCAGGAACCAACTCAAATGCTCTCAAAATAGCCTTTTTCACCATATCATAATTTACCAGTACTTCTTCAGACAGCGAAGCATGTACCTCATGCGCTCTTCCCATCAACCTGGATTGTAACAATAACGTCCTGTTCTCCTGTAGCCATTTCATTTGTTCAGCTATCTTCTCAAATGAAATAAAGAATGCTTCAACATCCCTTTCTTCAAACCTTAGAACAACTTGTACAAATTTAAACATCACCTCACTGGGTTCTACTCTGGAGATAAGTCTTTCCTTACCTCCTGGCATCTCTTTTTAACTGCCAACGTTTTCAGTTGAAATTCTCTCTCTCTTTTCACTTTCCTCCTTCTCTATCGTCACAATTTCTAATCTCCTTTCCTGTTTTCTTTCTCTCTCCTGCCTTTCTGCCTGTTCCTTTTGGAATGCCCTTTCTCTTTCCTTTTCTTCCAATTCAATTGTTTTCATTTGCAACTGAATTTGAGCTCATTCCAATGAACCGCCCCGTGCAGAACTCTGTCTCTCAGGTATTCCTTCCAATTTCAAATGCTGTGCTATCACTTCAATTATGGCTGATTTCCTAGCCCCTGCAGGTAACCCCAATTGGAATTTATTTGCCAACTCTGTTAACTTACTCTTGGATACTTTTTGTAATCCAATCAGAGTTATATCCTCAGACAAGTCTTAGCAATTACCAAAGCCACCTTGCAGTCTCACCACTTAAAAAAAACTCACCAACACCTGAATTCAAAGTGCTTCTCGTACCTGTAACCTTAAGATTCACCAATCCAAAAAATCAAGGAATTTCAAATATGTCCCACAAAGAGCCCCCAATATTATGAAACAGTCAATGGTAAAGGCTGAATTGTACAAATATCAGAGGGAAACTTGAAACAACTGGCATTGTTACAATGTGCATGTTTCAAAATGCAGGCTTGAATTCAGTAGTAATAAGTCCACTGAGCCTCAAGAGGTTTTTTATAAAACAAAATTAAACATTTATTAAAACAATGAAGGTTGTAAGCATATACTTATGTCTACAAAATTACTATTATAATAACTACAAAAATCCCCTAATTAATCTGACTCTCAGTTAGACCTCCGGTAAGGCAACAGCAAAACACATAGATTTAAACAGACCCTTGGCAAAGCACACACTGGACATTCACATTCAGAATGAGTTTCTTTCAGCTCTGGGTCCTTGCAGGCATACTTGAGGCTTACAAGCTGGAGGCTTTAGAGCTTAGAATCCTTCCTCCTTTTTACCAACAGCCTTCTTTTCCTTTATACATATTTTCTTCTTTGAATACAAATTCTCATTGTCACTAGGTTTTTTTTAACCTTAAATCTTCTAACAATAAACCCTTTCATAATACCCACTTTACTACTAAGAAAAATAAACACATCATTTCCGAGTTTCATCTGGTTAAGTGTAATATTTCACTCGTTTTTTTGAATGGTCTATTTAAGAATGCAAATTGCCCCCTTTACACCTTACCTTCTATTTCCCTATGTTGATCTAATTACCATTTCAAACCAACTTCTCTCTACATCAAGCCTCTAGATCAGCTGGCTTTAATCCAATTAAGATGCACACACGCGCACACACACACGCACACACACAGATACATTGACACAGGCACCACTAAATTCTATTCTAAAATAATTTCCAATAATATTATCGATATTATTATATCTTCTTGATATGGGCCTGTCTACCGTGTTGTACCCTTGAAATGGCCTCTACATGTGCTTTGGTGACATCCTGGCCCTTGTCAGCACCATCCCCTTCATCATCCTCATTATCAGAGGAGACATCGCGGTCCACCATGTCACCCTCGGGCAAGACATCCCCCCTTTGTAGCATGAGGTTGTACAGGTGCAGCAGACAATGATGATCTGGGGCATTCCCTGTGCTGAGTATTGGAGAGCCCAGTCTGAGCGATCCAAATATCTGAACCTCAGTTTTAAGAGGCTTGTCATTGCTCAATCGTGGCAAACTAGCATCATCACCCTGGTCTTCTGGTGGTATCACTTGTCCCCCAAAGAGCTAGCCCATCAATCACTGAGGTCCTTCAAAAACTTGTGGCACCTGGGAGTGGGTCAGAATGTAGGCATTGTGACAGTTCCCTGGGAACCAAGTACAAATATGCAGGATTTGACTTTTGTGATCACATAATCAGCTGCACGTTCAAAGAATGGAAACATTTCCTATTGGTGACATTTCCTGTGACTAGCTGTTGCCAGGGAGCTCAAGCGGCCTCATGTGCGCAGTCAGCAGTACCTTGCACTTATGGGAAACCTGAGATTGCTGCAAAACCCAACACTCTTGCAGCTTGGCTTTCGGCATCAAGACAGAATAGAACAAATTAGTGTGCTCTCCTGAACAGGGCATCTATCACTTCCTGGATGCACTCATGATTTGCTGACTGGGAATGCCACACTGGTCCCCAGTGGAGCCCTGGAAGGAGCCATTGGCAAAGAAGCTTAAGGGTGTGGTGACCATTAATGCCATTGGCATGTGATTTTCTGCAAATCCTTGCGGCTGCAGGTCATCATGGAGAAACTGGCAGATGTGTGCAGCTATATTCCGGTACATTCAAAGGTGCCTCCAACATTGCCATTTACTCATCTGCAGATAGCTGCACTGCCTACAATATACCCGTGGTCATGCCAACATTCGCCATTGCAGTGGCACCTGGTCGCCAGCATCCTGACTTTCCTGAGGCCCCACTGCCTCTTGCTGCTTAGGCCGTTGCTCCTCCTGGCCTTGTATCAGCCTGTGCCTGTTCCTCCTCCTCCTCCTCATCTGGATGAGAGCCAGTAGAAAGATAGGTTTGCCTGGAGCCTGCATCATCTAGGCCTCACTGGATTTATGAATGAATTGCAGTAATCAATCAAGTGAGCATATTCTTTTCAGGTTTTCCGCCATCTCAGAGCCACCAATCCAGTGTTAAGCCCTGTGCCTGGCTTCCATCTGGACATGGCAGCCCCATCCCTTCCTGATTAAGGACACCCTGGAGGAACAGAGATGAATGTTCTTCCAGTTCATAAATGACTGTGCATGGACACATTGCTCTTTGGCTAGGGTGATGACAGCCTTGTGCAAGAACCCTCCCTCAGACACTATTCAACTTGCCTCCATTACCCTCAAAACTCTATAGAGATTATTGCCTTGGCAGCATAGAAAGACTAACCGCATGAACCCTTGTCAGCATATGACCATTGACCTGAAAGGATTGAGATTTGGAGCTGGAAGTTTGCTGCTGTCCACTAGCTGTGCCCCTTGGAGGCATCCACCTCCCTCCCTCTTTTCAGCACTGCCACTGACAGCAGCAGATGGCAAATTTCACAGAATGAACATCAGCTCCAGATCTTGATGGAATCTCGATGTTATGAGACCCATGAGTTGGGAAAAAAAACCTGCTGCTTTGTGAGCTCCATTATTGAGGGAGAACACAACTGGGAATCATTCACATCCACTTGCCTCATGATGATTAGGGTGTCCTTTTAGTTGACCAACTGTGCTCACCTTGAACTTCACCCACCTGTAAACACCCTCCTTTCACTTCAAGGTATCGCAGTTTCAGAGCAATATCACTGGATAGTTGAGAACATGTAAATGTTACGCTCCATCACCTTCTACCCTCCCCCTGTCATCCACCAACATCCCCCCATCACCCTTGATACACCCAATATAACCATTCCTCTCTGACACCCTTGAACCTCCTCCCCTTACCCTTGCACCTATAACCATCAACCTCCGCATGTCTTCTCTCCAATCTGAACCTATACCTATTAATGTCCCCATGCCCAACCTGGCCCTGACTCCTTCCATTATCTGAGCTACCTGTTTTGCCCATTTCCATGATCTCCCCACCGTGAAGCCTTCAGTCACCCGACTATCACCCTGGACTTGCCACCCTACTGCATCCCACTACCCCCTCTCATTGTGACTGTTCCCTCCATTGCCCAGTACCCTCAGTTCAACCCCAAGACTGCACCTTAGACAGCACCGAACCCAGCCTCTAGGACCATCTCTCTCCCACCATCCCTGCCGGAAAGCTCTTCCCACACCAAACACAGGAGTCCCAGATCTGACAATCAAGGCCCTTCCCTCCATTTCATGTCACGGCACCCTCACTGCCTGCCAATCTTGCCCAGACAAGCCTGTCTTCATTCCTAGACCGCCTCCCTCTCTTCCCCAGACAGCCTGTGTACCTTACCCAGACAGCCTCCCCCACTTTCCACCGTGAGCCTGCCTCCCATTTCCTGCCTCTGCTCCACACTTCCAGCCTACCCAACTTTCCACCCTTAGCTTGCCTCCTGTCTCCAGCCTCCACTCTACCTTTCCACCCGACCCTCCTTCCATCTTTAGCCTGCTTACTGTTTTCAGCCTCCGCTTCACCCTTCAACCCCACCCCAATTTGCCCTTAGCCTGCCTCCTGTCTCCAGCTTCCATTTCACCTTTCCACCCTACCCTGCTTACACTCTTGGCCTGCCTCACGTCTCCAGCCTACACTCCACCCTTCTACTCTAACTCGTTTCCACCTTTAGCCTGCCTCCTATCTGGGGCCTCTGTTCCACTGTACACCCACTTCCACCTTTAGCCTGTTTCCCGTTTCTGGCCTCCGCTCCACCCTTCCACCACACCCCCTTTTCTCCTTTAGCTTTCCTCCCGTCTCCAGTGTACAATCCCCCCTTCTACTCTACCTCCTATCTACCCTTAGACTGCTCCTGTGTCCAGCCTTCATGCAGCTTGGCCTAACGTCTTCAGATCTGAGTCAAGAGGCTGACATTTCTGAGTGGTCCTCAAAAAGCCAAAGCAGCATCTACTCACTTCAAAGCCCTGGAAGATGTCAATCGCGCCAGTTGTACGCCACTTATATAGAGTCGAAAATGTGAATGTTCTAATTTCTCGCTGGTAGAGATCTTAATTTGGAAAGGGAACTTAGTTACGGCGAGATGGCCTTTTAATTAGATTAGCATGCATGACTAGCTCATGCACGCAAAAGGGCTTACTGACATTGCTCGTGGGGAAGCTCGGCCTGTGTTTAACCTACCTTTAAAGTCCCGTAAACTTAATTCCTAAAGTTCATCGTCATCGGAAAAACTGATTTTGGGCTCCTGCCAAATTTAAGTTACCCCGCCCGCCGGGTTTCCTGCTGCTGACGAGACCAGAAGATTCTGAAGGATCCAATCAGGCACATGGCATTCAACACTCATTCCAAACCAGCAGTGCAAAGCAGGTGCCTAATAATGCCTATTTCAGACATCTTTCTAGACGTAGAGATGTTTCCACTTGTGGGGGTGTTCAAAACTGGGGCCAAAAATATAAGGTAGTCACTAATAAATCCAATAGGGAATTCAAGAGAAACTTCTTTACTCAGAAAGTGATAAGAATGTGGAACTTACTACCATATAACGTGGTTGAAGTGATTAGCATCAAAACATTTAAGAGGAATCTGAATAAGCACATGAGGGAGAGAGGAATGGAAGGATATATTAGTGAAATTAAAGTGGGAGGAAGTTTGTCTGGAGCATAAACATCAGTGCAGACAAATTGGGCCAAATGACCTATTTCTGAACTGCAAAATTCTATGCAATCCTGAAATTGCTGGGCACTTTGTATCATGCATGTTGCAGTCAGATTTCTCAGGTGCAGAAATGTCAAATCAGTGGTCCTTAAAGAGACCTCTGGAGGCATCCAACAAAAAGGTAAGTAAAAAACACTTACTTGCATGTGAGGCCAGGAGGAGCAGAAGAGCAAGTTGAAATCATACTAGCCCAGGATCAGAGGAGATAAAATACTGCAGCCATTTCAGCTACCCAGCTGCTGGCTTCTGCAGGGTGGCCAGAATTAAAATCAACCTTTATGTTGTGCGTGAGCCAGAGTTTCCACCAATTTAAAATTTGGAAGCGAAGAAGGAGTTACCTTAAATTCATGTCACACCTTATCATGTACATCTCAGAGCACTTACCATCCAATCATACTTTTTGAAGTGTAGTCACTGCTCTTCAAGTAGAAAAATATCATTGCCAATTTCTGGACTGCAAGGACCAACAAACAGCAAATCAAACGAGTGACTAATCTCTTTTGATGGTGCTATCCAAGAGAGGAAAGTTGAGCAGAACACCCAAAAGCTCCCTTCATTCAGCAGTGACACCGATTCTTTTGTTTCTAAGCAACAGTGCCTCTTTTCAAAGTCTCATTTGAATCATGACACAATTACGTTTTTGCATTTACTCAATGATTCCCTCATGTTGAGTGTTAAAGATCATTCCTATAAGTGAACCCACGCTCTCTACAAACTGAAGAATGACCTTATATTCACAATATCTGATATTGTAGAAAGCCCAGGGGTTGAATGGAAACCCTGTTACTGTACTCAGCTTACTAAACATGACACAATCGTCTCATGATTCCCCAGACTTCAGAAAGCAGAAGAGTAAAATTCTAATAGACAACGGCTTAAGCTAAAAGCAACAAAACAGGTTTTATTAACTAGAAACAGATGAACAGTAACAGAAAATGAAGTAAATTACAATTTTATTTATGCATCCTCAGTTCAGAGATAACAAGTAACCCTTTGCTGATTCTTTCAGCAAAACTTGACCCAGATCAGCATTCATAATATAAATGATGTTGTGTTTTGTCAGACCCTTGGAGTCTTCTATCCTTGTCTCAATAAAGAATTCATGAATTGGAGCGAGTCTGTCAAGATATACTTTCCACCTCATTTCAATTTATTCTTTTTTAAATTTATTATTTCATGTGACATAAGTGTCGCTGATTAGGCCAGTATTTGTTGCCCAACCCTAATTGACCTTGAGACGGTGGTGGTGAGCCGCTTTCTTGAACCACTGCAATCCATGTGATGTAGATATATCCACAGTGCTATTAGGGAAGGAGTTCCAGGAGTTTGACAGTGAAGCAACAGTGATAAAGTACCAAGTCAGGATGTTGTGTAACTTCATGGGCAACTTGAAGCTGGTGGTGTTCCCATGCATCTGCTGCAATTGTCCTTCGAGATGCTAGAGGTTGCAGGTTTGGAAGGTGCTGTCAAAGGAGTCTTGATGGGGTGCTGCAGTGCACCTTGTAGTATTAGGATGTTCAGGGCTGAAAGGGGTAATGTGTGGGACTGGGGAAAGAGTACCGTCCACATGATGATGTAAGAGAGATCACATGACTAGGATTCTAGCAGGAGAAAGCTCACGCCTGACACTGGGTAATACCTGTATTCTTGTATATCTATAAATAGTTATGTTCATACAATAAACAATTATTGTTCAGGTATATCTGTGTCTCTGCAACCATTCCTTAGCCAGTTACAACCAATATACAACATGTGGCAGCAGTGAAGGATATCAAAATCTTTGAAAATCAACTTAACAACAGTTTCCCAGTCTGACCTGAAAAAAGGTGCCAAAACCGAAGACTTTAGTAAGACAGTTGAAAATCGCCAAAAGAGCTCCACAGAAGATGTGGTGGCTGAGAAGCAGAGAAGAAATTAAGTGTTTAGCTTATTAATGGCTACACCATAACACGTGATGGTCTGCGAAAAACCCTGATTCGGTAGCAGAATCAAAGAACCTGGCGATGATCAAGGAAGGGTGAGCAAAACTTGAAAAAGGCTTAAATAAAAGAAAAATACTGCAAATGCTGGAAATCTAAAATAAAAACAGAAAATGCTGGAAAACTCAGCAGGTCTGGCAGGATCTGTGGAGAAAGAAACAGAGTTACTGTTTTGAGTCCCAACAACAATTCCTTAGAGCTGAAGAGAGGTAGAAATGTCATGGATTTTATACTGTTGAAGACAACACACCAGAAGCCTCCAATTCAAATCCTACACCAGGACTTGTTGTCAATGGAAGGAGCATTCATTACAGAGTTAAACAGGCTGACAATCAGTCCAGGAACCTTTCCACCACATATTGCACTTAAAAAATACTGTTCTTGTAGTTACAGTATTAAATGACTGGTTGAGTTCAGTTCCTGATCAATGGTAACCCCCCCCAGGATGTTGATAGTTGGGGATTCAGCAAAAGCGACACCAATGAATGTCAAGAGGAGATGGTTAGATTCTGTCTTGTTGGAGATGGTCATTGTCTGACACTTGAGTGGTGCGAATGTTACTCGCCACTTATCAGCCCAAACCTGAAAGTTGTCCAGATCTTGCTGTGTATGGACACCTCAGTATCTGAGGGGCCATGAATGGTACCCAATATTGTGCAATCATTAGCAAACATCCCACTTCTGACCTTATGATGCAAGGAAGGTCAGCAATGAAGCAGCTGAAAATGGTTAGTCTTAGCCCACTGCCCTGAGGAATTCATGCAGTGATGTTTTGGGAGTGAAATGGTTGTTAGGGGAGGGGAGGCATGGTGGTAACATCACCGTAATTCAAAGGCCCAGGCTAATGCTTTTGGGACACGAGTTTAAATCCCACCACGGCAGCTGGTGGAGTTTAAATTCAATTAATTAATAAACCTGGAATTAAAAGCTAGTTCCAGTAATGGTGATCATGAAACTATGATCAATTGTCATAAAAACCCATCTGATTCGCTAGTGTCGTTTAGAGAAAGAAATCTGCTGTCTTTCCCTGCTCTGACCTAGATGTGATTTCAGACCCACAGCAATATGGCTGACTTTTAAATGCCCTCTCAAATGGCCTAGCAAGCCACTCATTTGTACCCAAACCATTTAAATTAAACCAGGAAAACATTTCAGAAGATTATCAAACATCTATACAATAGGGAATTCTTGCTAGCAGGTACATAGGCTTTTGATTCTTTGATTTGAGCGCTGCTGGGGTGGGGTGTGGGGGGGTGGGGGGGAGTTGGTGTGGCAGTGGCGGGGGGTGTGGTGGTGGTGGGGTGGGGGGAGGACGGCGAGCGCAGAAGTTTGCGCATGCACTGGATGCATGCACTGAAAGTTCCCTGAAGGCACAGAGCTGCCTCAGGGAGCAGAAGATTTAGACCAGTGCAAATAAAGATTTAAAAAATAAAGTGAACATAGAATAAGTTGAATATAGGGATATTATAAATGAGATTTAAACATTTTTATTTCATTTTTAATTCCTGTTGGAAACCTCATCCCACCCGTTGATGGGGTTTCATAACCTTTTCGCCTGCCTGCCAACCGAATGGTTGGAAAGGCAGGCAAGAAATCTGATTTAATTAATTGATTAAGGGCCATAATAGGCCTTTTAATTCTCGGTGTGCACGAGCGAAATATCACGAGAGTGCACGATGATGTTGGGATGCTCGCCCACCCAATGAGAGAAAAATTCTGCCCAAAGGGTGGTAGAAGTTTGGAATTCTCCTCAGCAACAGCAAGAGATGGCGAGTGGCTGGGAAGGGAACTTCTAGGTGGTGGTGTCACCATGAGGCAGAATTTTACATCCCACGAGTGGGCATGTGCCCAATCGATCGGGCGTAAAATCGCATGAGAAGTCGTCAGGCGAGCTTCCCAACGTCATTGCGCACTCGCGCGATATTTTGCTTGGCGGGCGTGCACACGAGTCGGAAGCGGACCTGCCAACAATTAAGAGGGCAGTTATGGTGCAATTGTCTCCGATTTTTCATTGCCCATCCAACCTTACGGTTGGCAGATGGATGAATCAGCCAGGCACCTTTTGCATTCTTCATCAAACTTCATCCAAGGACGGGATGAAGTTTCCATGATGGAAATAAAAATAAATATCTGTGGGCAGCATTTATATCAGCTATATTTTCAGGTGATTGATTGTGATGCACGGACATTTTAAAACCATTACTTTAGCTTTTTCAAGTCTCCAGCTCCCTGCGGCAGCTGTCTGCCTTCAGGGAGCTTTCTCGCAGTGCTTACCCACACCCGCGGAAACATCATCGCCCACCCCCACCCTGGCAATGCTGAACTTCCCAACGTGCTTTTCACGCTGGATGGCTGTTAATTGGCCATCCAGCGTGAAATCATGGTCAGGGGCCCATTTCCTGATTGCTCCCGGGCCCACTGATTGGGCGTGCTTGCCAATGTAAAATTCAGACCCATGTATCTGCTGCCTTTATCCTTCTAGAAGGTAGCAGTTGTGTGTCTGGAATGTGCTCTCTAAGGAGCCTTGGTAAGTTCCTGCAGTGTATCTTGTAGATGATACACATTGCTGCCACTGTGCGTCGGTGGTGGAGAGAATGAATATTTGTGGATAGGGTGTCATTCAAATAGGCTGCTTTGTCCTCAAAGCTGTCAAGCTTCTTGAGTGTTGTTGGATCTGCGCTCATGCAGGCAAGTGGAGAGTATTCCATCTCACTCCTGACTTGTGCCTTGTAGATGGTAGACAGGTTTTGGGGAATCAGGAGGTGAGTTACTCGCCTTAGGATTCCTAGTCTCTGACCTGCTCTTGTAACCACAGTATTTATATGGCTAGTCCAGTTCAGTTTCTGATCAATGGTAACCCCCGGGATGTTAATAGTGGGGGAATCAGTGATGGTAATACTATTGAATGTCAAGAGGCGATGGTTGGATTCTCTCTTGTTAGAGATGGTCTTGCCTGATACTTGTGTGGCACGAATGTTACTTGTCAGCCCAAGCCTGGATATTGTCCAGGTTTTCTGCATCTGGACATGGACTGCTTCAGTATCTGAAGAGTTGTGAATGATGCTGAACATTGTGCAATCATCAATGAACATCCTCACTTCTGACCTTATGATGGAAGGAAGGTCATTGGTGAAGCAGCTGAATATGGTTGGGCCTAGGACACTGGATGAGGAACTCCTGCAGTGATGTCCTGGAACTGAGATGATTGACCTCCAACAACCACAGCCATCTTCCTTTGTTGACTGGTAGAACAGACTTGAGGGGATAAATGGCCTATTCCTGTTCCTGTATTCTATGAGTGAGACTTGAACCCACAACGCTGATTCAGAGGCAAGAGTGCTATCATCTGCACTAAGTTGACTTTTGGAACTATTTTGCCTTGGACTCCAAACCACTTCCTGAATGCTTCTGTAAATTTATACAAGCTAAATACAACCTTGTTCAACATAGGGTTTGATTTCAAATCACATTTTCTATCCATTCTGAGGGGGTCGGTTAGCTCAGTTGACTAGATGGCTAGAATATGATGCAGAGTGATGCCAATAGCGCATGTTTAATCCCTGTACTGGCTGTGGTATTTCATAGAGGCTCTGCCTATTTGCCTTGCCCTGCCCTTGTGGGGTTGTGCCCCTAAAAAGCTACAAATTGCCAAAATGATCTCTCTCTATTGGAGAGAAATGCCTATGGTCCTTTGGGACTATGGCTAGATGATGGTAGTCCATTATCAAGAGCACTCTCATTCAACTTCATAACACCACCTACCCTACCTTCTGTTCTCTAGGCTGGACATCTCCAACACCTTTCTTGCGGTCTCCCACCAAAACTCCAACTCACACAAAATTCCCTGAATAGTTATAGTTACTCACTATCCCTATCCATGCTGACCTACAGTCATTTCCTTTTCTCCGATGCATCAAATTTAAAATCACTTCCTATTTACAAATTCATGGCCTCATCATACCTTCCCATCTGCTCCAGCCTTTGCCCATTAATAGTCTGATTTAGGCCTTATGGAAGTTTATTCTCTCTCTGTTTCTGTCTCTCTCTGCGGAACCCTTGGTAGGGTTATCTGAGTCCTGCTCTATGAAACATCTTCTTTAAACCTCTCCACCATACTCAATCTCTGGTCTTTACCAGCCTTAATAAAACCGAGCTATTCAACTAAACTTTGAGTTGTCTCTTCCAATTCAAAAGAAAGGTCTGTGCTCATTTCCTTCTTCCTCTGTGAAGGGCTTGGCATATTTTTCTGCATTTAAAGTTTTATGTGATTGTGAGATTTTGCTTGCTAATTTTATTCACTAAAAGGTGCTCTAATATCAGTATCATATACAGCTCTGGAGGATTCTCACCTCTTTCCAAAGTGATTTAACAAACATTACCAAGAAACAAGTTTAAAAAAGCCATTTTTTGCGTATATTTTAGTAGTTATTTTTATGTTATATTTAGCAGTTTCGTGTTGAGTAAAAATGAGAGATAACTAACAACATTCAGATGGTGTGAGCAGCTTCAGGCACCCTCTTTGCGTCAGCTCCTGGTGTCACACCAATTTCTCCCACCTAGAGAAGTGAATACCATTTACTCCCAGAGTAGCTCAACCACTAATGATTCAGTAGAGAGATGATAATGCACAGAAGGCCAGAATCCAAGACCTAAATCAATGGAAATTAAAATCAGCCATTTCTATAATGGGAGTCTGAAAGAGAACAACAGTTTTAAACCCTGACAATGCTCCAAGGAATTCCTGTACCGATAGTGGTATACAGATATATAAGATAATGTAAATATTCATGTACAAGAAATTTTTATAATCAAAATTTTCCATTTCCTCTTCTTGTAACTTTTGTTACTGCAGATGATATTCCAGTCTCTTTATATGGTTCAGGTTAGTAAATGTGTTCTGATTTTCAACTGCCACTTAATTATGTGGGAGCTAAGTCTACCTGCTAAATGAAAACCGGCCAATTATGTGCAGGGTAGGAAGGGTTCAGGATGGCCTTGCACTTAAAAACCTCATCTCATTGCTGCTGGAATTTAGCCAGGAGGGAGGGGGTGGTGCAGTGGTATTGTTACCAGATTAGTAATGCAGAAACCCAGGGTTACTGTGCGTCAGGGAAATTTCTGCACTCTGTCGTGTGCGTGCGCAGAATAGCACACTCCCGACTCAAGGAACCCCCCCAGCACAGTGCTTCCGGGCATGCGTCACACTGGGCGGGCCTTAATTGGCTTGCCCACGTAAAATAGTAGCATGGACCCGATCGGGGGCACCAATCGGGTCCAAGCCCGCCCGCCCATACCTGCCCCTGCACAACTCCACCCACGGGGGGAGAATCCTCTCCGTTATAGCAGGGCACTTGGAAAAATTCATGTAATCAGCCAGAGTCAGCATGGTATTGCGAAAGAGAGATCATGTTTAACCAATTTATTGGAGTTCTTTGAAGGAGTCACATATGCTGTGGATGTGCTGTACTTAGATTTCCAGAAGGCATTTGATAATTTGCCACATCAAAGGTTATTGTGGAAAGTAAAAGCCCATGGTGTAGGGGGTACATATTGGCATAGATAGAAAATTGGCTGGCTAAAAGGAAAGAGACAGTTGGCATAAATGGGTCTTTTTCTGGTTGGCAGGATGTAATGAGTAGTTTGCCACAGGGATTAGTGCTGGCCCGACAAATTTTTGCAATTTATATAAATGACTTGGATGAAGGGACCAAAGGAATGGTTCCTAAATTTGCTGATGACACAAAGAAAGATAGGAAAGTAAGTTGTGAAGAGGACATAAGGAGGCTACAAAGGGACATAGATAGGCTAAATGAGTGAGCAAGGATCTGGCTAATGTGAAATTGTCCATTTTTTGGCAGGAAGAATAAAAAAGAAGCTTATTATCTGAAAGATGAGAAATTGCAGAGCTCTAAGATTTAGAGGATCTGGGGGTCCAGGTGAATCACAGAAGGTTAGTATGTGGGTACAGTAAATAATTAGGAGTCTAATAGAATGTTATCATTTATTGTTAGGGGAATTGATTACAAAAGTAGGAAGGTTATGCTTCAGTTGTACAGGGCACTGGTGAGACCACATCTGGAGTACAATGTACAGTATTGGTCTCCTTATTTAAAGAAAGATGTAAATGTGTTAAAAGCACTTCAGAGAAGGTTTACCAGAGTACTACTAGGAATGGGTGGGTTGTCCTATGAGGAAAGGTTGGACAGGTTAGGCTTTTATCCATTGGAGTTTAGAAGAGTACGAGGTGACTTGATCGAACCTTTAAGACCCTGAGAGGTCTTGACAGGTTGGATATGGAGATGATGTTTCCTCTTGAGGGAGAATCTAGAATCAGGGGTCACTGTTGAAAAATAAGGGGTCGCTCATTTAAGACAGATGAGAAGAAATTTTTTCTCCCAGAGCGTTGTGAGTCTTTGGAATTTTCTTCCTCAAAAGGCATGGAAGCAGAATCGTTGGATGTTTTAAGGCAAAGCTAGATAGATTCTTGATTAACAAGGGGGTGAAAGGTTATCAGGGGTAGGCAGGAATGTGGGGTTGATGTTACAATCAGATCAGCCATGATCTTATTGAATGGTGGAGCAGGCTCGAGGAACTCAGTGGTCTACTCCTGCTCCTAATTGCTATATATGTAACCAAAGGGCTCACTAGTTATAGCTCGTTAAATTAACAAGTGGGCTGTTGAGGAAACCCTCAGGAAACCACCCTCCTGCCCTTCATAATGGCCCCCATCCCCAACTCCTCGCTGGGGTCTCCCTGAGTGGTGCCGGCCATTAAGCCCGACTTAACCTTCGTCTGCAGGCTCCAGCAATGATCTCAGTCCTCAGGCCTCCCACAGTACTGGCAGTGGCCACCGTTCCCAGTGGCACTGCCAGCCTCTGATTGGCCAGCAGCTCTCAGAGTTGGAACATCTGCCTCATACCAGAAATTCTGCTGGGAAATATCCCCCCAGTTGAGGCAGAACCCTGACAGCAGGCTGTCTAATTGGGACTTAATATCAATGGAGCTTCCAGAAATGGCCCTGGCGGAATTGCCAACACCTCTCCTGCCAGTGGACAGGCCTACCACTGTGATTATTAAATTCTGCCCATTCTTTCTGTTGAAACAGTTGCACTTAGTACAAGAAAAGGAAGGACTTGCAGTTGTCAAAGGCATAATTTAAATGTAAGAAGTCCCAGAGTACTTTGCAACCAATGAAGTTTTTTTTTAATTATAGTCACTGTTTTAGTGATGTTGATTGAGGGACAAATATTGGTCAGGAGAAGTCCCCTTCCAATTTTCATGTCAGTTTTCTTTGTTTTATGTCCATCTGAGAGGGCAGACAGGGCCTTGGTTTAATGGCACCACCTACAGTGCAACTTTCCCTCAGTATTGCACTGGAGTGTCAGCTGAGCTTTTGAGCTCAAGTCAAAAATGACTACATTTTGCAATGTTTCTTAATTATCATATATAATTAAGATGTGTTTACATATTATGGCTTATGTAATCATTGTCTCATTGGAGATTCTGTACACTCAGATCTTGAATGTGCAGAATATCTAATGTTAAGGAGTCCAGTAGCTCTTTAATTAATAAAAAATTTGCTTTCTATTTTTGAACTTTCGCCCTGGCCAATTATCCTTCTAGAGACAGATTCTTGAAAATGCCATTAGCTACTAGTAGGAAGGACAGCTTCTATTTCTATGCAATTTTTTCTAGCCTGCTGCCCAACAGGTGGCTTTGTTAACAGAAAAGTAGTTTCAAAGAAGAAAGAGGCTCAACAGGATCAAAACAGATTACAACCTAAAGCCAAACTCAAGAAAGAAGGATTTGTTCTGCTTCAGGAAAAGTTAAGCCATAGTTGTCCATTAAGTGTGATGTGTCATTTGCACAAAAGCCCTTAGTTGTGTTTTTGATATTCAAAAGAAAGAGCTCTTCAAAAGTGCAATAGTTATTGCCATTATTGCTTTGCTGCAGCTACAGAAGTTTATCAGTATTACAGTTTATAAGAGAAATTATATTTCTCTCATAGATTTTCTAACTTCCGAAGGCAGTGACTAACTCTGCAGAATGCTTTTAAAGACTCCTGATGCTTCATTTGAACAACCATTCTTCCTATGCAAGTCTGGGCAGTGCACTATTTCCTTATACACCTTAATGGGTTCCATCCTATGCTCAAATTCACCTTTGAAATGCTAGTAGAGAAATCTTCCAATGGGTTCTCTACTACTGTTGACTGCAAGCCAACTTTTATTGGTCAATTTATGCATTGGGATTTCTATTGTTCTGTACCCTTTAAGATTGATCTTATTGGCAACCTTGTAAATAGGACCCGAGCCATTTACTTACCATGCAAGCTTGATGCCGAAATAGGGTGCAAAAAAGCTATCCTGCAGGATAATGGCTACCCTGATCAGATCATTGCTTACAGTATATCACACAAACTCCACTTTCAGGCCTGTAAAGTGCCCAATCTACTTCATTACTCTGGAAGGGTAAGGTATCTCACAGATTTGAGCAACAGGTAAAGCTAACCATTACATGCTGCTACTCTGCTTTAGCAACATGAGTGGCATTCCCCACTAAGAGGATGCTGTCATCAAGCCAAAAAGATGTTCTGCCTACCACACAATTGAGTAATGTGTTATATGAATTTCAATGTCAGGTATATAGGCCATGCATCTCAGTGATTGGGGGAATCATATCATACAGCATGTCCCTTGGGCAGTTTGCAATAGGAAACATACTGATCATACTTAATCAGCCTATGTTTGCAAAACTCAGAACATTAACTATGATTCTACAATTGGATAACACTTGCTAAACAATCCTAGTTGTGATAAGAATAACACAACCAAGTTAAGATGATCAGTCGAGCTCACAGTGTGCCTCACTTATGCATGCTAGAAGCTACATATTTTCACACACAGGGCCCTGCCCTTTGCAAGCAGAAAGAACATGTCCATGGAGTGTGCCTTTTTCAACTGAACAAAAGCTTCAGGGACAGCTATTCCCTGGTTCATTCCCCATGGCAATGCCTGAACCAATCAGAGATGACCTGCCTGGTTTGAATTTAAACAAAAGCTTGGCAGTTAACTGTTCCCTGATGCATTCTCCATGGTAATGCCTCTACCAACCAGGGTCTATTGCCAACCAATCAGCACCCTTTCTGCATGCAGTATTAATGGTTGTTCCCTTTGAGACTTGGTATTCTTGCAAATCTCTCCTGATGAGTACAAGACAAAAAGCTTCAACAGCATGTTTCTTTTTCAGCAATAATCTTTCTTCGATAAAAGCAAATTATAAATAGCTAGTCTTGTTTAAATTACATAGTAAAGAATGACTGATTTATTTTTACCCCCGTGTGGTAAATCTGAATAGAAGAATAAAATGGATGTAATGGATGTACTGCTGTGGGAGCTGGAAAAGAGAAGAATGCAATGAGGAGATTCTGTGACACCTTTGACCCTGTTGTCTGACAGATAACTGACTGACTGTATCTCATTCTACTGAGCAATCTTCACGTTTATTTTCTGAAGGACCTCACAGTTTTATTTCAGTATATTTTTATCCATCTTCCAGGAAAAAAAACTCCAGAGATGAATCTATGAAATTTAGGTCATTCTTTAAAAAAATATTAAGAGCAAATAGTTACGATTTAATTTCCATTTCCAGTCACTAATTTTGCACAATGGCTCACATTTTCAAACGGGTTTGTGGCCGATGTAATTTCCCGCTGGCGTGACAAAAGATTGGAAGGCGTGGGAAGATTCCGGTGAATAGCTGTTTTAATAAGCAGGATTTGCTAATGATGCAAACAGCATTCATGCCACTAGTTGATGGGATAACCGACCCACCATGAACACATTGTCGGGAGAATTGCAACTTGTTTTTATGATGGCTGATTTCCGAGTCTTAGTTTGCTGCTGGATTCTTTGCTCCCACCCACCATAAAACCCACCGCAGGCGGGATGGGAATGTTTCGGCCTACATCTTCAATTTCCTTTGTGGGGGCAGCTCCCCACTGATGGTGTGAACCATAGGGAAGAATTAGGGGGAAGTGCAGAAGTTGGCTCAGGCAAACGCACCTCTGATCGGTGCCTCCGATCGGGTGCGCGCCGCCATTTTATGTGGGCGGACCAATTAAGGCCCTCCCAGCGTGATTCCTCCAGGAAGTGCTATGCGCTCCCTGTGTGGACAAGGGGAGGGGGAGATTCCCTCAGCCAGCAGTGCGCTCTTTCACGCATGCGTGCGAAGGAGCGCACTGATCTCCCTGAGGCTAAGTGCTGCCTCAGGGGGATTGGCTCAGAATTAAAAGTTTTAACGTAAATGTTTAAAAAAAAATTCCCTGACATGTCCCCTCATGTGACACTGTCACGTGAGTTGAGACATGTTCATCACTTAAACTAAAACCTTTATTAAAAGTGTAAAAACCCTAATGAAACCTCACCCTGCCCGTGCATGAGGTTTCATGCTTTATCTGAAGCCTGCCAGGGCTCCCAGCCTGCCCGCCAACCCTAAGGTTGAACGGGCAGGTCCATTAATTAGGTTAATGACTTTTTAAATGGCCTCAATAGGCCGTTGGCGCGTGCACACTGATTCGGCTGCGGCCCACCGACCCGAGAATGGAGATGACGCAGGGTGACGTTGGGAGTTCCGCCCTATGTCATCCTGCATCATCTGACGCATCGGCAAGCAGGCCCTGCCCCTCGCTCGGCGACCGAAAGATCCTGCCCATAGGAATAATAACCTCAATAAAGAGCAGACAGGACAGAGCAGTACATTCAACAGCATTCATAATCAGCCAAATAGAGCAT
The DNA here is from genome assembly GCF_017639515.1 of Carcharodon carcharias. NCBI lineage: Eukaryota > Metazoa > Chordata > Chondrichthyes > Lamniformes > Lamnidae > Carcharodon > Carcharodon carcharias. The sequence continues at coordinate 42,158,352 of NC_054477.1, forward strand.
CGAAAATTTGCTTATGCATTGATGCACAGAACTCTGACTTCCTCCAGTACAAAGTGATGTGGAAAATGTAATCCAAATGAGTTTTGCTAGTTGCACCATTGTGGAGCAGCTACTAGGTTGAAAAACATAGCTTAAATGTTTGGTTTTGAAACCAATATAAGGCTGTACTTCCGAATAAACATCAATGCTAAATAAAGTTTATGGGCAGGATTTTACGCATCAGCGAGTAGGGGCGGGGCTCGCTTGCCGGCGCGTAAAGTGCACACGTCGGGGGAGCTCCCGACGCCACCGTGCCCCATTTAAATTTTCAGGAAGGTGGGGGCGCATCGAAATCAGCTGTGCCCCCGCCGACCTGTCATTAGTCAATTGAGACCATTGACAGAGTCAATTATATAATTAAAGGACCTGCCCATCCAACCTTAAGGTTGGCAGGCAGGCCAGGAGCTCCAGCGCAAACTAGAAAAAGCATGAAACCTCATCCATGGGCGGAGTGAGGTTTCATGTAGCTTTTTAAAAATTGTAATAAAGTTTTTTTGAAAATTATGGACATGTCCCAACTCATGTGACATTGTCACATGAAGGGACATGTAAGGGAAATTTTATTTTTCTATTTTAAGGTTTTTGACATTTACAGCCGATCTCCCTGAGGCTGCACTTAGACTCAGGGAGATGAGTGCACTCTTTCGTGCGCATGCACGAAAGAGCGCGCTCTCAATCTTGGGATATCCCCCCTACCGCACAGGAAGCGCGTAGTGCTTCTGTGCGGACGTAATGCTGGGTGGGCCTTAATTGGCCCATCCAAATAAAATGGTGCCACGCCCCCAATTGGGGGTGCCGACCGGAAGCACGCCTGTGCGCGCCCGCCATTCAATGGGAAGTTGGAGGGAAAATTCAGCCCCATGTCATTGTTGGAAGCTCTTTAGACTGTAAACATGTTAATACTTTCATAATACCTGTACTGTTTCTAAATTTAACTTACTATAATTTAATGTGTGTTTTTGAACAGATCAACCTTCTCTTGGGCAGTTAGAGATGGCAATAAATGCTGGCCTAGCCAGCAACATCCACATCCTGTGAAAAAATAAATAAGTTAAAGTCCGAATTAAAAAAAGATCAATTTTGTACTGCAATCTTGTTTTTCCTGCACGATGATATTGTTATTGTTGGATTTGGTCCTGATTGGGGAGAGACTGTGGGTAACAGGATTTTCAATTTTCCCAGTCTCTTTTGGGAGGTTGTGGTGAAGGCAAAGAGGGACTGAGGATCAGAAATCTGCCTTTGGAGTGTTCATTCCAGACATATTTAAAAAAACCACTGAGTGGGTGTTTGAAAACAACTGCCAGAACAATTCTCAGGGATAAAATGCAGTTACACAATACAGCACAATATTAAATGTGCAAAGGGCAGTGGCAAAAATTGTGACTGGTATGTACACAGCATTCCTGAAATCATATAGAGCATCCACAGGTTATCAGAACAAGCCCTGCTTTGTTCAATTTTTGTTTAGACTCCAGAATAGCAACTATTTTACAAGTGACATTGCGAACCAAAGAAATGCAATGTCCTTTATTCCTATCATCTAATTAACATCTTAGCCATGCAGCAACCTATGAATCTTTCTCATGTAGGATAAGTTCTACTCCATGGAAAGAATTTTGTGTACAATATTCGGAGGATAGAAGACAATTGTGGAGAAAATGTGAACCAAAATTATAAATAGAGAGACATAAGTGAGAAAGGTTGTCAGTGCTGGGAATTGGAAATGAAGTATAAAATGTTGAAAAAACACAAAAGATTGCTTGGCATCTGAAAAAGAAAGGAAAATTAATAGTTTGGTTATGATTCATCGGTTGCAGGTTCCCATTTAAAAAATGAATTTGTCTTCAGTTTGGACTAGCTGTGTATTCCTTAATTATGAGATTTTCCTTGTTTTCAGTTGTCTCTTTTACATCTCCAAATCTTCCTTTTGGTTCACATCAGTAACTAAAATCGATTGTATAAAGAAATGGTTGGGTTGTTACAGAGAATCGGCATGTTGCAGCTCCAAAGCGCTCTGCCATGGGTGACAAGATTTGTGCTCATACCCAGTTTTTCATGCACAATAACAACTTATTCTTGTGGAGCACCTTTAACGTAATGAAATGTGCCAGGCACCTCGCACTGCTTCTTCAGTGACTTTTCCTCCATCATAAGGTCAGAAGTGGAGATGTTTGCTGATGACTGCATAATGTTCAGTACTATCTGCAATTCCTCAGATACTTAAGGAGTCTGTGCCCATATGCAGCAAAACCTGGACAACAGCCAGGCTTGGACTTGCAAGTGGTTAGTAACATTCGTGCCACACAGGTGCTAGGCAATGGCCATCTCCAACAAGAGAAAATCTAACCATCTCCGCTTGACATTCAATGGTATCACCATTGCTGAATCCCCCACCATCAACATCTGGGGGATTAGCATTGACCAGAAATTGAACTGGACCAGAGATATAAATACTGTGGCTACTGTGAGCAAATCAGAGTCTGGGAATTCTTTGGAGAGTAACTCATCTCCTGACTCCCCAAAGCCTGTCCGTCATCTACAGGGCACAAGTTAGGAATGTGATGGAATACTCTCCACGTACCTGGATGAATGCAGCTCCAACAACACTCAAGAAGCTTGACATCATCCAGAACAAAGTAGCCAGGTTGATTAGCATTCCATCCACCATCTCAAACATTCACTCCCTCTGCCACTGACACACAGTAGGAGCAGAGTGTACCATATGTAAGATGCACTGCAGCAACTCGCCGAGCCTCTTTCGACACCATCTTCCAAACCTGTGACCTCTACCACTTAGAAAGACAAGGGCGCACACAAGGGAACACCCTAACTCTGAACTGTTTCTTTTAGCCATCAATATTTGCTAATATTTGTCCTGATTATGAGTTTGGTTGTTGATTAAAATCTGTCCTCAATATTGTTCCTCCTGTCTTTTTTTTCTTTTATTTGGAACCAAAGCAGGATACTAAACGATGACCCTGAAATTATACTGTTTAATATATGTGTACAAGTGCCTACTTATTTTGTCAGAGGTGAAAACCTTTCAAATGAGCTGGCACATTCACTAAAATAGCAGAGAGAGGAATTTTAGATAGTTGTGATAAGCATTCCTGAGCCATTATAACAGAGTAAAATTTAAGGTCTTTTGTGTTTATTACAAATTTGTGTACACCACAGATAGCTTCTTGGATTCAAGAGCTATCAGTCACTTCTGTAAGTGCATCTCAAGCCTCTTATGTGCCGAACTGCTCAATATATACTTAGAGTATAATCAAGGTACTCATTTGAGATCTGAATTAGATATTCATATCCTTCATATGTGCCCTCATGTGATTCTCCAACTTTTCTGAAGGTAGACCAAAATAAACATGTAAGATAGGGCCAGATATGAATCATTATATTGCTTTATTTTACAACAAATGGACATGCACACCAACAATTATGATTGGACTCAGAACATGGCAAATGTTATACTGATTGAATTAAGACAAAACCAGGGGAAGAATTTTATCTGTTTTGCTCCCTCCCTGATAACGGAACAAGAAGCATGCTCCACTTCCAGTCTCTTGCTATTTGCTCGTTCCTACGCAATTACAATTAAAATTTAAAGTGCTGACAGTGTGCACGGAGACACATATGATCACGCGGTAGGGGAAGCTTTTCAGTGCTGAAACACGCTGTCAGTTGACCATGCAGCAGGTACAGGCCGTCTATAAAAGATGGACAAACAGGGAGACTTTTCATCACAGCCACAACTTTGCTGCTCAATTCCGTTACCAATAACAAGACTTGAGAGCACAAAGGTGGCACGGATGGTTTACAAATTTAAATTTTACTTATAAATATTTCATTTTACATTGGTTTCACTTTAGTCATGTGGGCATTATCATTATTTGTTGGGACGAGCTTAGTCAGAGATATAAATGTACTGGCATGCCTCGTGGTTAACATGCATTGATGGTTACGGGGGAGTGAGGGACATTTCTTTATTGTGGAAGAAACAATGATGTGTTTCTGCTTTCACACTTTATTGAATGTTCATGTTAGGGACCAGATTGTACTCACCACTCTGTGGGACATGGCTGAACTTGCAGGCTCAGCTGGCTCTCCCTACTATGCATTATAAAGGACGTTCGAGAGCAATCTCAGAGGGGATAATCAAAATGTTGTATGTGAACTCAAAGTCCTGTAAGAACACTGCCAGGCAGCACTCTGAGAAGGACCCATATTTGGACAGTACTGAATAATGCCCTTCATGCCCCTCATTTTCTTATCTTAACTGACTTTTTCTGCCACACCCAACCCCCATGCCCACACCACATAAAGGACATCAGGCCCTTCCCTCTTCCACTCCATGATCCTGAGCCGACTCCCCTTGCACCCCCCACCCACTCCTCCCACCACCACCACTACTGACTCACCCTTCTCGAGCCTCCATGCAGGTTGCCATTCTCCTGCTCCCCTCCCTTGTACTGCAGTATTCAACAATGAAAACCACTGGCTTCAAACACAGTTGCACAAAACCCAACTGTTGCATGCCACCTTAAAACGAACCAGAACCAGTGTCACGAGATTTTCGTGCATTGCTGACTTTATCTTCAAGGTAGGATGTAATTAAGAAAAGCTTTACCCTAATGAGTATTCATGGCATGCAAATGTATTACATGTGAGAGTATGCCACAGGATGCCATGAGGCCCAACATGCCACAAACATGCTGTTGACTTAATCTCTCCACCTCAACCTGGCATTGGGAAATTGAAATTTCAACTCCCACCTAATTCAGTCATTCTGTATGCCACATTTCCCACTCTTGCAGACTCCATAAAATTCCCCACCACCCACTTAACACATTATGCTTTCTCATGCCAGTGAGTTATCATGCATAACTCCAACAAAATAACTCTTAACTAGCTTCCTGCATTCTGCTTCTGAGCCTGGCAAATCCTTATCCTGGCAGCTTTCTGTTTACAAACCTGAGTAGGTGGTTCTGGCCTGAGGGCAGGGAACGCATCAGACAATGTCTGCTGACCACCCATGGACCTCCCAGCATAATACAAATGGGTGTTTATCAAATACTGAGATCTGCTGATCGATTAATCATCGCTTACAATATTTAGGGAAACAACTTCAAAATTTAGAACGGGAAAATGTGAACTTGTCCAGTTTGGCAGGAAGAATAAAAAAGCAGCATTTTTGGCAGACTGGTACAGAAGGTAAAGTCGCACGGGATCAGAGGTGAGCTGGCAAGATGGATACAGAATTGGCTTGGTCATAGAAGACAGAGGGTAGCAGTAGAAGGGTGCTTTTCTGAATGGAGAGCTGTGACTAGTGGAGTTCCGCAGGGATCAGTGCTGGGACCTTTGCTGTTTGTAGTATACATAAATGATTTGGAGGAAAATGTAACTGGGCTAATTAGTAAGTTTGCAGATGACACTAAGGTTGGAGGAGTTACAGATAGTGAAGAGGATTGTCAAAGGATACAATGGGATATAGATTGGTTGGAGACTTGGGCGGAAAAATGGCAGATGGAGTTTAATCCAGACAAAAGCGAGGTAATGCATTTTGGAAGGTCTAATACAGGTAGGAAATATACAGTAAATGGCAGAACACTTAAATGCATCGATGGGCAGAGGGATCTGGGTGTACAGGTCCACAGGTCACTGAAAGTGGCAATGCAGGTGGATAAGGTAGTCAGGAAGGCATATGGCATGCTTGCCTTCATTGGCAGGGGTATTGAGTATAAAAGCTGGGAAGTCATGCTGCAGTTGTATAGAACCTTGGTTAGGCCACACTTGGAATATTGCGTGCAATTCTGGTCACCACATTACCAGAAGGATATGGAGGCGTTGGAGAGGGTACAGAGGAGGTTTACCAGGATGCTGCCTGGTCTGGAGGTTATTAGCTATGAGGAGAGGTTGGAGAAACTTGGATTGTTCTCACTAGAGTGACGGAGATTGAGGGGTGACTTGATAGAAATTTACAAAATTATGAGTGGCGTGGACAGAGTAGATAGTCAGAAGCTTTTTCCCGGGGTGGAAGAGTCAATTACTAGGGGACATAGAGTTAAGATGAGAGGAGAAAACTATAGAGGAGATGTGCGGGGCAAGTTTTTTACGCAGAGGGTAGTGAGTGTCTGGAATTCGCTGCCAGAGGAGGTGGTGGAAGTAGGTATAACAGTGGTTTTTAAGAGGCAGCTTGACAAATACATGAATAGGATGGGAATAGAGGGATACGGACCCCGCAAGTACAAAATGTTTTAGTTGACGGGCAATATGATCGGCGCAGGCTTGGAGGGCCGGAGGGCCTGTTCCTGTGCTGTACTTTTCTTTGTTCTTTGTTATTAAAATGGGGAGAGATTGCTGAGAACTCAGAACTCTGAGATACAGCGCAATCTGGGTATCCTGGTACACAAATCACAAAAAGTTAGTATGTAGGTACAAGTGATTAGGAAGGCAAATGGAATGTTGTTGTTTATTGCGGGGCGAATGGAATATAAAAATAGAGATGTTTTGCATAGGTATCGGTGAGACCACATCTACAGTACTGTGTACAGTTTTGGTCTCCTTATTTAAGAAAGGACATCATTACATGAGAAGCAGTTCAGAGAAGATTCATTTGACTGATTCCTGGGATGGAGGGGTTATCTTATGAGGAAAGGTTGAACAAGTTGGGCCTGTATCCATTGATGTTTAGAAGAATGAGAGGCGATCTAATTGAAACATATAAGATTCTGAGCTGACTTGACAAGGCGGATGCAGAAAGGATGCTTCCCCTTGTGGGAGAGACTAGAACAAAAGGACGCAGTTTAAAAATAAGAGGTCTCCCATTTGTGATGGAGATTAGGAGGAGTTTTTTTCTCTCAGAGAGTAGTTAGCCTATGGATCACTCTTCCTTAGAGAGCACTGGAGGCAGAGTCACTGAATATTTTTAAGGCTGAGTTAGATAGATTCTTGACTGACAAGGGAATCAAAGCATATGGGGGCTAGGAAGGGAAGTAGTGTTGAGGCCAGAATCAGATCAGCCACGATCTTATTCAATGGTGGAGAAGGCTTGAGGGGCTGAATGGCCTATTTCTGCTCCTAATTCTTATGTTCTTATTTAGCTCGTTTGAGTTTTAACCACCTTTCACTTTAATGGATGGAATTTTCCCACTCCCGCAAGTGGCGGGAATTGTGTCAGGCAGGGGCACTAAATTTGGCAGTTTTCTGCCAGCAGGAAATTGGTTTGGAATTTCGTTGTCCCAACTTTGATGGTGAGTTGAAGGTGGTTCAGGTTTCCCACTAATTGTTGTCAGGAACTGCACTTGTAATATTTTGCATCTCATGAATGCTCATTAAAAGGTCAATTCACCAGAATTATGTTCCCTCCCCAAATTAAGTGCTCCACCAGCAGATAATTAGAATGGTCTGGTTCCCAACTGTACATAAGTCGGGGGTGGGGGGGGGGGGGGGCGTGCACATTTTATGGCGGGGCGGGCAGGAAGTCGCCCCCCCCGCCGTTACATCATGGGGTCGAAGATCCTGGCACCATATTTAAACAGCACCCAGATAGACATTCACTCATTGCAGGCCAGGACCTCCATATGACTGCTTCAGAGTCCTCATTGACTGCAGCTCGTACCGCAGAAGCTCGCAGATGTGAGCAACCACATCCCAGGACATATGAGGGCGCCTCCAACATTGATTTTTGTTCATCTCTAGTTAAGAGCACAGCCGGTGATACATCCATAATTGGACCAATGCTCACCAGTGCAGTGCACGTTGTTTGCCAGCATTTTGATCTTATAGAGGCCCTGCTGCCTCTTGCTGCTCAAGCCCTTGCTCCTCATGGTCCTGTGCCAACCAGCAATGGACCCTTAAACATTTTCCTATATATAAAAATATATGACACAGTCACGAGGGGACATGTTTAAATAAATTGTTAATCCATGTATTTAATATTTGCAGCAGCGATTCAATCTCCCTGAGGCAGCTCCATGCCTCAGGGAAATTGAAGCGCCCTTTCGCGCACATGCACGAAAGAACGCTGTCCTTGACTCTCTCTCCTCCCCCCGCCCACACAGATAGCGCTGAGTGCTACTGCTCGTGTCATACACTGGGTGGGTCTTAATTGGTCCTCCCACATAAAATGGTGGCACGGAGCCGATCGCAGGCAGCGATTGGCTCCGCGCCCACCCCACCTGCTCCCACTGAGCCCACCCGCCACCTGAAAAATTCAGGCCCAGGCTTCATGTACATAGTCAGCATTTCATCAATAATTCAGAGCTTTCCAGGTGCTGCATGCTCAATCAAGACTCCCTTCAGGAAGCCCCACCCCTCAGTTTTTCCATGCTTAGGGTTCATAGGTCAGAGCCTCCCGGAACATCACGTGACCCCTGATAGACAGCTGGAGAGATTATACCCATAATTACCACAGTGGCACTACCACCATGCTAAATGGGAAAGATTTCGAACAGTTTGAGCAACTCAAGACTGGGCACCCATGGAGGTGCTTGGGCCATCAGCAGCAGCAGAATTGTATACCAACACAATCTGTAATTTCATGGCCCAGCATATCTCCCATATTACCATTACCACCGAGCCAGGAGATCAACCCTAGTTCAGTGAAGAGTGCAAGAGAGCATGACGGGAGCAGCACTTGGCATACCTAAAAATGAGGTGTCAACTTGGTGACGCTACAACATAGGACTACTTGCATGCCAAACAACATTAGCAGATGGACACAGCTAAGTGATTCCATAAGCAAGGGTTCAGGCCGAAGCTCTGCAATCCTGCCACATCCAGTCATGAATGGTGGTGGACTAATCAACAGCTCATTGGAGGAGGAGGATCCACAGGTATCCCCATCCTGAATGATGGGGGAGCCCAGCACGTCAGTGCAAAAGATAAGGCTGAAGCATTTTCAACAATCTTCAGCCAGAAGTGCCGAGTGGATGATCCATTTAGCCCCCTCCGGAGGTCCCCAACATAATGGATGCCAAACCTCAGTCAATTTGATTCACTGCATGTGATATCAAGAAATGGCTGAAGGCACTGGATAGTGCTAAGGCTATGGGTCCTGACAATATTCTGGCAATATCACTGAAGACTTTTGCTCCAGGACTTGCCTCGCCCCTAGCAAAGCTCTTCCAGCACAGCTACAACACAGCCATCTATCCAGCAATATAGAAAATTGTTCCGGTATGTCCTCTACACAAAAAGTAGGACAAATCCAATCCAGTCAATTACCACCCCATCAGTCTACCCTCGATCATCAGTAAAGTGATGGAAGGGGTAATCACCAGTGCTATCAAGTGGCACTTGTTTAGCAATAACCTGCTCACTGACACTCAGTTTGGGTTCTGCCAGGATCATTCAGCTCCTGACCTCATTACAGCCTTCATTCAAACATGGATAAAAGTGCTGAACTCCAGACGTGAGGTGGGAGTGACTGCCCTTGACATCAAGGCTGCATTTGACTGACTATGTCACCAAGGAGCCCTAGCAAAAGTGGAGTCAATAGGAAAGGAGTGAAAACTCTCCGCAGGTTGGATTCATACCTAGCACAAAGGAAGATGGTTGTGGTTGTTAGAGATCAATCATCTCAGTTTCAGGAGAACACTGCAAGAATTCCTCAGGGTAGTGTCCTAGACACCACCATCTTTAGATGTTTCATCAATGACCTTCCTTCCATCACAAGGTCAGAAGTGGGGATGTTTGCTGATGATTGCACAATGTTCAGCACCATTCGTGACTCCTCAGATACTGAAGCAGTCCATGTCCAATGCAGCAAGACCTGGATAATATCCAGGCTTGGGCTGAAGAGTGTCAAATAATATTCGCGCTGTACAAGCGTCAGGGAATGACTACCTCTAACAAAACAGAACCTAATTATTGCCCCTTGACATTTAATGCTGATTCCCTTAATATATACATCCTGGCGTTACCATTGAGCAGAAACTGAACCAGACTAGCCATATAAATATTGTGGCTACAAGAACAGGTCAGAGGCTCGGAATCATGCGGCAAATAACTCATTTCCTGACTCCCCAAAGTTTGTCTGCCATCTACAAGGTACAAGTCAGGAGCGTGATAGAATATTCTCCACCTGCCTGGAATGGTGCAGTTCCAACACTGTTCAAGAAGCTTGACACCATCCAGGACAAAGCAGCCTGCTTGATTGGCTCCCCATCCACAAACATGTACTCCCTCCACCACCAAAGCACAGTGGCAGCTGTGTGTACCATCTACAAGATGGTGTGCACCACAACAACTCATCAAGGCTTCTTCGACAGCACCTTCCAAACCCATGACTTCAACAACCCAGAAGTACAAGGGCAGCAGACACATGGGAACACCACCATCTGGATGTTCTTCTCCAAGCCACTCACCATCCTGACTTGGAAATATATCACCGTTCCTTCATTGTCGCTGGATCAAACTCCTGGAATGCCATCCCTAACAGCACTCTGGATGTACCTCACCACATGGACTTCAGCGGTTCAAGAAGGCAGCTCATGACCACCTTCTCAAGGGCAATTAGGGATGGTCAATAAATGCTGGCCTAGCCAGCAATGCCCACTTCCCATGAATGAATAAAAGAAAATGTGTGCACACACCACAGACACCATTTTAGATCCCTAAGAACACTTGTAGTGTCCAAAAAACAGGTGCCACCAAGCCCAGTTTCTTACTCTATTTTATATTTATTTTAAAGCATTTTTTCGTCCAATAAAAGCATCTATTCTCCATGGCAACACCTCTACCAGTCAGAGTCCACTTGCCAACCAGTCAGAACTCTCTTCTCATGCAGTATAAATTGTTGTCCCCTTTACAATTGGTATTGTTGCGAATTCTATCCTGATGAGTGCAAGACAAAAAGCTTTGACAGCATGTCTCTTTTTCAGCAATAAAAACGTCTACACAATGACCAGAAAGCTGACTGTAATAGAAAAATCTACAAAACATAAGGATAAAAGGAAGTGCTTAAACAAAGATGGAACCTACTGAAGTAGCTCTTACAATACAAAACTTTCACATCAGACCAGTGACTTCCAAGGCTTCTTAATGCAAACTACAGCATGCCCTGACAAGTCAAATTTAAATGAACAAGAATGGTTGATTTTAAAGGATGCAAATTACGGCCCACGTATTCTGGTGAAGTTTTGTGTATCCAGAACATCATGCAGGGGACACCTGCTGCAAGCTTTCCTGCCTGCAGTCAGCGTGAGTTCTGAACCATTTTCATAATTGGTCCGTTTTTGAATAATCTTGGTGAATTGCCAGGGATCAACCAGTGTTGGCAGGCAACTGATGGTAGAAGATTCGACAGCTCCTTCACAAAGCTGAGCCAGTGATGGAGACTTAAAGGAGAGGTAAAAGCAATCCCAGAAAGTGGCACAGAAAAATAGGCATCAGGTGGGAAGAAACAAAAAACATTTTAATAAGTCTTACTGGTTTTTGAGTGGCCTGCAGCAGTCCATATAAAAACTGCTGGTTAGAACACTCTATTGTTAAGTTCCAGTGGGTCAAGTGTGAACAGTGTGTGATTGCCACCTTGGCACCTGAAAATTGTATCACCAATTGTATGTCTGTCCTAAGAACCCAATTTCCATACCTTAAGGTGGCACTCACCTGCAACAGGCAGATGTTCTGGCCATCAGTAAAGGGACCCAATGGAAATGGCAGTGGGTATATTAACATGAGAATGGGCCAGTAATTAGTGCGCTGCAATATTCTCCATGTTACCATCCAATTCCTGAAAAGGGGGATGGAAATCAACCCCTCTCTTTCCAATCTCTACTTTTCTTCCACTTTTCCTTGTTTTTTCCAGCCACTTTGTGCCCCTTTTATAGGCTTTAAAGGCTGGAAAATAAATGTAGCCTTTGGAATGGGCCAAATATCTTAGGCCCCACAAGCAACCACTTGCCTTAATTGCTGTTTAATTGTGGCCTACAACCTTTAAGCAATGATGACACAATCAATGTTCTTCTTCTATCCATGTTGGCAAGCACCCACAGGTAGACACAATCTGAGCAAGAAGCTCACCGTGCATAAGTAATTAAGGTCAACACTGAAATATCCTTCAGTACTGGGAAATATGCTCCAGTGTCCCATTGCAATGCTCACCCGACAAACCCCTTTAACATATTTTCACTATAGATAAAACTATGCTATGTCCATGCCCACATTTTTGAAAATTCAGGAATGTCCCCCTTAACAAAAACTAATATTTTAAAAAATTTTAGTCACTAATTCCAAATTTTGATGTAAGCTAAATTCCACAAATAAAGAAATGAATTTGAAGCTTTCTGGATGCTTATCATTGTAAAGTAGCAGTCAATCAAATCATAAAGCCAAATTGTTGCCAATAAGAAAATTGGAAGTTTTCTGTTTGTTAGTCTGCCTTTATTTTGTTGATATCTAACAGCTGTTTTGAACTTATGTTGTATTTTGATCATGGACAAAATTTTTAGCTCAGCGTGTGGGCACGTGCCCAACCCGACTGAGCGCAAAATGACGTGCATTGACGTAGGGTGAGTACCTGATGTCAATGCACAGTCACATGATATTTCGGTTGGCAGGCGCGCCCACTGACAATTAAAAGGCCTTTTAAATTATCAAATTAAGTTAAATTTTTTGTTGCCCGGCCAACCAAGCAGTCTTTACATTTTTTGGGAAACCTCATCCACAGGCGAAATGAGATTTCCTAAAGCAAATAAAAATAAAAATTTTAAATCTTAATTAATAACATGTCCTCTCATATGACAGAGTCACATGAGGGGATATGTTTAATTATATTTTTAATTTTTTTTATATATGACTCTTCATCTCATGTTCATAGATTATCAAGCATACACCGCGCGCATGCGTGAAAATCAAGTTCGCCCCGTCCGCATTTCCTTCCCCCGCCCGCACAGGCAGCACTGCCACTCGTGTTCCACAGTGGGTGGGCCTTAATTGGCCTGCCAGCGTGAAATCGCAGTCCGGCACCAATCGTGGGCGGTGTTCGGCTTCCCGACCACCCCCATCGAGCATGTCCAACAGGGGCTAAGTTCTGCCCCATGTGTGCTAATTTAGCTCATTGCTTGCAGTGGGCAAGCTGTAGCTAATTTATTCAACATTTTCTACTACCCATGTCAAGTTTGCTATTTCAATTTTGTGTCACATAGTACAGGAATAACTCAAGCCACATTCCATTGAACCCCATGCCCTGTCAGTGGCTGTAAAGGTAACCATCGCTCTCAACATCTATGCCTCAATATCTTTCCAGGACTCAGTGGGACATCTATCTGGTACATCCCAGTCAGCTGCACACAGCTGCATTCAGGCAATCACTAATGCCCTGTTTTCTCATGTGGGGGATCACATTCGTTTCCCTATAGATTTGGCATCTCAGATTCAGAGAGCTATAGCCGTTGCCCAATTAGCAGACTTCCCTCAGATATATGATGTTAATGATTGTACCCATGCTGCCCTAAAGGCCCCAACTCAACATGCAGACACCTTTGGCAACTGGAAGTCCTTCCACTCAATCAATGTGCAAATGGTTTGTCACCACAACAAGGCCTTCCTCTATGTGTGTTGTGATGAAAGTACAATAATTTTCATAATATTTTTCTGGTTCATTGTGGAGTAGGTTTATGTGTGTGATTACAGTTGGGTCTGTCTATGTGATTTAATTACATTTGGAATCAAGACTGTAAGCTTGAAATCATCAAAAGAAGTTAGGTGTAAAAATGTGCTTGACATGCCAATGAGTAAACTTGGATGCTGGCTTAGCATGTAAGGTGTGAAGAGAATTTGCATTTTTAGATAAATGAAGGGATTGTTTGGATTTCAAAGGGATCTTAGTCTGCTTACATCTAGCCAGATAACCAAAGCTAAGGAGTGTGTTTATTTTTCCCAAACGTTACTGACAATATTGGCAACATGAAGTTTTTATATTTTGAGGAAGATAGTTTCAAAGACATATGGAACAACATAATTTACATATTAAAGAGATAAAAACACATAAAAAGGAGAATGAAAGGCTATGTAAGGAGAAGGCCATGTAAGATCCAGGAGTGTGTGAAACAGCCGTCAATAAGCCTCCAGCCATTTGTGCACAAATCTGCTGCATAAAGTCACCAGTGTTGGGGAAAAGCCATTTGGACTTCCATTGTCAAGTGGTACAGTGTTAACTTGCTGATTTTGTTTTAAAATAAAATATATTTTGGCCTTAAGGGGGTGGGTAACTGGGAGTCAGGTTAATTAGGAATTTTAGGATTTATTATAGTAGTAAGTAATTGTAGTATGTGTTTGAAATCTTTTATTTTGTTAATAAATATTTTAATTTAATTTTTTACATCTCTAAAGGTCTTGGTGGACTCATTACTTCTGAATTCAGTGCACACATCTTCTCGTAATAAATTAAAAATGGCAAAACCGTTGTGATAGTGTGGCCAAGTTTCCCATGTGGATTTGGTCTGCCTAGCACTCATCATCTGCAATATAACAGTGTGCAAGGTTCTCTGGCAGATGCCACGACACCTTCATACTAAGGAGTTCCCAGCTTCCTCAACTATTTCAGCCACCATCACAGATCCATGGTTGGCTTCTAGGGAACAAGGGCTATCCCTTAAGAACTTGGATAATGACCACCTTTAGGAACCCACAAATGGTGGCAGAGCGCAACTACAACAGCAGCCAAGTCGTCACCAGGAATGCCATCGAGCAGGCCATTGGCATTTTAAAGGTACGCTTCAGGTATCTCAATCACTCAAATGGAGCTCTGCAGTATGCCCCAGCAAGCATATCAAGAATAGTAGCAGTGTGCTGCATGCTGCACAACATTGCGCAGCTGGTGGGGAGGCGCCTATAAATTGATAACAATGAAGCCACATGCAGAGTTCCAGCCTCTGAAGAGGAGAAAGATGAAGAGGCAGAGAAAGCCCCTGTCTATTCCAAAGATTCCGAAACTGATGAGGATGAGGGAGCCGCCAATGGCAGAGCAGCTAGGAGTTGTGGCTATCTAGCCAGGGCTGACTCTGTGCAGGAGGGGATCAACACCAAATGGGTCCCTGTGTGAAATAGACTCTCATAAAGTCCTCCAATATCACAATGGTGACATACTTCCACTAAAGAACCTTTTACACTGCCTCCACAATTACTCAAGGGACTGCCTATCCCCCACAAGGGAGAGAATAAACATCAATGGGTTTGGCTCAGTCACATTCATATTGCTAAAACTCTCACCATCATAAGCATGAGCCTCATCATATTGCAAACACAGATGGTAATAAGTCATTCACAACCTGTCCCCCTCACATGAATGCAAGCGGCTGTAAATGAAGGTCTCATGCCACTAAATTGACAATAATCAAACCATGCCCACAATGCTGAGAGTACACGACGTAGGATTTACAATCCATCAGCATGTATATGGTTTTATGTTGTAGCATGCAGGCAAATAAGACATCTTGCACATCATGAGCCCGTAACTGTCTAACAACAGCTCTTTGAAAGAACTTGCACACCACTCTTTCGGTTAATGGCCCTTCTGACTTGGGCACCACATGCAGCATTCTTGGTTCCCAAAAACCTCTACTTACTACAGAAAGCACATCCTGTGACACTTGGAATACAAATGCAGTCTAAGTAATGAGCACAGTAGATGACCAATATTACCTGGACAATATATGGTCTGCCTAGCTGCGATGCCTACACCTAGGCCAATGTGTAACACTGCAGGGTGGATGAATGCCTTGCATCCAGCCCCCATGCTTGAGATGCATCTGATGCCCAGCATCTCCTCAAGGAGTCTGATTATTAAGCCCCCACCCAAACCCCAGAACCAAAAACCGTAGTTCAGGCAGCCATTTTTAAAGATTGGGTTTGTGGACCTGAGAATTTTCCAGATTCTGCGGGCCCAACTCATGGTCAAAAATCCAGACATGTGTTTGGGTAGCATGGTGGTGGTGGGGGGGGGGGGGGGGGGGGGGGTGGGGGGGGGAGGTTTCAGACTTTCCTGTGACTCCTGTTGTATTTAAAGTTAATACTCACTAGGCTCTGACAAGAAGAATGACCATCCAGAGGATGAGTGCACCATCAGGAATAGCAGTCTTATCCACATTCACTGTTACCACCTGGTAAAGGCACTGGAAAAATGTTGTCAGATTTCTTTTCACTGGAAAATCTAGGCCATTTTGTCAATATGTTGTTAATATAAATATAAATTTTAATAATCTGCAATTCCTTGGCCCAGTGCAAACAATTTTAATTTCAGGATCTTTTTTTAAAACAGCTCTGTCGCTGTCACATATCATTGCTGCCTCACTGTGATCAGAGTAAGATTACAATCCTAATGAGTTGCTAATTACTTAAAACTGACAGTGGCAATCCTGGTGTTGTAAGCATTGGGCAGTAAGGCTTTCTTTTTATTGTAAATTAATATTTGCTTTTTCTCGTAAATCTGATGAAGCAACCGTACACGGGAGCAGATAACTTATCTCAAGTGATAACCAATACATTTCTGAATGGCTTCACCAGTCTAAAGAAAAACATATTGGCAGTGATTTCAACAAATAAACACTAGTAGGATCTGCACAGACAAAACACATTACAGTCAGACCATCAAAACCAGGTTTTGAACTCTGAAGCTCTTGTGACTCATTTTTCCTGTGTGGCTTTGACAAGTTTGGTACACTGCACACTGGCTGGAATCTGAGTGAATGAGCGCCGAGGAGGCGGGAAGTGCTAAATTCAGCAATATATGTGAAATACAGGAAAGAATTTTGCAAAAGGAAGGGAAGGTTGGGACTAAGAACAGAGAAATATTACAATTTGAACTCATTTAAATCAGCTCTTTTTATTTGGATGCTTTGTTTAGAATATATAGTTGAGTGAGTGCATTATTTCAGTTTGTTGATTTTCCAATTTGTGACTATGGTGCGTTATCTCTACTATTTTCTAGATTTTTAATTTATGTTTAAAGTTATCCATGCTTTTGCACTTCAGCTGATGTGTAGTGCTGGTGGTGCAAGACCAGCTCTATCAGATAGTCTTCCTACAGATGTCAAAATGTTCACCTTCAAAATCAGAATGCAAGAAATCTCATTCAGTGGATTTCTCAAGTTTAGACTAAATCAAACCAGAATATCCCAAGCTTCTACTGGGTTGACATCCGGAAGGTTTATTTGTAATCAATGAGGATGGCTGGCCGATCATAAGGGCTACAGATAGATGGGAACACCACTACCTGGAAGTTCCCTTCCAAGTCACTCATCATCCTAACTTGGAAATATAGTGCCGTTCCTTCACTGTCGCTGGGTCAAAATTATTGTCAAGACCCTGGAACTCCCTTCCTAACAGCACTGTGGCAGTACCTACATCACATGGACTGCAGCGGTTCAAGAAGGCATCTCACCAACAACTTCTCAAGGGCAACTAGGGATGGGCCCAGCCAGCGAAGCCCACATCCAATGAATGAATAAAAATGGGTAAATTAGAAGAAAAACAAAAAAACTGCAGGTGCTGGAAATCCAAAACAAAAACAAAAACAAAAACAGAATTACCTGGAAAAACTCAGCAGGTCTGGCAGCATCGGCGGAGAAGAAAAGAGTTGACGTTTCGAGTCCTCGACCCTTCAACAGAACTCTTTTCTTCTCCGCCGATGCTGCTAGGTCTGCTGCGTTTTTCCAGGTAATTCTAATTTTGTTTTGGGTAAATTAGAATGTTAAGCTTTGATTGGAAACCATGTAGGAGAAGCTGTTCCGAAGATAAAAACCTTGACAAATCAGTAGGAAACCAACTCAGCTGCTCTTCCCTAGTAAGTAGCTCTGGAGTCTCATATTTGAGACTAGATCTGCCTTGGAGCAGAACACAACAGACTCTGAACTTCACTATGTATAGCTTACTTCATCTTGGGTGGCTGCTGAAAGTCCAGTGTTAGCAATTCCAGTGTTGCACACAGAACTGAATCTCTCTGATAATTGATAAGTACAGCAAATATTGGGGGTTAAATAATTAAGAAACCAACTGAATTATATTGAAGGGAACAATAAAGTTCAAAAATCTGGTAACTCTGCTTCTGTTTCTTAACTTGCCAAATATTCTCTCTGGTGTCTTTGTTCTTAGCCCTGAGTTATCCATATTTAATGATTTGAGCACAGTACAATGGTTACTGTGAATTCTATATTGGATTTGAACTTGTATTACCTGGATAATTGCCCTCTCTGTCCAATTCCACAGTGTTTAAGTGGGTCACCAGCGCTGGTTAGTATCTCAAGGACTGTAACCTGGTTGGCTTTAGATGTGTTAGCTTTTAAGCTTATCTGGACCTTGGTCAAGTTAAACTGAAAATTATCTTTTTTCTTTTAGGCACTGCTGCTGAAGTTGAACCAGGAGGCAGCTGGTGAGTTTGATTTCTTTGAGAGTATCGCAGTCTGAGCTCATTCTCTTACCTGCAAAAATTTTAATGGGCTATGCATGTTACAATAAAAGTGCAGCACATAGTACAGAGGGAATATCCTGTACAATTTTTCCACCCAGTAGTAAATATCGCAACAGCTGAAATTTCCTATTTTATTATACCATGGGCAGAATTTTCCTCGTTGTGGGGGGAAGTTTAGGAGCGGGCGTGTGGAGGCACGCCTCCGATCGGCGTCCCGGATTGGGGGCGCACCACCATTTTACGTGAGTGGGCCAATTAAGGCATGCCCGGCGTAATGTTCGCCAGGAAGTGCTATTTGATCCCTGTCGGGGCGGGGCGGGGGATTCCCCGAGCCGAGAGTGTGCTCTTTCATGCATGCGCACAAAAGAATGCATTCATCTCCCTGAGGCTAAGTGCTGCCTCAGGGAGATCGGCTCCACAATAAAAATTGGAAAAAAAATTTCCCTAACATATCCCCTCATGTGACACTGTCATATGAGTTGGGACATGTCCATCACTTCCAAATACACTTTTATTACATTTTCAAAACCTGCATGAAACCTCATCCCACCTATGGTTGAGGTTTCATGCTTTTTCTAATGCCCGCCAGGGCTCCCGGCCTGCCTGCCAACCTTAAGGTTGGATGGGCAGGTCCATTAATGACTTTAATGACTTTGTCAGTGGCCTCAATTGGCCATTGACAGGTCGGCGGGCGCACAGCTGATTCTGCTGAGCCCCCGCCTACCTGAAAATTTAAATGGGGCAGGGTGACGTCGAGAGTTCAGTCCAACTTCACCGCGCATCATTTTACGTGTTGGCGAGTGGGCCCCGACCCCCCACTCGCTGACCGGGAAATCCTGGCCTATAGGTTGTAAAGGGTTTCAAAACAAATGGGAATAAGAATGCTTTTCTGGCATTGCTTTGTTGTTTAATTCTTATTTAAATCTGAACAATTTACAACATATTCTGCCTTTTCTGAGGGAAGAATTAAATAATTGCAATACAAACTTATTTATTAAACCTGTTTAATTATAAGATGGCAAACCTCTATCAATTTCAAGTCACAGGCAGAACATTGTAATTTATAGAAAAATATCTCTGTTTTAAATGATCTCTAACTGCTTCTAAATCAAAGTCTATAGTATTTTAAAACTTGATAGAAATCAGTGTAGCACTTATTAAGAGTCATTTTGACTGAATAATCTTTATTCTTTTTCTTATATCTACTTTTTCTTCAGAGCTAAAATTATCTTGAAATATTTCATGTGCTTTTCCGCACCTTCACAACTAATGCTGTTATATCCTGAAACTACACCTGCTGAACACATTTCTGCGAACATTTCCTTGATCAGATATTGTTTCATGTTTACCTAATAATTTCACATAGTAAGTTGATTAATTGGAGAACAAGGTACAGCCAGTAGTTTTACTTGGCCTTCATATATAGCAGCAACATGACAACACCTTTGACTACATTTGACTCTTAGCAGCTTTGAGTTGGTTTGTACCCCATTTATCTTTTAGCACTGCCTTGAGAGGCAATGCTGAAGTATACATAAGACATTACCTCTGTAGGCATTGAACACCACACTGTGAGGTTAATTTTGTTTCTCGCTCCAAGAGCTAAACTACCACTGGTGCCATTTGCTGTCAGAGTCTTCATTTATTTCTGACAATAGATGGATTGAATTCTCAGCCCAGCTGTAGAGTTCAGCAAAATTGTTTTCACACTGTTGCCTTACACAGATCTTCCCTCAATCCCCAAATAGGTTCTGATATGGCCAGAAGTGCGCAATTATAATATTTGAACAACTGCAATAATTGTTGCAATATTGCTGCTGCAAAAATTCACTGATCCACATAAATAGGAGTTTTCAAACAACAAAAATGTCACCATATTTCCACTGGGAGCAGCAGTATAAATGTGGTGTAAATTTTACTACTATTATCATTACTACATAACGTGAGGTGATGGTGTAGTGGTACTGTCACTGGGCTAGTAATCCAGAGACCCAGTGTAATGGGCTAGGGAACCGGGTTTGAATCCCACCATGGCAGATGGTGGGATTTGAACCTGGGTCCCAGACCATTCAAGTACCGCTGGTGGAAATTGAATTCAATAAAAGTCTAATGATGCCCATGAAACCATTGTTGATTGTCGTAAAAATCCATCTGGTTCACTAATGTCCTTTAGGGACCTGCAGTCCTTACCTGGCCTGCATGTGACTCCAGACCCACAGCAATGTGGTTGACTTTTAAATGCCCTTTGAACAATGACAATTAGCTAGCAACACCAGCGTTCCATGAATGAAAAAAAAAATCAGGAATTTTGCTTCATCAACTCAAAATGGCAAGAGATTGTTCCAAGCAACCTTATCAGTGTTACATTAACAATAAACAGATATGGTACAGCATCTTAGATACTTCTAGGTTGAAGTGCCACTGACATGGTAGAAAGTCTGCTTTGTCCGCTGACGAAGGATTGTAATATGCAAGTTGGGTTAGTCTCAATCTACTTCTTCTAAATCGTGTTCCTGCATTGCACAGTGGTTTGGGCCCACAGCAGAAAATTAATTGGTATTGTAGGGTTGCCAACTCTCCAGGCTCAGTCAATTAATTACCAGGCCACCCTAGAGAAATATCACAGGGACATTAAAAAAGTTGTTTTTCTTTTCATTTCCTTTGAACATTGCTCTTTACCAGATATAAAAATGTTGAAAATGGGGGAAAAAAAAGGCTGTCTGGCTGATGGTCAAGTATCATCCAATTAGGTAGAGTCTTTTTGCTTGCTATTGGTATAGGAAAGCAGTACGTCACGGGATGGATGTGTTGGCTGACTAATGGCTGGAACATGGGGCACGCCATGTGATGAAACCTCCAGGAATACATTTAATCATAATTGACAACACTAACATTCAGAGAGGCCACAGGAATCCTGTGAAAGGTTTAAAAGTCATTAATTTGCATTTGGGGAGGGAATTTCTGGGATTGGGCAGAGTCGAGGTATCTCTACTTTGGCTGAGCTATAGCATACCTGGGAATGCTTGACACTGGCACAGTATGTGAAAGGGGAGGAGTATCCCTGACCTTGATAAGCAGAAAAAATTAAGAGCAAAAAAAAGCCTTGGCAATTTTATTGCCCAACTTGGTAAAAGTTCAATGCAAAGTAACACTTATGCCTAACACTATTGAAACTATTGAATGTATCCCTCTATTATAACTTTGCTGTACTGTATTTTATTGTATCATTTGGGGCCTATTATAGATATTCTTTATCAGCCTATCTGCTTTTCCAGTCCTACTAAGGAAATATATTTATTTCCTTCTCCAATTTTCCCATTTTATTCTTCAGTTGTAGGGTTGGCATTCTACTTCCTGTTTGTCAGATTGCAGAAAGAATTGGGGGGAAACTGATCACCTTCTACAGGCTTCCAGCACCTTGCCGCATCTTAAATGATTTTCACTGGCATTGAGGAAGTATTCAAATAAAGTGTTAATGATTGGAAAAGTGTCCCAAATGATGTATCTTCCATTATAACACCATAGCAGTGCTGGACGCAAACAATCCAGGCGCGAGGATTGCTATAGTGTACGTACATGAGCATGGCGAGTGAACATCTGTGGGATATGTGACCACAGCATGAGGCATCACAATCAAGTCAAGTTCTCGCCTCAGAACAATTATAACAGAATAACAATGGAGGCCACGGCAGCCTGCAACACCTGCCCTGCTAAGGCTAATTCAGCAGCAACAAGTGGTTAAATCTGGGACCTACCTGTTTATGTAAGGCTCGGAGCCACATCGCATAGTGGATTTGCCCAATGAGCTGTCCGTTATTACTTTTTATAATTTATTTCCTCATTTTAAACTTCGGGTAACCATTGTTGGCAAGTGATCATTTACTCTAGGCATGTCAAAGCAAAGTCCTATTTGTATACCAGCTAGTAACCTTTCAAAAGTTCCCAATAGAATGGATTTTTAAACTTACATTTAATATTTTGCAACAGAATTCTGGAAATTTATCTTCCTAGCTAGTCAATTTTTCGTCCTTTGCTTCAGCTGCACTACTATAATGCAAATGGAGGAAAAATTACCTATGATATTATATATTAAAATTGAATTTGAACTGTAATCATTTACAATTCCTGATCAATTGATCTGTAACATAATAAGTGTACATTTTACAGAGTCAAACTGCAAAGCATTCAGTTACAATTCACCTGGGGACATTAATCACTGTGACCTCCTGCTACCTCTCAGACCCATCAGCAAGTGCACCTCACAGTACCACAATCTGCATTTTAAATCTAATGTACCAAGTGAAGAGTGAGAGAAGTAGCTATAGATTAATATGGTTCATCCCGTTGTGTACACCAAGCATTCGTAAGAATGTCAACAATTCAATGCCTCACTTCCCACTCTTTCCAATCTTCTTCCTGTGCAAACATTTTCAAAAAGTTCAGGTTACATGCTTGCACTTTTGCTTTGAATAGAGGTTTAAAGATTCAGTAATCGTAATCATCATGTTGTTTAGAAACATATGCGAATGCTGAGGGATGATAACCTGGTAACTCTAGAAATTGAAGGGTTGCCTCTCCACCAAGAAGGCTCTCAGTTCCAGTCTCAGGACTGCCTGATATTCACACTCCTTAGATTTAAGTGAGTTTCAGAATTTATGTTATGGGTTCAGGATTTTTGGGGGTAATTTTTCCACAGGAAGGTTCTAGAAGTGTATTACATTCAAACATTGAGCTTTTAAAGCAAAGCATACTTAAAAAAGTATTTATAAAAGCATCGCGATGAAAAGTGATTAAAATGCGAGTGCACTAGGCATTGCGGTAGTTTTCCCAATAACCAAAAAGAATAAGCAATTTGCTAGCCTCTCTAAGCAATCAATAAATTGTGTTCTGAGGTCCCTGGTCATGATCACTCAACAGCAGTTGTCAGCCATAGACTCTCCCCTCAGGTTGGGAATATAGGGAGAAAAAAAGGGACAAAAACTGATTGACAGTCAGATTATTAAGTGGAAATCTACTAGGGCAAGGTTTTACTGGTTGTAGAAGATTAGAATGTAGCAGGGTACTTAAATGTTATTTTGTTTCAGTCAAGAAAAATGACCTACTGATGTGTATTCATTATTTGTATTAGAACACAAAACAAGTGCAGGTTGAAGTGAGTTCATTCTTATTGCTATTACTCTGTGTTCATTTGCTGTCTCAGAGATAAAAGAGCTTAATAATTTGCCTTGACCTCATCTTACCGGTATCTTCTAGGTCGGCATTCAAAAAGTTTGGAGGTGTGCATCATGTGGCACCTCTAAAAGATGTGGAATCCAGTTTGTAGAATTACAGCCTTGAGTTCTGTTATTTCATAATTACGCACTAGGCAGTACGTACTCAACCCTAAGTGCAATGCTTATGGTAATGACTGGCCTGAAGCAATAGATAAGGTGATATACTAATATATATTTCCCAGCCAGGCAGCTCAGATCCAAGGAAAGGGAGAAAATTATAATGTTTAATTGTGGTTCACTTGAATCATGTATCCTGTTGGTAAACCATCCTAAACAGGTAATGCTGAATCAGTAATGCACCAATGCTTAGTGCCTTGAAATATTTGAATTCTGTTCTGTTCGACTGGGATTAAGTGAGGTGGTTATTGAGAGAAAGCACCAGTGCTTCTCAGTAGGAAGAAATAGAAAATGGCGTTACTTTGTCAATGATGAGAACTTTGGTCCAATGTGGAATGTATAAGATTTGGGTTTACTGCTCTATAAAAATGCAACATTTGCTAAATTTGTCTGAATTCTGCACATGCACTATATTACATTTTCAGTCTTGAATTAGGAATGATTTATTATTAAAATTGATAGGTTTAGGGTTATGTTTTGATTATGTATAAAACAGGTGATAGTAAATCAGCAATTAATTTTCTGTAAAACGGGCTAATGACATAGTATCACCCTTTTCCACATAGTCAAAATCTACTGCTTTGTATACTGTGTATCTGATCCATTCATTTTCTTTGATAGATTGGAAATTATTTATCCAATCTCTCCATTTCCCAGCACAAATAAAACTGTGAATACCTGAAATAAATAAAACTGGAAAACGTAAATTGCACAATGCTCAGCACCATTCGTGACTCCTCAGATAATGAAGCAGTCCGTGCCTATATGCAGCAAGACCTGGCCAACAGGCCTACGCTGATAAGTGGCAAGTAACATTCATGCCACACAAGTGCCAGGCAATGACCATCTCCAATAAGAGAGAATCCAAACATCTCCCTTGACATTCAATGGCATTACCATCGCTGAATCCTCCAATATCAACATCCTGGGGGTTATCATTGACCAGAAACTGTACTGAACCAGCTATATAAATCTGCAAAAGAGGTCAGAGGCTGGGAATTCTGCAGAGAGTAACTCACCTTCTGACTCCCCAAAGCCTGTCCACTGCCTACAAGGCACAAGTCAGGAGTATGATGGAATACTCTCCACTTGCCTGGTTGAGTCCAACTCCAAGAACAATCAAGAAGCTCGACACCATCCAGGACAAAGCACCCCATCCACCACCTTAAACAGCCATTCCCTCCACTGCCAATGTATAGTGGCAGCAGTATTTACCATCTACAAGATGCGCAGCAGCAACTCACCTAGGCTCCGTCGACAGCACCTTCCAAACCCATGACCTCTACCACCTAGAGGGACAAGGGCAGCAGAGTCAAGGGAACAAGTTCCCCTCCAAGCCACACACCATCATGCCTTGGAATCATATTGCCACTCCTTCACAGTTGCTGGGTTAATATCCTGGAACTTCCTCCCTAACAGCATTGTGGGTGCACCTACACCACATGGACTGCAGCGGTTCAAGAAGGTGGCTCACCACCACCTTCTCAATGGCAATTAGGAATGGGCAATAAATGCTGGTCTAACCAGCGATGCCCACACCCTGTGAAATAATTTTTAAAAAATATAGGTTTTGGCCTGGGGCCCTTCAAACATATGGATCATTTAGATTGGTTGTCCTTTCAAAGAGATTGCTTTCCTGGTGCTCTGGCCTAATGGTCCTATTCTGTGAGAGCTCAGGGAGCAGGTTCCCTAATTCTAGCCCTTCAAAAGTTTTATCAGCATTTGTAAGAAAGGCATCAATAACTCCAAGACAAGGGACAGAATCTTCCAATGATGGAGAGGGTCTCCTCTGCTGGCTGGAGAGCCGGTGAGAGACCCAAGCTGCCTCTTCTTTGGAAGGCCTGCCGGATCTTATGCTGGCCAGGTAGGTCTGGGGACACCAACCGGCCTTCCTCCAAAATCAAATCCCCAGAGGCAAAAGTTCCATTCGCCAAGAGCTGCCATTCAATCAGAGGCCAGCATCTCCTGTGATCAACAGTGCCACAGAGGAGTCTGTGGCTGTTGTCAGAACAGCAACCCCCCCCCCCACCGCAAAGTCCCAGGACCCACGGGAAAGGTAAGCAATGGGGGCGGTAGTGGTGGGGTTTCTCGTGGTGGCAGTCACAGGAGAGCATGGCAGGGAGGTCAGAAGTAAAGGTAGGGTTCTCCACTGGTCCAATGCTCATGTCATTGATCAAGTACTGAGTGCCTTTGACCGGGGGACTCACCTCCACCAAAGGTGACAGGCGGCCCACACTCTTTTACTAGTCATGCAGGATGCACATCAAAAGGCTTGCCTGGAGCTGGGTTAAGCCCAGCAGTGATGAGAAAAGGCCCTTAAGTTGTCATTAATTGGCCACTTAAGGGTCTTCATTGGCAGCGGGGTGGGAAGTCTGTCATGGATCTTCCCGCCAGAACTTAATTCCAATGGAGGTGAGAAGGCGATGGGGTTTAGGTGTTCCACCACCCTGGCTAATTAAGTGCCCTTCCCACCTCAAAGCTCCCCATCTCCGGGAGCAGAAGATTCAAGATGAAATTAGGCCACATAGAAGCTACTTCTGCATATCTGAAAATTAGGCAGAGGCCAGATTTTGTCTGTGGGCAGGCTCGGAAGAAAATCTGGAATCTGGCACGGGAAGGATGCAGCTACCTGAACCTGATCATGAGGAAGCTCATAAGTATGTGTGACAGGGCTTGCTGCTGGCCCATGCGGTTGGGTCAACTCTGATGTTCAGAGACCCACATCACCTGATCCCCATGCAGGAGAAAGCACGATATTTAAAGGGTTGAAAGCCCTTTTTAAAAGTTGAAATTCTGCATGCACTCTTTCAGAGGGAGGACTGTAATTGATCTGGCCAGCATTATCAAATATCCGAATATCCTAACAGAAAACTTTTGAGGGCCCAGGTTGAAGAAATCTCTATCTTCGTAAAAGTTCAGTCAGTGCATCAATGGATTCAGCTGTTTTTGGAAATGTCACAATCCACCTAGTGCATCGTCCCCACGGTTCAGCAAGAGCTCTCTACATGACCTCCTCCAGGCCATTCAGGAATGCAGAGACATTCTATTTCCAGCTGATGGCCACAAAGACCATCACAAATGACCAAGGCATGGTTGGAGACCACTGTGGAGGTGAGCAGCCTTGGGTTTCATCCAAGGAACTGGGTCTAGTGCCGAAAAAGGATGAATGATCCCTCCACACTGTAAGGTGAGTGTGAGTCTCCTGCTGCTAAGAAGTGGGTAAAAGGTGGGTGGAAAAAGTAGGGCACTGAATGGTTAAGGGCTAGGATGGGGGTTAAGTGGAAAGTGTTTCCCTCACCAACTTCCATAGTTGTGTAGGGTGCATGTTTGTGCATCATCAGAATCTGCATCCTCCTCTGCACATTACCCAGATTTCATGAGGAGCATAAGGATTTGAAGGGCAGCTGGGCAACTTGACACCTGATGGAACTAGGGGGCAATCTGGTAGTATGGGATTCTCCTCAGCATCACTAGAATCCTCACCTTTTCTCCCCTTATACTTTCAGGGCAAAAGGGTCCACAACCCCAGGAGAATTCCAAGCCCTTGTCAACTCCATCCCTTGATATGCGGCTTTGGCACAAACAAGTCTGGCATCTCCAAGTGTCGAAGCACCTAAGGTATCATGTCTGCTTCCACAATAGCAAACACACACCTGTATGATTTGCTTCTTGTGGTCACAGATTAACTACACATTGAGGAAAGAGAATCTCTTTCTGGAAAATCCCCCAGAAGGAAAAAATAGTAAAATTTGGAAAATGACTGGTTTGAACTGGAGTTCCATTTTAAGTTATACAAGACCAGTTCGGACCAGTTTTGCTGGTTTTTCATTACTAAACATAGCTGGCTGCTCAGACGGTGCCTTGATGGCAACATGAATGTAGTCTATTGCACCTTGAACACGCAGAAAGCTGTCAATGGCTGTGAATCCTGTTACCCTCTCTGCCTGGTTGCCCTTGTCCATCTGGAATCTTATTAATTCTCCTACCTTCTCGTACAGTGTATTTATCACCTCCTTGATGTAGCGGTTAGTGGCTGCTTGGGAGCTGACACTGATGAGACCCCAAAAAGGAATCATTCACATAGAAGTTAAGAGCTGTAGTAGCCTTCAATGCCACTAACATGGCCACCGTATCCCTGAACTTCCAGAAGCACCAGCTCCTCAGTCCAGTCAATGTCTGAGTAGAGTCAATAGTGCTGGGAATGTGGGAATGGGGGTTGCTGATAAGCGCCAGGGCTTCAGGATTGGATGGTGAGCAGTGTCAGAGGTATGGAAGGGTAATGGGCAGTGTCAGAGGAGCTGAACAAAGTCCTGGAGGGTGAGCAGTATTGGAGGTGTGGGGGATTGTGCAGTGTCTGGGATACAGTGGGAGGAATGTAGGGGTGTGCAATTTTGCAGGAGGATGAGCAGTGTTGGGCATTTGGGGGGCTGAGTAATGTTGACAGGAGATAAGCAGTGTTGGGGGTGCAGGGGCAGGTGAAAGTGAGTGGCGATGACAGCATTGGGGATTCTACAATGCTTTGACACTCCTTCTGATTCAGTGGGGGGCATTTCTAGTAAGCTTCACACCTGCTAGGAATAGCTCTAAATAAATCAATGTAAAAATCTAGGTAAGTATCAGGCAAATAGCCCAGACTTACACATTGACAGGTCCTAAAGGGACTATCAGCGAGGCTTCCCATTTTTGGAGCCATTTTTGGGAAACTGGAAGTTCCGGGTTTGGGCTTAAGTCAGCTCCCCGGAACTTCCGATGCCATTGTATTCCTGAATAGCAGAGAGTGTCTCAGTGTTTGCCACTGTTGGGACAGGAAGATCTGGGCCATTTTGTTCAATATGTTACAGCTTGGAACAGAGTCCGAAATAAAAGCAAAAAATGCTGGAAATACATACACCTGGAAATGCAAGTCAGGCAACACCCGTGGAAAAAAAGAGTTCCGATGAAAGAACATCTCGACCTGAAACATTATCTCCGTTTCTCTCCACAGATGCTGCCTGACCTGCTAAGAATTTCCAACATTTTTGTTTTTATTTCAGGGGGAGAAGTGCTGAGTGATCCCTGTGCGGTTGGGGGGCGTAGGCTGAGTTGGGGCCTGCACTCTTGTGCATGTGCATGAAAGTGCGCAGAAATCTCCCTGAGGCACAGAGCTGCCTCAGGGAGATTAGTTTCATTAACAATAATTTAAATAAAGAAAAAAAAAATTTAAGCCATGTCCCCTCATGTGACATTGTCACATGAGCTGGGACATGTCAATGAACTTTAATAAAAACTTTTATTCAATTTATAAGCACTTCATGAAACCTCATCCTGCCCAGGGATGAGGTTTCATGATAAATGCAAAGGCCGCCTGGGCTCTTCACCTGCCCTCCAACCTTAAGGTTGGACGGGCAGCTCCATTAATTATTTTAAATGGCCTTAATAGGCCTTTGACAGTTCGGCGGGTGCGCAGCTGACTCCGATTCACGCCCGCCAAACTGAAAATCGGAATGACACATGGTGACATTGGGACACATGCCTGACATCACCACACGTCATTTTACACGTCGGCGAGCAGGGCCCACCCCCGCACATCGACGCAAAGATTCTGGCCCAGATTTCCAGTACTTTGCTTTTGTATTGGAGCAGATTGTCTTTTGGACTCCTTAACTAAAATATTCAATATCCTGAATATGATTTCAGGATTAGATAATGGCCAGTCCATCTATTTGGATTTAACCTGACCTTTCTAACAAAGTCACTTTCTCACTCAAACATCAGATCAGATATGTGTAGATTGAGGAGATAGTTATAAGACAATTTCCAGGATAACCTGGGAACAGAAAGAGTCGCTAAGTCATTCAGCACAAAATATTTGCTCTTGAGCAGGAAAATAAATCTCATTGAAACATTTCATATTTCAAAGAGGATATTTATATTAATAAATATTTTTGTAAAAGTGGGCAAGCTGGTGAGAAGAAATCTGTTCCTTGACTGTAGAATCTGGTGAAGTTATGTTAGAATCTAAGGTACCCCAATTTATGCTCCCAAGACAACCCAGTTCTGGGGAGTCCAGATGCTTCTTTGGTAGTGATAGTAACTTGGGCATGTTGCTAAGCTGAGCTGTAAATTCCAACATAAGTGACCCTGATAATACTGATAGGACTTGTGCCTGCCGAGAGTAAACATGGTTCTGTGTCTAGTGAAGACAATGCAATAGTAATCAATCCTGGAGGATCAAGTCTGGGCCCTTGGTTCCCCCTGAAATTGCAAAAAAATTTCTCAACATTCTCGTCAGCTTGATTAAGGCTTCTGATGCCCCCTGTTAGATCCGCAGAATGTGCTCTAAGTTTTTGCAAGCCACATGGGGTGGCAGCAACCCATTTCATAGAAACATAGAAAATAGGAGCAGGAGCAAATCATTCGGCCCTTTGCGCCTACTCCACCATTCAATATGATCATGGCTGATCCTCTATCTCAGCACCATACTTCCACTTTCTCCCCATACCCCTTGACGCCTTTAGAATATACTCAGTGACTTGGCCTCCCAGCCTTCTGTGGCAGAGAATTCCACAGGTTCACTGCCTACTGAGTGAAGACATTTCTCCTCAGTTTCTCTATTCTTCTCAGTCCTAAATGGCCTACCCCGTATCCTGAGACTGTGACCCCCTTGTTCTAGATCCTGACAGCCAGAGGAAACATCATCCATGCATCCAGCCTGTCCATCCCTGTCAGAATTGTATACGTTTCAATGGGATCCCGTCTCATTCTTCTAAACTTCAGTGAATACAGGCCTAATCAACCCAATCTCTCCTCATTTGACAATCCTGCCATCCCAGGATTCAGCCTGGTGAACCTTCGTTGCACTCCCTTTATGGCAAGTATCCTTGCTCCTGTATTCAAGTCCTCTCACAATGAAAGCTAACATATCATTTGCCTTCTTAACTGCTTGCTGCACCTGCATGCTTGCTTTCAGTGATTGGAGTACAAGGACACCCAGGTCTCTTTGTACATCAACATTTCCCAATCAGTCACCATTTAAAATAATACTGTGCCATTCTGTTTTTCCTACGGAAGTGGATAACTTCATACATATCCACATCATACTGCATCTGCCATGTATTTGCCCACTCACTCAACTTGTCTAAATTATCTTGAAGTCTCTTAACATCCTCCTCATCACTCACATCCCCACCAAATTTTGTGTCATCAGCAAATTTGAAAATATTACATTTAGTTCCCTCATCCAAATCATTGATATATATTGTGAATAGCTGGGATCCGAGCACTGATCCATGCGGTACCCCACTAATCCAAACAAGACCCATTTATTCCTACTCTCTGTTTCCTGTCTGCTAACCATTTCTCAATCCATGTCAATATATTACCCCCAATCCCATGTGCTTTAATTTTGCACACTAAACTCATTTGTGGGACTTTGTCAAAAGCTTTCTGAAAATCCAAATCCACCACATCCATTGCTTTTTCCTTATCTATTCTGCTAGTTACGTCCTCAAAAAAAGTTCAGTAGATTTGTCAAACATGCTTTACCTTTCATAAATCCATGTTGACTTTGTCTAACTCCGTTGATATTTTCTAAGTGTCCTGTTATCAAATCCTTTGTAATAGACTGTAGCATATTCCCTACTACTGATGTTAGGTTAACCGGTCTGTAATTCCCTGTTTTCTCCCTCTCTCCTTTTATAAATAGTGGGGTAATATTTGCCATCTCCAATCTGTTGGGACTGTTCCAGAATCTACAGCATTTTGGAAGATGACAACCAATGCATCCAGTATTTCCGTGCCCATCTCCTTTATTACCCTGGGATGTAGATTATCAGGCCCAGGGGATTTAATGGTTTTCAGTCCCATTAATTTATCCAGCACTATTTTTTAGTATTACTAATTTCCTTCAATTCCTCCTTCGCACCATACCCTTGGTTTCCTAGCATTTCTGGGAAGTTATTTGTGTCTTCCTCCTTTAAGACAAAGCCAATGTATTTGCTAAATTGCTCTACCATTTTCTTGTTCTCTATTATAAATTCTCCTATTTCAGACTGTAAGGGATCGATATTTGTCTTCATTAACCTTTTTCTTTTCGCAAAGTTATAGAAGCTTTTACAGCCTGCTTTTATGTTCCTTGCAAGTTTATTCTAATACTCTATTTTTCCCCTCTTAATCAAACTCTTGGTCCTCTTTTGCTGAATTCTAAACTGCTCTCAATCCTCAGGTTTGCTACCTTTTCTAGCAACTTTATAGAACTCCTCTTTGGATCTAATACTATCCTTGATTTATTTTGTTAGCCTTGGTTGGGCTGCTTTTCCTGTTGTGTTTTTACACCAGTAAGGAATGTATAACTGTTGCAATGCATACGTTCGTTCCTTAAATACTAGCCATTGTCTATCCACTGTCATGCTTTTTAATGAAGTTCCCCAATTTATCTTGGCCAACTCATGCCTCATACATTCGTAGTTTCCTTTGTTTAGATTAAGGATCCTAGTTTCAGATTGGACTACTTCACTTTCCATGGTTGCTTTTCCCAAAAGGACTCCACATAACAAGATTATTAATTAGGAAGATATAATAATTTTCATAATGTTGTTGGAATTTATTGTAGAGTAATAGTGGGGTTTGAGCCTATGGGCAGAATCTTCGGGTCAGTGAGCAGGGGCGGCCCCCTCT
This sequence comes from Carcharodon carcharias, assembly GCF_017639515.1. NCBI lineage: Eukaryota > Metazoa > Chordata > Chondrichthyes > Lamniformes > Lamnidae > Carcharodon > Carcharodon carcharias. The sequence goes on from NC_054477.1 coordinate 42,190,848, forward strand.
CGCCGAAGCATTAAATGACGCACGGTGACATCAGGCCTGCGTCCCGACATCATCGCGCGTCATTCAGATCTTCAGTTCAGCAAGCACGCACCGGAGTCAGCTGCGCGCCCACTGAATTATCAAAAGCCTAACAAGGCAATTTAAATTCGAATTGAAATAATTAACACCGCTGCCCGTCCAACCTTAAGGTTGTCAGACAGGCGAAGAGCACAGGCGGCCTTCGCATTTTTCATGAAACCTCATCAACGGGCGGGATGAGGTTTCAGGAAGGTTTTAAAACATTAATAAAAAATTTTACTACAATTCATAGACATGTCCCAGCTCACATTGGGGACATGTCTTTAATTTATTTTCCCTTCATTAAAATATTAAAAAATCAAAGAGCTGCCTCAGGGAGATTTCTGCGCTCTTTCGCGCACATGCGCAAAAGAACACAGGCCCAGGATCAGCCTACTACCCCCGCCCGCACAGGGAGCGTTCAGCCCACCCGCGTAAAATGGCAGCGCGCAGCTGATTGCGGGTGGCGATTGGCTGTGCGCCCGCTCCCACCCAACCCCCCCCGGTGGGGAGAAGATCCTCCCTTATGGGTCTTTGTGTGTGCGTGTGTGTATGTGTGACTTAATTGAATTAAAGGCAGTTTGGTCTGAAGGCTTTGATGTATCAGAAAATAAGCTAGGTTTGAAATGTTTAGTAGGTAAACATGAGGGAAGTTTTAGAACGTAAGGTGTAAAGGGAATTTTTAAATAAACCAGACTAGTTTGAATTCAAAAGAAGGGGTGAATTGTTTCACCTAACCAGGAGAAGTTAAGAAACAGTGGGCAGAATTTTGCCCTTGATGGACGGGCGGGCCCCAGCGGCTCAGTGGTAGGTGGACAGCCGATCGCCGCCGCCGAAAAGGCCCCCTCTGCCATTTTAAGTGGGCGGGCCAATTAAGGCCCGCCCAGCGGGCCGCCTGACAGGAAGCGCTATGCTTCCCCAACTGTCAGAGTTCACTCTTTCACGCATGCGCACGAAAGAGCGCACATCTCCCTGAGACTAGGTGCTGCCTCAGGGAGATCGGTGAAAGGTTTATAAACTTCAAAAATAGAAAAATAAAAAAATTATTAACATGTTCCCCTCATGTGACAATGTCACACAAGATGGTACGTTTTAATAAAAATCACAGAAACTTTATTAAACTTTTTAAAAACAGATATGAAACCTCATCCCGCTGGTGGATGAGGTTTCATGTTTTTTCAGAGCTGGGGCTCCTGGGCCTTTAATTGGTTTAACTACCCTGTCAATGGCCTCAATTGGCCATTGACAGAACGGCGGGTGGACAGCTGATTTTGCTGCCCCCCGCCTTCCTGAATATTTAAATCAGGCGGTCATCCTGCGTCATTTTCGCGTCGGCGAACGGGCCCCGCCTCCAGCTCGACGATGGAAAATTCTGCCCAGTGTGTTTATTTTTCCCAAAGATTACTGTTAAAATTGGTTCTATGAGAGATTTTTATTATTAGAGAGGTAAAGTCCAAAGACATAGTGAAAGAATTCGAATTTGCATTCAAAAGGGAAAATATATATAAAGGAGAGAAGGTTGGGTGCAAGGAAAGGAATTCTAAGATCTAACAAGTGTGAAAAGCCTCCAGCATCCAAGCCTCAAGCTTTTGTCTACAAGGAACAAAAGCTGAGAAAAACTTAGTTTGAATTTGACTGCCCAGGGTATCGTGTTACTTTGCCTGGGTTTTTTAAAATCTGTGTGCCTTACTGTTGCCTTAACGGAGGTGTAATTCGGAGCTAGATTAATTAGGGGATGTAGGAGTTATCATAGTAAACAAAAAAAAATAGAAAATAGGAGCTGGAGTAGGCCATTTGGCCCTTTGAGCCTGCTTCGCGATTCATGGCTGATCATCCAACTCAATAGCCTGCTCCCGCTTTCTCCCCATATCCTTTGATCCCTTTCACCCCAAGAGCTATATCTAATTCCTTCTTGAAAACATACAATGTTTTGGCCTCAACTACTTTCTGTGGTAGCAAATTCCACAGGTTCACCACTCTCTGGGTGAAGAAATTTCTCCTCATCTCAATCCTAAATGGTCTACCTTGAATCCGCAGATTGTGACCCCTGATTCTGGACTCCCCCACCATCGGGAACATCCTTCCTGCATCTACCCTGTCAAGTCCTGTTAGAATTTTATAGGTATCTATGAGATCTCCCCTCATTCTTCTGAACTCTAGTGAATATAATTCTAACCAACTCAAGCTCACCTCATATGTCAGTCCCGCCATCCCAGGAATCAGTCTGGTAAACCTTCGCTGCACCCCCTCCAGAGCAAGGACATCCTTCCTCAGATAAGGAGACCAAATCTGCACACAATATTCCAGGTGTGGTCTCACCAAGGCCCTGTATAATCGCAACAAGACATCCCTGATCCTGTACTCAAATCCTCTCGCTATGAAGGCCAACATAACATTTGCCTTCTTTACCACCTGTAGTAATTTGTAAACTTCTGTGTATGCTTAAAATAATTTTTTTAGTTTAATAAAGGTATAATTTAGTCTTTTAAGAAACCTATAAGACTTTGTGGCCTTCTTACTGAATTCAAAGCCCACCTCTCGAAACAAGTGCAAATCGCAAATAATTGTGGCAGCTATCTCAAGTTTCCCTCTGGGATTTGGGCAGCTTGGCATCTGCCTGCCATAACATATGGGGGAGAAATTTCTCCCCATTGGGGGGGTTGTACGTGGGCAGGCGCAGACCCGATCGGCGCCCCAGATCAGGTCTGCACCGCCATTTTACGTAGGGGGGGGGCAGGGTTTCCTGAGTCGGGAGTGTGCTCTTTCATGCATGCGTGCAAAAGAGTGCAGAGATCTTCCTGAGGCACAGGGGTGCCTCAAGCAGATTAGTTTGAAGTCCAAAAAGTTTATTGAAGTGGTGAGAACATTTTTATGACATGTCCCCTCATGTGAAACTGTCACATAAGCTGGGACATGTGCATTAATTTCAATAAAAATTTTTGTCAATATTTAAAATCAGTCATGAAACCTCATCCTGCCCGTGGATGAGGTTCCATGAAAAATGCGAAGGCCGCCTGGGCCTTAAGGTTGGACGGGTAGTGGTGTTAATTATTTCAATTGGAATTTAAATAGCCTTAATAGAACTCTGAAAGTTTGGCGGGCAGCATCCAACTCAGCTGTGCACGCGCCGAACTGAAAGTCTGAATGACGCACTGTGACGTCGGGATGCAGCCCGATGTCACCACGCATAATTTTACACCTCGGCGAACGGGCCCCGCCCCCACTCACCGAGCTGAAGATTCAGCCCCTGGTTACTGTTCCCTAAAGGATCTGACAAGATCATTAATTAACCCCTTTTCATTGCACAGTACGAAATCTAAAAAAGTTGGGAGCTGACCCTATCTGTCGGATGTCTGCCTTGAGGTGGAGATGTTGATGCAGAGGGTGACGTGAGGATGGTCCCGTCTGTGCCACCCAACAGGACCAATCTCATAGGCCGGTCTGTCAGTCAGCCTGCAAGTAGGCAGAGGCAGCCTTGAGACTTCAGTTAAGCATAATTTCCATTGATTGCACCCACCCTCTCTTACATGGAAGCTGTGAATGTTCTTTCATCTGATTGTTAAGATTTCATTTGTCTCCCTCATGACCAGTCAACTCTCCATAGTCATTACTATGGAGTTTCAGGAGTGGCTGACAAACCTGGATACATTGGCTGTGGATTATGCAACAGTGACAGTGTAAAACACTGCTGGGGGAATTTTAATGTGAGTGTGTGCATGTGTTTGTGTTTCCCTTTCCTGGGAATGTAGTTCAGAATGCCTCTTCTGCTACTAATGCAGAATAGAGTTAATTTTTTTGGGGCCGCCAGTAAGAAAAAATGCAAAGCATGTTATATAATTAAATTTATGTAATGTCCTCAAAATGTAATTTATTTTTGCTTAGAATTGTGATATAGCAATTGTGGAAACTGCCCAAGAATTTTGTACTCCTGGAAAAATGCAAGTACTTTGAGAAGCAAGCTCCAACCCATTAATATCTGTATGACTCCAGGCTGCATGTTTGCAATCCCCCTGGGGAGGTGAGGTGTTAATTTCAAAACGTTAATCATTCAATTGGAGCAATATTGGTGTCAGTTTTGCAATTTAACTTTGGGTCCACAGGTTTACCTGGCTTCCTGAAACTCCCCAGTAATGAAACCATGACAGGATGCCACCTTAAAGAGGATGAATGATAACCTAGGATATTATTCTTCCTGTTTAAGGTGGCATTTGTGGAATGCAAGCCACTGAGGGCCTGCATGTGCTCATTTGATTGCTGCATTTGGTGCCTCATGCAAGCGCCCACACTTTCCATGGATGAAGACATCATGCCACTCATGCATTCGCTCCAAGCATGCACAGTACAGATAGAATGCCTGCCATTATATTGCCAATTCTTTGAGGTTGCTCCAGAAGTATCATGGCCATCAATCCTCCCCAAGTTTCTGCATCTGTGTCCAGCTAAGCAGAGCTTGGAGTGTCCAGCAGTCTCTGATGTGGACTCTCCACTGCTGACCCTGTCTCCACCATCTGCTCTTGCTCATCTGTGTAAGTTACCAGGTGAAAACCAACTGTCTGCCATTTCAGAGGGCTTTAAAAGTCAACCATGCAGCGTCACTTGTTCTGTTCCTGGAAGACATTAATCAACCAGTTCGATTTTTAAAATAATGTGGCAGCTTTCATGACCATTTATTTTATATTCCCAGCTCAAAAACCACCAGATACATGGAATTCAGTTTTGCAACATGTCATGCTGGTATTTGAACTTAGGAGCTCTCTTAGTTTGACAGAATTTGAACCCAAGTCAAGCCACAGTGCACAAATAAGACATCCCCTATATACAGCAGTTATCTTGAAAATGATAAATTACTTTGCTAAATGTACATATTTAAGGTGCATGAGACAATAATTACTATATTAGAACTTAAAATAACTTTAAAATAAACATGTATTCTTGAAAAGGAACCATTTGCAGGACTATGGAGGAAAAGCAGGGTAGTGGGAGTAATTGGATATCTTCTTCAAAGGTCCAGAAAGGCACAATGGGCCATATGATCTGCTTTTGTGCTGTATGCTTCTACGAATCTCTGAATTCTTATTGGTGTGTGGTAATATCACCTTATGATGCTAACACTGCCTCATCGTGACTGAAAGGCAGCATTGGAGGAATAGAATTGAGGCACTATGAGATAAAGTGGTTAAGTGTCACAGGCTCTTTCCATTTGTGCAATTTCTGAGCATTTGTGTAGTTTCACAGTGCTAATGAAGAGTTCCTGGCAACAGGACAGAACAACAGTGAAATTCTATAACATCAAAAGGAAACTTATAGCTGATACGGCTAGTGACCAGGGGACATTCAGCAGTGCCATCGAACAAGATGAGGCAAGAACATGCCGAATTGCAGATAACACTGTAATATATGCTAAAGCATAATATAAAGCTTAAACTGCAATCTCCAACCTTTTTTTCATATGTCACAAGAATGGGACAAAAGTATGTATTTACAAATCTTATGCTAACTGGGAATTTGAGTCAAGCTGCCTGGTTTAAATTTTAAACAATGCTTGGCAGTTAACGGTCAGTCACCATCACTGGTGTACTCTCCAGGGCAATGCCTCTACCAATCAGAATCCACTTGCCAACCGATCAGCACTGTCTTCTCATACAGTATAAATTGTTGTTTTCCCCTTATATTGGTATTCTTGCAAAATGTCCTGATGACTGTAAGACGAAAAGCTTCGAAATGTCTCTTTTTTCAACAATACTCAAATTCTGTACTATCAAATTTGCTATCTGTACTATCATATTTGCTAACTGGGAACATTAAATTAAATATTGTAATAAAATGTCATACTGGACTCTTCCAGGTCATATTGGAACAGAAAGCAGTACAGGGGCATTGTATCATTACATTGGCCAGAGCAGAACAATTACTCCATGTTATTTGTAATTTGGCACATTTACCATCACCAGGTATAGTGCTGGGAAGAAAGCCTGGCACCTCATTGATAGTTAAATGATACAATTCTTCCAAAGTATGAAGGGATCATATATTTGTTTACAAAGTTGTTTGAAATATCATTGCAGGGCTAACAGTATAGAAGGAAAAATCCTAAAATGGAGAGCTAGGTTCCATGCTTTCACCATTCGGTGTAGTCTTTATAACACTGCTGAGGCAAGGCCTATGGGATCTTCAACTAAACAGGATGTGACTGGGAGGGTAGCATAAGGTGCTAAAATATTAAATGCTTCCCTTTCCTGGAAATACAGTGCAGAATGCCTATGTTGTTACTAGTGCAGAACAGAATTAACCTTTTTTATACCAACATTAAGAACAAATGCAAGGCATGCCATCTAATTAAATTTATATAGTGTTCCCAAAATATAACTTATTTTTGCTTAAAATTGTGGTACAGCACTTGTGGAAGCTGCATAAGAATTTTGAAATTTCATTAACACATCTCATAACTCAGAATTACAAATAAGAATTACAATTGAAATAAATAGCTTGCTAAAAATATATTCAAGCTTTTGGTATGTTCTCTATTTTTTCAAATTGTAGAAATTGCTGGAAACATCTCTACTCTGACTAGAACAGAATACTAATATAAGCACGATGTAGACTTCTAATGGACTAGAGTTAGGTCAATGAGGCTGCAAGCAGCTGCTGAGTGTTGCTGCATTGCAGCAGAGAATAGTAGTCCTTGAACGCCCTTGCTGATCTGTGAATGTAGTGAAAGAGGAACTGCTGTGGGATTGGGTATCAATGGTTTTAGAACACAACATATCCCTTAATAAGACTTTCTGAAATATTTTAGTTCCTTCAACAAAGGTAAATTAAGCAGAAACCAGGAAGCTAAAAAATAGAAGGAAGGAATTCTGTTCAAAGATATGTCTAGTTTTCAATAAATACTTATTGATGTAAGAGATTGGGATGAATTTTCGGGTCCTGTCAGCAGTGCGCATGAGTGGAAAGCTTAGAGATGCTAAAAGTCGTAAGCCTGCTGGCAAGAGGACAAAATCAGAATTTTCCCCTCACCATTTTTATAGTGGCTGACTGTGGGTCAGATTTCCTGCTGACCTATGACAGGAACCAGATCTGCATGTATTAGCTTCTCATGAATACTCATTAAAAAGGCATCTCATCGAAATCAGGTTCCCCCTCCTTATTACATGCCTCGCTTGTGGGAAATTAGACCACTCTCATTCAAGACCGGATATAAGTGGGGTGCAGCTGTCCACCCTCATTTCGCTTGTGACTTCGAGATAAGTGTAACATTCGGAGTCTGCCTGTAACAGTGCATCCAGGTCCTCAGCAATTACAGTTTTGGCACACACTGGTGGGGGTTTATGCTTGGTCCACCCACAGTGGTGCCACAGGTGCTGAACTGGGCTGCTCACGGTGAGTACCGCTGGTGTTGAGCTGGGCTGCTCACGGTGGGTGCCGCGGGTGTTGAGCTGGGCTGCTCACGGTGAGTACCGCTGGTGTTGAGCTGAGCTGCTCATGGTGGGTGCTGCAGGTGTTGAGCTGGGCCACTCACGGTGCATGCTGTGGGTGCTGAGCTGGGCTGCTCACGGTAGGTGCCGCGGGTTTTGAGCTGGGCTGCTCACGGTAGGTGCCGCGGGTTTTGAGCTGGGCTGCTTACGGTGGGTGCCACGGGTGCTGAGCTGAGCTGCTTACGGTGGGTGCCGCAGGTATTGAGCTGGGCTGCTCACGGTGGGTGCTGCAGGTGTTGAGCTGGGCTGCTCACGGTGGGTGCCGCGGGTGTTGAGCTGGGCTGCTCATGGTGAGTGCCGCGGGTGTTGAGCTGGGCTGCTCACAGTGGTTGCCACAGGTGTTGAGCTGGGCTGCTCACGGTGGTTGCCGTGGGTGCTGTGCTGGGCTGGTCACGGTGGGTGCCGCAGGTATTGAGCTGGGCTGCTCAAGGTGGTTGCTGCGGGTGTTGAGCTGGACTGCTCATGGTGGGTGCCGCAGGTGTTGAGCTGGGCTGCTCAAGGTGGTTGCTGCGGGTGTTGAGCTGGGCTGCTCACGGTGGGTGCCGCGGGTGTTGAGCTGGGCTGCTCAAGGTGAGTGCCGCTGGTGTTGAGCTGAGCTGCTCATGGTGGGTGCTGCAGGTGTTGAGCTGGGCCGCTCACGGTGCATGCTGTGGGTGCTGAGCTGGGCTGCTCACGGTAGGTGCCGCGGGTTTTGAGCTGGGCTGCTCACGGTAGGTGCCGCGGGTTTTGAGCTGGGCTGCTCACGGTTGGTGCCGCGGGTTTTGAGCTGGGCTGCTTACGGTGGGTGCCACGGGTGCTGAGCTGAGCTGCTTACGGTGGGTGCCGCAGGTATTGAGCTGGGCTGCTCACGGTGGGTGCTGCAGGTGTTGAGCTGGGCTGCTCACAGTGGTTGCCACAGGTGTTGAGCTGGGCTGCTCACGGTGGTTGCCATGGGTGCTGTGCTGGGCTGGTCACGGTGGGTGCCGCAGGTATTGAGCTGGGCTGCTCAAGGTGGTTGCTGCGGGTGTTGAGCTGGACTGCTCATGGTGGGTGCCGCAGGTGTTGAGCTGGACTGCTCATGGTGGGTGCCGCGGGTGTTGAGCTGGGCTGCTCATGGTGGGTGCTGTGGGTATTGAGCTGGGCTGCTCACGGTGGGTGCTGCGGGTGTTGAGCTGGACTGCTCACGGTGGGTGCCGTGGGTGTTGAGCTGGGCTGCTCATGGTGGGTGCTGTGGGTATTGAGCTGGGCTGCTCACGGTAGGTGCCGCGGGTTTTGAGCTGGGCTGCTTACGGTGGGTGCCACGGGTGCTGAGCTGAGCTGCTTACGGTGGGTGCCGCAGGTATTAAGCTGGGCTGCTCATGGTGGGTGCTGCAGGTGTTGAACTGGGCTGCTCACGGTGGGTGCCGCGGGTGTTGAGCTGGGCTGCTCATGGTGAGTGCCGCGGGTGTTGAGCTGGGCTGCTCACAGTGGTTGCCACAGGTGTTGAGCTGGGCTGCTCACGGTGGTTGCCGTGGGTGCTGTGCTGGGCTGGTCACGGTGGGTGCCGCAGGTATTGAGCTGGACTGCTCATGGTGGGTGCCGCGGGTGTTGAGCTGGGCTGCTCACGGTGGGTGCCGCGGGTGTTGAGCTGGGCTGCTCAAGGTGAGTACCGCTGGTGTTGAGCTGAGCTGCTCATGGTGGGTGCTGCAGGTGTTGAGCTGGGCCGCTCACGGTGCATGCTGTGGGTGCTGAGCTGGGCTGCTCACGGTAGGTGCCGTGGGTTTTGAGCTGGGCTGCTCACGGTTGGTGCCGCAGGTATTGAGCTGGGCTGCTCACGGTGGGTGCTGCAGGTGTTGAGCTGGGCTGCTCACAGTGGTTGCCACAGGTGTTGAGCTGGGCTGCTCACGGTGGTTGCCGTGGGTGCTGTGCTGGGCTGGTCACGGTGGGTGCCGCAGGTATTGAGCTGGGCTGCTCAAGGTGGTTGCTGCGGGTGTTGAGCTGGACTGCTCATGGTGGGTGCCGCAGGTGTTGAGCTGGACTGCTCATGGTGGGTGCCGCGGGTGTTGAGCTGGGCTGCTCACGGTGGGTGCTGTGGGTGTTGAGCTGGACTGCTCACGGTGGGTGCCGTGGGTGTTGAGCTGGGCTGCTCATGGTGGGTGCTGTGGGTATTGAGCTGGGCTGCTCACGGTGGGTGCTGCGGGTGTTGAGCTGGACTGCTCACGGTGGGTGCTGTGGGTGTTGAGCTGGGCTGCTCATGGTGGGTGCTGTGGGTATTGAGCTGGGCTGCTCACGGTGGGTGCCGGGCTACTCAGGGATGACAGCATTGTGTGCTGCAGGCCTCAGGCAGGGCTGCACTCTAAAACAGAGACCAGCATGGTGACCCATGGAGGGGTGTGGGGAAGGAAACGGATGACTGAGACACAAGAGTGAAGTGTGTATGGTGGGTTAGAAGATGCAGAGAAGAAGACTAAGACATGAGGGTGTAGGGGGTATGGTGGTGTTTGAGAGGGGATGCACGGTAGCAGGTAGAGGGAGGATTGAAGGTAGGGTAGCTGGATTCCAGCATGAAACACTGGAATGCAGACACAGAAGTTGGTGGGGGATGGTGGTTGGAACTCAGACTGCATGAATGTGAGGGAATGTCGCAGACTCTGGAGCAGGAAAGGGGGAAGGACTAGTGTGGCACGTGAGGCAAGGATTGCACATCGACCCATGAGTGGTGTCAGGGGTGGGCAGGCTTGCACAAGAGGGACAGGTTGCACAGAGACTCATGGAGGGAGAATGGTCTTGTGGCCAGTCTTGAAAGATTTGGGGAGCTGAGCAAAAGACAATCATAGTCCCTGGACTGTGGCAAAGAGATCTGGGTTGAGAGATTATCGGAAGTCCTGAGGGTCTGTGGACCACTTAGTCAGGGTGAGAGAATTAAAGACAGTCTGGGGGTCTGTGGACCATTTAGTCAGGATGAGAGATTAAGGCAGTCCTGGGGCTTTGCAGGCTATGCAACAGGCTATGAATGGCATGCATGTCATCTTCCCACTCCATGGAGGGGCAAGACCTGTGTGTTCAATGGAGATTGGGCACAGCTTGGAGTGCCAGGCATGGTCATAGTCTCACAATCGGTAGTAATGGGGTGTCTGGCTTGGTACTGGGCTGCAGATGGGATGGTCATCATCGGGGAGACATCTGCAGCCTGTAAATTGGGAAAACATAATAAGGGAGGGGGGGTACTCGAAGCTTTCTTGTAGTCGGGGGTGGGTGGGGGTTTGGCGTCAACTCTGTATGTCACCGTGCACACAGCCTCAAGATGGAGAGGGGTGAGGTCCACATGGGGCATGGGCACATCAACAGTGATGGGTTCAGGGAAGAGGGCTGGAATGTCCACCACAATGACAATGGGATCTAAGGTTACTGGGGGTGGCTGGAGAATCACCAGAGGGAGCTGTACCTGCACATTGTGAGGTTCGAGGAAGATCAGGGGCATCCCGGACACTGACAAGAAGAGGGTCGAAGCTGGTCTCAAAGTAAAAATGCGGTGCTGCCATCTTGAGACCTCAAAGTTATGATGCAGTTCAAAATCAAAATTGGAAAAGAATCTGCATGGGAGGGGTCTGAGACAGTGTGGGAGGAGCCCACAGCTGGACTCAGCGGCCCTCTCAGGGGCACCCTCAAACTGCTTAGAGTAACAACATTGAAATGAACTTTGAGCTGATAGAGGTCTGGAAGACTGCTTTGGGAAGGTGCAATTGGAAGCACTGACATTTGGAGCGCTTTAACCTGAGAGTGCAGGACTCATTGAGGTCACAATAAATTAGATCAATTTGAGCACTAATAGAGAGGAATGTGCGAATTGAAGATGAAGCCAGCCATGAAGGGAGCACAGCTACTGGATATCTGCAAGATCATCAATGAAAGTCTGTAAGATGCTTTCTCCAATTGGCATGGCTAATGGGTCAAAGGGCATCCAGTCATACCAAAAGTGCAGGTTAGGCATAATCAGTATACCAGATCAGACATGGTAAGTTTGAACATATCATAGATGTGCTAAAGCCTTTCCAACTTCTTAGCGATTGAGATGTCAAGTATTTGGTGGCATTTTGGTCACCTAGATCTGTGAGGTAGTGCCTCAGCTGGATCAGGGAAAGGCAAGTAGCACAGATGCAACTCTAGGGCATGACAGTGGCTTTCAGCTTGCGAATGGGAGGTTGACTATAGTTGCCCATCATTCATCAATCTGTTGCATCTATCTGTCCATAGGGAGAAGCAGGAATGAATAATGGAGCATGCACTCAATGCTGCCTTCCTGATGGCTGTGTCCCATTGAGGAGGGGAAGTACAGCTTTGAGAGGAGGCCAGGTCTGAAGTTTGTGGTCCAGGGGACCTTCAACAACACCCAGAGTATGAGGAGATCAAACCCATCCCACGGAGATGACTTGCATGACCAAGGGTCTATCATAGAAATCTTTCCTATCTGGAGATGAACAGGAGACTGTGCCACACATGTCTATGCTTGTCAAGAGATATGGTAGCTCACATCTGCCACATTCTGTGAAGGGATTCAATGCCAAGTGGACTGGGAGGACATCCCCAGCCAGTGCCCCTGAAGGTCACCACTCACTCAATTTTTATGCCCGCGGGATGTTCCAGGGATCCACAGGGGACCTATGTGGCATTTCTCAGTCCTCAACACATTATCAAGGAGGTGACAGATGCCCTTTACAGTAAGGCTCATCATTACGTGAGGTTCACACGATGAAGCTAACCAGGTTGCTATATTCCTGGGCTTCGTAGCTATCTCAGGTTTCCCTGGAGTACAGGGTGCAACCAAATGCAGACATGTGGCTTTGAGAGCTCCATGGCAGCTCAATAACAGGGAGGAGTTCCACTCCATAAATATTCAGCTGGTGTGCGATCATCAGAAGCACATCATGTGCATTTGTACCAGCTACCCTGGTAGTTCCCATGACTCCTATATCCTGAGCCACTCACATATTTGAAGGGCCGCAGCACTCTCAGGTCTGGCTGCTGGTGATAAAGGGTACTCACTAAAAAGATGGCTCCTGACACCCGTGCATCATTCTCAAAATGCCTTGGAAGTGAGAGACAATGCCGTGCATAACTTGACAAGATCCAACATAGAGCAGACCATCGGGATCCTAAAGATGCGCTTTCAATGCTTGGACCACTCAGGTGGGGCTCTGCAATATTCTCCACCGAGGGTATCCCACATAATTATGCTGTGTTGCGTCCTGCACAACCTGGCATTTCGAAAGGGAGATGACTTGCAGAGGGAGACATGGAGAAGGCTGAGAACTCCTCAGATGTTGAAGACCTGGAAGGGCATGAAGCTGAGGAGGAAGATGGTGGTGAGCTTCCACAAGAGATCAATGCAGAAGATGTGCCTATGAGACACGATTCCTGGAGGAATAAGGTGCAGACAAGGGGACCTGAGCACATTTCTCTTGTCCCTTAGTGGCAGGCCAGTGATCTAAAAGGCCTTTACAACCACTCACATGGAGAGCAAGTTCAGCTTTCGGCTTTGGATCTCCAGTGGTCAGGTTTCACCAGGCCCTAATCTTTGAGAAGGTCAGCAGCCTAAGCTGCAGTCAGCCACTCTGTGAAGTGAAAGGCAGCTCACCAGCGCAAACCCTGTGTCAACTGAACTTGATGCAATCATGGCCTCCTGAATGAGACACTTCTTGTGGCCACAGAGATACGCACATGAATGGAGAGGCCATCATGGCTGCAGGTCCTGCACTGGCACCAACAGTGAAGACAGCTATTTGAAGATCAGTCAACATTACTGGTAACCCTTCGAGGCTATTGAGTATGCATAACTCTGTGGTGTCTTGTAAGGAATAAAAGTTCATGACGCAATTTGCAGTCACTTTCAATAAAGAACTTGACACATCTCCCTGACATTATACATTGGGCAGGTAACTTAAATGAGTCAGCGAGACATCACATAAACGTGAGGTTCATAAAAGGAGGTGATCAAGGGGTGGTTGCTTAGGTCAATCTCGTAATAAAAGGGCACATAGATGCATATGAACAATGCATTCAAATGACGAGACCATTGTCGGGAGCAACAAATGTATTTCCAAAGGTATATGATATAAACAATGAGTGAAAATCCATGAGGCAGAAGTGATATCAGTGTTTCTTAATCTTTCTAACCCTACCACTACATCTCGCTGCATCTTTGACATCCACTGCAGAAGCTGAGGCAGCCTGCTGAATGCTATGCTTTTTTGTCTTTGATGAATCTGGCTGGCGTTCTCTGGAGAACCAAGACCTGGAGGGCCCTGCCGTACTTTGGGTGTCCTGCTGTGGGGCAGGTGCACCCTCCTCGGCCTATGCAGCTAGAGGTGAGGGGGTCACAGGAAGAGGGGCTTAGGATCGGCTATACGCTTGGAGTCATCTTAGATGGACCCGGGATTACCAACTGCTGGTCCACCCGCCTTGGGTGTCCAGGGCCCCTGCCTAACTCCTTGAAGAGAAAGGGCACCTGGATTGAGGTTGAAGTGTCCCCCCTACCCCCGCTGCCTATAGCCATTGATGAATACCACCAATGCCTATAGCGAAGGAGTGCATATTCGAGTCTGCTGGACCAAGGTCTCCAAGGCAGCCGCCATCCACCCCATGGGAACCTCGAGGCGCTCACATGTTGGAACCACAACATTGGACAGAATGTGGATGGACTCCTCCAGCCTTTGCCCTAGTCTGTTGACTGTCTCTTGCAGCTCTGCCTGATGTTCCGCCACTTGTCTTTGTATCTCCGGCATGCTTGCGATGGCTGTTTCCAGAAGCTCATCATCTGGCTCAGACTCATTGGATGCCTGTTCTCCAACAGTCCTCTGAGTGCCAGAGACCTGGCTGTCACTGCCTCTGACTGCTGCAGAGATGTGTCATTGAGATGTTCCCCAGAATGTGACCCTGAGCCTAGTCTAGAACTATGGATCACCAGGGTTTGTGACTTCTTTGTCTCTGTGCTGGTAGAGGGTGCAGGTGAACACAGTAACAGGTCTTCTTCAAATGGATCCTCATCATCACCATCCCCTGGGGATGCTGGGGAGCTGGGGCTTATGTTGCCTGTGCAGGTCTATCTGGACCCACTGAGGCCCGTATGAGAAAGAAGGTAGATTTAGTTCATGAACAGGCTGAATATATGCATGTAACATTGCATGTCACTCACTCTGAATGTCAGGGTGTGATCAATGCATGGAGGGCTCATCTGCACTGGCTTGCTGGGAGAGGCTGATCTCGCCTACACAACCGGAGCAATTTCGATCCTGCCCTGCCAACTTGGCGGCATCCTCAAATTTAGAGAGCTCCTGGATGTTGGCCATCCCTCCTCCTATCTGGGATCTCTCCCTCTGGTTGTGGGCAAGCTCAGCCTGCATGAAGACAAATGGATGGAATGTGATGAAAAGGGATGGAGCAGAGATTGGGAAGCATGCAGGCCTACTGTGTGTGCTGAGCCTTTCCCAGTAAGGGATGAAGATGCTGTTTGTGCAGGATACCAGATGAGATACTGGTAAATAGGCTTTCAATGGTGTTATCTCCCTCACTAATATTGTGTGAGATCCCTGAGCTGTGTGATGTTTTGAGTGAATAGTGCCATTATGAGAGTGTGAGCTTGGAGTGAGCTGAAGGTTGACTCACTGAGCGGATAAGATCATTCTCCCTCTTCCTACACTGGATGGTATTTCTCTGGTGGTTTCCCGTAGATGTTTGTGGCCTCCTGGCTGGTGAGGTGAGGTTGGTGGACCTCCTGGAACCATCCCTGGGAAAAAGAACCTCTTGATGCTGGTGGACAACTCTAATTAAAGCCTCCAGGCAGCCATGGCTAAACCTTGGTGCACACTTATTGTTTCTTGGGGCCATCCCCGGAACTTCCGGCCACACAGCTGGTCTGCAGAGAGTAATGTGTGTGTTCAGGTGGCATTTAAGTATGGCACCAGGAATTTACTCCCTATGAGGTGACAGCAGTTGTTATTGGGCAAAAGGCTGGGACATCCAACAGTCATGAAGTCCCCTTCTTTGTTATTGGGAAACACTGATCTATAATGGGAGATTTAACTACTGAGGTCCACATGTCACATATTGATGATGTTAGCTGTTGCTCAGTTAGTAGCAATCTCAACTTTGAGTCAAAATGTTATAGGTTAAAATTCCACTCCAGAGACTAAGGGCAGAATTTTATGGGGCTTGTAAAATTCCCTGGGTAACCTTCCCACCACCCTCCCATCTGCCCCCAACCTGTCCGCACTTTTACGAGGCGAGGTGAGGCCTGGAGGGCAGCCCACCCCACCCTTGCCCCAACTAAGGTCCTTAAGTAGACCTCAAGGTCTATTTTCTCACCCAGCTTCAATTTTGCACTAACAACCAATTAAAGATAATCAGTCAAGCTCATGGCTCATCTATGCCTGCTAGAAGTGATATACATTTACTTGCAGGGACCCATTCTGTAAACAAAAGGAATACGTTCAAGCCTTGCACCTTTTTTGACTTACCCGGAAGCATGAGGGGGCCTGCAGCTCCCTGTTGTTTTCTCCATGGCAACACCTCAGCCAATAAGTCAGAGTCAACTTGCCAACCAATCAGCACACTTTGTCTCTTGTGGCATAAATCGTTGTGATCATTTGAAATTTGGTATTCTTGCATTTTCCCTGATGAGTGCAACACAAAAGTTTCAGAAGCGTGTCTTTTTTCAGCAATACTCCAGGGGTGGAATTTTACAGTCCCTCCCACCAGCAGGAATTTACTGGTCCCGCTGAAGTCAATGGACCTTTGAATGGCTTGCCGTATTTTACGGCCCCACCCCTGCCGTGACGGGGCTATAAAATTCCACTGAAGTACTTCTCAGTTGCCATTGGCAGAAGGTTGGAGAACCAGAGGGCACTGAGCTAAGGTAATTGGAAAAATAAACATGAGGAAAAAATGTATTTATTTATTTTTTTTACACAGGATGGTTAGGATCTGTAATGCAGCGCATGGGGGAGGCATATTCATTTGTGGCTTGCAAAAGAGAATTCAATCAGCCCTTGAAGAGAAAACAATTTGCAGGGCTACAGGTAACAACTGGGGGGTGGGCCTCTGAGTTGCTTTTGCAGTGAACCAGCATGGTGTTACGATCTCCAAAGAAACTGATAGTATTTAAAAAGAAATCTGAACTCCAGTTAATAGCTGAAAGAATGACTCTTCAATATTTCACCTTTTAAAACCTTTACTGTAGCAAAGGACTAAAAACAAAGGACTAAAAAAAGGTCTGTCTGCAAAAATGACCCAAACCTCCCTGTCACTTGCCATTTTAACACTCCACCCTGCTCTCTTGCCCACATGTCCGTCCTTGGTTTGCTGCATTGTTCCAGTGAAGCCCAACGCAAACTAGAGGAACAGCACCTCATCTTCCGACTAGGCACTTTACAGCCTTCCGGACTGAATATTGAATTCAACAACTTTAGATCTTGAACTCCCTCCTCCATCCCCACCCCCTTTCTGTTTCTTCCCCCTTCTTTTTGTTTTTTCCAATAATTTATATAGATTTTTCTTTTCCCACCTATTTCCATTATTTTAAAATCTTTTTTGCCCTGCTAGTCTTTCCACCCCACCCCCACTAGAGCTGTACCTTGAGTGCCCTGCAATCCATTCTTAATTAGCACATTCGTTTAGATAATATCACTACCTTCAACACCTCTGTGTTCTTTTGTTCTTTTGTCTGTGACATCTTTTGATTAACTGCTCCTATCAGTGCTTGCTTGTCCCTACAACCACACCACCCCCACCCCCAATTCTCTCGCCCCAACCCCCACCACCTTAAACCAGCTTATATTTCACCCTTCTCCTTATATTCACTCAGTTCTGTGGAAGAGTCATGAGGACTCGAAACGTCAACTCTTTTCTTCTCTGCCGATGCTGCCAGACCTGCTGAGTCTTTCCATGAAACATATTAGCCTTGTTATCTAGGTAGAAATGCTAATTAGCTATCTTTGACCTCAACTCCCTTTCATCTTAAAAGAATATAGATAGCTTATAGCATAACTGTTTACAACCCAATATCTATATCACCTTCCTGGGACTTTGGCAGATGTGATGAGCTGCACCTTGCTCAGGACTTGAAGGTTTGTTTGCGTATCTTGCTTCAGGCAGTACTTGCAGTCATTGGTGCCAGGCTTCGCAGGCAGCACCACATTACTTTTAGGGGGGCTCACTGGCAGATTTCTACCTAGCAGACTAGGGGTAAAGTGGGGGTGGCTTTTCAGTGGCTGCAGGGCTGGGGCTTGCTGGGGGAGGGAGGAGAAGTGGCTTCAAGGAAGGGAAGAGGCTGCAGGGCGAGAGCTGTACTGAGGAAGGAGGTATCTCAGGGTGTGTGTGGGGGCACATGTGGCCTCAAGATGGTGAGGGCTGAGGAGGCAGCCTCCAAAGGAGATTAAGGCAAATGGAGATGTGAGGGAATATGAGAGAGTGAGTGGTGATGTCCCTTGAACTGTCAGTGAGTGAGATTCTAGTGAATGTCTGACGGCCTTGTGAGGGTGAGTTTAGAGTGATAAGATGGTTGCCTTACCCTGGTGGAATGGATGAGATATTAATTTGTTTTCTGCACTGGATGGACAACCTCTTGTGTGCAACATTGGCACTGACCACCTCTGCCACCGCCTCCCAAGCTGAATTGGTGACACTGATGGGACTTCTGTGGCTAGAGTGGGGATGGAGAACATTGCAGCAGTCCTCCACGGCATCCAGAAAGCATCCCAGGGCTGCAGGGAGTGGGGGGAGGGGAGGTGGGTGGGTGGTGGCGGTGCTGCACTCAACTTGGCTTTTGGGCTATGTCTTCACCAGAGTAGTCCTAGGCTGCATGATTGATAACAGTGTGCACGGTGCCCTGCAAGAGGAAGCGGTGAGGTAACGGCGTGGTGGGCAAATTGGAGGCCACCTACCAGTGAGACAGCGTGTATCCTGTGACTGCACAATCAATCAGGTGGGAATGGGCCGATACAGCGCAAAAGCCTGCTATTGCATTTTGTGCAAATCTGGGGCGATTCCACCCGTGGTAAATTCAGAGACTGCTACCATTGTCTCCATGCACTTTCATCTCAGCAAAACAATCTAAACCTTCCTTTGATCTCGACCAATCAAACCATCCAGGCTTACTGTCAGGCTGACTCTAGAATAGGTCACATGATCTCCCTCCATTTACCCTAAATTTAAAGCTACAATCCCAAAATATAATAAATTTATAAATCTTAATATCATAACAATGGAAAAAAGGGACACAATGGGCCGAATATCCTCCTTCTGTGTTGTAATCATTGTGATTCTATGATTGGCTCTAAAATGCTTTGGGAGTCCTGCAGCCATGGAATGCAAATACAAATATAAAAATACAAACATAAATGCAAGTCTTTCTTTCAGATGAAAACTTGAGACAAGGAGTTGAAATATCCTGGAATAATTTCTATACAGCTGAAGAAAATAAATAACAGTGATTTTGTATAACCTTCAAAACAAGAATCAAATATTTATCTCTTTGTGGAAACAGACACGTTAACAAATGGTAATCTCCTGGTATTTTAATATTTATTTGTGTACAATTTAAAGGTTCGCTTTCCAGATTACAGAATGTAGAGATTCCTCCTTCCATCAACCTTGACAACCTCATTCTAGAGGTCGTCAACAGCTTCACACACCTTGACACAATTAACAAGAACCTTGATGCCAAAATCAGCACCAGGATTGCCAAGGCTGCAGCTGTCATGTCAAAGTGTCAAACAGCAAACTAACCAAAAATACAAATCTTCATGTGTATCTGGCTTGTGTTCACAGCAGCCTCCTTTACTGTACTGAGGCATGGACAACTTATGCAAGCCAAGAAAATCAGCTGAACAACTTCCACCTCTGTTACCTCAGAAGAATATTGGGCATTGCCTGGCAAGACAGATTGCCAAATATGGAAGTCTACCAGCGTGCAGGGATTCCAAGCATGAATCAGCAGCAATTCCTTTCACTGGGCCACATCCCCAAAGACATGCTCTTTGGTGAGCTTGCTATCGGCATGAGAACAAAAGGTTGCCCACATCTGTGATACAAGGATGTTTGCAAGCGAGACTTCAAGTTAATTGAGATCGGAGTCAATATATGGGAAATCCTTGCTGCTGAGCAAAGCAGTCAAGAAGGGCGAGGAAAAAGCAGAGGACATAAGAACTGACCAGAGAGCGGAAAAGAGAGCTGGAAGGAAAAAACATCTGTACCAGCTGCAGAAGGGACTGTCACTCATATATCAGCCTCCACAGCCACAACAATGTTCATTACAGAAGTGACATACACCCTGGGTGTAGTCCATCATTCCCCAAGATGGACTGTGCCAAATATATTTATTTTTATATATTTATATATGATGTAAAACATATATAAGCAATTTTAGTGCAGTATTGACATGCTGATACTGGTGGTATTTAAATGAGGCCAGAAGCCCAATTTGACTTGTGCCTCAGACCGTGCACTCCACTAGCTCCACCTCTATTTTGGGTGCTGGTTGAATTTCTTCTCCCTTTATGTTTAAATAGTGGACAAGTAGTACATTATTCTTGCTTTGAGTTCAGTCTATGCTTAGAGCCTTGAGGTAAGGCTGGGCTAGAGAGCTTGGCTATTACTGTTTCTAGAAGAAAAATGCCTCGATCAGTTGAAAATTAATGCTGAATAATGACTTTCCCAGCAAGAGCAGCCATATAGACTAATTGATGTGGGTTAGTGAACCCACCTTGTTCTCAAAATGCTCTTGTGTCAAAGTATCTGCAGCTTAGTCCTCACAGGCCTGTGGAATACATAAGAGAAGAATGGTGACTAGCATTGTTGACATTGAGTGCAGTTTAAGAACTGATTTTTAAAGCTTTGTGATCACCTAAAATTGGTAATTTTCTGGTGAGTTCAGTTCTTAAGACAGCCTGCCCCAAAGAACTCTAGGAAAGCAGGTCAACTCCAGTTGCACAGTAGCACTGCAGCAAGTGCTATATCTAAAAGGAATAGGAAGTACAAGTTTTTATGGTGATCTCTTGACTTTTGTTTATCTACAGCTCTGTGAAGATACATTCATCATGGAACCAAAACTGGCAGCATCCAAAGCAGGAGAGTTGGCATTCTGATCAATTATGTGTTTCCTGCTTCAGGTGCTACTACTTCTACTCCACGATAAATGTGTTTTAGAGTGTTGTGAACCAATAACTTTAAGAGTTCTCTAAAGAGTACCTGTGCTTCCTAAGGCAAAGTGAAGATGAAATAAAAGTATCTAACTGTGCCTGGCTCATACCACACTTAGCTCCCATTGGACAGGTTGGTTGTCACTCATTTTGGGTGACAACTCTATAGTGGCTCCTACCACACTTAGCTCCCTTTGGACAGGTTGGTTGTCACTCATTTTGGATGACAACTCTATAGTATAAGGGTCTGGCACATAAAGGGTCAACGTGGGACTGAGTACAGTACCACCGACACAGTAATGTAGGGGAACACATGACCCACGCCCTAGGACTCCATGTAGCTTTGGACAAAGCCATGCGTAGAAGCAAGATTGGAGACAGCTCCTGGCTTGGACCTTTACTGTATCTATGTATATAGTTTCTAGTAGTTAAATACTTACTGTTGAACTACCTAAGACTACGAATACCTTAATAGGACCTACCAAACTACGCCTTTGCAACATGGTGGCAGCGAATGGAACAACCCAAAACCTCACAGAGACTGCAGAAGAAAATTAAAATCTTGGAAAACTTGAAGAAAAAAATCAAAGAAGCATTTGGACCTGAAACAAAGCTCAAGAAGCAAAGGCGCAGAAGGAATTTTTTTCTTATTCATTCCCGGGATGTGGGCATCACTGGCTCAGCCAGCATTTATTGCCTATCACTAATTGCCCAGTTCCTGGATTTTGAGCCGCCCACAGCGAAGGAACGGCAATATATTTCCAAGTCAGAATGATGAGTGGCTTGGATGGAAGCTTCCAGATGTTGGTGCTCCCATGCATCCACTGTCCTTGTCTTTCTAGATGGTAGTGGTCGTGGGTTTGGAAGGTGCTGCCTAAGGAGCCTTGGTGAGTTTCTGCAGTGCACCTTTTAGATGGTACATACTGCTGCCACTGTTCGTCGGTGGTGAAGGAAGTGAATGTTTGTGAATGGGCTACTAATCAAACGGGCTGTGTTGACCTGGATGGTGTCAAGCTTCTTGAATGTTGTTGGAGCTGTACTCATCCAGGCAAGTGGAGAGTATTCCATTGCACTCCTGACTTGTGCCTTATAGATGATGACTTTGGGGAATCAGGAAGTGAGTTACTCGCCACAGGATTCTTAGCCTCTGACCTGTTCTTCACAGAATCTTAACAGCACAGAAGGAGGCGATTCGGCCCATCGTGTCTGCACTGACTGTCCAAATGAGCACTATGACCTAGTGCCATTGCCCTGCCTTTTCCCCATATCCTCGCACATTGTTTATATTCAAATAATCATTTAATGCCTTCTTGAATGCTTCGATTGAACTTGCCTCCACCACACTTCCAGGCAGTGCATTCCAGACCCGAACCACTTGTTGTGTGGAAAAGTTTTTTTCTCACATCACATTTGCTTCTTTTGCAAATCACTTTAAATCTGCCCTCTCATTCTTGATCCTTCCTCCCTCCACCACTGACGCACAGTAGCAGCAGTGTGTACCATCTACAAGATGCACTTCAGGAATTCACCAAGGTTCCTTCGACAGCATCTTCCAAACCCATGACCAGGACAAGGCTAGCAGGTTGATGGGAACACCACCACCTGGAAGTTCCCCTCCAAGTCACTCACCATCCTGACCTGGAAATATATCACCGTTCCTTCACTGTCATTGGGTCAAAACCCTGGAACTCCCTTCCTAACAGCACTGTGGGTATACCTACACCACATGGACTGCAGTGGTTCAAGAAGGCAGCTCACCACCATCTTCTCAAGGGCAACTAGGGGAGGGCAATAAATGCTGGCCCAGTCAGTGAAGCCCACACCCTGTGAATGAGTGAAACAAAACCATGCTTCTTGGATGAGGTCAAAGATCCTGGATTTTCATCGGGGAATGCGGTCATCTTGGTTAATGGCCATCTCACAAACTATAAATTGGACACGGGAGCCAATATTACGGTCCTATCGGACAAAGAACAGTGGCTGAGAGACCTTTTACTATGATCAACAGATATACCACTTTATGGGCCCGGAAGAGTCCAACTTCCAGTCATAGGCAGGATTCTGGAACCATTAAGGTATGGTGGAAAACGGATCTTTGGCTGATGTATGTCATCCTTAACCAGTCCTTTTCACTCTTGAGCAGAGATGCCTGTGTAGCTGTGAATCTCCTCAAAACAGCAGAAGATGTCAAGACAACCAATGTCATAGATTATACAGAACTGCAAGTTCCTGGGAGAAAGATTCTCTCAGCTCGGACTTCAGTTCTCATTTATCTTCTCTCTTTGCAGTTCAGCTTTGTCCACTTTCATTACAAGTGCCAGAAGCCGCTCATTGGTCAGATGGTTATCATGACAACTCAAGTAGATGACAGTCAAGAGTGGAACCAGCAACGAAAAGAGCCTCAATTTCTGGCTGATGCCTTTGGAGAAATAAGCCCCAAGACCACAGAGCAGATGCTGCAATCCCCAGCCAGCATGACAGTGCCACAAACAATGCTGGAACTGAGTAACAGCCATCCATTAATGACAGCACACCACACAGTCAAATGCAAAGGCAGGCTTACTACTAAGTCACACTCTCACAACAGGAAGAACCATCTTCTATCGCAGAGTGTGTCACCGCAAACCACATGAAGAAGAAGAGAAAAAAACCAGCCTAGAGTTCGTCCGCCCTGTAAAGAGCGGCAAAAACCAACCACTAGCTATCACTATAATTGGGAAATTGACACAAAGAGCAATTCGATGCCAAAGAGCAGGAAGAGGATGAAAAGTCAAAGCTGGAACAACCTCCAGTTTGACAAAGTTTACCTGCAGCAACAGAGCCTACCAGTCGTGATGATGTAAATACATGGGATGAACTGGGACAACTTGTAAATACGTTTGATAATGACTTGGGGGAGATGTAGCATAAGGGACTGGCATATAAAGGGTTTATGTGGGACTGAGTACAGTACCACCAACACAGTAATGTAAGGGAACACATAACACACACACTTGGGCTCCGTGTAATGTTGGACAGAGCCATGTGTAGAAACAAGCTTGGAGACAGCTCCTACCTTGGACGTTTACTGTACCTACGTATATAGTTTCTAGTAGTTAATAAATACTTATTGTTGAATTACATAAAACTACGAATATCTCAATAGGACCTACTGAACTACTTCCAACATCTTACAACAAACTCCTTCATCAGAGTTGATCCCATGACTTGCACATTGATTGAGTGTAAAGGACCGCATGGATTTCAAATTACCCTCACAGGTCCTTCCCCTAGAATCTCCCCCTTCTCAAATCTGGGGAATTGACCAGATATTTCTTTGCTGGCTCAAATGTTTGCAGTGTTATGTATGGTTATTAACACAACTAGAGAGCATCTTACAGCAAGTGTTATCACAGGTTCTTTTCATCCTGATGAAAGCTTAAATTGAAACATTTTTAACCTTTTCAGGTGGACATTAGACATCCCATGGCACTATCCAAAGAAGAGCAAGGGAGTTCTCTGGTATCCTGGGCTACATAACTGTTCTTGCAGCAATACACATCAAATAGTGAAATGTGGCAGTGACAATGCCTGTAACAGAAAATATGGAAGTATATCTCAGAGTGGAAGATTGAACATATTAACAATATTAATTTTAAGTTCCTTTGGCATTTTACAGAAAAAGGATCTTTTTAATCAGCTGATTGGACTATTGGTAACTCATAACAGTGGGATCCAGCTGAAGTGTTCAACCACAGTTTGCATAATGTATTGTAAGGAACTTTGGAAAATATTTATGACAGATCCAAAAACAACAAATCAACATTGATGAATCCACAGACATAAAGGGGGCAAAATTTTATGATACCCACCAATGGGTTTGCAGGCCCCGGGTTGGGGCTATAAAATTCCTTTGGTGGCCTTTCTGCAGCTCTCTGTCCCTACAATTTTACCTGGGGCGGGCAAGGCCTGGGGTGGCCTGCCTGCCCTCAGAAAAATTGAGGCCCTTAAGAGCCGCTTCCTGCCACGGCCTCAACTGAGGCTGGTGGGAGGTGTTCAGGAGCAGGTGGGAAGCCCAGCAGATCACCCTGCCTGGGTCTCGGGTATGAAGAGAGGGGTGGCAGTCACTTCCCTGAAGGGTCCCCTTTTCACAGTCCCAGCCTGTGAATGAGGTTTCCAAAAAAATGCGAAGGCCGCTTGGCCTTTTCACCTGCCTGCCAAGTGTTAGGGTGCACAGGCAGCGAAAAAATTTACCTTAATTGATTATTTAATGGGCTTAACATGCCTTTTAAATAGCGGCAGGCACACTGCCGAGTCCGGCACATGTCCGCCAGCCGAACTATTGCGTGTCAACGCGTGTCATTTCATGCTCAGCAGGTAGGGTGCACACTTGCCCGCTGACCAAAAGCTCCTGCCCATAGACCATGGATAATAAAAATTCTGTCAAAACATTTTTTAAAAATTAATCTTGGGAACCTCATCCAAAGGCTGCAAGGCCGATTTGCCCACCTGCCAACTGTAAGGTTGGGCAGGCAGCGAAAATCGCTTTTAATTAATACTTTAATGGCCTTAATAGGTCTCTTTATTGTCGGCGGGCGCGCTGCTAACTTTCACGTGCACCCACTGACTGAAATATCGCACAAGTGCGCATTGACATCGGGACGCTCGTCCTACCTCATCGTGCGCTGTTTTACGCCCAATCGAGTTGGGTGCATACCCGCCTGTGGGAAGTAAAATTCTGCCCCAGGACTTAGAACCTGGGGACTGCTTGTAGTCCCAGTCCTTGCCACTGCTGTCACTGGCACTGCTGGTACTACAGAGTTGATGCCAGATTGGCTGGCAACTCTCATGAACCGGGACTTCCACCCAAGTGAGGGGAAAGGTCCTATTCCCAGGCTAGTAACACTCCTTGGAGCATTAAATAGCTGTGGGGCTGCTTTGATCAGTGGGGCTGCGTTGCCTCCCACCGACTCTTCGGGTGATGGGGTGAAAAACCCTGTCACCTCTGAAAACCCTACCCATGATGTAGTTACCTGCGTGCACTTTTTTTCCCTCTAACATGTTGCTGAAAATGAGCTCCGATATATCCCTCAGTGCTTCGGGAATATTCTGGTTGGCAATTGAGATATTTTTGCAAGGTTGGAAATTGCAATTTCGCTAATTTATCATGAGAATTACCACTGACATCATTGATGGCTTCTGCTCCAATTTCCTACTAAGGATTAATTGTGAAAAAGCTGGAGAATGGCCAATTAAGGAACTCGCTCTGGTTTGGAATGTTGACTTTTGATCAGTATCTTGCTTACTATCAGCATCCTATTGTAACTCTGGGCAGAATTTTGCCCTTGGGCGGGCTCGGCGGGCACCACCTCCGATTGGGACAGGACCGCGATTTCACACTGGTGGGCCAATTAAGCAGGGGAAGGGGGGCAAGCTTGAACATCGTGCATGCACGTGAGTGCGCACCTCATAATCTCCCTGTGATACAGAGCTGCCTCAAGGAGATGAAGCGTTGTTAAGAAAAGAAAATAAAGAAAATAAAAATGTAATAAAACAAGTCCCTGCTCACATGACTCTGTCACATGAGTAGGGACATGTTATTAATTCAATTTTAAAACTTTTATTTTATTTGTTTTTGGAAACCTCATCCCACCTGTAGATGAGGTTTCCAAAAAAAAATGCAAAGGCCGCTTGGCTTTTTCGCCTGCCCGTCAACCGTAAGGTTGGAAGAGCAGCAAAAAATTTAAGTTAATTAATTCTTTAATGTCCTTAACGGGCCTTTTGATTGTCGGTGGACACATTGCCGACTCTGGTGCACACCCGCCGACTGAACTATCACACAACTGTGCATTGACGGTGGCACGCTCGGCTGATGTTAACGCGTGTCATTTCACACTTAAGTGGGTCGGGCGCGCGGCCACCCACCGAGTGAAAATTTCTGCCTTCTGAGTTAGTGACGCTGTCAGAGTTACTTCGGTTGAAATTGTACAATATTTTTCGAGGTGGCTATGAAATCCACAACCAGCCAAAAATTTGATGTTTTGCAGGAACAGTACAAATGCAATCATTCTGCTGTGTTTTCGAATGCGGCATTTTTGTTGTATCAATTTGAATATTGTGTAACATGCTATTTTAAAATATTTTGCTTTGACCTTTCTCTTATCTTACTAGGCTCACAGTTAAATAGGTCTCCATGTTAATAACCAGAGATTATCTTTGAAAGACTGAAGAATTACAAAAGTTCATGGAGTACCATGATAAATGATTCTATTTAGCAATTTAAGAATTCAGAGGGATAAACAACATTTTGTAAATGTTTCCGAGCAGCAAAATATAATTCCCTTTAAGCATTATTGAACGGAAATGTCATAGAAAAGCAACATAATAAAATTTCTTTAAGCACCAATACAACACTGACTTACTGCTGTTGTAAGGGACCAATGAATGCAGCAGAGACTTTCTTAAGTCATCGCTGATTTCATAAACCCAAAGGACTGTTTACAAGTAGACACTTCCAGTGAAATACTTGAAGTTGAAGGTCAACCGGTCTCTGTGCAGCTCAGCTGTTTTACTGCAGTGCCATTAATTTGGAACGCAGCCTGTACTGTGCATTGTTACGACTGGCCATATTCCTTCTCTCAAATACATGGGCAAATACAATGAGTTAATAAATAGTCTCATTGTCACCAACGCCTTAAGATGTGTTGTAAAAAGGAAATGACGCGAGTGCTTCGGATATATTAGAAATCCAAAGAATTTGTGTGATAATCAAGGCAGGGAGACCAAGGCGAGAAGTCCTGGAATTTTCCATGAAAAATTATTGATCGATGTTTACAATCAAACTGGTGTGTGATTTTCACTATTTATTTTAGTGGTATACTCAATAATCATTTAAAGTTTATTTTTAAACATTCAGTAGTCAGTGTGAACAAATCTCAGGATTTCATTAGGCTCTTAACTATATGGCCACAGTTCCAGGTATGTGACTGCAGGAAAGTTGTGTCAGTTCCCTGAGTGATCATTGCATTGGAAGTGAGTCATTCACTTAAGCTGTAGGAGATAGCTGTAGCTGAAGGAGATAGAGGAAACTGAAGGAGTTGAGGTGCAGAAAGGATAGCAAAAGAGCCACCATGCCATTCTGTCATTGCACTTGCTCTTTGGTGATTATAGAACAGCACTGACAGTGGTAAAGGGGAAGTCAGCACACCACACATCTTGGCTGAAGGAAGCTGCAATTCAAGGGAAGTGAGAATGGGGGCTGAAAATGACCTGTCTTAATTGCTACAATGCATCCACTATGAACCTCCACCTCTGACCCCAGAGTCTAGGAGAGGCTTCCTGCTTCCATTTTAATGGTGAATGGCCTTCATATGGACACATCTCAGGAACCTGCCGTTGGAGCAAAACAAATCTGCAACTAGTTGTTTGGTAGTACAGACCTTGAGTATTGCTGAAAAAAGAGACATTTTTTGTCGAAGTTCTTCCTCTTGCACTTATCAGGACAATTCACAAGAAACTATCAATGTCAGGGGAAAACAGCATATTTATACTGTATGAGAAGAGATTGCTAATTGGTTGGTAAGTTGACTCTGATTGGTAGAGGCATTGCCATGGTGAATGCACCAGTTGATGAACACTGACAGCTAACCGCCAAGCATTGTTTTAAATTTAAAACAGATGGCCTGACTCTGATTGGTCAAGACATTGCTCTGGGGGAATGAACAAGCAGAGAGCTGTCACTTATTTTGTTTAGCTGAAATGGACGCAATGTGTGTACATGCTCCTGTTGCTGCTAAACTAAACAAGTGATGGCCATTTGCTGGTTCATTCCCCAGGGCAATGTTCTGATCAATCAGAGTCAAGCTGCCTGGTTTAAATTTCAAACAATGCTTGGAAGTTAACTATCAGTCTCCATAAACTGGTGCTTCTCCATGGCAAAGCTTCTACCAATCAGAGTCCACTTGCCAACCAATCAGAATTCTCCTCTCATACATGATAGATATGTTGTTTCCTCCTGACATTGGTATTTTCTTGTGAATTGTCCTGATGAGTGCAAGAGGAAAAGCTTCAACAAAAAAGTCTCTTATTTCATTAATATTTAAAATCTGCACCTCACAAATTTTTATAAAAGAACAAACTCTTCAAAGAACCAAGCCCCAGAAGTGAATTCCCAGGTGGATCTCAATTCCTCCTGCATGCTGAAAGGTAATTTACCTCCTTTCACCCAATATAATGGCTAACCAGCAACCCTAGATCAGAGCCAAGCGAACTCCAGCCATGAGACTTCCCTCTAGCCACCTCCCCTCTGACGCAAAGGACCACGTTTGGAACAGATGGAGGTTTGTCCTGAAACCCAACATGCAGCCTGGGATCCAATGTACCCCTGGTTCACAGCCTATTTTCTAGGCCTTATGATCCACTCGTAGTTCACATCAGTTCAGGACCAATATTGATTTATGCTTTCTCTTGGAAACCTTTTTCACATAGTTAGAAACACGCATTTCTAATTTTTCATGCAGAGATCTTCCTCTGATTATTTACTTTTTAAGTATTATTCTCAATTTTATTTTGATTGTAGTAAATGTTACTTAGACTGATAGCTATTAAAATTGAAAATTATTTTGTACAATCACTAAATTACATCATTGAATACTATGTTTTATTTTTCTGAGATCTTGTATTATTCACCCCTGTCGGAAGGGGCTTAGAAATTGCACTTCTTTGCGCTCATTTAAGGGCACAAAATAGACGCAATGAGCCCCAATGTGAGGAACCAACGTCCTGCACCCCAAAAATGCCTGAAAAATATCCAATACAAAAATGGGTTGAGCCAATTTTCAGGTATCTGGGAATGGCTATGAAAGAAAAATTTTGGCCCTGCTCTGGTTTTCTAGATATAGGCGTGACTAGCTGGTGCCCACTTACGAAAAGGAATATTTAATTATTTTGTGAGCCCTTCATAATGCGACAGAACATCTGAAGATTGCAAGGAACCTGTGCTACCTTGTTCTCCCTCACTGTCTCACCACTGCTTCCTGGGATTTACCTGAGGGCCAGTGCCAGCAAGACAGCTGGTCCGAGATCAATTCTGCAGTCAGGCAAGCTGCTTGTGGAGGCCTGAGTGGTTCTGGCAGCTTGCCCAACTTATTTAGATGAGATCCAATGTTCAATTTCTCACGATTTGGGCCTCAATCTTCAGATGGATTGATCATTCCGTTGCATCCTTATAGCCTTTGAAAATTGGTTTGAACAAATTTCTAGGATGTGATTGAGTGGGGATGGATGCCCTGGAGCTGCACTAATAGCAGAGGCAACTGATCTTAAGAAGTTGAAAAGAAACTGGCAATGTTTTTTTTTAACTTACCTGAAGGGAAGATGGCTAGTCATTTTAAGGTAATCCATTTTTTTCTTGTATCTTTCCCTTTGTCTGTGAACCTCTAGGAGGCTTTTGGAAGACTCGATATGGAACCTCTGTTAGCTAATGTTGGTCTGCTGGGCCGAGGAGTGTATAAAGGGCAGAATTCTGAGAGCATCTCTCAGAAACATCCTAAAAGTTGCCAGTAGAATTTAGGAGGTGACCTGTCTATGAATTCCACCGCCACTAACCTCCCAAATCCCCCCAACCCCTCCTTACTTATCCCCACCACCAACACCCCTCTCCCACAATGAAATTTGGATCACGATACTGCATTGGACAGAGAACCAGTGGATCTCGTTAGTGTTCTAAATTATGATACTTCTGCCTCTCCCTCCCTCTTGGATACCTTACTGAAACTCTGGCCATCCCACCAGAATTTCATGGCCTAAGCATTTAAAGAGGAACTATACTCTATTTTAAAATTAATTGAAACTTTTCTCCCTCCAGATTTTTCATATCTTTTGCTGGGCAGTGGCCACTCTTTGATACCTTTCCCAAATATCTATAATTCATATGTGAGTCTAAGCAGTGAGCATCAGTAGGATATTTGATCGTGGATAAGCAGCACAGAAAACCACTCCAACAACTCCTACGCACGCACCAATGTTCCAGCAGTGATCACTAGATAGTACTTGCGATTGAGAGATTGAGAACCCTAGCTGGACCTTTGGAAAATATTACAGTTGAAGATCACAAGAATTGGACATGTACAAAAGCTCAAAAAGCAATGCTGAACAAATAATTCAGGTTGAACTAGTTTACATAGGGGATAATGAATATATGAAATATGCTTCCAAGAAGGAATTGAAGCAGATAATGTCAGATAATTCAAAAAGGAACTAGGTATGTAATTGGCAAATAAAATGATTAGGGTATTAATTGGCTGACGATGGGACTTCTGTCCCTCACTCGGGTGGAATTCTTGCCTCAGAGAGCTGCCAGCCAATCGAATTAGCTGGCAACTCTGTAGTCACCAGTGCTAGTGGCAACAGTGGCCAGGACCGGGACTACAAGCAGTCCCAGATTCAAAGTCCCTTGTTCCAGAACAAAATAAGTGCGGGGTGTCTCACAGTAAGGAGAAAAGGTGAGGCTCAGGAGAGAGTGGGGGCCTTGATGGAGAGGCTGGCGGAGGGGCGGGAGCTCCACAGGGAGACACTTTGAGGGGGTGGTGGTGGGGCGCCCGATATGGAAATGGGGCCCTTGAAGGAAGCGCCTCCCTCCATGCTTCCTGCACAAGGCCTGAGCAGCATAACATATCGGGTTTCCCCACAGCCCATGAACTCCTCCTGCCAACCTCCCCATCAAACACTCCACTTTACTCCATATCTAACCGCATGTTGTACCTGCCCTAGGAGTGTTTGATGTGTACAGTATAGAGGGAGCTTTACTCTGTATCTAACCACGTGCTTGAGTGGCCAATAATTGGCCTTAATGGCAGGAAAATCAATAACCAGGGACATAGGGCAGAATTTTCCGAGCCCACTGGTGGCAGGCGTGATAGGTGGCTTGCGCGGAAAAACAGGCAGGACCCACTTCACGACGGCATGAAGGCAGGTCACGATATTCCATCAACGGCGGGCTGCGTTTCCTGCCATCAGTCGGATGGGGAGCTAATTGTAATTCATTAGCATATAATTAAAAGGCCATCCTGCCAGGCTCTTGGAACCCCACTGTATTGTCTGTCCACATTGGCGGGAAAACACACCAACGTGTTTCATAACAGTATGCAACTTGCGCTTGGCGGCCTTCACTTTGGGGGGACTGAGGTGAGTGATCAGCTGCGTTCTCCATAGCTCGCCCATTCTTTACAGGACTCAGGGGCGCCAGGTGGCGGAGGAACCTGATGTCTGGCCACGCAGGTGACTGCTGAGGGGGGAGGTGGTGCCTGGAGGCAAGTGCTGGCCAGCCTCAGAGGCAACTGCTAAGTGGTGGGGGGATATCTAGGGGCAAGTGCTGGCCAGCTTCGGAGGTGACTGCTGAGGGGGCGGGGTCAAGTGCTGCCCTGGCGCTGCATCCTATATGCACAGCTGGGGGGCAGGGTAAGTGAGGGAAGTGGCCACACATTAAGGCACCTGTATAAACTGACCATGCCTCAGCAACTAAGACAGATCAAGCGCAGCCACAGTGATATGATTGAGGTCAGGCTCCTAACCTGCCCACCCATGCAAGCAATGTGGAGGCACCAAGGGGCCACCTAGTGCTCCATACCTTAACACCCCCCATCCCTCCCTGGCACAGACTTCAAGACGTCCACCACTTTATTGGACTGCGGATCAGTTGGACTGCACGCGTTATACAATCTCCTCGCCAACACTGGCCATGTAGCAGTCACTGCTGGAGGCGCTCACAGCCCCTTGCAATCTCAGAATCCTGTTTTGGGCCAGTGACCCCCATGTTTGCCCCTGCCAAAGCATCTGTCTAGTTACTAATTGGATTGGACTTTTTTTAGATACACAGTCCTTGCATAAAAATCCTTTTCTTAGTAAAAGTCTTTGAACATACTCACTTGGAGGTATTAATTTTACCAATGTTTTCTGCCATGAATACTTGATCAGCAATACTATTTCCGAGCTGTGATGTCCTGGTCATCTTTTCCATGTTAATATGATTGCCCTGTTCAGCGCCTGTTCTTGGGTGTATGATTCCTGTCATCATTCTCTAAGTTAAAACAGTGCACTTTAATCCAGATCATGAAGTGCGATGTGCCCTTCATCATTTCCAGAACTCAGAGGACA
Source organism: Carcharodon carcharias (assembly GCF_017639515.1). Lineage (NCBI taxonomy): Eukaryota > Metazoa > Chordata > Chondrichthyes > Lamniformes > Lamnidae > Carcharodon > Carcharodon carcharias. Next base: position 42,223,663 of record NC_054477.1, read on the forward strand.
ACGAACAGTTCGGCTCTCCAGATATAAAGTGCCAAGCTCTTGAGCCCACCAATAGATAGTCAGAAATCAGAATCCCTAGTATGAAGGCTACTTTTTCCCACAGCTATTAGTTGGACAGCACCATGGTTATCTGGGAGTGGCGTCACTGACAACTTTTCAGTGATGGTTCTTTGATACATTCCTGTCAACAGTTATTTTTCTACTGTGAGTTATCCACAGTCACTTGAGCCTTAATTAATAGAGAACATAGGCACATCGCTGACATGTCAGATAAGGTTCAGTGACAGAGGTATACCATTGGAACTCATAACAATGCCTAAAGCAGAGGCCAGACCCGGACTCTTGGCATTTCAGAGTAAAGTACTTGAGATTATGCCATCTATATCTGACCGATGATGTACTGTTAATTTTTAAGGTGTACAGCATTTTTAAGGCTATTTCAGACAAGCTGCATCCCAGCAAGAAACAGAAAAATTTACAGCAGAGAAGGTGGGCATTTGGCCCATTGTTACTCGGCCGCTGAAAAAGAGCTATCCAGTTTAATCCCACTTTCCAGCTCTTGGTCTGTAGTCCTGTAGGCTGCAGATTCAAATGCATACCCAAGTATTTTAAAATGCACTGAGGGTTTCTGCCTCTACTATCCTTTCAGGCAGTGTTCCAGACCTCCATCACTCTCTATGTGAATACAATTCTCCTCAACTCCCATCTAATCCTTTTATTAATTACTTTAAATCAATCTACTGGTTACTGACCTCACTGCTAAGGGAAATAGGTCCTTCCTAACCACTCTCTCTAGGCCCTCATAATTTTATGCACTTTAATTAAATCTCCCTTCAGCCTCCTCTGTTCCAAAGAAAAACATCCCCAACCCATCCAATCCTTCCTCATAGCTAAAATATTCTAATCTTGGCATAATTCTTGTAAATCTCCTCTGTACCCTCTCTAGTGCGATCACATCCTTCTTGTAATGTGGATACCAGAACAATACACCTTGATCTAGCTGAGGTCTAACCAGTGTTTTATATAGTTCTAGCATAACCTCCCTGCTCTTAGATTCTATGCCTCAGCTAACATAGGAAAGTATCCCATTTGCATTCTTAACCACCTTATTTACATGCCCTGCAACCTTTAGGGATCTGTTGACTTGCATTCCAATGTGTCTCTGTTCCACCACACTTCTCAGTATCGTACATTTGCTGTATATTCCCTTGCCTTATTTGCCATCCCCAAATGCATTACCTTATACTTCTTTAGATTGAATTCCACTTACCACTCTTCTACCCAGCTAACCAGTCCATTGATATCTTCCTGCAGTCTATATCCTTGTTCCTTACTATTAACTCTGCGGCCAATTTTTGTATCATCTGCAAAAACCTTAATCGTGCCCCCTACACTTAAGTCTAAGTCATTGAAGTCTAAACCATGAAAAGCCAAGGCACCACGTATGAGATCTCTGAACTCCACTGAAAACAGCTTCCAGTCACCAAAACACTCGTCAACCATTACTCTTTGCTTCCAGCCACTGAGCCAATTTTTGGATCTAACTTGCCACTTTCCATTGGCTTTTGCTTTTCTGACCTATCAGCCACATGGGACCTTTGTCAAAAACCTTGCTAAAATCCATTTAGATTACGTCAAACACTATTTTCATAGTAGGGATCGTTCCCTCCGGGACACCCTGGTCCACTCCTCCATCAACCCCTACTCCTCAACCCCCTCCTATGGCACCACCCCATGCCCACACAAAAGATGCAACACCTGCCCCTTCACTTCCTCTCTCCTCACCGTCCAAGGGCCCAAACACTCCTTTCAAGTGAAGCAGCATTTCACTTGCATTTCCCCCAACTTAGTCTACTGCATTCGTTGCTCCCAATGTGGTCTCCTCTACATTGGAGAGACCAAATGTAAACTGGGCGACCGCTTTGCAGAACACCTGCGGTCTGTCCGCAAGAATGACCCAAACCTCCCTGTCGCTTGCCATTTTAACACTCCACCCTGCTCTCTTGCCCACATGTCTGTCCTTGGCTTGCTGCATTGTTCCAGTGAAGCCCAACGCAAACTGGAGGAACAACACCTCATCTTCCGACTAGGCACTTTACAGCCTTCCGGACTGAATATTGAATTCAACAACTTTAGGTCTTGAGCTCCCTCCCCCATCCCCACCCTCTTTCTGTTTCCCCCTTCCTTTTGTTTTTTTCCAATAAATTATATAGATTTTTCTTTTCCCACCTATTTCCATTATTTTTAAATATTCTTAAATCTTTTATGCTCTCCCCACCCCCACTAGAGCTCTACCTTGAGTGCCCTACCATCCATTCTTAATTAGCACATTCGTTTAGATAATATCACCAACTTTAACACCTATGTGTTCTTTTGTTCTATTGTTGGTGACATCTTTTGATGATCTGCTTCTATCACTGCTTGTTTGTCCCTACAACCACACCATCCCTCTCCACTTCTCTCTCTCTCTCTGTCTCCGCCCCCCCCCACAACCCCCACCCACCCCCACCCCCCGCCCCACACACACACCTTAAACCAGCTTATATTTCAACTCTTTCTTGGACTTGAACTCAAGTTCTGTCGAAGGGTCGTGAGGACTCGAAACGTCAACTCTTTACTTCTCCGCCGATGCTGCCAGACCTGCTGAGTTTTTCCAGGTAATTCTGTTTTTGTTTTGGATTTCCAGCATCCGCAGTTTTTTTGTTTTTATCACTATTTTCATCGATCTCTCCTTATTTCCTCCTCAAAAAACGAAACCAAGTTTGTCACTAGACATTCACTGACGCTGAGAATTTCCTTAAAAAATCCTTGCTGACTGCCTTTGATTAATCTGCGCCTTTCTAAATGACAACTTATGCTGTCCATTAGAATTTATCCAATACTTTGCGCAACACTGAGGTTAAACTGACTGGCCTATAATTACTCAGTCTATCCCTTCCTCCCTTTTTAAATCAACAACATTAGCAGTCCTCTAATACTGCCCCTGTAGCCAGAGACGGTTAGAAAATGATGGTCAGAGCCTCCGTTCTTTCCTCTTTTGTTTCTCTTAGCAACCTGGGATATATTTCATCTGGGAATTAACTACTTTCAAAATATCCCTGTTTTGCCTATCTCACTATGTTTATACCATCCAATCTTTTGCATTCCTCCTTAACTACAATATCGGTATCCTACCACCAATTCCCCACCACCCACTTTGGTGAAGGCAGATGCCAGATGTTCATTAAGAACCATGTCCACATATTCCACCTCCACACACACGTTACCGTTTTGATCTGTAGTAGGCCTTTTTCTTTGTTATTCCTCTTGCGCATTTTATATTTATAAAATAAATTCCTGTTTTCCTTGACTTTACTTACTGATATTTTTTAACGGTCTCTCTTTGCTTTCCTTAATTCCATTTTTAATTTCATCCCTACACTTTCTACACTCCTTTCGTCTTTCTGCAGCTCAATACCTGACATAAACTTTCCTTTTTTGCCTTGTCGTACTGATATTTGGGAGTCCCAGCCATTTATTTATGGGAACATTTGCTCTGACCCCCTGTAATTCCACCTTGAATGCCTCCCCCTGCTGCACCACTGATTTACCTTCAAGTAGCTGTTCCCAATTTACTTTTGCCAAATCACTTCTCAGCTTTCCCCAATTTAAAACCTTCACTCTTAGTGTGTCTTTACCCTTTTCCATAACTATGTTAATTCCAACGGATTTATGTTGTTACCAACAAAAAAATGCCCTCCTTTTGATACCTTTTCCACCTGCTGAGCTTCATTTCCAAAAACTAATTCCAGGACTGCCCCTTATCTTGTTGAGCTGGCAATGTACTGGCTAAAAAATTTCTCCTGAGTGCCTTTTAAGAATTCTGCACCTCTATACCATCTACACTGATATTAGGGTAATTGAAACCCCCTAGTATTATACCCTATGGGCAGGATTTTTACTGCGTCGGGCTGGTGTGGTGGGCGGGCCCAGGAGCGGCCGTGAAACCGTCTGCCACCCGCGATCAGACCCCAACCATGATTTCATGCTGGCTGACCAATTAACAGTCAGCCAGTGTGAAAGTCGCACTCAGAGCCTCAGCGCTGCCGGGGTGGGGGCAAGAGGAGCGTGAGCGCTGAAGTGTGCGTGAGGGTGTGCACAGTGAAAGCTCCCTGAAGGCATAGCGCTGTCTCAGGGAGCTGAAGATTTTTAACGTTACAAATGAAGAGTTGAAAAATAAGGAAAACATGTCCCCTCATGTGACTCTGTCACGTGAGCAGGGACATGTTAAAAATGAGTTTTAAAAGTTTTATTTTTTTTAAATCGCTGGTCAAAACCTCATTCCGCCCCGGAAGAGGTTTTGCAAAAATGCAAAGGCCGCTTGGCCTATTCGCCCACCCACCAACCGAATGGTTGGACAGACAGTGAAAAATTTGATTTAATTAATTGATTAAGCGCCTTAATAGGTCTCTTAATTGTTGGCGGGTGCGCTGCCGACTCCCGCGTGCGCCCGCTGAACGAAATATTGCGAGACTGTGCAATGACATCGGGACGCTCGCCTGATGTCATCGCGCACTATTTTATTCTCATTTGGGTCATGTGCGCGCCTGCCCGACGAGGGAAAAATTCTGCCCTGTGCTTTTCTGCACTTCTCTGCAATTTGCCAACATGCTTGCTCATCTATCTGCCTCATGTACCAGGAGCATGCAGGGTGGGCTAAGCATGATGTCAATCAGCATCTAATTTGGTGCCCAGTCTGCTATTTTGCACCTTGTAGGTCCTGCTAATGCCCTATTTTAATCATAGCTGAACATATGTGCTACTTAAAGAGATGCAGAGTTAGTGGAAGTACTGTGTACTGTATTGCTGGAGGCTACACAAGTCAGAAGGAATGGTGCTGGACCTTTGCAAGGAGTTGAATGGCTTTTGAAGGCCTCTGAGCAGAAAGCCTGTTATCACAAATGGAGGCTAGAGCTGCAGTCCCATTTGTGCTGCAGAAATGACGGGGAGCTAGATCACAGACAGCACAAAGGAGAAGCTTGGCAGAGGAGGAGGACGGCTTTCAACAAAAGGCCATACCACCTAAAGTATTCAGAAAGCACTGTTCCTACCCGCACTTCAGCCAGAAGTAGTGTCTGATGCATCTACAATTCATCAAAGAGCTAGTCGCTGAACCATGCTACCTCATTCAACCAGAGCTGCAGTGACAGAGTGGGGGAGGATGGCACTACCATTGGCCATGAAGGCTGCTGTGGCCTTCAATTTCTATGTCCTAGGATCCTTCTTGTCTGCACCCAGAGACGTTGCCAACTTTTCTCAGTTAGCTGTGCATCGCCGCTTCTGTGAGGTCATTCAGGTGCTGTACACAGGTTAGGGGACTTCAGAGTCTTCATAGTCTACTCTCTAACCAGAGAGGAGTTCAAAGAGCATCATGACTTAGTGTCATGGCTTTGCCAGACTAGCAAGATTCCCAATCATGCTGGGAGCTATCAACGGCACAGATATTGCCTTGTGGACACCACAGTTATACCAAAGCCTCAAAGGATTCCACTGCCATAATGTGTAGACGGTATGCAACTAAGCGTAATTGGTGAATGGCCTGTATCTTGACTGGAGCTTCAATACTTATATCTTGCACCAATCACCTGTTTCCACCAGCATCAAACCATTGCTATCAACCAAAGGGTGGTTGCTTGGCAACAAGAGCTATCCTTTATACACGTGGTCAGTGCTCATACAATGAGAACCATGCTGCGACCGGGAATTTCATAGGCATTCAAGAGAGCAATAGATGATTATTTGAATCGCAACAATGTTCAAAGGGACGGGGAAAAAGCAGGAGAATGACATTAAGTCATGATGCTCATTTGGAGAGTCAGTGTAGATGTGATGAGCCGAATGGCCTCCTGCATAGTAACAATTCTCGAAATCTGTGATTCATGAAGCCAACCATCAGCATTCCCGAACAACAGTTCCTCTGTGTGGACCATGCAGTGGGAACCCTTAAGTATTCGTTGAATCGTGTCTCCAAATTCCTAGTGATCTGTTGCATTCTCCTGTTATGATCTCGGTAGATTTTTTTTTAAGAATCTGAAAACCCAGGTATTTAATAAGTAATGAAGTCACAAGGTTTAAGATTTAAATCAAAGGTTTCACCACATAAAAATCAAAGAACAGAAATGCTATTTTCTATCTTAAATAGTCACTTATATTAAAGATATTAAAAGTAAAATGAACACAATTACTTATCCTCTAAGTTGAACCACTTAACTCAAATTTTCGTTTGCTTTCATTTAACTTACACTCCCAAAACTCAAGTTGGATACTTATCCGAAATTGGAATATTAATCACAGCCTGAGTACTGCCTGAAAGATTCATGTAAGGGTTGAGTTTTTTTGGGCCTTCTGCTTACCTCCAGCAAGATTGACCCTTCAAATTTCCTGCAGCCATCCCACAGCTTTAGATTCCCAGTTCAATACAAACATTACTAGTGTCTTAAATGTCTTAAACCAGAATTTTCCTGGTTCTAATATTCATTCATTCAATCACTCTCTCACTCGCTCTCTCTCTCTCCTCTCTTTCTCAATCTCTCTCCCTCAATCTGTCCTCCTCTCTCTTTCTCTTCCTCTCTTCTCAGCTTGGCTATCCCAAGCAACTTGGTCACATGAGCAGGTGCTTTACCAGAAAACATCTTATAGAAAAACCTAGCTCTTAACACGACCATCACCCCAAAAGCACGTGAGCCATCACATATCCCCTCTCAAAAGAAAAAATCCTTTCTGAAGTAAGGACTTTTTTCACAATCCTTTAGAACATTACATATTTTAACATTAGAAATGCTTCAGCAACTATCTTATTACATATAATACATACAATAAACCCCTCCCCATAGTTCAATCAAAATGGAATTCAACTGCTGTATCAAAATCCTGGAACTCCCTCCTCAAAAGCACTGTGGGTGTACTTACATCACATGGACTGCAGCAATTCAAGAAGATGGCTTACCACTACCTTATCAAGGGCAATTAGGAATGGGCAACAAATGCTGGCTTAGCCATTGAAACCCATTACCTATGAAAGAATAAGAAAAAAATATCAAATGTTCAACTTCTTGAGATCCCATGTCCTTGAACCAATGTTTATAGCATTTAAACAGAAGAAGACGTTATGTCCAAAACTTTTGGCATATAAACAACATTTATAAGTCTCCTTTATGCAATCAAGAGGCATTTAAATAAATAGTCAAACTCTGGATAAAGTGTCTGCAATTATGTTGTTCCTTCCTGCAACATGAACAACTTTTAAAATAAATGGTTGCAGCATCAGACTCAAATGAAACAAATGGTCCGGAATTTCTCCAAGAACACTAATGGATTATAGTCCATGTAGATCACAGTCTCTCTGGCATTTCCGGAAATATGTATATTTCAAACTGTTGAAGATCCAAAACAAGATTTAACGCATCCTTTTCAACTGTGGAGTACTCTCATTAACAGGTTAGCTTTAAGAACTGCAGAGTAGCTTTAACTTTCACTAGCCTTGCACGAACCTGGGCCTTTTGTTGAGCAGGCAGCCAGTAAGTAGCTGTGTTAGTGCTGGGCTGCATGCCATAATTATGGTGTTGAGTAGGCAGCGGGCGTCTTCTGGAGGACCGAGACCTGGAAGGCCTCAACCTGCTTTGAGCGTCCTACTGTGGGCCAGCTGCACCCTCCTCGGCCTGTGCAGCTGAACCTGTGGGGATCGCAGGAAAAGTGGATTTGGATTGGCCAGACATCCTGGAGTCACCTGGGTGGATGGCCCTGGGGTGTCGAGTTGCTGGTCCACCTCCCTATGAGTGCCCAACAGCCCCTGGCTTACCCCTTGAGGAGAAGGGGAAGCTGGAGTAAGATTAAGCTGCCCTGCATCCCTCTCGCGTTGACACTGTCGGACGCCAACAATGGAGATCATCCCGTACAGCAGTGCAGGATCAATATCCTGGACCAAGGTCTCTGTAGCAACCGTCATCCAACTGGTGTTGACCTCGCTGCATTGGCATGCTGGCACCATCACCTCAGATTAAAGGTGGACGGATTGCTCCATTGTGCCTTGCAATCTGAGAAGTGCAGTGGACATCCCCTCCAGATGTTCCTGAGCTTGCCTTTGTAGCTACGCAACTGAGGTACGACCAAGTCCCAGGGCTCCTCATCTTGCTCGGACTCAGCACATTTCTGGCCTCCAGCAGTCCTCCAAGTGCTAGAAATCTGGAAAGTCCCTGCCTCCGCCTCCTGTGGATCAGACAGTGTAATGTGTTCACCAGATTGTGACCCTGAGGCTACTGTAGAACTAGGTTCCACCGAGGTGTGTGTCTCTGCACTGGTGGAGGGTGGAGGGTGTGGGTGAGCTCTGTGATGTGTCTTCAGATTCTTCTTCCGAGTTGTCTTTGGGGCTTGAGTCAAAGACCTGGCTTGTGGACCTCCTCGGCTGCTTTCCAGGTGTGTCTGTGAAAGCAAGGAGAGATAATTAGTGCATGGCAGGGGACTGCAGAACAGGAGAACAGACTCACAGCATGGTTGTCTGATGGATGTTGCACTTATGGATCCTCACTTGGTTGAGCACCACAGGATCAGTCCAGATTGTGGCCGGCCTGCTGGATGACTCTATTTCAAAGTTTGTGAGGACCCTGATGTCTTGTATTCCTCCACCAGTTCTCCCTTTCGTTGTCTGCAGCCTGTCCTGCATGAATACAGATGGAGAGATTATAAGCAGGCTGAGTTAAGAATGATGATATTATGACAAAGTAATTGGTAAAGACTGAGTTGTTTAAATCCCAGAAGGAAACTTGAACAACTGTCATAACCTATACTTGCAATTGGTATGCTTGAAATGCAGCTCTGAATTCAGGATTAAAACCACCGAACTCAAGAGGTTTTTTATATAAAACTAAATTAAACATTTATTAATTTAACAACGAATTAAACACATAATCATGTCTACAAATTATTATCATAAGAACTTTTAAACAAATCCCAAATTAATCAATCACGGGTAAATCTTCACCAAGGCAACAATAACCCATGGCCTTTAAACAAACACCAGGCAAAGCACATTTGGCCTTACGAATTCAAAATAAGGTTCTGTTGTATACATAGTTGTAGGCTTACATGCTGGTTAGACCTTAAATGCCTCTGACTTACACACACAAACTCCTTTCTGTTTATACCTAGTTTCTCCTTTGAATGTAAATTTTCCATTGTATCCGAGGCTTTTAACGTCACATCTTCCAACAACAACACGTTCATCCCTCTAATTTCATTAGTAATATAAACACATTGCTTGGCGTCTCCCAGCTAGGTGCAAGATTTTACTCCCACTCTTGAATGCTTTATTCAACAAATGCAAATTTACATTTTATCTTCTATCCTCCTTACGTTTATCTAATTAACATCTCAAAACTACTATACATCAAAGCACCCATACTAGCTGGCTTTAATCCAATTAAGACGCACACAGTCAAACACATAGACATAGACTCCACTACAATTGAATTTTAAAAATAATTTCCAATAACATTATAGACATTAATATCTCTTCATGACAGATGTGAAGAATGACTTACCCTGGTGGAACAGAGGAGGTTATTCATCCTCTTTGGCACTGGATGGCTGTCCTCTTTTGCAAGGCATTGGCGCTGACCACTGTTGCCACCGCCTCCTATGTTGGATTTGTCACCTTGCTTGCTGGTCTTCACCCAGAGTGGGGGTAGAGGACTTCATGGTGGGCCTACACTACTTCCAGTAGGTGCCCAAGGGAGGCATCGTACATTTGGGTGCAGCATGTTTCCTTTCTTTGGCAGCTGTGACTTTCCAGCAGCTTTCAACTGCCCTTTAAATATAGCGCCCAGATTTTTGAAGGCCTGTGGTGACAAGGGGGGCAGACGAATCAGAAGTCGCCCCGCCACTGATCAGATGTGTTTCCTGGGAATGCAGTAGTAATGAGGAGCCGAGAAAGGAACAGTGCAGTGTGAAAACTCGCCATTATGGCCGGCAGGTAAAACATCTTTTTCACACCTGCTACCACAGTTGGTGCAAATCTGGGACGATTCCGCCCAATGAGTTTGTTTTGCTTTTCAGTCACTGATATAAAACAATAAAAAAAGAAAGACTTGTATTTATATTGTGCCTCTTCTGACATCAGGACATTCCAAAGTGCATTGCAATTAATGTCATATTTTTGAAGTATAGTCACCATGTTATGGTTAGAAAATCGACAAAATCTCAGATTTTCAAAAGGGAAGAGGTGGTTTAGTGTCCAAATGATGATGACTGAATACTTGGCACAGTACAGCCATGTATCTCAATGCAACTCAAATGCAAACAGCTGCAAAATCACTGACAGATCCAATATGGTGACAGTCAGGCACAGTGCCATCTCGCAGCAGCCTAGAAATCAAAGTGCTGACTTGAAGGAAGGAAAATTATTGCAAGTATTGCAGGACAAAGTCCAAGAGAAAAAAGATGGTAGTTCCACATCCAATATCTCTTTTCTGATAGTGTTAATGTATTGAATTCCTCAGCCATGCTGTTTCTATAATTATTTACATGCACTGTGAAACAGGATCTCTTACTTTGTTTCTTTTCAAAGAATGTTTCAATCAACATGTTTGTAAATATTAGCAAATATTCACTTTATGCTAATAAAAGCTTAGACAGTTTTTTTTAAACACTGACACAGTTTCATTTGAATTCTGCACTGAAATCTGACACAGATGGCTGTGCAGCTGCTTTTGATTGAATCAGGTATTTACAGGATTAGAAAAGCTGCTTTTGCTCAAGTCACTACACCAATTATGCACAAATTATGTTATTTTCTGTAATTGGATATATATTTTAATTAACAGTTTTGTGAACAACTTCTGGTCTTAAATATGAATTTTTTTAAAAAACTTCATTTTTAACCCCTGAAATCAGAATTGTTTTTTGAAGTTTTAATCTCTAATTTCCCCATCTACCTTAACTGCTTTAGCTTCATGTTTCACAGATTCTTTTTAAATGCTTTTTTCTCTCTCTCAAGCTGAAAGCAGCTGCCTGACAAAGACTGTTCACTGTTTCTTAAGGCAAATACTTTAGCCCTAACGCTGGATTCTAATACTGATCTGGATTCTTAAGGCAAACCCCAACCTGATAACAATTCCGTTAGTCACTTCAGGATTCTTACAGCAATCCCCAGTCTATGACAATTACCCTTCAACTGGCAATATCTTAGACAGTTGCTAACTTCCTAGCAAGTGCCCTGCTACTAACTCCTAACTTTCTCTCCTGGCAAGAGCCCCCTTAGTAAGTGTCCTCTGACAAATGCTATGGCAAGTGCAAAGACCCCTGGCAAGTGTCCTCTTTTTGATATTCTTTTTGCAGGTAGCTTTTGCAACATTCATCCTAAATTGTGCACCTATGTCAACAGAAATAATAACTTCTACCCAAATGTTTGCAATTCTGGACCAATGGGAAGAGTGCGTCTGGCTTCCCTACAACAAACTAACCTTAACTTGTACCCTTTAGTTACAACTCTAGCCCTCAGGCTATCCTTCTTGCCAATCAGCATCCTAGATTTGATTTCTGTATGCTGTTAATGCTGAACTCACTGGAGCTCAAATGTGCAAATTTGGTGAACCCATGGGCTGCATCTTCCGGTCGGCAAGCGAGGAACAGGGCCCGCTCGCCGATGCATAAAACGATGCAGGGTGACATTGGGCGTGCGTCCCGAGGTCACCCTGCTTCATTTAGATTTTCAGTTTGGCGAGTGCACAGCCGACTTGGCTGCGTGCCTGCCGAACTGTCAAGGGCCACTTGCTGCTTAAGGCCTTTAATTTAAACCAGTTAATGGACCTACCCATCCAACCTTAATGTTGGCGGGCAGGCGAAGAGCCCAGGCGGCCTTCAGAAAAAGCATGAAACCTCATCCACGGGCGGGATGAAGTTTCACGAGGGATTTAAAATGTGTGTGAAATGTTTAAGTATAAGAAATTGACATGTCCCAGCTCATGTAATAGTGTCACATGAGGGGACATGTCAGGAATATTTTTTCTACCCTTCCAAAAATTTTTATCACTTCCACTGATCTCCCTGAGGTGGCATTTGCCCCCACCCATCCCCACCCCTCCCCACCCCCTGCCTGCACAGGGAGTGCACAGAGCTTCCGAGCAGTCATCTTAATTAGACAAATTAATTAAGTGGGCTTTAATTGGCCTGCCCACATAAAATGGTGGTGCGCCCCTGACTGGGGGCTCTGATCAGGAACCCCCCCCACCCATGCCCGCTCCCACACATCCCCCCAATGGGGGGAAAATGCTGCCCCACATGTTCTTTCTTAAAGCTACCTACGTCATTTTGGCATTTAAGGAGATACCAACTTAAAGACTTCTTAACAGCATTCCAATAATAAATACAAATTAAGCCTCTTCATCACTAAGCTTATGAACAGTACAATAAAAGCAAAATACTGCGGATTCTGGAAATCTGAAACACAAACAGAAAAATGCTGGAAAAACTCAACAGGTCTAGCAGCATCTGTGGAGAGAGAAACAGAGTTAACGTTGGTCATATGGACTCAAAATGTTAACCTTGTTTCTCTCTTCACAGATGCTGCTAGACCTGCTAAGTTTTTCCAATTTTTTCTGTTTTTGTTATGTACAGTACAGTTTAATAACTTAAGCCTTATTAATTACACAAATGTGTCAATGAGGTGAAATCTAACAATGCTAACTTGATTTATTTTCAAGATGTGGAGACTATGCAATATAGTCTGATAAACTGAAGATATTAATATGGAACATGTAAAAGGCCAATGTATGTTCAATACAGAATTATTAGAGTAATTCGGTCCAGTAGTATCCTCGATTACTGAATGGATAAGAATTAATTACCTGATATTTCAAGTTGATCAAAGTAATTGGAATTATCGATTTATGAAGCCATTCAAATCAAAGACCAATGGCTTAAAGACAAAAAAGAAAGACTTTCATTTATATAGTGTGTTCCATGACCGCAGTCACAAAGCACTTTACAGCCAATTAAGTATTTTTAAGTAGTCACTGTGATAATGTAGGAAATGTGGCAGCCAATTTGGACACAGCAAACTCTCACAAACAGCAATGTGATAATGAATAGATAAAATGTTTTTGTAATGTTAATTGAGGGATAATTATTGGCCAGGACACCTAGGATAACTCCCACTCTTCTTCAAGATAGTGTCATGGAATCTTTTACATCCAACCAAGCACGCAGACGATGCCTTAGTATAACCTCGCATCCAAAAGTCAGCACTTCCGACAGTGCAGCACTTCCTCAGTACTGCATTTGATGCTTGTGCTCAACCCTGGAGTGGGACTTGGATCCAGAACCTTGTGACTCAGAGGCAAGAGTGCTACCAACTCAGCCACAGCTGACACAAGCAGGCTAACACTGAGGGGGTAATACAGTGATATATCTGAGTCTTGGATTTCTGTAAGTACTCGCCTGATCTCTCACTATAAATGCAACAAGAGTTCGGTAGGACACCCAAGAAGATGGTATGAATGGCTGTTTTCAGCTGTTTACCATGTTTCCTTAGGGAGTTATGGTGAGAGACCAGTTAATCCCCATGGAATTTCAGGACTTTGACATTTTTAGCTTGGAGCATTTAAAGCTGAGAAGGAAATTATAATATTGTATGTATCGTAACCTTTACTTTTCTTTGCTTTTGGTCAATTGCACAAAACCCCCATGAATATATAAACAATTCCCCTTCCAATAAAACACACAAACAAACACATACATTGCAAACTAGCATCATGTCATAAAAGTGGTATATTTTAGGAATAACTAAACAAAGGCTAATTGGATCAATATTCCTTCCCAATTATCAATTCACTTATTTCTCTCAGCTAAAATTGTTTTGCTGGTGCACTCAGAGTCATTTTAGCTGTTTCAGCCATATAATATCAACTTTGCTGAGGCCTGTTGTGCTCCACTAAATAATTTTGCCTGGATCAGCCATAAAGATCAGCTGTAATTTATTATTAATTGCATAATTATTAACATTACTGCATATTTTGGTCATCTTCTGAAATTAATCGCCAGAAGACAAACTGTAAAACAGGCTGCAGATTTGCTATCGTCTGTTTTGTGTTACTATCCAAGGCTAATTTCCCATGAAAGTTCCCAATGCCATAACATTAGTAAAGTTTGTGTTAAATGTTACATTTGTTACAAATGAAACATTTATAGATGCAAAAGCGCTTAATCTACTTTCTGGATTATTTTCAACAACCTCAAGGGTGTGGCACAGGATATTTTTGCCATTAATTTCCTTGGGGTTTTTCTCAATCATCTATCATAATTTCTAAGGATCTTGCACAAAAGCTGAGGCAGATGATCGAGAGACCCAGTGATATTCCAACTCTCATGATCCCATGTGGTCTCTTTATAACACTCCAAAACTGCAAAGACTTGAGAAATTCATTTGTCATGTCTTTCCTGGAATTGATCGAGGGAGGTGAATTTCCAACAACCAATAAATCAGAAATAAATGATATACTTTATCATTTCTAAACTAACCAACTGTCAACTCTTTTTGCAAAATTGCACCATCGTGCTCAGCAGGGTTGGAGATAATTCACAATATAGTTAGACTGTATATATTTGAGAAGGTCCACAAAGTAGATATCAAATTTGGGATTTGCTCTTTCGTAAAAGAATCTGCATTACATTTGAGATGGAAGAACATTGTACTTGATAAGTCAGCAGTTTTACAATCTTTTGGTATAAGCTATTGGTGTGAAAGGTAGACCACTGTCATCATAGCTTGTTGCTCCAAAATTACAACCAGTGTTGTTATTTTACTCAAGTAATTCATCAGGAGTACAGAATTAGTGAGTGGCTAATGGAAAGAAGAGAGCAGATGAGGGGAGATGGTGGCACAGCAATATTGTCACTGGTCTAGTATTCCAGAGACTCAGGGTAATGCTCTCTGGGGACCTGGGTTTGAATCCCACCATGGCAGATGCTGAAATTTGAATTCAATAAAAATCTGGAATTCAAAGTCTGATGATGACCATGAAATCATTGCCAATGGTCGTAAAAACCCATCTGGTTCACTAATGCTGTCCTTACCTGGTCTGGCCTAAATGTGACTCCAGACCCATAGCAATGTGGTTGACGCTTAAATGCCCTCTGAACAAGGGCAATGAGCGATGGACAAAAAATGCTGGCCTAGCTAGCGATGCTCACATCCCATAAACGAATAACAAAAATGTGTAGGGTTTGTGTTGGTAGTGGATATGCTGAACGGGAGAAGAAGCAAGATGTATGCAGGTTCTTTACAATGCTGAATTGCAAGACATTCTTCCCCACCTCGCCTCTTCCAACATTAACTCCCAGGAAGGCTTCTGAGTTTTCCAGAAATAATGATTCATTATTTCAACTGCTTCCTTCCGATATTTCCCAGATGGAGAAAGTAACTGAGACACTGGCTCGCCTAAAAATTGATGAAGAGGAGGTACTGGAGAGGCTGGCTATACTAAAAGTTGATAAGCCACCAGCACTGAATGGAATGCACCCGAGGGAAATAAAGGAGGAAATTTTGGAGGCATGGGCCATAATATTCAAAACCTCCTTATATTCAGGGCTGGTGCCAGAGGATTAGAGATTGGAAATGTTACATTCTTGTTCAAAAAAATGTTGTACGATGTGGCAGGTGATATGTGCTATGCAGACCAAATCCACAAGGGAATCTTGGCCACGCTATCGTAATGGTTTTACAATTTGCATTTATTACAAGAAGATTTGTGCACTGAATTCATAAGTAATGAGTCCACTAACACCTTTTAAAAAATTAAATTAAAACATTAATTAACAAAAGAAAATCATTCAAACAGATACATAAGATTACAGTTACTTGATATTATAACAAATCTCAAAATTCTTAATTAACCTGACTCTCAACTACACATCCCCTTTAAGGCAACAGTCCAAATATAGATTTTAAATTTAAACAGGCAGTCCAGCAAGGTACCATAGCACCCATTCAACAATGGAATTCCAAAGGGTTTTAATACAACTTTAGTTACTGGAACAGCACTGCTTCAGAGTGGCTAGGGCTTGTTCCAAGTCTGTGTCACACAATGTACCTTTCAAGATTTTACATGGCCACACCCTCATATAGTCTTCCATCCTTCTATATATATATATATATATATATATATGTTTCTCTCTCCTTAACATGTAAAATCACATTGTTCTACATGTCTTTGAAATTTACTTTTCCCATAATATAAAAATCTTTCATGTTGTCAATATGGCCCCTTTTCCTTTTGGAAAAAATAAACATAATAACATTGCCCTATTTATCTTGTTAGTTGTAAACATCCTACCATCCCTTTGAAAATCAAACAACTCCCCACTTATCGTAAAATACAAAATTCATTCACGCCTCATCTACTGACCCTCATACTCAAGCTCACTCATTAGCATTTGAAATACTCTTTTTACACTGAACCCTTTTGATAATTTCCACCTTGCCATCTATCTGACCCTAATTCAATTAAATCAGTCACACAGACAAAACCATCCAAGCTCACACCCATAAGCCTACAATAATATTATGAAAAATATGATAGTTTCATGACAGAATGGTGTAAGGCAAAACCCAGCATTTACAGGTTGGTTAGTTTAATCTCGATGGTGGCAAGCTTTTAGAAACAACCTGAGGCAAAATTAACAGTGACTTGGCCCAGTGCAGATTTATCAAAGGCAAATCATGACTAACTAATTTGATTGGGTTTTTTGATGAGGCAACAGATAGGGTTGATGAAGGTAATGTGGTTGATCTGGCATACATGGACTACCAAAACACACATAATAAACTGCCACATAATAGGTTTGTCAGCAAGCCCATGGAATAAAAGTGACAGCATGGATACAAAGTTGGCTGAGTGACCGAAAACTAAAAGTAGTCATGAAGGGTTGTTTTCAGACTAGAGGAAGGTTTCCTAGATTGGGGTTCCCTAGTGCCCTGGGGACCAATGCTATTCTTGATATATATTGATGATCCAGACATGAGTGTATAGGGCAAAATTTCAAAATGTGCAGATGACACAAAACTTGGAAGTATCATAAACTTGGGGGAGGATAGTGATAGACTTCCATCTGCCTAGAATTCTAGGCAGGCCTGACTACAGGCCGTTCACACTTGCGCTGGATGAAAATCATGCCCACCGGCACTGCTGGGTAGGAAGCAAGATCACGACATTGGGAAATTTCCTGATTGCCAAATTTCGCCTCAAACATGAAAATCCAACTCTTAGAGTACAAAAACAAGGTAGTTATTATGAACCTTCATAAAACACCGTTTCGGTCTCAACTGGAGAATTGTATCCAATTCTGGGTATAACGCTTTATAAAGAATGTAAAGAATTTTGGGTAGGAGGTAGAAGCGGGCCGTCCGAGGTTGGGCGACTATCAGGTTGGAAGCTGAGGGAGGAAGATCTCCAGAGGAGATGAGATCAGTGACAGTCCTGGAAACAATGGCTGGATGTTCAGTGGTGGGGTCATGGTGCAGGGAGAGGTAGGAGGAAGTGTCTGCGAATTGACACTCAGCCTCCGCGAGGTAGAGGTCAGTGCGCCAGGTACATCGATGATTACTTCGGTGCTGCTTCATGCTCTTGTCGGGACTTGGAAAAATTGATTAATTTTGCTTCCAATCTCCACCCCTCCATCATTTTCATGTGGTCCATCTCTGACACTTCCCTTCCCTTCCTTGACCTCTTTGTCTCAATCTCTGGTGATAGACTGTCCACCAATATCCATTACAAGCCTACCGACTCCAACAGCTACCTTGACCACAGCTCCTCACACCCCATTTTCTGTAAGGACCCAATCCCATTCTGTCAGTTCCTTTACCTCCATCGCATCTGTTCTGATGATGCTACCTTCAAAAACAGTTCCTCTGACATGTCCTCCTTCTTCCTTAACCGAGGTTTTCCACCCATGGTCGTTGACAGGGCCCTCAACCGTGTCTGGCCCTTCGCCCGCGCATCCGCCCTCACACCTTCTCCTCCCTCCCAGAAACATGATAGGATCCCCCTTGTCCTCACTTATCACCCCACCGGCCTCCGCATTCAAAGGATCATCCTCCGCCATTTCTGCCAACTCCAGCATGATGCCACCACAAAACACATCTTCCCTTCACCCCCCCGGCAGCATTCCATAGGGATCGTTCCCTCCGTGACACCCTGGTCCACTCCTCCATCACCCCCTACTCCTTAACCACCACCTATGGCATCTCCCCATGCCCACACAAAAGATGCAACACCTGCCCCTTCACTTCCTCTCTCCTCACCGTCCAAGGGCCCAAACACTCCTTTCAAGTGAAGCAGCATTTCACTTGCATTTCCCCCAACTTAGTCTACTGCATTCTTTGCTCCCAATGTGGTCTCCTCTACATTGGAGAGACCAAACGTAAACTGGGCGACCGCTTTGCAGAACACCTGCGGTCTGTCCGCAAGAATGACCCAATCCTCCCTGTCGCTTGCCATTTTAACACTCCACCCTGCTCTCTTGCCCACATGTCTGTCCTTGGCTTGCTGCATTGTTCCATTGAAGCCCAACGCAAACTAGAGGAACAGCACCTCATCTCCCGACTAGGCACTTTACAGCCTTCCAGACTGAATATTGAATTCAACAGATTTAGATCTTGAACTCCCTCCTCCATCCCCACCCCCTATCTGTTTCTTCCTCCTTCCTTTTGTTTTTTCCAATAATTTATATAGATTTTTCTTTTCCCACCTATTTCCATTATTTTTAAATCTTTTATGCCCCCCCACCCCCACTAGAGCTGTACCTTGAGTGCCCTACCATCCATTCTTAATTAGCACATTTGTTTAGATAATATCACCAATTTCAACACCTGTGTTCTTCTGTTCTTTTGTCTGTGACATCTTTTGATTATCTGCTCCTATCACTGCTTGCTTGTCCCTACAACCACACCACCACCCTCCACTTCTCTCCCCCCATCCAACACACCACACCACGCCCCCCCCCGCCGCCCCCAACCTTAAACCAGCTTATATTTCACCCCTCTCCTTGGATTCACCCAGTTCTGTTGAAGGGTCATGAGGACTTGAAACGTCAACTCTTTTCTTCTCAGCCGATGCTGCCAGACCTGCTGAGTTTTTCCAGGTAATTCTGTTTTTGTTTCAGATGATAAGTATGCCTGGCATGTGTGGGTGGTGAGTGGTCCCATGAACAGGATGAGGACAATGAAGGTGTGTGTGAGAGAGTGAATGGTGATATCCCTTGGACTGTCAGTGAGTGAGGGCCCTGTGGATATGTGAGTGTGTGAGTTGAGAGTGAAGAGAAGTGTGACTTGCCTGATGGAATGGAGGAGATCATTCATCCTCTTGCGACATTTGGTGGCTCTCCTCTTTTGAAGGATGTTCGCACTGAGCACTGTTGGCACCGCCTCTCAAGCCTGATTAGTGAGGTGCTGCCCACCCTACGGCCAGAGCAGAGGTAGACGACACCAAGGTAAGCCTCCAATGTGTCCAAAAGGTGCTCGAGGTACATGTCATTGAACCTGGGGGCTGCAGTCTTTTTGCCTTTCAGGGCCATGTTTTCTTTGCAGCAGTTGTGGTCTGGAAGCACTGATATGTGTGCGCGCGGCTGCGCTTTAAATATGGCGCCAGGTGTGCTGAAGTGGCGAGGTGATGGCATGGCGGGTGAATGAGAGCCCGCCTGCCATGGAAACGGAGTGTTTCCCGGGAATGCATAATTAATGAAGCGAGTTTGGGACGATAAAACGTGAAGAGCCTCCATTCCGCTACCGCACTGAGTGCAAATCTGGGATGATTCCATTCATTGTCTCTGAGCCTAGGTCCTTAAAAGAAGTGGCTGCAGAAGTGGTAGATGCATCAGTTGTGATCTTCCAAAATTCCCTAGATTATGGAAAGGTCTCAGCAGACTTTTGGAAAATTGTTAATACAACACCTTTATTCAAAAAAGTAGTGAGACAGAAAGCAGGAAACTATAGGCCAGTTAGCCTAACATCTGTCATAGGGAAAATGCTAGAATACATTATTAAGGAGATAATAGCAGGACATTTAGAAAATCTTAATGAAATCA
The DNA here is from genome assembly GCF_017639515.1 of Carcharodon carcharias. Lineage (NCBI taxonomy): Eukaryota > Metazoa > Chordata > Chondrichthyes > Lamniformes > Lamnidae > Carcharodon > Carcharodon carcharias. The sequence goes on from NC_054477.1 coordinate 42,243,775, forward strand.
GGTAGAGTCAACATGATTTTGTGAAAGGGAAATCATGTTTGACTAATTTATTACAGTTCTTTGAGGAATAACAAGCAAGGTGGATAAATGAGAACCTGTAGGTGTGGTGTACTTGGATTTCCAAAAGACATTTGATAAGGTGCCACACAGAATAAGGGATCATGGTGAAGGAGGTGACATGTTAGCATGGAAGCATGGATAGAGGATTAGAGTGCCATCAGTGCCATCAGTGCCTCAGCTATTTACAATCTGTCTACAATTACTTGGATGAAGGGATTTACTGATAACATAAAAATAGGTTGGAAAATAAGTTGTCAAGAGGACATAAAAAGGACATACAACGGAATTTAGACAGGTTAAGTGAGTGGGCAAAAAATTGGCAGATGGAATGTAATGTGGGAAATGTGAACTTGTCCACTTTGGTAGGAAGAGTAGAAATGCAGTATATTATTTGAATGGAGAGAGACTGCAGACTATGGTGTCCTGGTACATGGTTCACCAAAAAAGTTGGTATGCAGGTGTAGCAACTGATTAGGAAGGCAAATGAAATGTTGATGTTTATAGCAAGGGCATAGAATAAAAAAATAGAGAAGTGTTGCTGCAGCTGTACAGGGTCTTAGTTAGGCTACATCTAGAGTACTGTGTACAGTTTTGGTTTGCTTACTTAAGAAAGGACATAATTCCATTGGAAGCAGTTCAGAGAAGGGTCACTTGATTGATTCCTGGGATGAAGGATTATCTAATGAGGAAAGGTTGAGCAGGTTGGGCCTATACCCATAGGAGTTTAGCAGAATGAGTAATCTTATTGAAACATATAAGATCCTGAAGGAACTTGACAGGGTGGATGCTAAGAGAATGTTTTCCTTTGTGGGGGAGTCTAGAACTAGGGGACACAGTTTAAAAATTAAGAATGAGATGAAAAGAAATTCTTTCTCTCAGAAGGTCATTAGTCTATTGGATTCTCTACCCCAGGGAGCTGTGGAAGCTGGGTCACTGAATGTGTTCAAGGCTGAGTTAGATATATTTTTGATCGATAAAGGGGTCAAGGGTTATGGGGGACAGGCAGAAGAGTGGAGTTGAGGCCACAAAGAGATCAGCCATGATCTTATCACATGGCGCAGCAGGCTCGAGGGGCCAAATCGCCTACTCCTGCTCCTAATTACTGTGTTCTTGTGTGAATGGCACTAGCTGAGTTGCTCTTGCAGAGAGCTGGTGCAGATAAGGCGGCTCAATTTGCCACCGTCTGTGCTATAACCATTCCATGACTCTATAAGTCCCACTGGTAATTGTGCTAAAAGAAGTGCTTAAATTTCTCAGTCAGCCACAAATTGGTTGAGAAATCCACTTGTCCAATTTGAAGAGATTCAGGAAATAAAAATGTGAGCCAGATTGACTACCACCCTCTGTCCCTCCATTTATTGCTGATGAGAGCCCTGGGCACAATACACTTATGTATGAACTGTGACCTCTTACTCTATTTAGGTACTACTGAAACCATGGGTTACATTTTATGTACCCCTGCTGGGCATGTTTTCGGCAAGCGGGGCACATAAAACAGGGAGGGCGCCCACCCCAACACCTTCCCACCCGTCCTGAGTTCACCCCCAAAATAGAGGAGGTTTTGGGCGTGAACTGAAATTGGCAGCCTGCCTGCCGTATTTAAGTAAATAATCAAGGGTCAACTGGGCTTGTTAACAAGCCAATTGACCCCAATAATATGCCGCCAGGCCATTAAACGGTTAGCATGGGCAGTCGGGTGAGAGTGGACAGGCTGCTTTTTTAAAAAACTTTTACAAAGAGCAGGAAGAAATGTGGGTACTATCTTTGGGGGATGCCCTTTGTGGATGGAGAGGCTGCCGAGATATTATCCCTCCCCCGCCGCTTTCTTCCTATCCACAAGCTCCATTAAACACACCACCCCCAGCACCCCCAGCCATCACACTAATCTTTCCAACCTTCCCTGCCCAGGACCCTGGACTTACCTGGCTCCAGGATCCACGGGCCTTCACCTTGTTCCTGCTTGCAGTCCCAGCAGTGCCCACCAATGTGCTCTTGGTGCTGCTGGGACTGATGGAGTTGCCAGCCAATCCAATTGGCCAACAGCTCCCGAGGGCAGGACTTCCTCCTTGGTGAGGGGCAGAAGTCCCACACTGCACCAATTTAGCCCATCCGCAGTGCATTATGACTGCGATGCGGGGTGGCGTGGAGTGGGTCAGCTCCATGCTGACTTTGCTTCTGGGGATGCAATTCGTCCATGCCCCCGCCACCTGCCTCCCCCACCTTAATATTATTTCTTCCATAAGTAACTCACCTAAACATACCAATCTTGTTATATATCACTAATTTGATCACTTTTTTTTTAACCTTTGAACTCATAGGGTAGGATTTTCCGGTTGTCAGGTGGACGTAGTGGGCGGGCCCAGGAGCAGATGGGAAACGGTCTGCTGCCTGCAATTGGTCCCCAACAGCGATTTCACGCTGGCTGGCCAATTAACGGCCAGCCAGTGTGAAAGGCGAGCTGAGGAATTCAGTGCTGCCGGGGTTGGGGTGGGAGGAGTGTGAGCGCAAAAGTCTGCACAAGCGCTGGGAGCACCCACTCAAAGCTCCTGAAGGCAGGGAGCTGCCTCAGGGAGCTGAAAGATTGTGGAAATAAAAATAAAGATTATAAAAATGAGAGAAACATGTCCCTACATGTGACTCAGTCACATGAACAGGGACATAGTAAAAATGATGTGTAAAAATGTTTTTAAATTGCTTTTGGAAACCTCATCCCGCCGTGGATGAGGTTTCATAAAAATCCCAAAGTCACCTGGCCGATTTGCTCGCCCACCAACCGTAAGATTAGATGGGCAGCGGAAAGTAGTTTACAATTATTTGATTAAGGGACTTAATAGGCCTCTTAATTGTCGGCAGGCACGCTGCTGACTCTCGCACGCGCCTGCTGACCAAAATATCGCCCAAGTGTGCGATGACTTCGGGACGCTTGCCCGACTGACCGACGTCATCGCGCACTATTTTACGCCTCATTGTATCGGGCCCCTCCTGCCCACAGGGTGTAAAATCCTGCCCATAATTGAGTCCATGGTGCCAAGATTTCCTGAAATTTCAGGAATTTCTGCTTCTTTTATGAATAGCCCTTAAAATGTAGTAAAGACTGAATTCCTGTTCTCTAACCAGGATGGTTTGTTTCTGATTACAAAAGTAAATAATAATCCTCTTCATTCAAGAATGTGTAGGAAGATAGTAGCAGATTCTTGACTGACTGACACTTGACCTGATTATAACTGAATGATTTCCTGTAGTTTAAACTATTTCCTTTGTTGCTTTGGACCTTCAATTACTCTCGTTCAATTGATGCTGCAAGGCACACTTAGAAATCTTTCCTTTGAAGTTAAAAAATGGTTTCCTCTGCTTTTTACTTTCATAGCCATTGGGCTTGAAATTATGCCATGAGATACTCATATGCAAATCATTGGTCTAAAGTTCCTCTCTGCATTATTTTAAAAGAAATCAATAAACTTTTCTGCTAAAATAGCAGAAAGAGACAATTCAGATGAACACGTTCATGTTCATACACTAACATTTACAGCATCCTGGAGGGTTACTATTGACCAGAAACTGAACTCTACCAGCCACATAAATTCTGTGGCTACAAGAGCAGGTAAGAGGCTGGGAATTCTGCAGTGAATAACTCACCTCCTAACCACAAAGTCTGTCCACCATCTATAGAGCACAAGTCAGGAGTGTGATGAAATACTCTCCACTTGCCTGGATGAGTGAAGTCCTAGAACACTGAAGAAACTTGACATCATCCAGGAAAAATCAGCCCGCTTGATTGGCACCACTTACACCACCTTAAACGTTCACTCCTTTCACCACCAACACATAGTGGCAGCAGTGTGTACTATCCACAAGATGCATTGCTGCAACTTATCAAGACTCCTTTGACAGCGCCTTCCAAACCCACGATCTCTACCACCTAGAAGGACAAGGGCAGCATCTGTATGGGACCCAGCTACATGCAAGTTCCCCTCAAAGCCACACACCATCCTAACTTGGAACTATATCGCTGTTCCTTCACTGTCACTGGCTCAAAATCCTGGAATTCCCTTCCTAACAGCACTGTGGGTGTACCTACATCATATGGTCTGGAGTGGTTCAAGAAAGCAGCTCACCACCACCTTCTAGAGGGCTGTTAGGGATGGGCAAATAATGCTGGCTTAGCCAACGACACTTATGTCCGGTGAAAGAATAATTTTTTAAAAAGTAATAATTTAAGGGTCATCGTGCTTTAGTAAGATTGTGCGTTGCCCTGAATCAGTAGTTTTCAAATACTAGCATGAATAAGATTCAATGTAGCAATGTATTCGCGAAGTTTTACATTATAAAATGCTTTAAGGATTAAAATAAAAATAGAAAAGTTAGTATCATTAATAACTACAATAGGGTATAATATTTTAACTGTAACAAAAACTTGGCTTAGGTATGGATAGGACTGGGAACCTAATATTTCTGGTTATGTATGCAAATGACGGGCCCACTGGCAGTTTTAGGGCCCCTTGCAGAAATTGGATTGTGATGAATGGGGTAGTGGCTGGGCTAATTCTGCTCAGGATTCTGCAGTGGCTACTGCGGCATAAACAATGGCTGCCAACACCAGGTAATTTTCAAAACATGTTATTACAGAGCAAAGATACCCCCTCCATTCTACAATACTCTCACAATCAGCCACTCTACCCTCCCAGCGCTGCCCCCCTTCCCTGCTACAGTGACATTAATTTGATTTTTTTTTAACCTTTGAACACAATAACTGATTCCAAGGTGCCAAAATTTCCTGAAATACGAAGAATTTTGTTTCCTTTATGAATAGTCTCCATAATGCAGTCAAGGCTGAATTCCTGTTCTATAATCAGGTTGGTTTGCTTCTGGTTAAAAAAGTAAGTAATAATTCTCTTAATTTAAGAATGTGTAGGATGTTATTAACAGATTCTTGACTGACTGGCACTTGACTCTAATATTGAATGATTCCCTTTGGTTTAACTTACCTTAGAGCCATTGACATCTAGGCATCGGACTTGCATTCATCTACTCAAAATGGGCAAGTCATCTTTGAGGGCATGACATGTGCTGGCAGCTCACCGAAATAATATAAATAAGGTCAAAGACTCAATTTCAAACCAGCCACGAGCCTCCCAGTTCAGACAGTGTAGGCTCTGAACAGTCCTATAATTGCAATTGGTGTCCTATTTACATCATAATGTCCAAGTTTCCATTGTAAAAGGTGCCAGTTACCTAATCAGGCAGGCACTTTAGACTCATGGCAGTAGAGCCCTTTAAAACTGGAGTCAGCTGCATCACCATTGTTAAAAGGGCAGCAAGGCTACCAACACCATTTTTGAGGTTCTTACCACTCCAATAACGCCATGTGAAAGGATTGAAAATCGGACACAATTACTTTGTCAGTAAAGTTATAGCTAGCAGAAGTTTAATTCCCAACAGAAGGAATTGTCCAAGCCTGTGGGTTTATGTGAATCATGTCTAAATTACAACAATAACACATTGGGCTCAGTACTGCATATTATTTGGGTAATATGTGATCCCTTAGAGCTCCAAAGCGACATCCACAGCACACAGCTATACTTGTGACGCATATTGCATGGGATGTGGTAGCACATGCACAGTGAATATCCGCCGGAAGCAGATCATGACATTAGTCAGCGTGCACATGCATTCAGCAGCAGGCCCCTCCCTCCCAGGAGTGCTATTTAAAGGAATCATCAACTACTTTGAACTGCTGGTTGTTTTCTTATGATTCTATAAGTATTTGGTGCTTTCTGTTGTAGTTTCAAGACACAAAGTCTGCATGGAGTGGTGTGGTATGAGCTAAAGGACTTTTGCTGACTTACAGGCTGCTGTAGAAATCAGTTGCTATCAAATAGGAATGCACCAATAGGCAATCCTCTTAAAGTACAGCATTACATGGAGATGAACAGAGGCTATGCAGAGCAGAACTAGCTGCTGGAAGTGGGAGAGGAGGATGGGAAAAAGAACATATCAGCCCAAGGTGTTTGGGGAGCAATTCTTCTTCTTGAACATCAGTGAGGAACAATGTGTGGGACATCTACACTTCAGAAAGAACATCCTCACTGAAATCTGCTAGCAGCTGTAGCCACAAATGCAACCTCAGAGTATGGTAAAGATCGCATTGGTGAGGAAAAGGAGGAAGAAGAGGAAGTGGAGGAAGAAGAAGAAATGAGGCAACCTTGTGAGCCCCTTTCTGCCTGGACTGTCTTTTAAGGATTCATCCAAATGCACAATCAGTAACCGCAACCTCAGTTCACCATCCACCAGCATTCTGACACCTTACATTCCTTGTGCCATTGAGCACCTGTTTGTCCACAGTACAAAAATAAAAGCCACCACAAATAAACATCTTAAACCAAATTTATAAATGAAATCATGCCATATAGCATACAAAAATCAACTAATCGCCCCTTGTGCATTTCCTTAGTGTTTACCTTCCTTGTGCCTTTGCCTATCTTAGTGCTCCTAAACGGTGCTACTACAATGCCTACAACATGGCTGGTGGAAGACTCCTAACTCCCAGCTGGGGGGGACTGCAAATGGCTTGGAGGTTGGCCTTGAGAAGCTCCAGGTCTCAAAGTTCCGATTGTGGACTGCATGATTTTGGCAAGGGTGGCAGCAGTCTGGGCTAGCTGGCTAACAGGGCGCCGGCAAAGTAGCAGGAATGGGAGGATAAATACTGACTTCCTGAGAAAGTGCTACAAGTTTCTGCTCCATGAAGCCACTGCCATTCCCATGGGTTGGCACCTCAGCAATCCTAGTAAATGCAAAGGAAACAGTAAGTTGGCCAACAGATGCTGAATCATGGTTGGGTCCACAAGTGTGTGAATTGAGTTGACCATTAGTTCCATTCTAAAAAGAATAGGTTCCAAGTTCTGCACAAAGCCCTTTGCCAAGTTGGTGCTAGACTCCTCCATGTTCCTTGAGCTCGATTGCAGGCTTTCTGGCAGGCTACCCCAAAACACCAAGGATTTTGTGGTGCACACCCATTAACATTCTTCTGTAGGCTGCTCCAATAAAGCGCTCATCTGAGTCCTCAGCTGAAGGATCTGTGTGCGGCCTCAGCCTCTGATATACTGGCACCCTTGCATTCTTGTCCCCTGCATTGGATGCAGCCCTTTCTTACTCATTGTTTACCATGGGTAGATTCTCTAATAAATGTGCAGTATCACATACTGAACAGTGGCTGTAAGTGTGAAATCAAGTGATGGTGATGTGTCTTCATCATCACTCTCTTCTTGCTGTTCCTCCAGTGCTTGGTCAAGATACTCCTCTTGGGTGTCTGAAAAGAAAAAGGCACAAAGGTAAGTCATTGAACTTCTTGTGGCACAGCATCCAGGTTCTCACAGGCTGGCTCCTGGCATTGACCTCAATGGCTATCTGCTCCCACTGCTTTTAGAACATGACACTGGAGAGCCTCTTGGTCCCCTTCAGATACAGGACATCTCTCCTTGTTTTCAGTTCCTTCACCAAAGGCTCCAGTGCAATATCCACATCCCTTGGTGCCTGCTGACTCCATAGTTGTGCCATTCTTCAATGTTTCCCAGGTCACATTCACTTCTTGTAGGACTGTCAGCACCTGCTTCAGCTGCACAAATGCATCTCCCCTTTAAGAGGTGCATCTTTAATTGGTACTAGCAAATTACAATTTTGGGCCCCATGCTGTTGCTTGCAGTTAATGCTGACTGCAAAAAGCAGCCATCGAAATGAACAGGCAACATGAATTTGGCATCCTGCCTGCCTTTCATGAACAAGCCTGGGTTAATTGTGCATTATGATCCTTGCACTAGTTACTGGGAATATCCAATTTAGCCAACAACGTCCATCAATCATGACTGATACATATGTTTCTCCTCACCCTCACTATTAGCACTGCTACAAGCTTTTAACTGTTGAGCAACCACTCATGTTAATAAAACATGTTTGACTATTGCTGCTGAGGATTATTCTGGGATAAATATACTTATTAACATTCAGCAATTCAAAGCTTGAAATTGAGAGGCTAACACTGTTAAATTAGTAACACCATTTGCTGCCATTTTCCTCATTTTTCAGACTCTTTCTTTATTTAAGTTGTGGACTCTCAACAGCAAAAATAATTGCTCCATGTTATCACATTTGTAATGAAGTCCAGCCTGCTGAATGAACAGTTGGGAACTGTGAAGAATGTAAAGCAAATTGTTCAGCTGCATCTTCAATTGTTATTCTATATATATTTAACCAACTGAAAGTGAAAAAAAATAGGTCAAAGGTATAGTGCTGGCTAAACTCTTTGGAAGCCCTGCATTAATAGCAAAGCTAATTATGAAGTCATTTCTTTGTTGGTCCATCAAACACAACAAAGGCAAGCTTGTTGGTCTGACCATCATGTGTCAAGCTTTTAAGCTGACAACCAACTGAGGCTACAAAAGGTTAATTCAGTCAAGAAAAGATTCAGATAATTATCTTAGACTCCACAGACGGAAACTCTAGTGTCACATAAAATGTATTAAAGCAAACCGTAGCATGTGCGATATGCAAATTGGTTCTATGTACCGCAGCTAAAATTTATAAGTAATAGCCTAGAGGACATGATCATTGATGTTCATGATAACATTTTTTAGAAAGAATGATTTGTAGATATACAAAAGCTGAACCTGCCAAACTTATGAAAAAATATCTCTATGTACTTGATTATTCAGTTATTAGATGAGCCATATATAACAGATAAGTCCTCGATTTGGTCCCCAATCTGAGTTGAGTTAGCTCATGCCAGCGAGGGCACAATAGAGGGTGACACTATTTGACCTGATGCCCTTGGTGAGGGAGAGGAAAAGGCCAGGCTCCCATTCCTAATTGCTATCAAATGACTGCACATCAATTTGGTTTTCAGGAATTTAATTGTGTTATGTCCTGAAGTCTTGGTCAGCCTTTAATTTCTTTACTTATCGCTAATGTTACTAATTTGGCTGCAACATCAGTGAAATTCCAAGGTGATTGATTGTTTTCCTCTGTTATAGTAATGTTGTCATTTTAATTTTCAACGTTGTATTTGAATTTAGCCATATTAAGCTTGGGCTGATTTTAGTTTCAGTGGATAGTGGATAATGTTGTCCTACTACACAGTAATGTTAATGAAACACAGACTTCAATCTAAATATTACATTTTGTCAAAGCTAATGCAAATCAGCTGATGGCCATGTAGACTTGGAAGCATAGTTTCCTCTTGTACATGGCTTACAGGATGCGATGTGATCATAATGTGATCTTTATCATTTCTTCGAACCCTGTAGTGGTGGTAGAGGAATTTTCACTTGTCTTTCTGTGTATACACGCTCACCAAGGTAGGGGTTTGCCAGTACTGTCGGATATTGCTTTCGTTTTTGTATCCATCATCAACACCAAGCAAAGTTTAGATTCAGATAAGCGGGGGGTGGTGGGGTGGGGGGGGATTCGTTCACATAGCACCACTTCAAAGTGGCGCTATGCAGACCAAGTCAATTTCCTTTGGGCAGACAGCGCTGTGGATCACTCCTTGCTCAGGTTTCTATGTTGATATTGTTACCAAACACTGCCCCAAGTAGCCACCTGCAGCATTGCCTGCCCCTAGGGAATCGGCATAGTCTACATACTACACAAGCAAGTTTATCACCCAATGTATTTTACCCCAACACTGCAGTAGATTTGCATCTCTACTGCCTGGTCCAAACTTATTCCAATAGGTCCATTGTTTTTGCAGCATTAGTTTGCTATTAATTTGCCTGAGTAAACTTTTGTAGCATCCTTTGAAGATCACCCTTCCACAGTTTCCCCATGGCAACATGGGCCTCTGTCTTTACTGAGTACCTGATTAAGTTTATCTTCTCTTGTCCCAAGAGTTGACTCTATGTATCCCAAAACTACTTTTGATTCTTGCATTAATAGATTGGTCTAATATTACTTTCAAGATTAACTGAGATTTTTTGTGCTACCCAGTGTGGTTAGAGATTCCTTCAGAGTGATTAGTGCTTGGATTGTAATCTAAAAGTAGGCAGCTAACCATTTCAGGATTCTCAGCTGTATGATTAGATGAATAGTTCCTTACACCATTGTAAAGGAGGTTAGTAGTTTCCACTGATGAACAATGATTTCACCCTTTACAGAACTGTAGACTATCTATACATTTTGTAATACAACTGGAATCTGTGTAATATTTGATTTTGGGAAGAAAATGCACTTTTAAATGAGAAGATAATGATCTTTATTTTCTGCCACAGTAATTTGTACATAAACAGATCTATGGAAGTTGCTCCAATGATAAACATGATCGACAAAAAGGGTAATGCAGCTGATGTTCCCAGCAGTTCAGTATTTCCTGTTACTGCCAGTAACTGTTCTCCCTGCTCACATTTCAGAGACTTTCTCAAATTACACTTAAAAGAAATAAGCAGATATTTACAATTCTATTAAAAAGATTTCTGCAATGATTTTCTAATAGATTAGGCAGAAAATGAGATCTAATTCTAATCCAAATCTAAAAGGGTATGAATTTTCTCCATGTCGTAGGAATTTAGTAACTTTAAAAACATAACTGATTTTTGCAGATTGTTTAGGGAAGAATTTGGTGCATCTTTGGGGATGGGAGATGATGATGTATTAGTGTTCCCAGAAAGATAGCGAAGACTACACAGAGTTCTGTGATAATCCAATGAGGAGACCTCTATTCCAAGGTCAGTGATGCTGATGGAGGGGCAGATTTTAGTTCAGTAGCAGCACATGGAGGTATAACTTAGTTCTGAATGCTTATCTTTGCTGGATCTAGGATTTGGATCCTAGAATTTCATGTCATTGAAATTGAAATCCAAATTCAAAGCTCAGATTAATCAACTTCCAAGAAATTCTTCTGTGGATTAAATCAGCATTCTCACTAGTGCACTCTTGACAATTTCCACTGTAAGCAAATTTAACAAGGTCTTTAAATTCTTTAAATGTTAAATTATTGCTCATTTGAATTTGTTATGAATATGTTGACTAGTGTGCAGAAAATCACAGGAATAATTGGGACTTCTGTAGGCACAATAATAAGCTATACCATATTCATACCATTCTACAATGAGGGAATGAAATTTACCCTTTTCAGAAAAACAGAGTGGAAATTAGAATTTTTTTAAAACTAATTTTACAGGATGTGGTTGAAACTGGCCAGACCAGCATTTATTGCCCATCCTTAATTGCCCTTGAGAAGGTGGTGAGCTGCCTTCTTGAACCGCTGCAGTCCCTTTGGTGTAGGTACACCCACAGTGCTGTTAGGGAGGGAGTTCCAGGATTTTGACCATGCAACAGTAAAGGAATGGTGATATATTTCCAAGTCAAGTGAATGGCTTTGAGAGGAACTTCCAGGTGGTGGTGTTTCCTTCCATCTGCTGCCCTTGCCTTCTAGATGTTAGCGGTCGTGGATTTAGAAGGTGCTGCCTAAGGAGCCTTGGTGAATTTCTGCAGTGCATCTTGTGGATGAACATTAACGGGAAAGTGGAACAAATAATATACTTTTTCATTCGCGGGATGTGGGCTTCACTGTTGGGCATCTAGAAATGGGCAATAAATGCTGGTGAGCTGCCTTGTTGAACTGCTGCAGTCCATGTGATGTAGGTACACCTACAGTGCTGTTAGGGAGTAAGTTCCAGGATATTGACCCAGCAACAATGAAGGAATGGCAATATATTTCCAAGTCAGGATGGTGAGTAACTTGGAGTGGAACTTCCAGGTGGTGATGTTCCCATCAACCTGCTACCCTTGTCCTTCTAGATATTAGTAGTCGTGGGTTTGGAAGATGCTGTCGAACGAACCTTGGTGAATTCCTGAAGTGCATCTTGTAGATGGTACACACTGCTGCTAATGGTCTTCGGTGGTGTAGGGAGTGAATGTTTGTGGATGTGGTACCAATCAAGTGGGCTGCTTTGTCCTGGATGGTGTCAAGCTTCTTGAGTGTTTTAGGAGCTGCACTCATTAGGACAAGTGGGAAGTATTCCATCACACTTCTGATTTGTGCCTTGTAGATGGTGGACAGGCTTTGGGGAGTCAGGAGGTGAGTTACTCGTCGCACGACTCCTAGCCTCTGACCTGCTCTTGTAGCCACACTATTTATATGGCTAGTCCAATTCAGTTTCTGGTCAATGGTAACCACCCCCCCCAGGATGTTGATAGTGGGGGATTCAATTATGGTAATGCCATTGAACATCAAGGGATGATGGTTGGATTCTCTCTTGTTGGAGATGGTCATTGCCTGATACTTGTGTGGTGCGAATGTTACTTGCCACTTGTCAGCCCAAGCCTGAATATTGTCCAGGTCTTGCTGCATTTGGACATGGACTGCTTCAGTATCTGAGGGGTTGCGAATGGTGTTGAACATTGTGCAATCATCAGCGAACATCCCCACTTTTGACTTTATGATGGAAGGAAGGTCATTGATGAAGCAGCTGAAAATGATTGGGCCCAGGACACTACCCTGAGAAACTCCTGCAGTGATGTCCTGGAGCTGAGATGACCGTCCTCCAACAATCACAACCATCTTTCTTTGTGCTAGGTATGACTTCAACCACCGGAAAATTTTCCCCCGATTCCCATTGACTCCAGTTTTGCTAGGGCTCCTTGATGCCACACTCAGTCAAATGCGGCCTTGATGTCAAGGGCAGTCACTCTCACCTCACCTTGGGTGTTCAGCTCTTTTGTCTACGTTTGAACAAAAGGCTGTAATGAGGTCAGGAGCTGAGTGGCCCTGGAGGAACCCAAACTGGGTGTCAGTGAGCAGTTTATTGCTAAGCAAGTGCCGCTTGACAGCACTGTTGATGGCCCCTTCCATTACTTTACTGATGATCGAGAGTAGATTGATGGTGCAGTAATTGGTCAGGTTGGATTTGTCCTGCTTTTTGTGTAAAGGACATACCTAGGTAATTTTCCACATAGCCAGGTAGGTGCCAGTTTGTAGCTGTACTGGAACAGCCTTGCTAGGTGCGTGGCAAGTTTTGGAGCGCAAGTCTTCAGTATTATCGCTGGAATATTGTCAGGACCCATAGCCTTTGCAGTATCCAGCGCCTTCAGCCGTTTCTTGATATCATGTGGAATGAATCAAATTGGCTGAAGACTGACATCTGTGATGCTGGGGACCTCCGGAGGAGGTGGAGATGGGTCATCTACTCAGCACTTCTGGCTGTAAATTGTATCAAATGCTTCAGCCTTATCTTTTGCACTGATATGTTGGGCTCCTCCATCATTGAGGATGGGGATATTTGTGGAGCCTCCTCCTCCAGTGAGTTGTTTCGTTGTTCACCACCATTCATGACTGAATGTGGCAGGACTGCAGAGCTTAGATCTGATCCATTGATTGTGGGGATCGCTTAATTCTGTCCATTACTTGCTGCTTATATTGTTTGGCATGCATGTAGTCCTGTGTTGTAGTTTCACCAGGTTGAAGCTTCATTTTTAGGTATGCCTGATGCTGCTCCTGGCATGCCCTCCTGCACTCTTCATTGAACCAAGGTTGATCCCCTGGCTTGATGGTAATGGTAGGTGGGGGATATGTCAAGGAATGACATTACAAATTGTGTTCGAGTACAATCTGCTGCTGCTGATTGCCCATAGTGCCTCATAGATGCCCAGTCTTGAGTTGCTAGATCTATTCGAAATCTATCTCATTTCGCACGGTGGTAGTGCCACACAACAAATGAGTTAAATAAGTATTTAAATTAAATCAGGGACAATATAATAATTGTGATATGATGTTGCTTGACATATCCGTCATATCTAATCTGGAGGAAGAGGGCTAGACTCCAAGTTTGCTGCCCATTTCCCCACCGAGTCCCATCCACCCGTTCTTTAGGAAGGTCCTTAATAAAGTAAAATAACATTTTGGTGTATATTAAGATTGAAGAGGATGACTTAAAATACCTGTGTTTTAAGGAGTAACTAAAAGGGGGGAGGACGGGAGAGAGGGAGGTGGAGACACAAAGGGGAACTCACCAAGGCTCCTTAGGCAGCACCTTCCAAACCCTCAGGGGAGGGAATTCCAGAATGTGGGGTTTAGGCGGTTGATGTTTGGTCTTTCCTTTGATGTTCTTTGAAGATTTTTTAGCAGTTAATCTTTATAAGATTTCAACAACATCCAAGGTAGCTAGGTAATATGTGACCATATCAATCCTATGAAAATCACACGTCACAACATTCAAGATATCCTATAATATCAGTTCAGAAAACAGCCGCTGGCTACTGTTGTGAATTATCTCAATTCAAAGAAAACCTGTTGGCTCACACAAAAATTCAAGGCCTACAGTTAGGGGGTGAATTTCCTTGGGGCTTTTCCTGCTCAGCTGCCGAAACTTTGGCGGAAGTTTGGCGAAAAAGCCTTAACATGCACATATTGGTTTCCCTGAGGAAATTTGCTTCTTCTGTTTAAAATTAAAACAAAAACAGCATCCATTTTGACTTTCTGTTGCAAAAATGTTTAAAAATATGTGACAAAATGTCATTTTTACAACATGCCCAAAAGCAATCCCTCCCTTTTTCTAGTTGTTCACCACATTTGGATAATATTGACAATGTTGCATTTATTGCCCATCGCTAGTTGCCCTGAGATGTGGTGGTGGGCTTCCTTCTTAAATCACCGACTCCCAAGTTCCGCAAGCCATTTTTTTCTGGTGCCATCCCTCAACTTACCAGTTGTGAATTCAATTTCACAACTTGAAATGGTAAAATTATGATTTGCAACCTTTGCGTAGCTAATCCAGAACCATAACCACTATGCTGCTTTCCCCAACTTTCTCTTATTGACGAGTGAGAGGGCACAGTGCTGATTTCCAGCACAAGCAAAGGTCTTAAAGCTATAGGGTGGAATTTTATGCTGGTGGGATTTTACAGTCCTGCTGAAGTCGATGGAGTTTTGAACGGTTTGCTGTATTTTACAGCCGTAAAATTCTGCCCACAGTCTCCCATGAAGCATTGGGACAGCAGGAGCACCAAAATTCAGAAGGTAACAATAGTTAACCAACATTAGATAAAAATAGATAGCTATTAAACCAGTGAATTTTTTCTTGCCCCAATGAATGCTTATGTTCCTGGTCATGTTTGCATGGAAAACAACCTGGCTTGTGCCAAAATACATCGTTACATCAGTCCTGTTAGTTTGCATTGCACCACATTTAAAATATATGAACACATGTTTACATTTAATTACACATATGTACAGTGACAACTGCATATAAAATAAATGGTGTAATCATGGCCACTATGTTTTTTCATTGCTTTTGACCAGTCATGTGCCTGAATAATTGAAGCAATGTTGTTACCAGTAGCACCTAAAGCACCCGGAAGCCCAATCATGCACAGCTTATATTTATACTTCACATTATTAATCTTACTTTTAAAGAAGTAACTGGTATTGACTGTGATGTAAAATAACCAAAATATATGCAATTACACAGAGCAATGCAGCTAAATTTCCATACAGCAGTCAAAGATTGCTTTTTGCTATTTTAAAAATAATAGTATAATAAGTAAAGCAATTTGGAATTTATTGCCCAGAAAGCATATTCAAATGCTGATGATGAAAGGACAATGGAACTCATAAGTTTATGTGGATCTGCCTTCCAAATGAGCTGCAGCATTCCTAATATTCCACTCTGTACTCACAAGCCCTTTAGTGTTGAATAATTGAAGCAGCTGAATATTTTCCTTGGTTTATCGTGCACCATGTTTGGAAAGCATCCCCAATGTATACAATCGTTGCTTGCTTGCGTACGAGTGGGCGTTTCTGGGGTCACCCTCTAATCTCTTGTTGCCGCAGGAGTGAACAGGAGTCTGCTTAGAAAGAAAGGAGGAAGACTTTCTTGCGATGAAAGCCACTTAAAGCCAAAGGCTTCATTAGCACTATTAAAGGGCTACTCAGAACTCAGTGGCTTCACATCACAGTCACTGTATCTCAAGAGTAACACATAGGAATTTAAAATTTAGGAATGCAGGCAATAGTGAAGGAGGCACCGCTGTATCATATGTGGCATTCCATCAATGAAGGCCTGTCATGTGTTCACCAGATTTGACACTCCTAATAGGTCAAAGGGCATCCACACATTGACCATGAGCAATTGATTGGTCATTAATACGCCATATCAGAGATTGGAGCACAGAGCTAGGTTGGGTCACTCATCTCAATTAAACCTTAGCATCCAACATGGGGCTCAAGATGTTACATATCTGCAATGCCATCTTGGTCACCTCCATGTGTGTGCGAGTGTCTCAGGTACAAGGCGGCATCAGCCACCATGCAAGTAGGGCAGGAAAAGCTATGGGCTCTTACAGTTTCCTTATGATTCATCTTCTGAGCTTCACTTTCTTGCCCCTTGAATCATTAATGTCTTCAATGTTTCCTTTCAGAGAAAAGCAAAAGCACATATCGATCCAGGGCTAATGTTTTCATAGCAGCCCCTAATGTTTATAAACTGCAAAGGCTACCATATGTTCAATGTATAACGTGTGTGATCACCAGAAGCATATACTGCACGTTTATGCATGGTACCCTGGGAGTTGCCATGACTCCTACACCCTGAGTCACTCCCAGGTGCCTGAGATTTTTGATTGGCCATTACGTCTGCAGGGATGGCCACTTGGGGATAAGGGGTATCCCTGAAATGCTCTGTGATGACACTGGTGCATCACCCTTAGAGTCGTTCCAAGGAAAGGTACAATGCTGCCTCAGCTCCACATGCCTCCTTATAGAGCAGACCAAAAGGTTTCTAAAGATACACTTCAGATTCTTGGGCGGCTCAGGTGGTTCGCTACGATAAATTCCCAATAGGGTTTCCCACATCACCGCAGTGTGTTGTGTCCATCATAATCTGGCAATGCGAAGAGGTGAAGCCCTGCCAGAAAATGAACTGGAGGGTGATTAGAGCTCATCAGAGGATGAAGAGCCCAGGAACCTCAGGAGGCTATGAGGGTTAGTATAAGTGCAATCACACCATGGAGGAAGGAAAATGTGGGAGATGTGCTCGTGATACGTTAATGGCTGACAGGTTCCAGGAAGAATAAAGTTAAGTGAGGGCATATGGCCACATCTCTCCTAGCCCTCAATGCCATTTACTTTCACCTTGAGATGTCCAATCACTTGCAGCGAGAACAAAACCTGCATTCACACTTGCACGTTTTGGCCTCATAAATCGCCAGGGCATGATCTTTACTTTTGGTCTGTGGTGCCCTGTGAGTGAGCTCATGCTGGGAACTCAGAGTCTACTGAGGAAGAAGAGCAATGCAAGAGAAGACTTGAAGCCTTCACCGCCATCTAATGATGCACACACTGCTGCGATGGAGATGTGGACACGCCTAGGGATCTCTTCCTCCGTTCATGTCTTTTCTTCTGCCACTACTAAGGAGACACAAATGCCGCTTGAATATCAATGATGGTGAGTTGCCCTCCCTCAATAGTGGTCCTTGTGGAAGAAGGGTTTCAAATGCTTACATCACAAACTTCAAGTAAAGATTTCATCACACAAGGGTGCGGAGACTAGTTCAACTGAGTTTGACATCACAGGAATGTTAATCTCACAGTGGGACACTGTCACTGAGTGGGAGGAAGGCTAAACACTGACATGAGAGGATTCCAATGTACAAAATCACAACAAGTTGCCCAAAATTTCACATAACCATCAAATATATTCACAAAAGTGTAACATCTTTACACAGTCATGACCCAAAAGTGATATCACTTTTTCTTAACTTTCCTAACTCTAGCACTACGCCTGGGTACAGCCCCTTATTCACAGCAGAGGTGAAGGCAGCCTGCTGACTGCCATGTCCTGATTACAGCGATGACCTTGGCAGACGTTCTTTGGTGGCCTGTGACCTGGAGAAGCCCGCCTGATAAGGTTGCCTGTCACCTACTCTGGGGCAGAAGTGCCCTTGCTGGCCTGAGCAGCTGCAATGGATGGGGTCACAGGCAGATGGGCCTGTGAGTGGTTGCACATTCTTGGAATGTCCTGAAATGAGGCTCCTGGGGTGTCCAACTGACACTCATCCTCCCTGTGAGTGCCCGATGGCCCTGACCTGACTCCTGCAGGAGATGGTACACTTGGAGGGAGGTCAAGGTGCCTCATTCCCATGTCACCTTTATCTTGATGGTGCCTACCAGGGTGTGGCCATGGAGTGCAGGGCTGAGCACAAATCCAGAAACTCCTGCTGGACCAAGATCTCCACGGTGGTCACCAGCCTTCTCATGGTGACTCGAGGCGCTCACACGTCAGAGCCACAACATCAGACAGGATGCGGACGGATTCCTCCATCATTTGCTGTAATCTGCTGAGTGACTATCAAGTCGCTGCCTGATGTTGCGCCGCCTGTCATTGCATCTCCAGAATTGAGTTGGCAGCCGCTTCCAGAGGCTCATCACCTGACTCAGACTGAGCGGGTGGCTGGTCCTTAGCAGCCTTCCAACTGCTGGAGACCTGGGCTGTCCCTGCCTCTGACTGCTGCCAGGATGTGCCAGTGAGGTGTTCCCCAGAAAGTGAGCCTGAGCCTAATCTACAGCTGTGCCCCACCAACGTGTGTGTCTCTGAGCTGGTGGAAGGTGCGTGTGAGCGTCATGATGGTTCTTCCAGGGATTTCTCTTTGCATGTGGTCTGGGAAATTGGACTGGTGCTCGACTGGCTTGAGGGCTTCAACCTGCTGATGCCTAGAAAATAGGGTTTCTGGTAATGAGCATGAGCTAGATAAGATTGTATGTGAGTCACTGTGATTTTCAGGATTTGATGAAATGATGAAGCTGTGATCCATAGCAGGTTGCTGGTAGAGGCCGATCTCCCCTTCCCCACAGGAGCGATCCCTGTCCTCCCCAACCAGCTCAGCTTCAGCCTCCTCGATCTCAGTGAGGATAATGGCATCAGTCATCCTTTCCTCGGCCTGCGATCTTTCGCACCTGTTGTATGCCAGTTTAGCCTGCATGAAGAAGGAGGAAAGACATGTGATGAGAATGGATGGAGCAGAGGGTGGGTGAGATGCCTGTCCCCTGTGGGTGGTGAGCCCACCCCAAAAGGGCCAGAGGATGGAGTGTGAGCAACATGACAGATAGAATGGTGGTGATGTGAAAGTCTCCGTTAAAGGACGAGTGTTGATATGTGTCCTCTGCTAATGGTTGTGTGAGATCCCTGAAGAGAGCAGCCGATTGAGTGCATGATGCCATGATGAGAGTTTGATATCGGAGGGAATTGAAGGATAATTTAGCCTGGCAGAGCGGATGAAATCATTCACCCTCTTCTTGAACTGGATGGTGTTTTGGGCACAGTTGCCAGCCATGTTGACCTGCTCTGTGATGGTCTCCCAGGCCAGAGACATGAGGCTGCTGTGTTTTCTGCAGCCATCCTGGGATATAGGACTTACCTGTGCACCTGCATCCCTCTGATCAAGGCCTGGAGGGCTTGGCAGGTGATGTGGGGTGCTGCCTTTTCCTTGAGGCTTTCCGCCTTCTTCTTGTGGCTGCAAGACATCTCTACACATGTCTGGAAGACAGGTGGGCTGGAGAGAGTGAGATTATGTGTTGAACTGCTGTTTAAATCTGGCACCTGGACCTTTGCCCCCACCAGCTGACAGCAGGAGTACGAATGAGCTCCCGGCTTGCCAGGTGATTCGGATTAATACTCGCCTGTGCATAATTAATTAGTTTTCAAGCGCAGAATCAGGCACGAGTTCCCGTATTTCCAGCCTGCAGGGTGGGCGCCGCTGAAACCGTCCATCACCGCACTTAGTCTTATTAATAGAAATTCCGCCTCTGGTTATTGTAATGAAACAACTTGTGCCCAATATATAGAGTAAACTAGTCACCTTTATAATGATTTTTCAAGAATAATTCTCATTAAAAATGTTATTGGTCATTTTGAGGTATATTTAATAACCCTTACCAAAGGCTTATAATGTTACATAAAACACTGAACATGGAGATTATGATTCTGTGCAGTGTTAAGTGTCTGAATCAAACTTGAGCATTTTAAACATTTTAAGGGCATAGAGGTCACTAACCTTATGTTCTTGGCTCCTCTTTCCTAACCACTCCAAATGCCATGGATTAAGGCAATTCCACTGGAGCATGAGTGAGTAGAACAGTCCTTGTTAGATAAGCAGCAGGAGTAACATGGTTTAGAGTTATTTATTTTTAAATCTTAAACGATTGCAAGAGTGACACTTTTATGGGCTACTTGGGAACTTGGCTTGTCATGCTTTACTTTCATTGTCTGTTCCCCAACACTGGTAACTTCCACATAGACTACTCTTATTTGTCAGAGCAATATTAATAAAATGTTTAAGGATGATCCTCCCTTATATTTTTACACTGCTATTCAACATCTGACAAGGTAAGGGACTGTCTTTATAATATTTTTGTATGTTTATAGCTGTTACAATTTTAAATGTTCCAAAATAAAATCACTACATATTTCTGGAAGGTTTCTTGAATCTTGAGTGTACAAATCTTGCACTATTTTAAATCTTTCTCTAATCTATTAATTAAAATAGCAATAGTGCAATGTCTAAACTCCCAGGAGAGGTTATTTCTTTCAGCAACAAATATTAAACAATGCTGTTGGAGGTATTTGAGATATATATTTCACTTCCTATGGTGTAAGATGTGTTTAGTCTATGCTTCATTAATTCTAAGTACAAATAATACCTAAAATATGTCCTTTTATTGGATGAAGTGAGGACAATTAGCATTGAAAAGCCAAGCAAGGTACAGCTGCAGACCACACAGAGCATAATAGACTGATGAGATGGGTAGTCAGGGATAGAATCCAAACAATTTTCTGCCCCTGTAGACTATATCCAGTTTAAGTTAAGTACTACTTAGCTAGACACCATCACGAGAATGTGGAGTCAACAAAGATTCTGATAGATGCCTTTAAGAAACAAAATTATTTAACAGTTCTGTGTACGGCGTGGGGCCATTGTTAGTCCTTATGTTTAAGATTAAGTTGTTTTGTTTATCTAAGAAGAAAATTTGCACCGTTTAGGAACTAAATCTGTTTAAAACATAATCAAACAGGTTATGACTGACAGCCAACTACCATTTCAAATATAATTGAGGATGGGTAGCGCAATACATTCATGCTGCACTTGCACAAAGAAAACCGATGTTTTTATGTGTGTCTATGCACACACACTTAAAAAAAGCTTGTGGTTTCCTTGTTCCCTTGCTTGCACTTTGACAAGAGAATCGCAAGATTTTTAATTGTGTGTGTATAAATATTACAGGCCTGAATTTTGCCCTTGGTGGGTGTGTGCAATCGGCGGGCCAGGGAGCAGCTGGGAAACGGACTGATGACTGCGATCGGTCCCCGACCATGATTTCAAACTGGCTGGTCAATTAATGACCAGCCAGCGCGAAATGCGCTCTGAAAAGCTCAGCGCTGCTGGGATGGGGGTGGGAAGAGGGCGGGCGGTGACGTGTGAGCATTGCGAGAAAGTTTCCTGAAGGCAGGCAGCTGCCTCAGGGAGATGAAGACCTGCAAATGATTAAATAAAGGAGTAAAAAGCTGCAAAAAATTGTCCATACATCAATATCAAGCACCTAAGAGCATACCTCATGAAAATGCTGTCCCTAGATATTTATTTTCATTTTATTTCCTAACAGAGATTTCATCCTGTCTTTAGATGAGGTTTGATGAAAATTGCAAAGGCCTCCTGTCCGAATCGCCCATCCGCTGACTGTAAGGTTGGACGAGCCAAGAAAAATCACAGACAAATGTGCCGTTAATGGCCTTAATTGCCAACTTAATTGTCGGCGGGCACTCTTCCGACTTTTACGCATGCCTGCCAGAGAAATATTGTGCAAGTGTGCGATGACGTTGGGACACTCGCCTGATGTCATCTCGCACAATTTCGAACCCGGTCAGGTCGGGCCATGCCCGCCTGCGAGGCGTAAAATTCTGCCTATAAATTTGTACATATATTGGTTTCTTTATCAAAGAAATAATTTTCTGAATTTTTTTCAAGGTACTATACAATAGCTATAATGATCTAATGTCTGTGACTTAGCAGCAAATGGGGAACTCAACTTCCAGGCCAGCATTTCAATCACCCAACCTGTCTTCAATTTCCTTACTATAGTAAACATACTAATAAGTTATTGCTTAAATAAACCTCCTAAAGGAGAGGTGATAGAACAGAGCATTGATGTTTTGTGTCATAGAGTGGTAGAAAGTAAGACAGAAAGACATTTCAAGTAACACTTGAAAACATCTCTCAGAAATGTTGCAAAGTACTTCAAGAAGAATGAATTATATTATGCACTGACTGTAGTTATGTGTCAGCCATTTTGTCCATTGCAAGGTTCCATAAGTAACTATATACAGGAAAACAAGCTTTGTCTAACATATAATCTGAAAACTTTACCTCTGACAATACAGTACTCTGGTCCATATACCTACGCCACATGGATTGTAGCAGTTAAAGAAGACAGCTCACCGCCAAGGGCAATTAGAGATGGGCTATAAATGCTGGCCTAGCCAGCAACGCCCACACCCCGTGTATAAATAAAAAAGGAACACTGAATAGTGTAATAAGAGCATGGAGTTGGACTTGAATCCAAAACTTCCGCACTCCAAGGCAAATGTTCTACCGCAGTGCTAGGTAACTTAGGCTAGTGAATGGGCCACATAACTGGCCCTCCTTCATCTCAGTGGCCCGCAAGATTGAAATCAGGCATGTGACCCCATGAATAAGAACTTGCGGGGCATGCTGGTTGAACCATAGCAGCTCTTTGATTGGATGCAGAGGAAACACACGGCTCTCATAGTCAATGTTGTATGTAATCAGCACGCAGCTCACTTCACACTCCCTTGCTTTGCATGCGTATCACTTTAGTAATACCGGTAGGAAAAAAACTATGCAGACAGAAACCATTGAAATCTGGCAGCCCTTTGCGCGGGCCATGGTCATATAATGTCTCGTGGGCTGCACTCAGAAGAACCCTGATGGGCGACATATAGCCTGTGGGCCCAGGTTGCCCACCACTATTCTACCAAGTCAAATTGAGATTTGAAGCAGTGAATCACTGCTTAAGGGAAAGGCCAAACAGGTATTGACTCACTTGAATCACACATTCTGCTTCTGAATCATGAAGTGTTCTTGGTGGGTGGTTGCTGTATGGAGCTCAGCTTGAATCATAGCACTCTCCAGATGAAGCAGAATAACTAGATGGTGAAATATGCAAAAAGCTTTGTCATTTTTCTCAGCTATATGAAAATTATATTCAGGTTAATTACTCGGATCAAAAGTATTAAAAAAGGTAAGGTCTGTTTGGTCCCAGTGGGAGTAGTGGGGGCTGGGGTTGCTAGGAATTGAGACTTGTTAAAGATGTTCGAGGGGGTGGGGTAATTTAAAAAAAAATCAGGACAACCTGAACTGCCAGGGCAAATATGTTCAACAAGTTGATGGTGACTGTATCATAAAATGCCTGTGTTCCAAGGTAAAGTATTTCTCTACTAGATAGTTAATTGAAGAAGAACTATTATCTCAGATTGATCTAATTGAGAAGTTCCAGCAATATTTGAACTGCAAGGACAGAATCTCCAGCCTGTCGTGCGGGCCAGTCGGGAGTGGGCACGCGTGGGTGCGGAGCCGATCGCCGCCCACAATCGGCTACGTGCCACCATTTTATGTGACGCATGCCTGGTAACACTCAGTGCTACCTCTGTGGGCAGGGGGGAGGGAGAGTCGGGGCCTGTGGTCTTTTGCGCGCTTGTGCAAAAGAGTGCAGAAATCTCCCTGAGGCACAGAGCTGCCTCAGGGAGATTAAGTTCAATTTTAAAGTTTGAAAAATAGAAAGAATAAAATTATTCAGACATGTCTCCTCATGTGACATGTTTATGAATTGTCAGAAAAATGTTTATTTATTTATTAAAGCCTTCATGAAGCCTCATCCTGCCTGTGGATGAGGTTTCATGCAAAACGCGAAGGCCGCTTGGGCTGTTCGCCTGCCCGCCAACCTTAAGGTTGGACGAGCAGTCCTGTCAATTGCCTAAATTGGTTCATTAAGGCCTTAACAGGCCTTTGACAGTTTAGCGGGCATGCAGCCGACTCCGGCGCGTGCCTGCCAAACGAAAGATCGGAATGATGCACTGTGATGTCAGGACGCACATCCAACGTCACCACGCATTATTTTACATGTCAGTGTGCGTGGCCCACCTCCGCACACTGAAAAGAAAATTCTGCCCTCAGTGACATTGCTTGATGATCGAATACAAAGCATATAGACTGGCACTGCTAGTAGATTTGTTAAGAAATAGCATCCATTTGATTATTGGAAAGTTCCAGATATAGTTTGGAAAGTTATATATCTAGTACGTCTAATTACCAATCTCAATATGGTTATAATTCCTTGACATGCATTTGCTTTGACTTTTGACCCTTTTACCAGTTTTCAATGTGTATATTTTCCATCCTGCAGCACAGGCAGAAAGAATTTTCTATGAAGTTTATTGACCAAGTGTCAGGAGGAAGCCAAGAAGTCTTGATTCTACAGTCTTTGTATTGTCCCTAATGAGTACTGATGAAATCTGTAACCTTGATCTCTGAACTGTGAGGCACCAAGAGGAATGCAGTCAAATTCCCAAACTTTTTTCCTTCTTCTGCCTTTTCAGTGTATTTTTGAGCAAGGGGGGCATGGGGGGGGGGGGGGGGGGGGGGGGGGGGGGGGGTGGGGGTGGGGAGGCGAGGCAGTCATTTTATCTTTAACTCTTGGCAATAGCTTAAATTTGATGATTTGGATCAGTTTAAGCCTCTCTCAATGGATGAGCAAGTTGAAAGAAGCATTTAATATGCAGCCAATCCGATTTCACCTTCGTTTCACTCCAGGCAATAGTTAAAATGACCCCCAATGCATTTATTTGAATGATTTCATTGGTCAACCACTACTTCTGAACCCAAGGAAATTATATCCGCTGCATGATAGTTGTCACCATGACTATAACATGTTTGGGTATTTATACTGACCTAAAATAGTTATAAGTTCCCTGATTTAAAATTCAAATCCTTCTGTTTCATCCCTGCATGCTTTTGTCCCTCCATATTACTGTTGCTCCAGGCATACAATTCCTTCCCTTTCAGAACTCTGCATTTCTGTGATTCTGGCCTCTTGTGCATCTCCACTCTCTTTGCATTATCATCATCTTTTGCTCTGCCTTCAGTTGTTTGGTCCTGTTGCTCTGGAATTCCCTGCCAAAACCTTGCCATCTTCCTTCCCCTTTTTTAACATCTTCCTTAAAATCAGTGTCTTTGATTAAGGTTTTCTTTAACTCTCCTACCATTCACAAGAATGGATCTGGGATGAGGAACTTCTGTTATGAGGAGAGCTTTCAGAAGCTGGGCTGTTTTTCTTAAGGAAGAGGGGGTTGAGAGGAGATTTGATAAAGGTATTCAAAATCATGTGGGGTTCAGACAGAGCAGATAGAGAGAAATTGTTTCCTTTGTTGGAAGGGTCGAGAACCAGAAGACACCAATTTATGGTGAATGGCAAAAGACTCAAAAGCAACATGAGTCAAAGCTTTTTTACATAGCGAGGGGTTATGATCTAGAATGCACTAGCTACGTATGTAAGTTCAATACTGGCTTTCAAAAGAAAATTGATAATTAGCTGAAGCAACAACATTTACTGGGCTGAGAGGAAAAAGGCAGGAGTGGGGGATTAGCTGAGCTGCTGTTGCAGAGAGCAGGCATAGGAGTGATGGGCTGAATGGCCGTCTTCTGTGCTGTAACCATTCTATAATTCCACTATAGAATTGTAGTACAGTGTATCGCAGAAGGAACCATATCCGCACCAACTCTTTCAAAGAACAATCCAGCTAGTCCCACTCTCCCACTCTTTCCTCATAACCATGCATTTTTTTTATTTTTCAAGTAATTATGCAATTCCCTTTTGAAGGCTTCAAGCAGGATGGCCATTCGTCTGATTTTATACTCGATAGTCCAGTTTTTACCTGTTCTGTCCACTGTCTAGTACCGGATGCTTTTGTGTCTAGTATTTTTATTTTTGGGGCCACTCAATGCAAACAGTCACTGCAGGATAATCCCTGTGCCTTACACTTACTGATCTGCCACAGTGAAGCTCTGGCAGAGGCATGGGCTCATCTCTTTCCTTGTTCTTTTGCATGCTGTTCATTACTCTTTAGCTGTGGGCTTGTAGGTGGAAAGCCCATAGAAACGTCATCTGTGTGCACGGTGCGGCAGCGATGTAATTATCCCCCTGCCCACCCTCCCCAGCGCCACAGCGATGTCCGATATTCTTGGTATCTGACCACTCTAGTCGCCAACCTAGCTGCTAGTGAATCCATAAATCTATATTCACCACCCTATCGGGCAGTACATTCCAAATCCTGACCTCTCATTACATAAAAAAAGTTTCTCCTCATGTCATCTTTATTCTGTCAGTCACTATAGATCTGTGTCAACTGCTTATTGACTTTCCAGCTATTGGAAAAGGATTTTCTTTACTTACTCTTACAATTACTCTTCATGATTTCAACGCCTCTATCAAATCTCTTCTTAATCTTCCCTGCTCTAAAGAAAACAATTCCAGCTTTTCAAGAATATCCATGTAACTGTAACCCCTGATCCCAAGGACTATTCTCGTAAATCTCTTCTGCACCCCCTCCAAAGCCTTTAAACGCTGCCTAAAATGTGACATCCAGAGTTGGACACAGCACGCCTGCTCAGGCCTCAACCAAAGTCTTATAAAGATTTAGCCTGATTCTCTATTGCATTGCAAAAATATCTCCTTTTCTTCTCATCTTTATATATTTTGAAGGAGAGGCTGAGCACTAGAGACACATGGACTTGTTTGCTCATAGAATCTAGTGGCTTGCCTCACAAATTGTTGATTTCTGAAATGCTATTGTTGTTTGAATTTTAGAACTTTTTTTTATAGATACATAAATATTTGATGGTCTCGGTTGCTGTAACATAAGTTTCTCCCCACATTCCTGTCCTACATGTCTGTCATCTCCATAATCCCAGCCATTTCTTCTCTCTTGACCAGCATTATTTTGAGTGCTCCCAAGTCAACCTGATGTGCATTTGAGTTTAACTTACATAAGACCTACTTACATAAGAGCAACCCAGGCTAGTGAGTGGGCCACATGAGTGGCCCTCCTTCATCTCAGTGGCCCGCAAAATTGAAATTGGGCATGTGCATTAACCATGACCCCATAAATAAGAATTTGTGGGGTTTGCCAATTGAACCATAGCAGTGCTTTGATTGGACGCAGAAGGAGCGCACGGCTCTCACAGTCAATGTTGTGTGCAATCAGCATTCACCTCACTTCACGTGCCCTTGCTTTGCATGCGTATCACTTTAATAATACCTGTAGGGAAAAAAACTACGCAGACAGAAACAAGTGGAATCTGGCAGCACTGCACATCTGCAATGGTCAACAAAATGTCTTGTGGGCCACACTCAGAACCATTGATCTACACTGTACTGCAGCAAACAAAATATAGTAGTGGTGAGAACGATAAACATGTGCCTAAGCAGGATTGAATGAATTTGCATCAACTGCACTTTGCTGCTAAGTGCAAAGTGGAGATAAGCAGTGGTCTACAATGTAACTGATAATACTGACAATGATTCAAACTTTAACAGAACAGCAGTGAAAAATCACCTGGATTTTTTGCAAAGCGCTTGTCTAGTTTCTAATTCAAAATTTTCTGGCGATCTAAACTCTTTTTTGCCTTTCAAGTTTTGAAAACAATTCACAGCGCTGCCATTTTTTGCAATTGTTTTTTGTCACTTTTCATATGTAGTTGCTGGATTTCAATGTACAAGATTTGGAGATTCCCAATTTAACATTTTTGGCTGCTGCTGGAGCCCACCCAGACACAGAACCCAAAATTTCAGAACCAAAACAGCCCTCATCCAAGTATTACAAATATAAAAATCAAACTGTACCATATAGTCTGTATGACTTGGGTGACTATTGAAGCCTGATAACAGTCATCATTGCATATAATTTTGTTTAATCTTGTGAACACTGAGTCAGTCACATTGCTGTGGGTCTGGAGTCACATGCAGGCCAGACCAGATAAAGACAGCAGATTTCCTTCCCTGAAGCATAGAAGTGAACCAGATGGGTTCTTTTGACAATCAACACATCTGGTTCATTCATGTCCCTTAAGAAAGGAAATCTGCTCTCCTTACCTGGTCTGGCCTACATGTGACTCCAGATCCACAACAATGTGGTTGACTTTTAAATGCCCTCTCAGCAAGGGCAATTCAGGATGGGCAATAAATGCTGGCCTGGCCAGTGACGCCCACATCCCATGAATGAATTTTTAAAAAATCACTCCTACACCACCGCCTCACCTCTTGTGGTAAAAGGGCAGTATGTATACTTCATTGGGGAACATTTACTCAATTCTTGGCAAAGTCTGGAACATTCTGCTCCAAAAACTCAGTTGTAACACTAATGTGTTGTAAAACTTGTGATGTTGCTTTTCATTTAGGATTTTTTTTTCAATTTGTAAAATTTAGTGATAGTTGTTATCAAGTCGTGGACGTTTAAAAAAAATCTGTTGGAGGTGCCCCCCCCCCCCCCCCCCCCCCCCCCCCCGAAACTAGACAAAAAGATTGATGACCTTAGTGAGCTGAGAGTTCTGCTTGCTTTGAAATAATGAAAAATATTTTCATGATGCAACTACAATCAAATATATCATCAAAAAAGTTTTTAAAAATACACATTCAAGTTGTTTAGAGTAAGAGAATGTGCTATTCTAAACTTGAATAAATATTAATCTTGCTTCTATTTAAATTTGGTACAAATTTTGACTTTAGTTATGTCATGAAAACATATTTTACTAGATTAATGAGATTAGAATGTGATATTCTAAATAGAAATTACGCATGCTTTAATTTGCCAGCGCAAAGAAAAGCATTGGTAGTTTGTGCACCGTTATAGTTATGATGGAGCAGCTCTCAGACACGGATACAGAGGCGTCAGTGAGTGCATCTGTTGCCGGGACAGACCTTTTGCTGCAGAGGAGCAGAGCCCCCTCCCAGCAGCTACTGTAATCGCGTCAGTGGCAAAGTCAAACCACAGCACATCTGGTACCGTACTGACTGGGAGGAGGGAGCACGGGGTCCTGCCAAGGGGACACTAGCCAGTCCTCCTTGCTTTCCGACAGGCAGCCAGCAAAGCAAATCTCACGATCAGCATTGAGTTAGCCATGCTACAAGCCATCGGCAGCTCGACATCTGTGCAGAGTGCAGCCAGCCTTCATCCCAGGATCCATTGGCGTATTGAGAGACAGTAATCCAGGTGGTGAGCACTTGGAAAGTTTTGGAAGGGGGCGGTGAGTGGAGGAAATTCCATGGAGCAGCTGGTGCTTTTGGACCAAGAGCGTTAAATCCTGGAAAAAGGGATGGCCCATCGGAAATCTGCGAGGCACCAACTGAGGAGGTCTTTCAGCGAGCATCTGAAGGACTCCACTGCCAAAGCTTGGGATTTATTGTGGAAAAATGTCAGGGAGCGCCGCTTGGCAGGTCAGTTCCCCAAACCCGGATTGCACACTGCCGGAAACTTTAATTTTGAAAACCTAGGTGGAGGTAGGAGGGGGGAGGGGGAGGGGGGAGAACTTGCTGCATCTTCCAGGTTTGTAAATGAATTCTTTCATCCAATAGTCAGATTCCCCTGCTGGAGGCTGGCGAAATGGGTAACTTAAAGATGAAACGATAACGTTCGGAGGTTTGAATGGGAGCGGGGCTGGAGGAGATGAGTTGTTGCAACATTCGATGTATAAACACTCGTCAGCTCACTTGGCTGTTACATTCCTGGAAACAGTAATGCAATCGATTATTTTACGCAACAAGTTTACCAAATGATGCTTGGAACGGAGAAGGGGCGATCGGGGAAATTTTGCTTGATATTTTGACCCTGCTGTCATGATTGACATTTCTTTTCCTAACGCTAGAATTGGATTTGTTTTATTGAAAGGTTGTTTGAGAGCCGGTTCCCTGGTAAACTGGCTTCCAGCTGTGAATCAACACACTATGTTCTGTGCTTTAAACAGCAATGTTAAGACAGTACTGTCCATTGGTGCTCGGCCTTTCACAAAGAGGACGTGTAAACACAGCTTTTCTGTGTTCAGGGTGTTGTCCCCCCAACACCCCACCCGCCCCCCCCCCCCCAAATCAAACTTGAAGATTTTGTTCCCAAGATTAATTCTTCAGACTTTAGCAGAAAAATAGGACAATTAGCAGCAGCCAGCCGATGTGACAGTGACTCAGCTGGTATCTCTTATGCATCCTGCACGCTGAGGCCAGATGCTTATTTCAATATCATTTCATTACTGGTTTGTGCAAAGCAAATACTAGGATGACAACCAGTGCAAATCCATAGATTTTAATAATAGCCAGCTGTCAACCAAACCTAGGAGTCTGTGTTGTGAAGAATTTCAAAGCTGGACTGGGCTGCTTGCCATTAGTGTCTAGTCGTTTTACTGTAAAGACTTCACTGGGTCAGGTCACACTGGATAATCTAGAAGTGACTTTGGACTAGCAATTGTTTACTTTTTTTAACGGGGAAGTTTTTATTTACAAAAAAAATCCCATGGACCATGAGAATTCTCTGCAACTGCAGTGTTTCCCAGGCGCGTATGGAGCCAGTTAATTCGAGACTTTTAAAAAGCAATCATTTGGCTTTTATCGTATATATATATATGATATGTGTGTGTGTGTTTCATTTTTATCCAGCTTAATTATTTAAATATATGTTATTGTTTTTTATCTTGGATGTCTTTGAAAGAGAAAACATCGCACTAGTTTTGTCCCGATAGATGTAAATTCCTAAACTTCCCTAGTTGTTCAATAAAGTATGTGCAGTGAGTAGCTGAGCCATACAAACCAAGAAGCTCTGACCCCCAGGGACACTACAATTTCATGAGTATTCCCACACCAGTCAATGGAGTTCTGCTCATGCATTGAAGCATTCATGCGCAGACACTGCTTTCCCCAGAATTGAAGCAACAACGATCTGCATTTACTTAGTGCCTTTAATGTAATAAGACATCAGAGTGGTATTCATCAAAATCTGACAATGAACCACACAAAGAGGTATTAGAACAGGTGACCAACAGCTTGGTCAAAGAAGTAGGTTTTGAGGAGTATCTTAAAGGAGGAGGAGGAGGTAGAAAGGCCTAGAGTTTTAGATAGGGAATTCCAAAGCTTAGGGTCAAGACACTGAAGGCATGACCACCAATGATTGGGATGAAGAAATGAGTATTATCTAAATGGTGAGAGATTGTAGAGCTCTGAGATTCAGAGGGATCTGGGTGCCCTAGTGCATGAATCACAAAAGGCTATAATACAGGTAATGCCAGTTATTAGGAAAGCTAATAGAATGTTGTTGTTTATTATGAGGGGAATTGAATATATAAGTAGGGAGGTTATGCTTCAGTTGTACAGGGCACTGGTGACACCACATCTGGATTACTGTGTACAGTATTGGCCTCCTTATTTAAGGAAAGATGAAATGCTTTAGAAGCAGTTCAGAGAAGGTTTACTATGCTAATACCAGGAATGGGCAGATATTCTTATGAGATAAGGTTGGACAGGTTAGACTTGTATCCACTGAAGTTTAGAAGAGTAAGGAGGTGACTTTATCAAAATCTTTAAGATTCTGAGAGGTCTTCACAGGGTGGCTGTAGAGAGGCTGTTTCCTCTTGTGGGAGAATCTAGAACTAGGAGTCACGGTTTAAAAATAAGGGGTTGTTCATTTAAGACAAAGATGAAGGAAAAAAATCCTCTCATAGGGCCATGAGTCTTTGGAGCTCTCTTCCTCAAAAGGCAGTGGAAGCAGGGTCTTTGAATATTTTTAAATCAGAGCTTGATAGATTCATGATTAACGAGGGGGTCAGCGGGAGGTTACAATCAGATCACCCATGATCTTCTTGAATGGCAGAGCAGGCTCGAAGGGCCAAGTGGCCTACTCCTGCTCCTAGTTAATATGTATGTAAATCAGGGATGTCCAAGAGGTCAGAATTGGAGGAACACAGATCTCAGAGGATTGTTGGGCTAAAGGATGTTACAGAGATGGGGAGGGGCAAGTTCACCAAGGTATTTTAACACAAGAATTAAAATTTTAAAACTAGACTGGTGCTGAACTGGGAGCCAATGTAGGTCAATGAGCACAGGGTAATAGGTTAGTAGATTTGATGAGAGAGCAGTGCAAAGTCATCAGGGAAACTGGTTTCATCCAACTCCTGTTATTATAGAACAAGTTCCAATGGCAAGCCAGTGTTCACAGTATAAAGGACAATAAATTCTGCTTAAAGATTCTATTCGCAACAAAGTTTCTTGTGTTTATAGATTGTAATGATATTGGGGATTGCTCCTTCCCCCACCCAGTGCACACAAAAGAAAGTAAAGCAAATGAGACCTGTGGTGTTTCAAGTAACTTTCTATAAGACTGTTAGTGTGAGAAGGTATTTTTCAAAAAGAAAGCAATGTGCAAGAAATTTTTGGTGTCTGTGTAATGAATCTTAAAAAGTGTGGGAACAGCCTGTGTGTACTAACAACAATGGAATTCTCATCTTTAAGAAGTTACTTGTTTATTTGTCCTTATTCCAAATTGCAGTTACACCATCTTATGGGAGCAATTAGCTGCCACAGTTATCATTCAAGCATGGATTGAGTGATGCAAATCTTTTATATTGCAAACAGGTTTATTTGTGTCCAGTATATGAGCAGTATCAGCGACAAGAATCAGAGCAGGGTAGCATTCAAATAACATATAAATTACAAATTTCAGTCATTTAACCTTTCCTATATTTTAAAAATAAGGAACAATTTTAGATTGCTAAAGTTAAAGGAGTCCATGGGACTTAGCATGTGAAAGAACTAATTAGCCCAATTTCCCCTCCCTTGAGCATAAGCATAAAAATGGATCTCAAGGCCTGATAATGTGAAAAAGTTATGTGTAGATCACAGAAAACAAATAATGTGAAAATTGGCCTTTTCCCCACCTAAGAGCTACCATATTGTTAGCATGTATAGCGTGCTCCTCAAGTAAGACACTATTGATCACATTTATATCTTATAAAATAATCTGTATCTTCCAAACTACCCTCTTTTACATGTTTTCAAACATTAGAAAATGTGATTTGAGTCACCCCTTGTTGTTCATTAGGCACAAAGCTGTTTATATATGAATAAGGAGCAGGAGTAGGCCATTCAACCCCTCGAGCCTGCTCCACCATTTAATAAGATCATGGCTGATCTGATAGTAACCTGAAATCTGCATCACACCTACCCCCGATAACCTATCACCCCTTGCTTAGGAATCTATCCACCTCTACCTTAAAAATATTCAAAGACTGCTTCCAGCACCTTTTCAAGAAGAGAGTGCCAAAGACTCACGACCCTCTGAGTGAAAAAAATTCACTTCTCCTCTGTTTTAAATGGGCTACCCCTTATTTTTAAACAGTGACACATAGTTCTAGATTCTCCCACAAGAAGAAACAGCCTTTCCATATCTATCCTGTCAAGACCCCTCAGGATCTTATTCAAGGGGGGAGGCAATGGCGTAGTGGTATTGTTGCTGGACTAGCAATCTAGAAACCCAGGGTAACGCTCTAGGGACCTGAGTTCAAATCCTGCCACAGCAGATGGTGGAATTTGAGTTCAATAAAATAAAAATCTGGAGTTAAAAGTCTAATGATGACTATGAAGCCATTGTCAATTATTGTAATGTTCTTTAGGGAAGGAAATCTGCTGGACTGGACTGGCCTGGCCTTCATGTGACTTCAGGCCCACAGCAATGTGGTTGACTCTTAAATGCCCTCTGAACAAGGGAAGTTTGGGATGGACAATAAATGCTTGCCTAGCCAGTGATGCCCACAACCCATGAATGAATTAAAAAAAATTCAAGTGTCCTAGATCTTTTTGGCAAATTAACTGATCTCAGTCTGATCATAATCAGACACTGCATTTGGCTTCAGTATTCCTGGGCTAGGGAGGGGGGGTATAAATAAACCCCTTAGAAAATAGGTATATTAAAAGAAGATTTGGAACAATTTATGGAGATAACAATAGAAAATGAATTAGCCATGAAATAGAAGAAGTCAAGGTAGAAAAATCTCTAGGCCATGAAGACATGAATTCTCTGCTATTGAAAACCTCCTAGCATCCATAACTCAAGATAAAATTAGTAATTAGTATATTAATCAAAGACAGTCAGATGGAATTGTTCAAGGGAAGTCATGCATCACACATTTAACTGAGTGGTTTTGAAGAGATGACCATTTGGAATGATATATGGAGTGCTATTGATATTGTGTGTGGATTCAGAAGTTGTTTGATAAGATGTCTCATAAGGAAAATTCAGGTGCACAGTATAAGGGGAAATGCAGCAGCATGAATACAAAGTTAGCTGACAGGCAAGAAAGAAATAAATACTTGCGTTTATATAGTGTTTTTCATGACCATCTGATGTCTCAAAGCGCTTTACAGTCACTGATGTACTTTTTGAATTGTGATCATTGTTGTAATATAAGAAACATGGCAGCCAATTTGCACCCAGCAAACTCCTACAAACAGCATTGTGATAATGACGGATAATCTATTTTTTGTGATGTTGATTGAGGGGTAAACATTTGCCAGGACACCAGGGATAACTCCCCTGCTCTTCT
Organism: Carcharodon carcharias; assembly: GCF_017639515.1. Lineage (NCBI taxonomy): Eukaryota > Metazoa > Chordata > Chondrichthyes > Lamniformes > Lamnidae > Carcharodon > Carcharodon carcharias. Next base: position 42,278,521 of record NC_054477.1, read on the forward strand.
TCAAAATAGTGGCACTGAATCCTTTGCATCCACCCAAGCAGACACACAAGGCCTTGATTAACATCTTGATAATTGAGTGTTGCTTGAACTGGAGAAGGCTCAGTATAGAGTGCCTCAGAGGTCCATTTTTCTCTTGGCATGTAGATAACTTTGAGTTGGGTTTTGTGAATACAATTTTGAAGTGTGCCAATGACACAAAAGTAAAAAGTTTAGCAAAAAGAAAAGAGGACTGCAAAAAATTTTTAGGAAGACATCATCAGATTAGCATACACGCAGCGAGGTGTCGGATGCAATCCAATATGGATAAGTGAAAAATAATACAGTTTGGGAGAAAAACAAAGAAGGAGGGTATAGTCGAAGAATGTGGATAAACAAAGAGAGACCGTGGAGTTCAAATACTTGGGGCAGAATTTAACATTTGGTGTGTGGGCACACCCGACGCGCAGAAACATAAAAAGATGCATTATGAGGCTTTGGAGAGAGTACAGAGCAATGTGAAAAGCAAAGAGGTAGCACTGGCATGATGGGCATGAAAAAAAAATAACCAGCATTTTTATGGTGCTTTTCTCCTTGTTGGGGCCGATTTTTGTGGAGCTGGAAAGACTCCGTGGGCCTTTAAAAATGGCAGGTGGGACCTAGATGTGGAAGTCTTGCCCCCATTTCTCACAGAGCCAATTTTGCTTGTAGGTGAAAAGGGCAGGTTGAAAGAACATTAGAATATAAAAATTAGGAGCGGGGTAAGCCATTTGACCCTTCAATCCTGCTCCGTCTTAAATAAGCTCATAGCTGATCTGATTGTGGCCTTAATTCCATGTTCTTGCCTGCTACCATAACCTTTGACTCCAATAACTCTTGACTCCCTTGTCAATCAAAAATCTGTTTAACTGAGCCTTGAATTTATTCAATGACCCAGCCTCCACTGCTCACTAGGGAGGAGAATTTAAAACATCAACAACCCTCTGAGAGAAGAAATTCCTCCTCATCTCCATGTTAAATGGCAGGTCCCTGATCTTTCAACTGTATTCCCTAGTTCTAGATTCCCCCACAAGAGGAAATATCCTCTCAGCATCTACCCTCAGAATCTTATATATTTTGTCACAACTCACTGGGGATAGTGCGCTACAATACCAAATCCCAGTGCTCTCCGAGCCACGACAGATGAGAAAACGTTTGATCAACCCACTTTGTTTAATTTAGGTTAACGGAATTCAAGCACCAGGTTTGTAAACTTAATAAGTAAATAACTGTTTTTTGAACAAATTGTCGTTAACCAGCAGCAAAAGAAAGAAATGTGAACTGCTAATTTCTAACTCTATAACTGAAACTCTACCCCCTCTTAAGTCCCTATACACACACATACAAGATACATAAGATGCAAAAAACCATGGATTTTGAGGGTGGGATAAAACAGTTCAATAGCACCAATTCCGGAGTACAGGATTTGATGGGTTGATTTTGATCGATGTCTTCCAAACTCCTTTCAGTTCTTGTTGACGACAGGAGGTGGTCTCCCAGCATTTTCAGTATTTAGTCCACTGGTTGATCACTTGCCTTTCAATGTCTCTAACAGCGATTTTCCCCTTTCCCTCTTGACAGGGGCTTTCAGAGAGAGAGCAGGTTATAGAGATATGAGGAGAAAAAGCCAGCTAGTAGTTATTGTGGAATTACTGGAATGTTCCACACACAGGAGAAAGAGGTTTTAGGTCTTGTTCCTTTCAGGCTAGGAGCTATGCTGCTGCACTGCCCTCACACAAACCCTGGTCACCTGTTCAGGAGCCAATTAAAATGTTGTTGCCAGGCAGCTCCCTGTCTTCTTCAGGATACCTTCTTATCACACCAGGTGGGTTTTAATAGGATCCAAGCCAGGTGGTGAAGCCAAAACCAAAACACAGAGCTTTTCTTTATTGAGAGACTTTATTGACTTGTTCCGTCTCACAGCTCTCCTCCCGCTCTCTCAGTGCCCCAGCTATCTCCAATTTATGTGCGCTCAAAGACAATTAATACCCATCATCTGTTTCTCTTTAACTTCAGTGGTGGGCAAGATTCTAGAAACAATTATTTGGTTTAGAATTAGTGGTTACATGGAATAGTATGGGTTGATAAGGAAGAGCCAGCATGGATTTCTAAAGGGGAAACCGTGTTTAACTAACTTGCTGGAGTTTTTTGAAGAGGCAGTAGAAAAGTCGATGAGGATAATGCTGTTGATGTGGTGTACATGGACTTTGAAAAGGCATTTACACAGTGCCACACAACCGACTTGTGAGAAAGCTTATTGCTCATGAAATAAAAGGGACACTAGCAATGTCGATACAAAATTGGCTGAAAAATAGGAAGCAGAGAGTAATGGTCAATGGATATTTTTCGGGCTGGAGGAAGGTCTGTAGTGGAGTTCTCCAGGGGTCGGTATTGGGACCCTTGCTTTTCCTGATATATATTAATGATCTAGATCTTGGTGTGCAGAGGACAATTTCAACGTTTGCGGATGATACGAAGCTTGGGAGTGTTGTGAACTGCAAGGAGTATGGTGTGGAACTTCAGGAGGACATAGACAAGTTGGTGAAGCGGGCAGATAGGTGGTAATTGAAGTTCAATGCAGGGAAGTGTGAGGTGATGCATTTTGGTAGGAAGAATATGGACAGACAATATAAAATAAGGGATGATATTTTGAAGGTGGTGGAGGAGCAGAAAGACTTGGATGTATATGTGCATAGATCATTGAGGGTGGGAGGACAGGTAGAGAGAGCAGTTAATAAAGCATATAGTGGCCTAGGCTTTATTAATAGGGGCATAGTGTACAAGAGCCGGGAGGCTTTGCTGGGTTTATGTAAGACACTCATTAGACCTCAGCTGGAATATTGTGTACAGTTCTGGGCACCATATTTTGGAAGGATGTGAACAGATTGGAGAGAGCACAGAAGAGGTTTACAAGAATGGTTCCAGGGATGAGAAACTTCAGCTATGAGGGTAGGTTGGAAAAGTTGGGACTGTTCTCCATGGAATCAAAAAACGTTAGCTGTTCTAGACTCCTCTGTCCAGAACATTGACTTCAAGCATCATCATCACTAGGACTGGTTCGACAAAAATGATGCTGAAATGTGTGAGCTCCTGGAACAAAAACAAGCAACCTTCATTGTCTGGCTGAACAATCCAAGGTTTCAAGTCAAGAAGGCAGCATTCTGGCAGCTCAAGGCTGACATTCAAAGACAAATACGGAAGATAACAGACAAGGGCTGAGAAGAGAAAGCCCGAGAGATCCAATAGTATGCTCACCATCGTGACACGCAAAGCTTTTTTTGAAGCCACCAGGGCCATCTGTTGATCAATGTCAAATGGACAAAATTCCCTTCGCTCAGAGGATAGTGTCTCACTTCTTGTCAACGCTGGAAAGAACATTTTCAACAACTCCTCAACTGTGAATCCACAGTGGCAGCTGATACTCTCCAGGCTATCCTCCAGTAGCCTGTAGTAGAATCCATGAGTGAACCACCATCGATGGGAGAGCTGCAGCTAGCAATGAAAATAGATGAAAAATAACAAATCCTGCCACCCCAATGGTATTCCAGCTGAGCTCTTTAAAGCTGGTGGAATTTTGCTCACAACAGGACTCCATGCACTCATGTTGCCTCTGATGACTCCAGCATGTGTCTTCTGGAGAGCTGGGGTCTTGAGAGCCCTAGCTTGCTTTGGCTATCCTCCTGTGGCCAGCTGCTCTCTCTGCGGTGACAGAGGATGAGATTGAGGGGGGACACAGGCAAAGGGAACTCGGTGAGAGTGCACAGCCTCTGAGATTCTGAGTGGATGACCCAGGGGTGTCCAGCTGCCGCTCCTCCTCCCTTCGGGTGCCCAAGGGCCCTAGCCTGACTCCTGGAGGGGAAGGAGCACCTGGTGGGATGCCGAGATGTCTCGGTTCCTTTTCACATTGCCACTGAGGAACTAACCCATGGCTACAGCAATGGAGTGCAGGTCTGTGCACATCTCTGCATTCTGCTGGACCAAGGTCTCCATGGGGATCTCCATCCTTCCCATGGAGACCTCCATATGCGCACATGTGACACCACTTCATCAGAGTGCAGGCAGACACACTCATCCAACTCGTGTGCCACTCTGTTGAGGGCATCCAGCAGCTCTGTGTGATGTTCCCTCACTTTCTGCTGACTCTCCACGATGAGTTGGAAGGCCGAATCCAGAGGCTGTCATTTCACTCAGACCTCACAAATGCCTCTTCCCCAGCAGTCCTCCGAGTGCCAGGGAGCTCAGCTGAACCTGCCTCCTCCAGCTGCAGACACATGCCTGTGTGGTGACCACCAGATTGTGAATCCGAGCCTGCTCTACATCTAAGTCCCACTGAGGTATACGTCTCTGTGCTGGTGTGGGTAAGCACTCTGATGGGTCTTACAGGCTGCTTATTTTCAGCTCTTCAATGGAGGAGATGTCCTCTTCGCTGGAAGTGAGGACCTGGATGGAGCGGAGGGACTGGCTGGCTAAGGGTTTCGGTCATTGACAGAGCTCCCTGTGAACCAAAGTGGAGATAATTAGTGCATGGAACACAGCCAAAAGCAGAAGAGAGCACTCACAATTGTATTGAGAGAGGGTTAATGTGGTGCAGGATCCTCATGAGAGTGTTTGCCACCGACCTCATCGTCACAGCAGACACAGTCCACGTCCTCACCAGTCAGTGCAACGGCATGCTGCTCAAAGTGAGTGAGGGGCCTTATGGGGGCCACTCCACCTCCAGGTCTGGTACCTCTCCTGCTGTTGTGAGCCAGTGTCTCCTGCGTGAAAACAGATGGTGAGAGTGTGAGCAGGACTCATGGCACTGCATGGAATGTTTGTGTGGTGAACAGAGCCATGGACAGGATGAGGACAGGAGCTCCAAAAGATATGAGCCTGATGGAGGTGTAAGGATGTGTGTGAGAGTTAGTGGTGTTGTCCTTTGAGGTGTGAGATCCCAGTGGATGTGTGATAGATTTGTGAGTGTGTGAATTGAGAGTGATGAGGTGGTTGCCTTACCCAGGCTGAAAAGATGAGGGCATTCATCATCTTCCTGCACTGGATGGCTGACCTCCTCTTTGCTCTGATAGCGCTGAACGCTGCTACCACTTCCTCCCAGGTCAGATTGGTGACTCTGGTGGACCTTCTTCAGGCAGAGCTGGGGTAGAGGACATCTCAGTGGCCTTCCGTTGCGTCAGTAAATTTGGGGGCTGCTGTCTTCTTTGCTTTCGGGGCCATCAGTCGCCTGGAGCAGTCCTGGTTGTAGACATGAAGTAGGCATGTGCTCTGGTGTGTTTTAAATATGGTGCCTGGAGCAAGGAAGTGCTGAAGTCACGGTGTGCCGGACAAATCCGAGCCCACCCACCAGTGATCCAGAGTGTATTCTGTGAACGCATTATTAATGAGGCGGGACACGCCTGGATGGAATGATACGGCACAAAAATCGTGTCATATCGTCTCTTCCGGCCAGCAGCCGGTAAAATGAATTTTTTGCCACCTGATACTGCACTTTGTACAAATCTGGGATGATTCTGCCCAGTATTAAGCTTGTAGTTTTGCAATCTGTTGGGGTCTTTCTAGAATCCAGAGAAATTCAGAAGACTACAGCCAATGCATCCACTATCTCTGCAGCCACTCTTTCAAGGAGGCAGGCCTCTAGGTCCAGGGGACTTGTTCCATTAGTTTTCCAAATTTTTTCTCTCGCATGATCGTGATAATTTTAAGTCCGTCCCTCCCTTTTACCTCTTGATTTTCCATTATTCTTGGGATGCTTTTTGTGTTTTCTACTGTGAAGACAAATACAGAATACTTGTTCAAAACCTCTGCTATGTTTTCATTTCCTATTATTAATTCCCCAGTCTCACCCTTTAAGGGTGACTTTAGCTGCTTTTTCCTTTTTATATATTTACCTACAGTTTTTATACTTCGTGCTAGGATTCTCTCATACTTCAGTTTTTAGTCATGCTTAGCTGATTTCTAAAACCGTCTCAATCTTCTGGCCTACCATTAATTTTCACAGCATTATATGCCTTTTCTTTCATTTTGATACCATCCTTAACTTCCTCAGCTAGCCGCAGATGGTGCATTTTCGTAGTCTTTTTTCCTCAATGGAATATATCTTTGTTGAAAGTTATGAAATATCTCCGTAAATTCTTGCCAATGCTTCTCCACCATCTTCCCTTTTAACTTATTTGCCCAGTCTACTTTAGCCAACTGTGTGTTCATACCCTTGTAATTTACCTGCCTTTATTTAAGTTTGCAACATGAGTTATAGACCCACATTTCTCACTCTCAAATTGAATATGAAATTCATCATGTTACGATCACTGTTGCCCAGAGGATCCTTTGTTATATGGTCTTTGATTAATCCTGTCTCATTCCCTTGTTGGTTCCAGAATGTATTGTTCTGAGAAACTTCCCTGAATACACTCCATGAACTCAACCTCCAGGCTACCTTTGCCATTTTGATTTATCCAATCTGCGAAGATTAAAGTACCTATGGTTATTGTAGTATGTTTCTTGCAAGACCCCATTATTTCATGATGTACACACTGTCCTACTATGTAGTCATGGTTACAAGGCCTATAAACTAATCCCAGTAATTATTTATTTCCTTTGCTATTTCTTAATTTCATCCAAACTGATTCTACATCATGATCTTCTGAACCAAGATCCTTTCTCACTGGTTTCATCCTTTATTAATAGAGCTACCCTACCTCCTTTCCCTTTCCTCTGAAATGACAAATATCTTTGGAAGTTCAGACCCCAGCCTTAGTCACCTTGCAAACACACTTCTGTAATGATTCACACAGGAGGAAAACCCAAACTCAGCAGGGCCATCTGAACACAGTGCAGAGTTCAAGGGGAATTGGTGGCGTAGGTGGATTCTTGGCAAGCAAGGGGGTGATAGATAATTGGCAGTAGGTGGGATGCAGATTTCAGGTTACTATCATATCAACCATGACCTTATTAAATGTTGGAGGAGGCTCAAGGGACTGAATGGCCTACTCCTGCTCCTTGTTTGTATGTAGTGGTAATGTCATTGGGCTAGTAATCCAGAGGCCCAGGCTAATCCCATTACAGCAGCTGGTGAAATTTAAATTCAATTAATAATAAATTCAGTTAATTAATTAAAAATCTGGAATTGAAAGCTAGCCTTAGTAATTGTGCCATGGAACTATCACGATTGTCATAAAAACAAGGGGCAGAACTTCACGGCCCGCGGGCAGGCGCACGCTTGACCCGATTGGAAGTAAAATAGCCATGATGACATCGGGCGAATGTCCCCAACGTCATCGCGCACACACGCGATATTTTGGTTGGCGGGTGCACACGAGGGTCGGCAGTGCACCCGCCGACAATTCAGAGGCCTATTAAGGCCATTATGCTAGCAATTAATCTGTATTTTTCGCTGCCTGTCCAACCTTACAGTCGACAGGTGGGTGAATAGGCCAGGCGGCCTTTGCATTTTTTAGGAAACCTCATCCATGAGCGGGATGAGGTTTCCAACAGTAATTTTTTAAAATAAAAATATTTAAACATCATTTTTAATATGTCCCTGTTCATGTGGCTGAGTCCCTTATCTTTCCATGTTTCCCTTATTTTTAAAACCTTTATTTTTCATTGTTAAATTATCCAGCTCCTGAGGCAGCTCTGTGCCTTCAGGAAGCTTTTACTGAGTGCTCCCCTGTACATGCGCAGACTTCAGCCCTCACGCACCTCCTGCCTCCATTCCGGCAGCGCTGAGGTTGTCAGCGCACGTTTCACGTTAGCTCGCCATTAATTGGCCAACCAGTGTGAAATTGCGGTCGGGTCCCGATCGCTGGTAGTGGTCCGTTTTGCGGCTGCTCCTGGGCCCGCCCGCCGCGCTCACCCGACAAAGGGAAAATCCTGCCAAGGGATCAAAATCTGCTATCCTTATCTGATCTAGCCTACATTTGACTCCAGACTCACAGCAATTTGGTTGACTCTTAACTGCCCCTGAAATGGACTAGCAAGCCACTCAGTTCAAGGACAATTTGGGATGGGCAATAAATGTTGGACTTGCCAGCGATGCTCACATCCCAATAAAGAATAAACAAACTTAGTCATCTCTTGTTTGTTATTATAAATCTCTCTGCGATATATTAACTAATTTACAAAGCATTATATAGAAGCCTCAGCATCAAAACCAACTGGCCAATGCTGGTATTTATAATTCCAAGTGTGCATTCTCCCATTTTAATTACCTCTTCCCTCCCTGCCTGCATTTCTTCCTTATGTATGCGTCAAGCTTCCCCTTAAAAGCACCAGTGCTATCTGGTTCAACCATTCCATGTGGCAGAATGTTCTTACCACGCTCTATGTAAACAAATTCCTCCAAAATTCTATATTTGATCTTTTTGTGGCTATTTATATTTATGTCACCCTGTCCTGGGGTCACCTACAAGTGGAAACAATTTCAACCCTCCCACTCTATCAAACCCCTCCAGGATAACTTTTATTTTTCTCTTCTCTGGATAAAGTACTCTATCCTGCTCAATCTTTCCTGATACTGGCACCTTTTCAATTCTGACAGGATCCATATCATTTTTTTTGCAGTTTCTTCAGTGAATCAATATTCTTTCTATATAGATCAGAATTTTTTTCTCTTTGTTCATTAGACAGAGGTGTTGCTGGCTAGGCCAGCATTTTTATTGCCCATCCCTAATTGCCCTTGACAAGGTGGTAGTGAGCTGCCTTCTGGAACTGCTGCAGCCCATGTGGTGGGAGGGAGTTCCAGGATTTTGACCCAGCGACAGTGAAGGAAAGTGACATAATTCCATGTCAGGATGGCGAGTGGCTCGGAGGGGAATTTGTAAGTGGTGGTGCTCCCGTATATCTGCTGCCTTTGTGCTTCTAGATGGTATAGGTCACGGGTTTGAAAGGTGCTGTTGAGGGAGCTTGGTGAATTGTTGCGATGCATCTTGTAGGTGGTATATACTGCTGCCACTGTGGGTCGATGGTGGGAGGAGTGGATGTTGGGGGTGGTGGATAGGGTGCTAATCAAGTCCTGGATGGTGTCGTACTTCTTGAGTGTTGGTGGAGTTGCATTCATCCAGGCATCGTCCACTGCGTCCAGTTCTCCAAGAACATTCTAGCTAAAGATCTATATAAAGTTAACATCACCCTCCTGCATTACTATTCTATTTTTCTAGAAATGTATCCGAGCACTTTGCACACTTTATGGTTAATAACTTGTAACAATTTACTTATCTGTATTCTTCAACCCCATTTAGTTGCTGATCCCTCAAGAAGCTAGTGACTAAATTATTCCTCTTATCGAAATGAACCACCTCACGCTTCACTATGTTGAGTTTCATTTGCCATTTATCCACTCACTCTGCAAGCCTTTTATTATCTTCCTGTATTCATAAAAGAAAAATCAGAAGAGATGTAAAATGGACTGCCTATTCACTATCCATTTTACACTATCGCAGAAAGTCAAAATCTGCCCCACTGTGTCCAATGTAATTGGAGAAGGAAAAACAGAAAATACTGGAAAAACTCAGCAGGTCTAACAACATCTGAGGAGAGAGAAAAAAAACAGTTAAAGTTTCAATTCCATATGACTTTTCTTCAGAGCAGATAATAAAGAGCAGAAAATTGTAGTGAAACATGTCCCCTCATGTGACTCTGAGCAGGGACATGTTTTTAACTACAAAATTAAGTTTTTATTTTATTTGTATTTGCTTTTGGAAACCTCATCCCGCCTGTGGATGAGCTTTCCAAAAAATGCAAAGGCCGCTTGGCCTTTTTGCTTGCCCGTTAGGTTGAATGCACAGTGAAAAATTCAGAACAATTGATTACTTAATGGCCTTAATAAGCCTTTTAATTGTTGGTGGACGCGCTGCAGGCTCTGGCGCGCGCCTGCTGACCAAACTATCATGCAACTATGCATTGACGTGGCATGCTCGGCCGACGTCAACATGCGTCATTTCACGCTCGGTTGGGTCGGGCGCGCGCCCATCCACCGAGCTAAAGATTCTGCCCACTGTTTCTTAACCTCCTGGCTAGGTGAAACTTTTCACCCCTTCTTTTGAATCAATCTAGTTTGGTTTATTTAAAAATGCAGATGTTCCTTTACACCTATGTGTACCTACCTAATACTTTAAACCTAGCTTATCTTCTGTTACATCAAAGCCTTCAGAACAGCTGCCTTTAATTCATTTAAGTCACACACACATGCACACACGGACATAGACACAGACTTATTCTACAATAAATTCCAATAACATTATGAAAATTATTATGTCTTCCTGATACCAGACACTCTCAAAATTGTAAGGAGTGTAGTGGAATTTATGGGATATTTTGTGTATGAGACAACACAGGGTGGAATCTTGTTGTGAAACCAGGGGTCCCGTCTGCCAGCTGAAGAGCCGGTGAGAGACCCATGGTGCCTCTTCTCAGGAAGGCCTGTCAGATCAGGTAGTGGTGAGGCCAGTGATGGGCCTTTGCCTGGAATCAAGACCCCAGGGGCAAAAGTCCCACCTAGCGAGAGCTACTGGCCAGTAAGAGGCCGGGGCTGCTGCCGGAAGGACACCCCACAGGGACCCAGGGTTCCAGGCTGTAGATTAGTTCTTGGGCTGGGGGTTGTGGGGAGAGAAGTCACGGGGGTTAGAAGCAAGGACAGGGATTGGCTCTCAGCAGGCCCCCTTCTAGATGTCCAGTCCCTTGATCAGAGACTGATTGCCTTTGATCAAGGGACCCCTCCCCTCACCCCCCAACTCCCAGGTAACAAGTAGCTTGCGCAGCTTCTGCATCTGAATGTATGTAGCATTCAAAACAAAACAGATGAACTGAAAGCTCAAATAGATATAAATAAGTACAATCTGATAGCCATTACACAGGCATGGTTGCAGGATAACATTGTTTGGGATCTGAATATTGAAGGGTACATGACTCTAAGGAATACAGGAAGCTAGGAAAAGGTGGAGGGGTGGCTCTGTTAATTAATGATGGGTATTAGCACAATAGAGAGGGATGACCTAAGTCCCGGAAACCAGGATGTAGAAGCAGTTTGGGTAGAGGTGGGAAATGATAGAGGCAAGAAGTCACTTGTGAGAGTACCCCTATCAGTACCCACACGGTAGGATGGAGAATAAAGGAAGAAATAATGGGAGTTTGTCAGAAAGGTACAGTGATAATGATGGGGGATTTTAATCTACTAGGATTTAATCTAATAAAGACTGGAAAAATCAGATGGGCAAAGGTAGCATAGATGAGGAATTCATAGAATGTTTTCGGGATTGTTTCTTAGAACTGCATGTTCTGGAGCCAATCAGAGAGCAGGCTATGCTAGAACTGATATTGTGAAGGAGATAGGATTGATTAAAAACCTTATAATGCAGATGCTCCTAGATAATAGCGATCATAATATGATTAAATTTTACATTCAGTTTGAAGGAGAAAAGAGTAGGTCGAAGACTAGTATTTCAAACTTAAATAAGGGCAATTCTGAGGGCATGAATGCAGAGCTAGCTAAAGTTAACTGGCGAACTATTTTAAGGGTTAGGTCAATAAAGATGCAGTGGCAGATATTTAAAGGGATATTTCAGAATACATAGAATAGATACATTCCAACAAGAAAGAAAAATTCCAATGGGTGGTCCCACCATCCGTGGTTAACTAAAAAAGTTAAAGATAGTATTATACTTGAAGAAAAAGCATATGATTGTTTAAGGATGTGTGGCAGGTCAGAAAATTGGACCGAATATAAAAAACAGCAAAGGATGACTAAAAGATTAATAAAGAGGAAAAATTAGAGTACGAGAGAAAGCTAGCTAGAAATATAAAGGCAGATAGTAAGAGACCCTATCAATATTTTTAAAAAAGTATTAACAAAGTGAGCTTTGATTCTATAGAAAGTGAGTCTGGGGAATTCATAATGGAAAATAAGGAGATGGCAGATGAATTGAACAGGTATTTTACATTGGTCTTCACTATAGAGGATACAGGTAACATCTCAGAATTAGCTGTAAATCAGGAAATGGAAGGGAGGGAGGAACTCAAGAAAATTGCAATAAGTGGTACTAAGCAAATTGTTGAAGCTATGAACTGACTGGAACTCATCCTATGGTCTTAAACGAAGTGGCTAGTGAGATAGTTGGTGCGTTGGTTTTAATTTTCAAAAATTGGAAAATAGCTAATATAACTCCTTTTTCAAAAAAGGGAAGGAGACAGAAAGCAGGAAACTGCAGGCCAGTTAATTTAACATCTGTCTTAGGGAAAATGTTAAAAGCTATTAAAGACTTTGTAGCAGGGCACTTAGATAAATTCAAGGTAATCAGGCAGAGTCAACATGGTTTTGTGAAAGAGAAATCATGTTTAACCAACTTATTGGAGTTCTTTGAAGAAGTAACATGCTGTGGATACAAGAGAACCGATGTGCTGTACTTAGATTTTCAGAAGGCATTTGATAAGGTGCCACGTCAAAGGTTATTGTGGAAAACTGAAGTTCAAGGTGTAAGGAGTAATAAATTGTTATGGATAGAAGATTAGCTAGCTAATAGGAAGCAGAGAATAGTCATAAATGGGTCATTTTCTGGTTGGCAAAATGTAGTGGTGTGCTGGGGCCTCATCTTTTTTCAATTTATGTAAATAACTTGGATGATGGGACCAAAAGTATGGTTGCTAAATTTGCGATGATACAAAGATAGATAGGAAAGTAAATTGTGAAGAGGGCATTAGAAAGCTACAAATGGAAATAGATAAGTTTAGTGAGTGGACAAAGATCTGGCAAATGGAGTATAATGTGGGAAAATGTAAAATTGTCTATATTGGCAGGAAGAATAAAAAATAACCATATTATCTAAATGGTGAGAGATTGCACAGCTCTTAGATGCAGAGGGATCCGGGTGTCCCAGTGCATGAATTGCAAAAGCTTTCTATACAGGTACAGCAAGTAATTTAGGAAAGGTAATAGAATGTTATCATTTATTGCAAGGGGAATTGAATACAAAAGTAGAGAGGCTATGCTTCAATTATACAGGGCATTGGTGAGACCACACCTGGAGCACTGTGTACAGCATTGGTCTCCTTATTTAAGGAAGGATGTAAATATGTTGGAAGCAGTTCAGAGAAGATTTACTAGACCAATACCTAGAATGGGCAGGTTGTCTTATGAGGAAATGTTGGACAAACTAGGTTTGTATCCGCTAGAGTTTAGAAGAGTAAGAGGTGACTTGATCAAAACATATAAGATCCTCAGGGGTCTTGACAGGATGGATGTGGGAAGGATGTTTTCTCTTGTGGTGAATCTAGGACTACAGGTCACAATTTAAAAGTAAGGGAGTCACCTATTTAAGACAGATGAGTGGAATTTTCCTTTTCTCAGAGGGTTGCGAGTCTTTGGAATTCTCTTCCTCAAAATGTGGTGGAAGCAGAGTCTTTGAATATTTTTAAGACAGACCTAGATAGATTCTTGATAAGCATGGGGATGAAAGGTTATTGGGAATAGGTTGAAGTGTGGAGTTGAGGTTACAATCAGATTAGCTATGATCTCATTGAATAGTGGAGTAGGCTCAAGGGGCCGAGTGGCCTATTCTTGCTTCTATTTCGAATGCTCATATGTTCACCTGTCGTGCAGGCTGCATCGTGACAGGCCCACTTGCAGCTGGGTTAATCCCAGGGCGATGGGATGAGGCCCATAAGTGATCATCAATTGGCCACTTAATGGCCTCAGTTGGCAGTAGGGTAGGAAGGTCAACCATGGGCCTTCCTGCCCAGAACTTAATTCTGGTGGAGGTGGAAAGGCAGCAGAGTTCAGTTGCGCCACCAGTGAGAGCAGAAGATTTCACCTATAATCTGTGGATATTTCAAATCTTAAAAATTCCATTCCTCATTTCACACTCCATTTTTAGATAGCTGCTGAGTCGCACCAAATTTATACATAAAGGATCCGTGCACATTTTGAAAATTAGACCCAGTTTATAATGACTGTGATACAAAAATAAGATGCTGTAAGAAGAAACTCCTATTTTGCAGGCCCCAAAGGATAAAACTCACCTTGATGAGAGCTTATGGAGATAGTTACATTAATGGCTCACAGCTGCTGACAACAGGTGAAAACAAAAGGCTACTAAAACAGCATTTGTTTGACATCAGAAAAGTAGTGAGCTCCCTTGTCACAATGGCCCAGAGTTTTGTGTTTGTAATGAAGGCAAAACGGTCAGTACTTGTTGTTATTACAACCGTGAAACTAATAGCAACTTCTGACACTCACATATGCATAGTTCATCATGGAAATCCAAATGTAGCTGTCACTGATTCTCTGCTCCTCCACAAGGTGTGCTGTTACAGTCCTCAACAGTTGGAAAATTTCTGAAATTACTTGAATTGAACGATAGTGCTTATGTTATTGGACATGTAATTCAGAGGTCTAGACTAATGATCTAGAGACATGAGTTCAAATCCCACCATGGTAACAATGTGGAAAATTGCTCAGATCTGTCCTATCTGTAAAAGGCAGGACAGATCTAATGCATCCAATTACTGCCTTGTTGGTAGCAAATTGATGAAAGGTATCATCAACAAACTGATGAAAGGTGTCATCCATAGTGCTATCAAGTGGCTTTTACTCACCAATAACTTGTTTATCAATGCTCAGTTTGGATTCCACAAGGACCACTCAGCTCTAGACCTCATTATAGCCTTGGTCCGAACATGGACAAAGAAGCTGAAGTCCATAGGTGAGATGAGAGTGACTGCCCATGACATCAAGGTAGCATTTGACTGAATATGTAATCAAGGAACCTGTGTAAAATTGAAGTCAGTGGAAAACATGGGGAAAATTCTCTGTTAGCTGGGCTTTACCTATCACAAAGGAAGATGATTGAGGTTGTTGGAAGCCAATCATCTCAGCCAGGCCAGTGTTACAGAAGTTCCTCAGGGCAGTGTCCATCTTCATCAATCGCCTTCCCTCCAGCATAGGATGAGAAATGGGGATACTCGTGTATGATTGAACAGTGTTTAGCTCCATTTGCAACTCCTCAAATAATAAGGTAGATTGTGCATGCATGCAGCATGACCTAGATAATATTCGGGCTTGGGCTGATAAGTGGCAAGCAACATTTGCGCCACATAAGTTCCAGGCAATGAGCATTTTGAGTGAGAGTCTAAGCACTTCCCCTTGACATTCAGTGCCATTACCATTACCAAATCCTCCACCATCAACATCCTGGGGGTCACAATTGACCAAAAACCTAATTGGACCAGCCATATAAATACTATGGCTACAAGAGTGGATCAGAAGCTAGGAATTCTGCAGCAAATGATTCAGCTCCTGACTCCCCAAAGCCTTTTCACCATCCACAAGGCACAAGTCTGAAGGTGATGGAATGCTCTGCACTTGTCTGTGTGAGTGCAGCTCCAACAACATTCATAAAACTCAACACCATCTGATACTCGATCGGCACCTGATCCATCATGTTAAACATTCACTCCCCCCACCATTGATGCACCAAGGCTGAGGTGCGTACCATCTACACAGTGCACTGTAGCAATTCACCACGGCTTCTTTGACAGCACTTCCCCATGATCTTTATCACCTAGAAGGGCAGGAGCAGCAGTCATATGAGAACACAACCAGCTCCAAGTTCTCCTCTGAGTCACACACCATTCTGACTTGGAAATATATCCCTATTCCCTCATTGTGGCTGAATCAGAATCCTGGAACTCCCTGCCTAACAGCACTGTGGGCAGCCCAGAAGTTCAAGGATATGCCTCAGCACCACCTTCTGAAGGGCAATTAGGGATGAGCAATACCTGCTTACCAGTGACCCTCCTATCTTATTAACCAAAACAATTGACATGAGCTTCCATTTTTGCTGTATTTAGTCTCACTGCAAAAACCTTTGAAAAAGTTACACCTTGTAACTAGGCTTCTAACGATGTACTAAGTTCATAATTGGCTCTGACGATACAAAGCTAGGTGGAAATGTAAGTTATGAGGAATATACAGAGACTGCAAATAGATATAGACAGCTTGGGTTGAACTTATTGGCCATGGTGGTGACCATGCAAAGCCCAGGGCAACCCTGCCATGGCCATTTGCATAATCTCCAACAGTATTCAATGGCAATCAGGCAGTTAATTGCCTACTGTTGGGGCTTCCATCAACCGAAAAGCCGGCAAATCTTCAGTCCCAGCTATGCCACTAAAAACAATGGCCACTATTGGGACTGCAGTAGGCCCAGACTAACTCATGGAGAAGGCCCTGGAATCAAGGTGAGTTTGTGGGACATGCCAGGGCCTGTCAGGCAGGACTGGTGAGGAGGTTGCAGGGGGGCTGGGGGTGATGTGTCCATCTTGAGAGCAGGAGCATCTTTCAGCGATGTCAGCCCTTACCACTTGGGGGCCATTGTGTGCCATAGGGTGCTCTATCAGGAGGCCCCCAACTCCCACCTTAAGCCCACACCGAGGCCACCAGTCTTTATTGGGTGGCCTCCCCATGTGGCATAGAGCCTACCAATGGCAGAGGGATGAGGCCCTTTGGCCACAATTGGCCTCCGGATGAGAAGGCCGTCACAATGTTCTCCACTCATGACATAATCAGGGTGGGGGCTGGTAGATGGGAAGGTAACAGGCACGCCTCTCCCCGCTTTCCTGCCTAATTCTACAGTACCCACCACACCTCCTAGCCCACTCCCGAGGGCAGAATTAAATTCTGCCTGTTAAGTAAGCGGGCAACAAAGTGACAGATGGAATATAATGTGAGGAAGCATGAGGTTTTTCACCTTATAAAAGAAAAGTAGAATATTTTTTAAAAGGTGTGAAACTTTTAAATGCTGACGTTCACAGAGACTTGGACCTACTTGTCCAAGGAACGCAAAAAGATAACACCCAGATACAGCAAGTAATAGGAAGACAAATAGCATATTGGCCTTTATTGCAAAGGGACTAGAGTAGAAGAATAAGGAAATCTTGCTACAATTGTATAGGGCTTTGGTGAGACCATATCTGGAGTACTGTGTGCAATTTTGGTCTCCATATCGAAGGAAGGATATACTTGGCTTGGAGTGAAGGTTCACGAGATTGGTCCCTGGGATGAGTGGGTTGACCTATGATAAGAGACTGAGTAAACAGGACATAAATGTTTAGAAGAATAAAAGGTAATCTCATTGAAACAAAATTCTAAAAATGCTTGACAGGGTAGAAACTGAGAGGTTGTTGCCCCTGGCTGGAGATTCTAGAACACAGAGGCAAAGCCTGAGGGTAAGGGATGTAGGACTGGGATGAGGAGAAATTTCTTCACTCAGAGGGTTGTGAATCTTTGGAGTTCTTCACCCCAGGTGTTTGTGCATGCTGATAGGGGAGTGGGCAGGAAAGTGAACTTGAGGCAGGAGATCAACAATGATTTTATTGAATACTGGTGCAGACTCAACAGGCCATATCATCTACTACTGCTCCTCTTTCTTATTTTATTACAACACTAACTTCAAATTTGCAGAATGTCAAATTTCTCCATTATGACAAAAAAAAACAGGATTTTTAAAATAATTTCTCATCAAGTTTGTTTTGATATTTCAGTTTCTACCTTAATCCCATGGGAATGTCTTCAGTTTGCTGTCTGTTAAATGCTTGAAAAGTGAAGGATAACCAGTGTAGTTTTATTTCCAGGTTTGTTGTCTGTGAGAATTTTTCAGTGTGATTCACTGCTTAGACATCTTGATCGGTAAAATGTTGCTGGAATTCCCCTTGAGCTGATACTTGAATCAAAATAACATCAGAAAAGGGGAAACCCCCAGCAAAGAGATTGCTAGATATCTGTGGGCAGCTTTTTTTGGGATCACCAGTGAGCAGTGTCACTTTGTCGCTAATAATGAAATCCAGGCTATTGGAACACAATATACTTCTGATGTGACTGTAGCCTTCAGGCTCCGGTAACAAGCACACCAACTCTCTCAGGACCTATTTTAAGTTTTCATAAATGTCTTTCTGTTTATTCAAAATCCTCACAATTGTACATAATAATTGGACAATGAAATTTTTATCTGCAGAAGTTGTCCTCAACCCATTGAGTAGTAATCTGAGTAAACTTTTCTGCTTTGAATAAATAGGACCTGTCTTCTATGTACAAAACCCTGCTCAAATATTGTACACTTTTAATGCTGAATATTATTGGAAGATTCAGTTAGAAGTGTCT
Organism: Carcharodon carcharias; assembly: GCF_017639515.1. Classification (NCBI taxonomy): domain Eukaryota; kingdom Metazoa; phylum Chordata; class Chondrichthyes; order Lamniformes; family Lamnidae; genus Carcharodon; species Carcharodon carcharias. Next base: position 42,296,678 of record NC_054477.1, read on the forward strand.
AAATGCTTTTATTCTTTAACAGTCTTCTGTAAAGTAATATCCTGTTCAAGTTTTTGTTTGGTGAGTGTGGTGCAGCTGCAGCCCTTATAGAGTTTATGTCAACAGAACATTATCAGATGTGGGGCAGTATGGTGAAAGGGATCATGTAGAGCTACTGTGTTACATTTAATAGGCTAAAAGCATGCACGTGCTGACTGAATATGGCTCAGTATATTGTTTAATACTCAGCTGTTCAAGATCATGTCAAAATGTTAACTCGTCTAATCTGACTCCTGTAGCTGCCATTATTATGTAACCATAAACCAAGCTTCAGCTGTTGAAGGTCATCAGTTATTGGAGAGCCATTCTTTGTGCATGACTCCATCGTGGTGACAATTTCAACCTTTTTCCCCTTTCTATGCTATTGTTTTAAGTTTACCTCATCAATGTCCTTCCTGTTCCATTCACCCCACACCACCCCTTGGAGTAGCAGTGGCACCACTCTGGTGCCACTACCACAGCACCAAATGGTCCAAAGTCATAAATAACATTCTCCATGACAACAGCCGGAGTGCATTATTCTCCGTCCTCCTTCATGGTGTCTATTATTCCTCCTCCTGCTTCACAATCTCAGCAGTATTTGTCATGTCAACGGATCATCTTCCTCCAATACCTCCTCTATTGTCCAGCTCAATCTGACTGATTTGTTCCATACTTAGCTATCCTGTCACTTGCAAATGACCCCTTTTATTGGCTTCTATTTCAAACCCGCATCCTCATTCCAGGAATTTGTCCTTGGCGCTTTCTTAGTCATGCTGCCCCTTGGTGACATCATCCACAGAATAGTCCCTGCATTCACTTTTGTTCCATCAGACTGTTTGTCTGGTGTGAAGGGTGGACTTTTGTGCTCTCCCTGTGGCAACTTTGATGATGAGTGGCATTTAATCAGGCAGCAAGGCGGCATGGAGACCCGGCTGTCTTCCTGTCTCTGCCCTGATTAAGTCTGTGGTGGAAAGGCCTATGGACAGCCTTCCCAGCCCATTACCAATTGAGCAATAAGGTGAGCAATTAATTCTCGGTTAAGGGCGTCATCTCACCACCACTGGTATAAACCCAATGGCAGGTAGGGTTTCGCCATGTGATGCTCATGACAAGCAAACCCTGGTGTGTTTGCTTGCTGATCCTGAGGGGGACGATCCCTCATTCAAAAGCACTCAGTGTCTGATTGAGGACCTGACATCGGGAAGGAGTGGGGAGGCCTGCTGAGAGCCAACTCCCCTACACACTCTCCCCCTGCAACCCTCACCCCACAAACCCCATCCTGCCATCACTCACCTGTCACATGGGTCTTATGCCTTGGATATCGTTCCAGCAGCAGCCACCGCCACCAAAATGGTGCTGCTGTTCAAAAGAGCTGCAGACCTCAGATTGACCGGCAACTCTTGGCGTGGTTGACTTCCACCCTAGGTTCATGATCCCAGAGAAAGACCTGTTGGTGGCCTGTCAGTTGCTTGATTTGCAAGTAATACTGGCAGGCCTTCCCAGAAATAAGCAACGCGGGACTCTTGCCAGTTCTCCAGTTGGCAGCTGAGACCTCCAGCGCTGGCACAAGATTCTGCCCAACGTCTTGAATAAGCTGCAGTTTCCTCCAGCTAAAAACTAAATTGATGGTCTTCAACTCCTGCCATAAACTGTCCGTCTTTGCTTCTGACTCCATCACTCTATCCAGCCACGTTTCAGACCGAACCAAACTTTTTATAACCTTAGTACCCAGCTTAAACTTGATCTAAGCTTACAACATCATATCTTCTCCATCACAAAAGATTACCTACTTCCAACACTCCTATCTATAACCCTGCCACAACCCATCTACTCCTGAAACTCGCATAAATGCCCTTGTCAACTCCAGACATGATCATACCAATACTTTCCTCATCATCCTCCTATCCTCCACTCTCTGTAAACTTCAGGTAATCTCAAATTCTGTTGTCTGGACCCTATCCTGCAGCAAAACCTGCTTGCACATTCCTCATCCTTATTGATCGACATTTGCTCAGTCCCTCAAAGCCTCAACTTTGAGGTTCTCATCCTTTAATCCTCATCTTTGAAGCCCTTCCCTATCTTTGTAACCTCCTCTAGCACTTCACCATCTCTCTTCCCCCCAAGTATTTTGCATTCCTCTGACTGTAGCATGATGTGCATCCCTACCCTCTTCACTCCTGCCTCGGTGGAATTGACTTCAGCTGTCAGGCCACATGTAGTGGGATTCCCTCCATTAACTTCTCAGCTTTTCCTCCTTTAACAAAAATCCACTTCTTTGAACCTCTGCTTATGGGCCGGATTTTTGCTTCAGAGGCAAGTAGTTAGAGTTGGGAAATTTCCCAGCTTGTTGCACCCACCTTGAGAAAACCTGCACTAAGTGGCGCCAAGCTTGCTCTGGGAGGGTGGATGCAGGATAGAATCAGGCCTGCAACCCTCAGATGCCAATCGAAGGCAGCCATGTGGTGCTGCCGCATGCCAAGACAGGCTGCTCGAAAGGCCTGCCAAGGTTCTCGGGGACTTTGCCCCAATTGTTTTGTTAAATATTAGGCCCTCTAGCCCTCACCCGTCACAGCCCATCACCCCCCACACACTCCCCATGTCCTCTTCATGCCAGCTCATAGCCCACACCCATTCCCCCATGGCCTGTCATACCCTCCATGTCAACATATGCCAACGCCCACCCCCCTCCCCTTGGCTCCTTATAGCCTCAATACAAATTAATGCCAACTCATGCCCCCTCACCCACCACCCTTTGCACTTAGGCTCTCCATCCGAACTGACCCAGTGTCCATCATGGGCAGAATTCAGGAGCCATGTTGAGATGCAATAAAATGCTGTTCAAAGTATCTATCGCAGCTTTCACTATGATAAAAAAACACTCTCGTTCAGAAAGCACATTCAGAATTTTTTTAAAACCATCAAGTACCTAATCCATTATCAAAACAAACAGACTTGTATTCATCAAAGATTGCTAATCCTTGAATAAGCTCTTTGAGCTTTCAATCAAACTGTGAATTTACAACCCCCATGTTAGGATAATTATAGCTTGTGGAAAGCAGCCAACCATTAATAATGATATAGTGATAGCCATTGGAGGAACGTCAAACAGCTAATGGAACAGATTTTTTTTCAGCCTCACTGACACAGGTGCTAGGTTTTCTTTCAAAATTTTAAAGGGCTGGAAATTTAAACAGCTTCACAGCTTGAGTTTTTTTCAACTCTCACTGACACAGACAGGCGGTTCTTTTAATTTTTAAAGGGCTGGGGATTTGAATAACTTGACACTTTGACAGTTCTGCATACTTTATCAGCCCTTCATGAGTATTTACGTCTTCTTCATAAATGTGTGACTCCCATATTATGGATTAAGCTGCTTGCTGAAGCGAATAATTGCTCTGTTTGAACTCAGCACGGCCTTCAAATTGCTCTGCTGAATTCGGGTTTCTCTCATGTGTGAGTCACTTCCCATCCCCTTGCCCCTACTAGTGAAAATGGAATTTGTCAGAAATGGGGGCAGGACTTCCAGATCTGGGTCCCATCCACCATTTTTAAAGGTCTGCGGAGTATCCACAACTCCCCAGAAATCCAGCCCAATATGTCCTTCTTGATGTGTATATTTTTCTGAGCATTTCTGTGAAGCTGCTAGGAATGCTTTTTTCTTTTAAAGGTCTTAAATAAATGCAATTTGTTGCTGATAAGAGATGGACTCTTATTAGAAAAAAAACATTTATGCTTTAGCACCATAATACTTTCACAATATTGACTGAACAACTCTAGGCCTAACGTTAAAGAAATAATTTACCAGCAGTGCAACAAGGCCAACTAACTGATTTTTTCATTTCACTGCCATAAAAAGGTACTTTTTAAAGTGTTCAGATAAGAGTCGTCAGCTGTAACCACCATTACGTCTCTCACCTGAGTAATCTAATTTAAAAGGGCAGTCTGACATATCATTACTTGCAGTAGCTCCCTTGGCAATGGGAAAGGTGGGAAGCAAGGACTGACACTGGCATTGTTTCCATTTTATTGAACTCATACTTATAAATTATATATAATTTATTTAAGCGAATGATATGGGATTAGGAAAAGGCTGCAATTTAACTTGCATTCAGATGAGAGCCACAAATCACTCACATTTCACTCAAATGGTTTGTGATATAAATGGTTCTTTTAATGAAATTGGTGCCATATTATTCAGACCCAATATTCAGAACTCAGTAAAATCTCATTATACTTGTAGAGCAGTGCCTGCTAAACAAACTATGAAAGGAATATTGCAGTTCTCGTGTGAGAATGCAAAGCTTCGTGAGAGTACACTGTCATGTTGTCCTTGGCCACTAGGCGGACAGCAGCCCAAAGGTACTCTTCTTCTATATTTCATTAACAGTATCATTCAACTTGTTTTCAGATTAGACATGAAACAAACTCAGAAGCCTCACCAAAAAAAGTATTATTTGTACAATATGCAGCTGATGAAATAAAAGGTTCTGCTGCGAATAAAGATTGATTGAACCAAAAACAATTTATAGCTTCTAGTTCACGGTATTAATACATCTGCACTAGAAGATTAGAATAATATCCAGAGATTCATTTGTTTGAACACCAGCTGAAGGACTTGTTCCACAATATAGCATTGATAGGTAGTGAAATAGCTAACTATTCCAAATCCTCGAGCACACTTGACGAGTGCGGTTGATCACAGTCTCAAGGTGGAACCTTCCTGACCCTGTGGAGGAGGCTTTAGAGGCGGGATGGCTGGGACGGAATCAGAAAAATTTATCAGCACAGCTTTCCATCACCATCCAGTCTCTGGACAAGTTTAGCTCCTATTCCATTAGAAACATCATTCAGGAACATATTCATCTTTTTAGACTTTCTTTCTTATTTTTGCCCAATTTTTAAATTTAATTTAAACTTTAATTCATTAGGTAATTACAAAGGTAGACAGCAAGATCTCTGATCTCAAGAGCACATGAAGTTGAGGGTAATATACTGGCATGGAATGAGGATTGGTTAACGGACTGAAAACAGAGAGTAGGAATAAATGAAGCATTCACAGGTTGGTAGACTAGTGGGGTACCTCAAGGATCAGTGCTTGGGCCCCAGCTGTTCACAATCTAAAGCAGTGATTTGGATGTGGGGACCAAATGTAACATCTCCAAGTTTGCTGATTACACAAAACTAGGTTAGAATGTGAGTTGTCAGGAGGGTGCAGAAAAGCTTCAAGGGGATTTAGACAGGCTAAGTGAGTTGGCAAGAATATGGCAGATGGAATTAAATGTGGAAAAATGTGAAGTTATCCACTTTGGTAAAAAAACAGTAATGCAAAATATTTCTTAAATGATGAAAGATTGGGAAGTGTTGATGTCCAAAGGAACCTGGGTGTCCTTGTTCATAAGTCACTGAAAGTTAATATGCAGGTGCAGCAAGCAATTAAGAAGGCAAGTGGTATGTTGAGCTTTATTGCAAGAGGATTTGAGTACAGGAGTAAAGAAGCCTTGCTGCAATTGTATAGAACCTTGGTGAGACCCCATCTGGAGAATTGTGTACAGTTTTGGTCTCTTTACCTAAGGAAGGATATATTTGCCACAGAGGGAATACAACAAAGGTTCACTAGACTGATCCCTGGGATGGTGGGATTGTTTTATGAGCAGAGATTGAGGACACAGGGCCTATATTCTCTAGAGTTTAGAATAATAACCTCATTGAAGCATACAAAATTCTTATAGGGTTTGACAAGGTAGGAAGGATGTTTCCCCTAGTTGGGGGCATCTAGAACCAGGGACACAGTCTCAGATTAAGAGGTAGGCCATTTAGACTCAGGTGAGGAGGAACTTCTTCACTGAGGGTGGTGAATTTTTGGAATTCTCTACTCCAAAGGGCTGTGGAGGCTCAGTCGTTGAGTATATTCAGGACAGAGATTGACAGATTCCTAGATATTAAATCTATCAAGGGATACATAGTGCAGGAAAATGGAGTTGAGATAGAAGATCAATCATGATCTAATTGAATGGTGGAGCAGGTTCGAGGGGTTAAATAACCTACTCCTGCTCCTATGTTTAAATGAAACCTTAAAAAACTGACCTTATTGGAGTTCTGTAGATTTAATTGTGGTTCCAGGTCACTGATGCTTAATATAATCCATTCCTGAAATAGGTCAGAGGAATTATAACAGAAAAAAATTATCTTGTGTGCATGTTAAGTAGTTGCAGTTAATTTGTGTAGCTGGTTAATTTTCTGGAACAAGGTGTTAGGCTGAATTTCTTCAGGTGAAAGTGGCTGAACTGGTAGCTTCCAATTGACCTACTAATTTAAAATGCTTGACTTTAATAGAGTTTGAGCTATAAAATAAAACCCATGTGTAAGTTGTAGAAGTGACAGTTACAAATGTTTTGATATAAATTCTCTGCTTTGGAGGTGTTTTTTTTGCCCATGGCAGTAACGTGGGTGGGGGAAATTTCCCAGGCAAGGGGAGGCAGGTTTGTCTGTGTGCGGGAAGTTAAATCCCCTAAAAATGACTCCAGATCAGGATATGGACATAATCCCACTCTCTTCTGGGCATCACTGTGGCAGAATGAAATGCAAGCGGGGAACCCCCTTGGAACTTCAGCGCCTCAGGAGACTTAGGCTCTCACAACAGACCGCAGCTGACATCTGCAGCCTCCTAAAACAAGACCAACTTCCATGGAAACGGAGCTCTGGGTCGGTTGGTCTTGATTTTCAGCCCGTTAAAATTTGGTAAGCATGGATGTTCGTGGAATAGGTGGGCTTGCATTACCTGTGATTGACAAGGTATCTGTCACTGGAGAGACATACTGTCCCCCAGGTCTCTGCATCTTGCCATGATATGTGCTGTCTTCTGCAAGATGAGAAAACAGGTGTGAGTGTTTGTGATAACATGTGTAGAGAGGAGGGAAGGACACCATTGCAGAGGGTGACTGTGAGGCATGGGTGCGAGATGGCAATAGGATGAGGGTGAGTGTGAGTGTATGCTGCTCAAATGGGGATGTGAGATGCTTGGAGAGAGAAGAATGAGTGCAACAGCAAGGTTGTTCTGAGGGGTGCTGGAGAAAGCTGTGGAAGTCAGAGTGTGGGACTTGACACCTGAAATTATGTCACTCACCTGCCATGCTCTCGTGAAGTCCTGGACCTTCAGTGTGCTGTATCCAGGTTGGAGGGACTAACATATGTACTGCCGACTACCCTGGCTACTTCCATCCAAGCCTGCTTGGCTGAAAAGGTTGTCCTCTTCCATCCCTGGAAAAGATCACCTTGTTGCAGACCCTCAGATCCTACAGCAAGATCTCCAGATAAGAATGAGCTACTAGGGAAGCATCCTTCCCATGTCTCCTCTCTGTTCCTGTGGTTGCTGCAGCCTCAATAATCCAAGTGCTGGTGAACCACTGTAACCCATGTTGTGGTCTCTTTAATTAGAAATCCTTCCTTTGACAGAGTTGAAGTGTCATCCTACCCAGCATCTCTGATTGGTTGGGATACTCAGAGGCTGAATTCTAATACTATGGTCAGTTAAAGAACCTTGACGTGGTCATCTCCTTCCTTGTGATTCCTGATCCACAGTTTGGAAATTCAGTGTTTGTGATTTTTAACAAGTTGTGCAGTGTCTAGGCCTTGTTCAAACAGTATGAATAGCTTTGTGACATTGCGGATTGGGCACTGACTTGTCACCTAGGGGGCCTGTGTTCGAATCCACCCTAGAATAATGGACATGTCTGTTCCTACAAGGGTTCTGCGTTTACATAGCTTTAATCCTTAACTCAGCTTCTAGAGGCACTGCAGAAAACTGTTCCTTATTTGACACTAAATGGGAAATCTTGTCTAGAGAAGCCACTATCAAAGTATTACTAGTGAGAAATGTAATGTTCACACTGATGCAATAGATAGTACCCTTCTGAACTTATGATTTAGGCTTTTTTTTTAAACTAGAGAAAGAGTAAGATTTAACATTCTTAACCTGACACTGACATTGTGCAGCTGCAATAGGAAGAAAATGTTCTGTTTCTCAACTCAAGGTTATACATGTGCTTCAACACGAATATGCTTCATGATTATGAGCACAAAATTTTACCTGAAAGGTGCCATGGCTTCTTTACTAGCTGTTTGCCTTCTTCCATTGAGAATATGGAATTTAGTCATCTTGAAATCTAAGCATTCTAGTTTTTCAAGCGTCTAGAAGAACAATATGTGCTCCAATAAAAACCTAATTCCAAATTTTTAAGGTTATCAAGGCTTTAGAGGGGGTGCAAAGGGAATTTACTAGAATAATGCCAGAGATGCAGGACTTTTAAGTGGAGAGACTAGAGAAACTGGGTTTGTTCTCCTTAGATCAGAGACAGTAAAGGCAAGATTTGATAGAGGTGTTCAAAATCATGAAGAGTTTGATAGAATAAGTAAGGAGAAATTATTTCCAGTGATCAATAAGCAGAAATCACAGATTTAAAGTAATTGGCAAAAGAACAAGGACAACATGAGGAAAAATATTACACTGAGTTTTCATGATTTGGATTGCATTGCCTGAAAGAGTAATGGAAGCAGGTTCAACAAACGGGAAAATTAGCAAATACTTGAAGTGGAAAATTTTATAGGGCTATAGGGAAAGAGCAGGAAACTGGGTTTAACTGGATAGATCTTTCAAAAACCTGGCACAGGCATGACAGGTCAAATGGCCTCCTCCTGTGCAGTATCATTCTATGATTTACAAGGCTGGGTGTTTAACAATGTTTGAATCAGCAAGCTGAACTCCAAAATTGCTCAACCTGTTAGCTAGCTAGTTAATAAACAGCCTTCCATTTGCTTAGCTCTCACAAGCTTAGCTCAAGCTTTTTCCTACCGAATGAAACACAAGAAACAAAAACACCCAAAACACCAATGACCTGGTTACTAATGAGTTATGATACATAGACCCAGTTGTCAACATTTTTCCCTAAAAGTATGTAGATCTGTGCTTCGTAGGTGCTTCAGATAAATGTGTGCCTTTAATCTGTAATATTGACATTGTATTAAGAATGTATTTGTTTCATTTTCAGAAAAATACAAAACGATGAAGCAGTATTTTGTTTTTGCTAATGGAGGATTATTATCATTGCAGTGATTGTTAATAGTTCCAGTAGAGTGAAGAATGTATGTAGGTGTTATACATAGCCAATTACTAAGATATGTATAAAACAAAGACACAGGATCGAGCCCTGAGAGTTCACAGTCTTTTTAATTGAAGGGAGGTGTCGTTTGTATTTCTTTCTTTCATGAGGCATTGAAGCTTTAAGGAGACACTTTCTTAAAATACAGCAGGAATAATGTAATTCATAAACATAAGGATGCAGGTTGGCCCATGTTATCTATTGTTGTTGAACTTCCAGCAGATAATTCACCAACAACAGGCAGTTTTCTGATTCTGCAGAGGTTATCATCATTGCAGTCATATTTCTGCTGTGGTCATATACCAGGATGGTATTTTTTCAGGCAAATTTAGTACCTTGTCTATGTTCTACCATTATCACCGAAGAATGATAGTGAAGACAGTGCCCAGGTTTACATAGATAGCAGCTGAAAGAAGTGGGAAGACAAAAGGTGGCACTGTTTTGCATTCCAGGGCATCCTTTTCAAATTGAGTTAGATAGAGTACCTGGCAGGAGGTTGCACAACATATCAACCAGAGAGGGTAGCATCCAATTCATAAGAAATCATTAGACTTGATGAAATCAGCCAAGGGAAATCTTCTCATAAGTGCCTTATAACAAATATTTAGGCATACAATGCATGTGTTCCACACATCATGTTACACATTGCTTGCTGCCTCACACAAAGCACTCAGACCTTAGAGCCTTCGAATGCCTACATGCATGCCTCTACTTTCATAGGGCACCAATCACATCTGCAATTTATCACTGAAATTGTTAGCATGCTGACTTCTTAAATGAGCTTCACACAACAAATCCTTCTGACAGAATCTCACTGCGTATTCAAGTATTCACACATAATGGGCTGAAGTGTTGCATTTCATGTGTTCCTGACACTTCCAAGATATAAATTTTATTTCTCTGCTTGCAGGGCAAGATGGCACATGAGAGATTGAAGCAGACCTGAAGTGGTTTAGGGCCTTGAATATCTTTGTGGAAGCAATTTTGTAAGCCTCTGGGTTTGAGAGCATTCAGGAACTGGGAAGGTTGAAGCCTGGGGTATCCTTCAATCAGATGGCTAGCACTATCTTGTGTTCTTTTCTTTCCTGATACTTGCTTGCTGTGACCGAGGTGTACTTCAATTACAACCTCATGTGACAAAGCAGATACCCTTCGCTTAAGTTACAGACGAATGCCATGCAGCCAGCATTCTTATGTATGTTCCTCTTCTATCTTTGTAGTGTCTCCTAAGAACCAGCTCCAAGTCTCAATACTCCAGAAGAAGACAGCATCTTGTAATACTCATTCCACCTATTGCAAGCACCAACATGAGTATATCCCATTTGAGGAATTTCAGTGGTCAGTTTGAGGAGAGTACATCAGTCATATCACAGAACATGAGTGGGCAGTTGCATGTAGCAATGACAGTGGGGAAGCAGAATCAGGCTAGCTGGAAGGCCAGCTTATAGCTGTAGACACTAGGAAGTCCTGTCTTTAAATACTGATTTCTATCCCAGTCCCCCAGTCTTTTATGCAGTTATTTCAGAGCACAAAAAATACCTTGCAAGCTCTGGTAGCAAGTGCAATAATGCATGACCACTTGTATGAACTACAGTCTACCATGAAGTATGCAGTAAACCCCGGAAACCTAAGCAACAGAGGTTCTTTGCAGGGGAGTATCTCACATTGCTGCATATAGATGTTGAGCTTCAATATCCAAGGAACTCTGGTGTCCATCTTCGGCATACTAGGAGATCAGATGGGAAGAGCCATTACACACAGCTTCATCACCCACATTACAGACCACAGGGCTCCTCCCATGAAGATTACTGGATACACTAAGGGAGTGCCCAGTAGGCTAAAGTAGGAATTTCTCTCAGGGAGATGACACAATCACTTCCAGTTTCCATCTATTCCCAAGTGTTATTGTGGCCCCATGGTAAGCCTCCTGACTTTGATTCAAAAAGTAATGGATTCCAGCCCCAGTCTTGGGAGTTATGCACATGTTAGGGGGCTAAATGAAAAAAGAAACAACTTGCATATATATGGCACCTTTCACATCCTCAGCATCCCAAAATACATCTGAATCAATGACTTGCTTTTGTGTCATTACCATTGCTTTGTGGGAATGCAGCAGCCAATTTGCACAGAGCAGTGAGATAAGTCTATTTTTGGAGATGTTAACTGAGGTATAACTGTTGACAATCGCCTTGACAAGGAGAGGTTTACTGTTCTTTTTCAAGTCAAGCTATGGGGTCTTCTTATTCTATCTGAAGTATTATTGGTTTAACATCCTATCCAAAAGACAACACCTCGAAAAATGCAGAGCTTCCTCTGACCACACTGAATGGTAATGCCTCGGCCAATCAGAGTCAACTTGCCAGCAATTAGTACCCTTTTCTCCAGTAGTGATCATTTAAAATTTAAAACTCAGTTGAATCCAGGAACAGTGTCCACTCTCTTATCTTTCCTCCCCCAACCCCACCCACCCCCAAAGCTGTCAGTGACATGTTTTACTCTACTGCATATGTTCAGAATCAACAGCACAGAAGGATGCCATTCAGCCCATTGTGCCTGAACCAGTTCTTTGAAACAGCTATCCAATTAGTCCCAACCCCTGTTCTTTTCCCATGCTCCTGCAATCCTTTTCATTTCCTTTTTGAAAGTTACTATTGAATAGTGGTCATGTCACTGAACTACTGATCCAGAAGCCCGGATTAATGTTCTGGCTACAAGTTCAAATCCCACCACAGCAACTAGGGGGATTTAAGTTTAATTCATTAATTAAATCATTACTGAAAAGCTACTCTCAGTAATGAAGGTCATGAAAATACCAGACTGTCTTTAACCATCTTCAACTGCTCCATCAATGACCTTCCCTCCATCATAACATCAAAAGTGAGGTGCTCACAAATAAGTACACAGTGTTCAGTCCCATTCGCAAATCCTCAGATATTGAAGTTGCCCATGCCCAACTGCAAATGAACCTGGACAACATTCGGGCTTGGGCTGGTAAGCAGCTAGTAACATTTGGGTCACAGAACTGCCAGGCAATGACCGCTTTCAACAAAAGAAAACCTAACCATCTCACCTTGATATTCAACAGCATTACCACCGCTGAACTCTCTTACCATCAACATCCTGGGAGTTAACATTGACTAGAAGATTAACTGGATCAGCCAGATAAATAGTGTGGCTACAAGAGCAGATCAGAGGTTGGGAATTCTGCAGCAAGTAACTCATCTCCCAACTCCCCAAAGCCTACCTACCATCTACAAGACACAAATCAGGATTGTTATGAAATACTCTCTACTTGGCTGGATGAATGCAGCTCCACCAACACTCAAAGAAGCTCGACATCATGCAAGACAAAACAGCCCATTTGATTGGCATCCCATCCAACACCTTAAAAATTCACTCCCTCCACCACCAGTCCACAGTGGCAGCAGTGTGTACCATCTACAAGATGTACTGCAGCAACCCGCCAAGGCTTCTTTGACAGCACCATTCAAACGATCAACCTCTGTCAGGTATTCAGAATGACAAGGGCAGCAGATGCCCAACATCAGGGAATACCACAACCTCCAAGTTCCCCTCCAATTCACACACCATCCTGATTTGGAACTATAGTGTTACTCCTACACTGTAGCTGGGTCAAAATCCTGGAATTACCTCTAGTCGCTCGGTAGTACAGAACTTGAATATTACTGAAAAGAGAGACAAGTGCAAGATTGACAAACTTTAAATGATCACTATTGGAGAAAAGGGTACTAATTGGTTGGCAAGTTGACTCTGATTGGCCAAGGCATTACCATGCAGAAAGCACCCCAAGCTTCCGGGTAATTCAAAAAAGTCACAGGACTTGAACATATTCCTTTGTTTGCAAAGAATGGGGTCCCTGCATATGTTGCTTCTAGCAGGCCAAAATGAGCTACCTTACGATTATCTTAAATTGGGTGTTAGTGTAGCTATTAGTGGATTCAAGATTGTTTAGCAAGTGCTGCCCAATTTAGCAATCACACTTAACAGTAGACGTTTTGGGTTTTGGAAGCGTGGGCTGGTTGAGTACGGTCTGTATTCTTCCTATTACGCACAACTGAAGGAACCTGCTGTTTAACTTAATCAGCCAATTGTAGATACATATGGCCTACATACCTGGCATCTCATCCACACTAAAATTCATACACGACATTGCTCAATTTTGTGGTGGGCAGAATGCTTTTTGGACTGGAAGCAGCATCCTGTTAGTAGAAAATAGCCACTGCTGCTCAAATTTTTGTATGAATTTCAGAATTTTTCCATAAACAATACAAACAATATATTAATCAGAAATTGTCATAACTGATTTAAACACATATTTATAATTTATTTCAAGTTACACACCATGGTTATTATAAGCAAAATGATAACATGATTAAGACATTTCTTTTTTTTAGCCCATGTTTGGATTTCCACATTACACTGAAAATTACACAGAGAGATGTTTAAAGGCTATATGGGAACATTTTATCTAGAGACGATTGGGTGTTTGAGACAAGCCCTGAGGTTTAGTGACGTTAGTAGGTGGAGATTGAACACGCATTCTGTAGCTGGGAAAAACACGAAACAAAAACATATATTTTCTATGTAAATTTTTCTGTAGTTTAGTGCCTCAAAAATAACAAACGTTTGTGTTCATTTGTCCCTCTAATTAAAGAGAGAAAAAATGAAAATCAGGATCTGAAAGGAGGATAAATTCTTTCTTTTGCACTAGGAGCTCTGATGTGTAAGTTACCAGTTGTTTATTTCCCTGCAGTCAGTCATTCTCAGACCTTGTTTTGTCAAAACAGCTGGGTGTGGAGATGCCTAAAAGCGAATATAAAATAAGCCAGCCTGAATTCCTTTGCAGGCCTGTTGTGACCTATCACTGTACTACCCTCCAGCACTATGCTGATTGTGATTAATTAAGTACACTCACGCATCCCCTAGTAGGTGGGATCCAATGAACAGACTGAAGGCTTGCTGAAAAAATGTTATTATTAGATGAATTCCTCCATGTATTATTCATCTTTATGCCATGCTCCCCAATTTATTCTTCCTTTATTTATCTGTGAGTAGCATCAGTTATGATACTTCATTAGTCTCTACCTATTATTGTGCTATTATGCTGTGACAAAGTATTACTATGTGAAAATAATACTCCCTCTGCACCCCCTAAAATAAAGCTGTGCAAATGTTTATAAGATTCTACAAAATGAATGTCTTACACAGCAGGCAAATAGCAAATGTACAAGTGAATATGGGCTGTGTTCCCATTTAAGAATGAAGCCCTTCATTTAGTGCCATTGTGTTACACTCAATGAAACAGTTTTTCAGTATTAAAGCATTCCTTGGGGTGACCTAACCCAGTCAGAGTGCTTTCAAATCCCTCTGTACATTTTCTAAGTGCTTAGTCAGTACTAAGGTATGTGATTGGTAGTTTTATTTCTCTTCAGTCTAGTGTAAGATTACAAACGCTTACATAGATGATGAACTTAATTTGTTATCACATGGTGTTTTCACATCCACTCAGTTCACTGGTTCCTCCCAGTCATGTGACATGTGAGTTGGAATTCTCACTTGTGGCTACTCCCCTTTCCTAAAGTCTGCTTCAACTTTTCAGAGTTCGACAGTGTGTGTTGCCTGTTTTCCTCACCACTTGTTCAGCCTGTTACCTTATGAGGTGAAGAGAGCTTGGACTCTGGTCAGCATTGTTGCAGATATGTTCATGGAGCTACCTTTATCACCAAGCTCAGGCTGTGTCTATCTGAGTTCCCTGTCACCTCAGGGCCAGGATATATACCTGAGGTTGGATCAGTCACAACGGCGGTCACCATACAGGATGAGCAGGATGATTGCAAGGCAGCAGCTGCTGACTAAAATTCAGCATGGTATGTCTATTATATCAAAGAATTCAGTAGTTACAAGATAACTTAGTAGTCAGATCAGCCAGCCATAAAACAAATGAATGCTGCTCTCAAGATTTTTTTTTAAAGAGGAAATATATTTCAAGTAATATTTTTCCTTCAAGTTTTGATCTTAATTTTTGAAATTTTCGACAGTTGTTTTCCAATGATAACTCCATTGTTAGAAATTCATCTTTTCTCAACTTGTATTGATGCAACAGCTATAATTTTGCTGAGGGAAAGTCACCCTGTGTTGTAACAGGTGTGAATTAGTAAGCAACGCAGTTGTATTCTTGACTGATGCAGCTACTGTGAAACTAAAAATATAACAGCATTGTGATGTTTTGCAATAAGTCTAAACCAGTCGATATGTTTATAATTGTTTAAAATTTCAAGCTTTATCTTTTGGTGTTCCCTGATATGATTAGGTGTTGATGAAAGTTGTTTTAAAAATGTCATGCAATTGCTAGTATTTTGAAGCAATGTAACCATTGTTTTCCCCTTTTTTTTTAACGTTTGGCAACTTCTGTTTCATTAACCTGAAATTGACAGCTCAGTAACTAAATCTTCTGAAAACTCTCAAATATCACTTGAACATAACAACATCATTGTGACAAAAATGATGGACAGCTGTTCGGTCCCTTTTCACTGCCCAAACATAGTTTCCTGAAACAGTTCACTGATGAAGACACTGCCCCTTTTAATTAAAGTATCTAAATGATTAGCGTTCCTCATTAATTGAAGTTGTTCTTTCAAAATAGAACATTAACTAGTTGTGAGTCATCAACTGTGTACCTTTGAGCTGGATTGCTTAGCAACAGAGTTTAATCTTTTACTGCAGCTCACATACCAACAATTTTAATCATCCTGATTGACTGTTCAATAAGCATTCCAACCAGTCTCATCTGTATAATCATCCATTTCATTTTGTCAGTTATCCTCGAATGATCTACTATGTGCTCTATTTTTATAAAAGAATCATCTTTTGCAAAACCTTTGGACATTTTGCCAACCTGTGCTCCTTTTAATTAAGGAAAGATCTTTTCATAAGGCTATGTAACCCTTTTAGGGACATTTTATGCAAGGATAGACTTTTTTTCATTTGCTTCCATTTCCACCACCACCCTCCTTCTCCCCCTGCAAGTTTCTGTTGCAGTATACTATACAGTGTGAAGTTATACAATGCAATTTTAGTAGAATGTTTTTACAAAAATAAATAGAAACAAAATTTTAACACAGGGCCACGATGACCACAGACATCATGTTGAATGTTTGTTTACAAACATCCATTAAAATGATTATCCAACTCTTTTGATGGGGCAGCTTTGTAATATGGCAAACAAAATATATTCATAGAATTACTTCCCTGGTCCTGAGAAATGGAAAGTTAGTTTATCAGAAATTTGAATTTTCTTTGATAATGTTATGTGCATTTATGTTATGACTCCATTTGTGGGACTGTCTTCACAAAAGCATAATCACATCAGTACATCAGGAGATGCATTTGATCAGCATCAGAGAAATCTTAACATTACAGGGCAAGCATAAGTTGTGGAGTGTGAGATGCATGCTTATCTCCAGAACATTCCAAACATTATCAGTTTTGGCAGGGATCCCCTGATTCATTTTTACCATCATCAACAACTTCAGAATGTTAGTTGCACTTTCCCTACTCAAGTTCACGGCCAGTTAAAACAAAAGTTGCCTTGTCTGCCTGATCTTGTTTAAGTGCTGTTTCATAGTAACGTCCGTCTGAAGAGCGCCTGTTTTATTTCAATGAGCCTGTTTTTACTGTACAAGGACAACGTTCTTTGTGAGCAGCTACAAAACATTGGTGCCGTTTTGACTGAATATTTGTCTTTTTCCCCCAAATTTCTTTTTAATTTATCCTGGCGAGTGTGCAGGATATCTTGTTGACTTTGCAATTACTAAAATTACTGATGTGTGAGCACGATTGGTGGTAACATAGAGTAGATAATAAGGAGATTTTGCACGCACATCCAGGTTGAAGAACTTTCTACAGTTGATGTCAGTTTATAGGGAGTTTAGGCATTTGTATGGTAGGAAAAGCTACACTTCCTTAGACACCATTGACACTCATTGTGCAGAGTTGAAATCAGTTCTGACAGATTTTCTTCATAGAGACAATATTACAAACAGGTTAATTCCAGTTCTATTTGCTATGCTCCAAATAATAGGGTTCATCTGTGCATAAAATATATAAATCACATTATTTGTATTGAGGCATAATGGAGTATAGCATTCAGCAAATGAGGAATGGCATTGTGATTATATAGAATTTGTTGAAGGAAGTACATTATGAATATTTGCCCTGCACAAGTACAGCTCAAGGTGAAACCAGTTGACTATTTCAAAATACTTTCTCATCTCAAATCTGAACCAAGTCTCAATGAGAATTTGGTAAATGTTTCTTATATATTTACTAAATGTCTTTCAGTAAATTTGTGTGACTCTGTACACTATATTAATAAATGACTAACTGCCTAATCGTTCTCTGTATAATTTAGCAAAAAAGAGACAATTTCCTGATTTGGCACTTCTAATGGGGAGCATCTTCTAATGTCACTGTTGATCAGAAATTCATGTGTGCTGTGCATAATTTTCAAACCATTTAAGCTCATAATTGGAAAATCGTGCACAGGTGCCCCAAAATTTCCATTATGTATGGATATTTGGTGAGACTCCCCACTGGGAGCACAAGGTCGGAAAATTCACAGAATCTTGTTCTGCAGAAGGAGGCCATTTGGCCCATTGTGCCTGTGCTGGCTTTTTGATAGAGCTAACCACGTAATCTCATTTTCCCTGCTCTTACTCAAAGCTCTGCAAATGTTTTCATTTCATGGTATTTATCCAATTCCCTTTTGAAAGTTACAATTTAATTTGCTTCCACCATTCTTTCTGGCAGTGCATTCCAGATCATAACAACATGCCACAATATTATCTTATAGACGTGAATAAACAGTGTAGCAATAGCAGCAGAAAATATTAATGGTCACTTCCGTTTCATCACTACTCCAAATCTTGGTCCTGTGGTAACTTGTGTTTGCTCGTTAATAACTTGTCATTCATCAGTCATGCCAGTCAAGGAGAATTGCAAGGGATGGGGGATATCAAAATAAAAATGTAGTTCTTTCACTTGGCTTGCACTCAGACCTGTGTTCGAGAGCCAGTTTGCTGTTTTTCACGTGGCTTGATGCTATGCCTTGCTGTACTGCTGTTATTATGCATAAATGGACTACCTCAAAGTGTCTGTTGTTTACCCATCATACAGAGACATGAAACCATTACATTTTAAATTTTCAAACATTGAAACATTATTTTCCACGCTATGGATCCTGTAAAAACATTGGATCACTTGGCAGCAGCGAAATTTAATCAATGTTTAAAACAAAACACCCAAATCCCCGAGTATTGATGTTTCAGTTGATGGTTGACAGAACCCCACCACTAAGGACAAATATCTCTATCGGCAGCTTTGACCGAAATCACGTAGGCACTTTGTGCTGCAATAATAAAATGAACATATATCCGATCAGGCTCTTCTACTTACTGAGTGGATTTCCAGATGCTGTATCGCGCTACATGTCAGCATTTTGAATATAGATCTCATGTTCCAGCGATGAAGGGGAAAATCCTGTAACACCCTACAGGAAAAGCAGTTTATAGATGTTTATAAGTACCCTGAGACTTGTGTTCCTAGCCATTGACAATTAAAAGTGGTTTTGGTGTTATTCGAATTAACTTGGGTGATATTCAAGTTAACTTTGAATGTAACTCACATTAATCAGTAACGTATGCAAGATGGTCAGTGTGGTGGTGTAAAATTTCTTTGTAGCAAATACATTCTGACATCTTGCCTTAACTTGAAATAAATCAGCACAAGGCTCCATTCTTTCAGCTGCTGGGGATGTAACATATGTTCTGGTGCATGACCCAGCAGCCATTATGATGTAGGAGTGGCGTTTAGAGCACAGGATATTCCTGACTTATTTGGGGAGCGTTTTTCGTTTACACCATAGTTTATTTCTGGCTGTTCTGCCAAGTGCTTTTTACAGCACTTAGTCTTTTCCATTTGGGAGAGTGATGTTTACAGCGGAGATTATTTCCATGCATTACAGGGAGTGGTATTTACAGCACAGGTTACTTGTGCTTGTTTCAGGAATGGTGTTTACAAACAAAGGTTATTCCAAAACATTCTGACAAATAGTGTTTACAGTAAGGTTATTCTTAAAATGCTTTCAGGGAATGGTGATTACAAAATAGATTCTTGGTTGACCTGGAAATTGAATCCATCTGATCATTCGCTAATACTTTAAATGGCTGAAATGTTAAAACACTAATGACCATTCTACCATGTTAAAAGTTCTAACAAGTGGATTTATGTTTTCATAATGATATAGGTTTTCTGTAACATATTATTCGGTAACAATCAAATCAGTGAACTGTTACAGAAATCAGAAAAGTTAAAGTGGATGTTCTTAACGTATTTAATGGAGGGGACGGGGGTCTCTCCCTAAGAGCCCCACTTCACCTCCTTTTGGGAAGGCCTGACGAAGTAAGTGCCCAGCAGTGGGCCTTCCCCAGGATTAAGGACCCCGGGGGCAGAGATCCTGCTGACCAATCAGAGGCCGGCAGCTCGTCATTGCTTGGCAGCATCACCAGGAAGGCAGTGGCTGCTGCTGATAACGCACCCACCCATCGCCCAGGATTGCCAAGGGACCCAGGCCACAAGTGAGTGATAGTGTGGGGGAGTGGGGATCCCAGGGGGAGAGGGGATGGCTCTCAGCAGGCCCATCCTTCCCATTGCCAGGTCCTTCAATCAGACATAGTGCTTTTGATCCTGAAGCCAGCATCAGCCCTGTACAGGTTAGTTTTTTAGGCTTTCTGCATGGTGAGTCACCCTCTTGTCGGTGAGTGAGCACCACTGGTTGCCCACTTAAGGGTCTTAATTGGCGGCAGGATAGGAGGGCCATCCATGAGCCTTCCTGCCATGCACTTAATCGGGGCAGAGGTGGGAAGGCAGTGAGGTTCCCCCCTCCTCCAGCCTCAGATTAAATCTCTTCCACCAAACCCTCCATGGTGGAAGGCATTAAATTTCTCCCAGTCACTCTGTTCTAATGCAAACCAACATTGACTTTGTAACACCACTAACATTTTGACTTGTCTTTGTTTTGTTTCTGATTTATTTTTTATTTTTTACAATCCAATTCCCCTAACCTGCCCTGAAGGATATTCGGCTGTATTTCTGTCTGATCCAGTGGTGGTTAGCACAAGCTTGGTTCTAGCCACACTCACTGCTGGTATTGGCAGATCTGGTGGTAATTTTTTGGAAATGTGGATGAAATTCCATAAACATCAATTACAATTGAGACTTTGAATTATAGGAAGTACAGGATCAACAAAAAAAAACACTGGACCCCAATTATTCAGAGTTTTTGGTCATGTGAAACAATTTATTATGGCCTAGTTTATTTGCATACAGTAGCATTTTGAAAACTTTGACTACATGTCTTTGAACCTTGTTTTTCTGATGTAAATGTATCCAGTTTTCTTAGATTCTCTTTGTAGTTTAGGCTCCTAATCTCCAGTATCAATTTGGTTGCACTTCTCTTTACACTCTCCAAAGTCAGAATTTCCCCACTAGAATTGTAGAGAGTATTCCATGTGGAACTGAACCAGTAAAGGCTTAATTGTCACAACTGATGAGACCAAGTCATGGGAGAGGGGTGTGGAGAGCGTGGAGGGGAGGCACAAAAGGCCAAAGTCAGGACTAAAAAACACAGGAGAACTGTAAAGCAGGAAAAGATCATGAAGACAGAATGTGAGAATCTTTGTTGGTCAGGATGAGGGATCTAAATTCAGTGCATAATGGTGAAAGCAGGATTGAAAGTACATCAGGATACAAGAAAGTGCTCTGTACCATTTGGAGATTAAGATAGGTAGAGGTTTGAAGGAGTGGAGAAATCGCGCATCCTATTATTCCTTGGGATTTTTGCACTGTTTCTGGCTAAGAAAACCAATGATATTGTTTGCTGTCCTTATTGCATTGATGACTTAAATTCACTTTCTGCAAATATTGTCAGATTTCTTTTGTGCCCTGCAATCTAATACCTTTCACTTTATCCTCCTTCCACAGTCTCTTCACCCTGCACTTGTCCATATTATCCAATATCTCTTTGTTGTACTGATCCCCACTTTATCCAGATCACTCTTTAGTCTTTGTTTCCTATTATTTTTAGCCCAGGGGGCCCAGCCCTGTTTTTTATCATCAGCAACTTTGTCTCAGTTTCCACTTACATGTGATGAAAAAAATGATGACCCAAGAGAACATACTGGTTACTTTCTTTGCTGCTGTGCAGTTTTCTGTACAATTTATCTTCTCCTGACAAAGCCAATTTTAATCCACCCCAGAAGCATGCTCTGTATTCTGCGCATTAGAAATATAGGAACATAATGACTAGAGTAGCCCATTTAGCCCCTTAAGCCTGTTCCGCCAATCAGTTAGATCATGGCTGATTGGTAACTTAACCCCATGTACCCAGTTTGCTTCCATAACCCTTGCCTAACAATAATAATGACCATGTGAATCTCCTGTGTGAAAAATTTTGTTTAAAATTTAAATACAATATCCAGTAGATCTCACCTTTTTCTCTCTTGCATTTGTCAGGCATGGCCTTCTTGATTCATGTTTCTCTTGGATTTCGTTATTCCCACCGTCGAGATCTCCTTTATCTACTACATAGGTCAGGCTCATCTGGGGATGTAGTGGGAAGGTACAGTGAGTGCCAGACTGGATTATGCGCTCAGATTCATGAGGTAGGACTTAAAGCCACAACCTCTGGAGCAAGAGTGCTCCAACTGAGTCAATGTTTGATACCTCAAGCTATCCTTGGCTTTTCCTGGTCTACATTTACAAGCTGTTGCTTGATGGTATAGGCATGGGGTTAGTGTTCTCTCATATGCTGACAGCACCATCTTTATCTCTTCAAGACTTCCCACAAACCGATAACTATCTTTATCTTAGTGTCTGACATTGAGTCATGTATAGCGAACTTCAATACTTACCTTAAGTTTAATTTGAAGTCACAGTTCGGGAACTACAGTTCCCCCAGACCTCGGGACTTCTGTGCATACGCCGGCCAGGAAATGGCTGCACTAGCACAGTTAATTGATTTCACGAGCTTTAGGCTGGGAACCAGCCCTGAGCACGTGCACAGAAGAAAAACCAAAGAAAGGAAATGGCGCAAAACAACAAAGCAGGTGACCTGAACCAGAGTGCCATTTGAAGGAAGATTGCCCTGGGGAGGGGGATAGGGAGAAGCTGCCAAACCAAAGCATGGAACAGAAAGAACTCCTCGAAGAAACTCCAGGTAGGGACAAAGACAAGTGATAGATCCCATTAAGTCAAGATAAATGACGGAGCCTTTTTCCCTGCTCCCAATTTAAAGAAAGAGCTGTGGGAAGCAGACTTGAAGTAAAGTGGGCTCTATTGAAGCCCTGAAGATCTGAGGAGGCAGCCAAAGGTTGGTGATTCCGTACTACAAGCCTTTGGAGCAGTGGTGTTCTGCTTGGCACGGCCAAAGATCTGAAGTTGTGCTTGTAAGGTTAAGTTCGAGTGTACTCGAGTGAGATCCAGGGGAAGGAAACATCAGAAGGCTAGATTGAAACCCTGAAGGTGGATCCTTGTTGAAGTCATCTGAGTGGGAGTGACATTGGGAGAGAATTCCAGGGCAAGTTCTTCAGATGTGGAGACTGGCATCCCTCGAGGGGAAGACAGAATTTCAATGAGACTGGGTGGCTCAGTGTGACGGATGTCTGATTGGGTTGTTGAGAAATCCATGGAATCTGCTTTGGTCGCATTTTTCAGTTATTTTGGAGTGTGGGATGTCTGACCACAGTTCACCTGTTAATTCATATGTACCTCACACTTATCCCGAATATTAGACTATAAGATAGAGATTGTAAATTGTTTTATCTTTCCGAAGTCGTATGTGTCTGTAAAGGATATAGCTGGGGTGATGGAATAGTGAATATTTGAATCATTTTCTTGTGTTTGTATTGAGATCTTTTCAACCTTTTTTGTCTGGTGTAATGTAGTTCATTTTTCTTGTTTAATAAATGTTTTACTCTTTTGTGTTAAAAGCTCATCAGCAGACTCCTGTGAATTTGTTCAGTAACTTGCCCCCATGACAGATGGCCTTTTTGGGGGTTGGGGGGGGCTCCTCTACATTAGGGAGACTAAACACAGACTGGGTGACCGCTTTGTGGAATACCTTCGCTCAGTTGGCAAGCATGACCCAGACCTTCCTGTTGCTTCCCAATTCAACACACCATCTTGCTGTCATTTCATTTCAATACACCATCTTGCCCACATGTCCATCCTTGGCCTGCTGCAATGTTCTAGCGAAGCCCAACACAAACTTAAGGAACAGCATCTCATCTTTCAATGCGGCACTTAACAACCTTCTGGACTTGACATTGGGTTGAACTTCAGACCATGAACTCTCTCCTCCATCTTTATCCTTTTTTAATCCATGTTTTAAAATTTTTACTTTTCTTTTTATTTATTTACTTGTTTGTTTATGTATTTATTTATTTTTTTTAAACTTATTTTTAAATTTCTTACTATCCTTTTTCCCCAACACCCACCCCATCCCACAGGACCATCTGTCACCTATTTCAATGTTCAGCTTTCAGAGTGCTGACCCTTGTTCTGCTATTAACACATTCTGCTACCTTACCTTTATGCCACAATCAGCAGTTTCTTTAGTCCTTAACACTGCCATTAACATTCTCTTTGGCTTGTGTCCATGACACCTTTGTCAATCTCTCCTGAGTTCCCACCTATCCCTGACCTTCAATTTTGCTCCACCCCCACTTAAACTGTATAAAATCCATCATATTTCTACTTTATTTTAACTCTGAAGAAGAGTTTTGCGGGCACAAACGTTAACTCTGTTTCTCTCTCTACAAATGCTGCCAGACCTGCTGAGTTTTACCAGCATTTTCTGTTTTTATTTCAGATCTCCAGCATCCACAATATTTTGCATTTAATCAACAACACATGATGCAAAGACGAGGGACAGATATGAAACATAATAGTCGCGCAGTTAAAGAGTGACTTCTGTGCTCATACCAAGTCAGTTGAGGCTGTCCAAACTGGTTTCATTTGGGACGTTTAAGGTTAGCAAAAAGGAAGAATTTTGTCCCATCAATCTAGGCTGTGATAGGACTTCAGCACAAGTTTCCCAAATCGTAATGGAACATTTAATTCCCACAGCCTCAGGTTTTAGGATATCATTACATATCTAGTGTGGTGGTGGCTTTGCTGATGGCTTTGCTGCACTTGTGTTCCTCACCCTTCAAACTTCCAATTTCATGAGTTAGGTAGAACATCATCAAGAAAGTCACCCAATTATAATACTTGATAGTTGGTTGCAGAGCAACATTGCTTGAAGCCTGGGCACAGTCTGACCTAGCACTTTGTGTAGTATGTTGGGATACGAATAAACTACATGATAGATCAGGGAGTCGATGGCAGAGTGGTATTGTTGCTGGATTAGTAATCCAGAGACCCAGGATAATGCTCTGGGGACCTGGGTTCGAATCTGCCGCGGCAGATGGTAGAATTTGAATTCGACAAAAAAATCTGGAATTAAGAATCCAACGATAACCATGAAACCATTGTCGGTTGTTGTAAAAACCCATCTGGTTCACTAATGTCCTTTAGGAAAGGAAATCTGTGGTCTGGCCTACATGTGGCTCCAGACCCACAGCAATGTGGTTGACTTTTAAATGCCCTCTGAAATGGCCAAGCAAGCCACTCAGTTGTAACAAACCACTACAAAGACACAAAAAAGGAATGAAACTGGAATGGAACCCGCTATCGACCTAGGCACCGGAAATGACAATGGCAATCCTAGCCCTGTTGACCCTGCAAAGTCCTTCTTACTAACATTTGGGGGCTAGTGCCAAAATTGGGAGAGCTGTCTCACCAGCAGCAGCCTGACATAGTCATCCTCATGGAATCGTACCTTACGGATAATGTCCCAGACTCCATTGTCACCATTCCTGGGTATGTCCTGTTCCACCGGCAGGACCAACCCAGCAGAGGTGGCGGCAGAGTGGTATACAGTTGGGAGGGAGTTGCCCTAGCCCCCATGAAGTCTTATGGCATCAGGTCCAACATGGACAAGGAAACCTCATGTTGATCACCACCTTCCGTCCTCCCTCAGCTGATGAATCAGTGCTCCTCCATGTTGAACGTCACTTGGAGGAAGCACTGAGGGTGACAAGGGTGCAGAATGTACTCTGGGTGGGGGACTTCAATGACCAAGAGTAGTAGCACTACTACTGACCGAGCTGGCTAAGTCCTAAATGACATATCTGCTAGACTGGGTCTGCGGCAGGTGGTGAGGGAACCAACAAGAGGGAAAAACATATTTGACCTCATCCTCACCAACCTGCCTGCCGCAGATTATTCTGTCGATGACAGTATTGGTAGGAGTGAGCACCACGCAGTCATTGTAGAGACGAAGTCCTGCCTTCACATTGAGGATACCCTCCATCGTGTTGTGTGTGGCACTACCACTGTACTGAATGGGATAGATTTCGAAGAGATCTAGCAACTCAACACTGGGCATCCATGAGGCGCTGTTGGCTATCAGCAGCAGCAGAATTGTACTTGAACACAATCTGTAACCTCATGGCCCAGCATATCCCCCACTCTACCGTTGCCATCAAGTCAGGGGATCAACCCTGGTTCAATGAAGAGTGCAGGAGGGCATGCCAGGAGCAGCACCAGGCATACCTAAAAATGAGGTGTCAACCTGGTGAAGCTATAAAACAGGACCACTTGCACACCAAACAGCATAAGCAGCAAGTGATATACAGAGCTAAGCAATCCCACAACCAACGGATCAGATCAAAGCTCTGCAGTCCTGCCACATCCCACCATGAATGGTGGTGGACAATTAAACAACTCAATGGAAGAGGAGGCTCCACAAATATCCCCATCCTCAATGATGGAGGAACCCAGCACAGCAGTGTAAAAGATAAGGCTGAAGCATTCACAACAATCTTTAGCCAGAAGTGCCGAATGGAAGATCCATCTCGGCCTCTTCTAAAGATCCCTGGCATTACAGATGCCAGTCTTCAGCCAATTCGATTCGCTCTACATGCTATCAAGAAATGGCTGAAGGCACTGGATACCGCAAAGGCTATGGGCCCTGATAACATTCTGGCAATAGTACTGAAGCCTTGTGCTCCAGAACTTGCCATGCCCCTAGCCAAGCTGTTCCAGTACAGCTGCAACACTGGCATCCACCCAGTTATGTGGAAAATTGCCCAGGTATGTCCTGTACACAAAAAGCAGGACAAATCCAACCCGGCCAATTACCGTCCCATCAGTCTACTCTACTCTCGATCATCAGTGAAGTAATGGAAGGGGCCATCAACAGTGCTATCAAGCAGCACCTGCTTAGCAATAATCTCACTGATGCCCAGTTTGGGTTCCGCCAGGGCCACTCAGCTCCTGACCTCATTATAGCCTTGGTTCAAACATGGACAAGAGAGCTGAACTCTGAGGTGAGAGTGACTGCCCTTGACATCAAGGCAGCATTTGACCGAGTGTGGCATCAAGGAGCCCCAGCAAAACAGGAGTCAATGGGAATCGGGTAAAACTCTCTGCTGGTTGGAGTCATATCTAGTACAAAGGAGGATGGTTGTGGTTGTTGGAGGTCAGTCATCTCAGCTCCAGGACACCACTGCAGGAGTTTCTCAGGATAGTGTCCTAGGCCCAACCATCTTCAGCTGCTTCATCAATGACCTTCCTTCCATCATAAGGTCAGAAGTGGAGATATTCGCTGATGATTGCACAATGTTCAGCACCATTCATGACTCCTCAGATACTGAAGCAGCCCAAGTCCAAATGCAACAAGACCTGGACAATATTCAGGCTTTGGCTGACAAGTGGCAAGTAACATTCGTGCCACACAAGTGTCAGGCAATGACCATCTCCAACAAGAGAGAATCCAACCATCACCCCTTGATGTTCAATGTCATTACCATTACTGAATCCCCCACAATCAACATCCTGGGAGTTATCATTGACCAGAAACTGAACTAGACTAGCCTTATAAATACTGTGGCTACATGAGCAGGTCAGAGGCCAGGAATCATGCAATGAGTAACTCACCTCCTGACTCCTCAAAGCCCGTCCACCATCTACAAGGCACAAGTCAGGAGTGTGATGAAATACTCCCCACTTGCCTGAGTGAGTGCAGCTCCTACAACAAGGAAGAAGCCGGACACCATCCAGGACAAAGCAGTCTGCTTGATTGGCACCACATCCACAAACATTCACTCCCTCCACCACCGACGCACAGTAGCAGCAGTGTGCACCATCTACAAGATGCACTGCAGGAACTCACCAAGGCTCCTTCGACCGCACGTTCCAAACCACAACCACTACCACCTAGAAGGACAAGGGCAGCAGATAAATGGGAACACTGCCACCTGGAAGTTTCCCCTCTAAGTCACTCACCATCCTGACTTGGAAATATATTGCCGTTCCTTCATTGTTGCTAGGTCAAAATCCTGGAACTCCCTTCCTAACAGCACTGTGGGTGTACCTACACCACATGGACTGCAGTGGTTCAAGAAGGCAGCTCACCAGCACCTTCTCAAGGGCAACTAGGGATGGGCCATAAAAGCTGGATGAATGAATGAAAAAAAGGCAGTACTTGCCATTCCAGTCAATGATTGTATCGTGCAATTTAGAAATTTTATCATGGCAATAAGTTTTAAGGTGGTTTTGCAATTTATATCCTGAAATTAAGAAAGCTTGATAATTTGTTGTGCTTTTGAGTTTTGCAGATACATATGTTTTATGTCTCAGTCCCCTGAGACATAAGTTGATCATAAGTTGATTTAAAGGACAATCAAACTCATTTAATTGATTTAAGTGATCATAACCAATCCATGCCCATTGAACCTAAGTCAGGTTTGCAGATAAAAGCAGCCTACTTTCACCATTGCCCTTTATTTGGTGGGGGGGTGGTAAAAAGTGAAAAATCAGCTTAACTTCTTATTCGGAGCAAGATTGGCGCATAAGTTCTTTTGCTTCATAAGAAATACAAACTTAGCTGGCCATGAGTAGAGCTTATTATTTGCAATACATGAACTGGAGTAGGCCATTCAGCACTTTAAGCCTGTTCCACCATTTAATTAATTCATGGCTAATGTGTTAGCCTGATCCAATCAAAAAAGCTATTTCAGATTAATGGGAATTTGTGCACCAGATTTATAAGCAAAAACAAACTAGATTCATATTTTTAGTCATTATTTCAGTGAGAACTGGGACATCAATTCCATTGGATGTGCACTAAATTAGGAGTGATATTTTGCTGCAGGCTACCCAGAAGCATGGCAGATGCTCCTCATGTGTCGGAGAAAATGCGAGTGCCGGAACCTCTTCCTTCAGCAATGTTCTAATTCGACATTAAAACTGTGTGAAATGAGGAATAAAAAAGTACCTGCATGTTTTGTTGATGCTGTCTGAATCTCTTAGCCAGGTTGTGCTCATTAGTTGCCTTGCTCTGAGCTGAAACTGGCACACAATAAATCAACAGTGTGAGCACAGTTATGGGACAGGCCATTAAGAAGCTTATTCCCCAGCCACTTGCACGGATAGAATTGAGAACAGCAGTACATTCTGGGTGAATGTTGCTCTGCCAGTGTTCCAGGTGCCCTGATCCCCCAAGTTTCTTATTATCGTCTTCCTTGAGAGTCAGTAGGGATCTTGGCAAGGTTTGATGCAACTAAATATGGCAGAAAAAACATGCAGCAAGGTAACTACTGACGAAGGGCAGGATATTTAGAGGTAAAAAATCAGGCAGACTGCAAAACTGGTGATCGAAGCACCATTGGGCATTTTCCAACTGTTTATTTAAAAATTAAGCTTACTCTCAATGTATTTTCTACTCTTACACTTTCGTAGGGCTTTTCCATCCCCGGCCCATTTTCATTAACTCCTTTTATTATGTGGCAATGATGATAGGTGTGAACTTGTCGTTTGTACAGTTTATTTAGCATCTTGCTCCAAGTCTGCTGTCCGTGCCTTGCCAGTGTCATTCTGATTCCAGCTGTTCAAATTTCTGCGCCCCCCCCCCCCCTCCAACCCCCAATCCTAATAAGGCTGAAACTAGTCCTTAATCTTGTAAAAACCACAAACCTAATCCTTTCATTCTGTGGAACATCACTTTGGAATCACCAATATACTATATCACAATAGTGCACTATAAACATTGTAACCAAGGATTTAAAAATGCAAACGCTGTATAGCTTATTTTTTTTTAAAGTTGCTAAGCCTGGCTGAGAGAGTGATAATAACACAGCAAAACAATCATAATGTATTCATTATTTAAATATGAGAAATTAAAGCTTGAAATATAGTTCAACTCCCTTTTTAAACTAAACGAATTCTTGCTTTTACCAAGGTATTTCACTCTTGCAAATCTGAGTGATCCCAGCATACAATATCTTCTAGCTTTGTATCTGCCCTCCTGTCTGATGTAGTACTTTTACCATTTGTCCTGTATTACACCCTTACATTGGTATTGTGCCACCACCCTGATGTGAGAAGTGCTTTACACCCAACCATGAGCTCCTTTTCACTTTGAAGCTGAAAATCTTGAG
Organism: Carcharodon carcharias; assembly: GCF_017639515.1. NCBI lineage: Eukaryota > Metazoa > Chordata > Chondrichthyes > Lamniformes > Lamnidae > Carcharodon > Carcharodon carcharias. Next base: position 42,326,475 of record NC_054477.1, read on the forward strand.
TGATCTGCATTGAACGACAATAAATCCCAAAATGCATTGGCAGTTTTTAGGCCCTGCCTCTGGAAGATTGATGAGCATTGTAGTAAATAATAGCCCCATTCCCATCAGTTACTTTAATACATGGCAGCGGAGCCTGCACCGTTCATATTGCCTTGTTGCTCCTCTTGTGTGATTTCACAATTAACAAAGGTCCTCCTCCAATAACTGCCTCTGTATTCTGGATTTGTGAATATTTTTGTGATGTTGATACTATCAAACTTAATGTAGTGTCATGTATAATCTCTAGGAAACCCTGGAAAGCAAGCAAGATGAGGGTTTTGATTAGCTAAATATCTTGCTGGATCCATATGCAGAATGGGTAGATCAGTGCATTTTGCCGTTCCCGTTGCTGTTAGTTGCAAAGCTCATTGCTGCTTATTTTCCCTGACGTTTAGTTTCATTCCCACAATGAGTTGAATCATCTTGTAATCTAATTAACTTTGTCATACTATTAAATATTGATTGTAGTTCACTAACAAAATTTTCCCTAGCTTAAAAGCTTCCTGACTGATTATATATAATTTAATGTTAACTCATTATGATTCATACGCTACCAATACGCTTGGGCACTTTTTGTTAGTGACACAAAGATGCTGTTTACTTTCATCAAATGATTTAAAAATAAGAACCAAGAAATATTTGGTTTACTTCTTTATTTCTTCATGATTTGAGATGACATGAATTGAATGAAGGAAACAAAACAGACCTGTGTGTGTCTACGTATGGAGAGAAAGAGAGAGACGAATTACAGCGACTTCCACGAGTTGAAAGATCAATTTTAGGATTAAATTGATAGTATACCTTTAAAAGTAGTCTGTTGATGCCCACTAATTAGGTTCACAGATAAAGAATGCTTGGGTGAGGTACTGGAGGGTGATCGGTATCCATGAAGTATACCCTGCCTTCAAGAATTTGAAAAATCTCCTGGGGATATCAGAGAAAAATATTTGCATATTATGTGGGACATTAATGTTATTAATGAGATTGAAGATCTACGTGTATTAGAAATTTTATCACAACAGTAGGCACCATGTTCACTCATTTGATAAAACTCCAATTTAGTCACAGCCACATTTATTATTTACTTATACTAATTGATGCCTTTATGTCATGTTTTAGTGGTGTTTATAAATACAGAGTTAATCCTGTGAACCATTCTTATAACGTATTCAGTCTTTAGTCAAATTTCAAGGTCACTATATCAACTAATGCCAGCTAAGTGAAGCATCAAAAAGGGTCATGTATTTATAACAGCATTACGCATTTGTCCTTCTGAAAGTTCCTGCAGAGCTCAATAACCATATTATGGTGGCAGCCTTCCATCTCGTAAGACAATGGTTTGCACTCTGGTAGTCAACTGTATTAAGGATTGCCTAGTTTGGCTCAGGAGCCCTGCTCTGGCATGGCAGTCTCAGCTGCATTTGCTGCAGAGGAAGACAGTGGGATGAGAAGGTGCACGATTCACTGCCCTCGTGGCCAGCTGAGCTTTTCGTTTCTGCTCAACTATTCCAATGCCCCTCCATACAATCAGCCTCCAGAAGTCATGGCTGTCAGTGACTGTGTCCCAGTTGGCAGTGTCGAGGTCCACTATCTTCATCTCATTTGTAGGTGTCCTTGTAGTAGAGGCATGGATGTCCGGCAGGCCATGACCCAGTGGCCAGTTCAATGTACAGAAGGTGTTTGGGTGAAGGCCATCATCCATTCGATGTGTTGGCTCAGCCACATTCAGACATCACTGGCTTATCAATGAATGTATGCTGATGGAGTTAGCATGCTCCAGGACCTCTGAATTGGTGACCTTGTCCTGCCAAGAGATGCTGAGGATATATCTGAGACAGCGAAGATGCAAACTGTTCAGCCTTTTCTCCTGCCTAACATACATTGTCTAGGTCTCTTGCACTGTAGAGGAATGCACTGAAGACGCAGGCTTGAGAGAGTCACAGTTGGTGTTCTCAGTCAGGTTGCTGTTGTTCCCCACTTACTCAGCTTGGACATAACAACTGCAGCTTTTGTAAAGCAAGTGTTGATTTCCACATCAAGTGACAGATTGCTGGTAGTTGTGCAGTCTTGATATGTGAAGCTATCAACAAACTCTAGCATCACATCGTCATTGCTGATTCATGGTGATTTGGCAATATCCTGAACCATGACATTTGTCTTCTGATGCTGATGGTCAAACCAAACTATTTACAGGCATGAGAGAGTCTGTCCATTTATTGCTAAAGGTGTTCCTCGGTATGGAATGCTAGTGTGGCATCATCAGCGTAGAGCAACTCTTGAGGGATTGGCACATCTTTGTCATTGATCTCAGGTGAACAAGGCTGAAGAGCTTTTCATCAGTTCTAGGATGTAATGGATGACCTGAAGGCATTTTTTTTAACATTCTTTTATGGGATGTAGCATCATTGGCTAGGCCAGCATTTAATGTCCATCACTAATTGCCCTTGAAAGCAGCAAAGAGAATAATACGCCAAAGAATGTCGGTTCCAGAACACAACCCTGTTTAACTCCATTATGGATCAGATTCCGATATTGCCCTGTCATAGCTGACCTTTTTCATCATGTTGTCATGGAAAGAGGAGATCACATTGAGCAGCTTTGGTGGGCAGCTAATTTTTTCCAGCAGCTTAAATAGACTGCCTCTGCTCACATTGTCAAACGCTTAGGTGCTGGTGTAGCCGGCGACACCCACATCCCATGAAAGAATATTTTTTTTTTTTAAAATGCCTTCAGGTCATCCATAGAGGGTGTCTACTTACATACTAGATGAAGGCAATATATAATTTGTTCACAAGGTTTCTCTTGCAGCTACCAGATTGAGAAGATTAAGTCAATTGTAGATCTTACAGCTCCAAAATGACACTGGGATTTGGGGTAGATGCATTCAGCCAGAATCTGCAATCTGATGAGGGCAGCATGGGCAAATATTTTTCCCATGATGCTCAGTAGAGAGGTGCCTCTCAAGTTGTTGCAGTCGTCCTTGTTCTTGTACAGAGTCACAATCTCAATAGCATTCTCAAGAAAGGCAGCTAATATAGTGCCTACTGTGGTATTGATCATTCCCTGATGTGCACCAGGGTTCAGATGCAACCTTAAGTTTTTTTTCATTCAGAACAGAAAGGCCACCCTTGTTTCAATGTCAGCCATACTGCCAACCTAGATAAAAACCAACAGTTCCTTGACTCTATTGAACATGCGTTCTCTGGCATTCTCACACAAGAGCACTGAAGTGGAATGGAACATACTAAGAGACGCCCTCTGCAATACCACACTCTCAATGTATGAGAAGCAAGAGTGGAAAATTGCTGACTAGTTTGAGGCTAACATCACTGTGGAATCTGTCATTGAAGCCAAGCAGTCCACTCTCATTAATTGCAAGAAATCCAAATGAGAAGACTGCACAAAGAGTTGCTCGAAGTTAAGTTCAATAGACTGCTAGGCAGCGCGTCAATGACTACTGGTTATAACTTTGCCAAAATATCCAGATGTCCTGCAGTACATGGAATGCTAGAGGCATGTTTGAAGGGATCAAAATTGCAACAGGTACATCAGCTAAGAAAACAGCACCTTTGAAAACAAAGGCAGTAGATGTCATCACTGACTGCAATATGCAGTCAGAGAGATGGGTGGAACACTACCTTGAGTTGTACTCCAAGGAGAACACTATCACTGTGGAAGCTTTAGGCACCAAAGAAAACCTGTCTGCCATGGCAGAGTTGGATTTAAATCCACATTGGAGGAGCTTAGCAAAGCTATTGACTCGCTTGCCATGGGCAAAGCTCCAGGTGCTGATGCTATACCGCCTGATCTCTTTAAGCATGGGAAACTGGTATGGGGGGGGCGGGGGGAAGAGTGAGACAGTGGTGTACTGGACTAAGCAATCCAGAGGATTAGGGGGCAAGGGTTCAAATCCTACCACATCAGTTGGTGGAATTTTAACTTCAATTAATTAATTAATGTGGAATATAAAGCAAGTCTCAGTAATGATGACCATGAAACTATCATTGATTGATGTAAAAACCCATCTTTTTCACTAATGTCCTTTAGGGAAGGAAATCTGCTGTCCTTATCTAGTCTGGCCCACATGTGACTCCAGACCCACAGCAGTGTGGTTGGTTCCTAACTGTCCTCTGAAATGGCCTAGCAATCCACTCAGTTAAAGGGCTGTTGGTGGTGGGTAACAAATGCTGGACTTGCCAGTGACATCCACATCCTGTGAAAGGACAAAAAAAAAACCTATTCAGCATCCATCTAGTGCATGAAAGTTGTGAGCCAGTGGCTAAGATGGTGTGCTAGAAATGCACTGTTCTTCCAGCATCTAGCTTTTTACACGGTATGAGTGGAAAGAGCTGCTTAACTAATAGGAATGGTCTTGGCTTCGATTCCCCTCCACCCAAAACCGCACTCTATTATGAGACTGTGGACTAATTTAAGTCTAGATTCCTGGCTCTAGTGGTTAGTATAATACATTCAAAATATTTGTCACTTCCCGTGTAAATCAACCGTGCTTCATTGCAAAGTTGCTTATGATTTAACCACTGACTGTAGCAAGCACATTGTTTTTTAACCATTCATTTTAGGGCAAATGAAATATGATATACCATCTATATCAATGGCTTGGATGAAGGGACTGGATGTATGTTTGTTAAATTTGATGATGGCATAGGTAAGGGAGAAAGATGATTTAAAGAGTCTGCAAAGGGATATAGATAGGTTAATTGAGTGGGCAAAAATATAGCAGATGGAGTATGATGTATAATGGCAAAATTTGAATTTGTCCACTTTGGCAGGAAGAATAGCAGTATATTATTTAAATATCTACTGCCCACCTTCCTTCCTGGAGCCTCATATGGAGCTCGCTTCCTGAGCAAGATCTACCAGCAAACATCCTTCAGATAAAGGAATGGGAAACAGGGAAGTCACTAACAAGTTCCTTGTGACAAACGCCATTTATCAAAATGGCAGACTTTGAACCACTGCGATGAGTGTTCCTTGCTAAACAGATTCAGGACAGGCCAGGGCACCTGTGCAGCCATCCTCCACCACTGGGATCTCAGTACAAACTCCTTATACACTTGTGGAAAAGCACAAACAATGCTGCATGTTGCTGAGGAGTGTCCCCATTACAAACTAAATAGCAGACTAATCACAAAAACTCACTAAATGAGGAGGCTGTCACTTGGCTTCATGGATATCTGGGTGTCCTTGGTGCATGACTCACAACTTTATGCAGGTACAGCAAGTGATTAGGAGGGCAAATAGAATTTTATTGCTCATTGCAAGGGGAATATAATATAGAAGTTGGGAATTGCCACAGTTGTGTAGGGTGTTGGTAAGACCACATCTAGAGCACTGTTTCCTCTTATGGAGGAGTCTGGAATTAGGGTTTTGGTCTCCCCATTTAAGAAATTACATTGGAAGCACTGCAGAGAAGGTTTACTCAACTGATTCTCGGATGAAGGGGTTGTCAGGTAAGGCCTGTATCCATTGGAGTTTAGAAGATTGAAAGGTGATCTTATTGAAACACAAGATCCTGAGGGGACTTGACAGGGTGGATGCTGAAAAGATGTTCTCCCTTGTGGGAGAGACTTGAACTAGGGGACACAGTTTGAAAATAAGGGGCTTCCCATTTAAGACAGAGATGAGGAGAAATTTTTTTCTGTAGATCATTAGTCTGTGGAACTCTTCCCTAGAGAGCAGTGGAGGCAGGGTTATTGAATATTTTTAAGGCTTAATTCTTGACTGACCAGGAAGTCAAAGGGTATATGGGGTAGTCAGGAAAGTCAAGGCCACAGTGGGATCAGCCAAGATCTTAGCAAATGGTGGAGAGGCTCGTGGGACCAAGTGGCCTAATCCTGCTCCTAATTTGTATGTTCATACGTATGATGAGGATGCAGTTATATATACTTATGAACATACAAACATACAAAATATTAGCAGAAATAGGCCATTCAGCCCCTTGAGCTTCCTCCACCATTCAATATGATCATGGCTGATCTGTTTGTTTCAAATTCCAATTCCCTTCTACTCCCGAGAACCTTAGATTCTTGTTAGGCAAGGGAATCAATCTACCTCCACCTTAAAAATATTCAATGACCCCGCCTCCACTGCCTTCAGAGATAGTGTGTTCAAAGTCGCACAACCCCCTGGGAAAAGATTTTTCCTTTTCTCTGTCCTATAAGGGCGACCCCTAATTTTAAAGCAGTGCCCCCTAGTTCCAGACTCCTCCATAAGAGGAAACATCCTTTCCACATCCACCTGGTCAAGACCATTCAGGAGTTTATATACTTCAATCAAGTCACCTCTTCTAAACTCCAGTGGATTAATAGATTAATTCCTGAAAGAAATGCTCTTAAGATGTTTCTTGATCTGAAACTTATCTCATACACAGATCTTGAAATAGTAGGTTACCTGAATCAGCTTTATTAAATGGCTAAATATTATAGATAGACCTTTGCTCCCAGGATGGGTCTTGGGTCATTGCCATGATTTTAGGAACAAATCTCAATCAAAGTTCAGCACAGTTTGTCTTGGCGTGCTAACTGCCAGGCTTGTGACAGAAAGTAGGAAAAAGATAATTTACCTTATCGTCCTCTACCAACTACATAAACAAGAGTGATGTTGGTGTGGGTGCAGTACAACATTCCACTGGGCCTTCAGCAGGGGCGGGAATAACACAATTGTCAGTTTAATTCACTGCTGCTGAAGCAGTGGTGCATAATGCTGCACCACTGTTTTGGAAAATAACAAGAAGTGATGGAATACTGTGCTATACTTGTTACATTTTTGTATATTTTTAGCACAGGAAAGAGTGACTTCATCCCCCTCTTACAACAAGCCTTTGTCTCACTTGTACCAGGTGAACCAGATACTAAGTTAAGCAGCTCCCCAGAGTACAGTTAAATGTAATTTTTATTGTTAGCCTATTAACTGCCTTGGACATTGCATAAAGGTTTTGGTGAATATATGCCTCTGCAATTTGTAAACTTGAACAGATTGAGCATTGCCCTGAAATGTAATTTTCCACTTATTTAAATTCATTTCTAAATTAATACTGATAAGAGAAATGGAACAAATACTTTGGTGAGATTTACTTGGCCGAATTCCCCCAAATCCCAGGGGTAGCTATGTTCACTTGTTGCAAGGTTAATTTATTTTCATTATTTTTTTTTAATGTAGACTTTTAAAGAACATCTTAAGAAAAGTGGGGCATGGGCAGCTAATTCTTTTTCAATTATTAGTTCAATGATTGAAACTGCTTTGCACTGAAGTGGTATCTCAGACTCTACCTTTGACTCTGGGATGGGGGGTGGTTGATTCTTCATGAAAGATTCTAACTTTCAGGTGCAATAGAAATTAAACGTTTTATTGATTTATTGCGAACCATTCCAATATTGTATATATTTTTAAACCTTTCAATATGTTCTCTGCATCTCAGCCTGCACCCAACCTGGCAAATATTTCCCCAGTCGCCCCATCCTACTGCTTAAAACTCGTGCTCAAATCTTAGTGTATTCACCAGGTCCATTCCTCTGGGTCAGGTCTGTTAACTCTCAAACTTCCCTACCGGCTCTGTATTAAATATAAACATTTTGGGGTACATTTTGCATTGATCATGATGAGGCCCTTCAATCTTGGGGAATACAACAGTTCTGCTTTTGGCAAACAGCATTAAGCTCTCCTGGATAATGAGTTAGAGACAAATGTAAATGTTGTACTTCAAATTTAACTTCAGAAAAGCACTTTCTATTGCACTAATTATTCCTGTTTCCCTCGAGACATGCTTGTGGCCCCTCTGAGTGAGATTGCCAATTTAGTGACAGTTGGAGGTAATTGTAGTTGGCTTCATATTGGGAGTTGTGCCCACTTAGAACTGTATTAGGACAATCCATTCTCATTTCCCTTAGGACCCTGTGCTTTCTAGTGAGAGAGTATTTAATCCAATCAGTCAGAGTTGGTTTAAAACCCAGGGCCCAGAACATAAAAGAATGCTGTGCTGATCCAGTATACCATGGCCCTAGATTTTTTGGCTATTTTAATAATGTAACAAAGTAGAAGGTTTGATGACTACTCTAAGCAGGATTACTTCAGATAAACGTGGAAGATTTACCATCTTTATGAAAAAAAAAATTGTTTTTTTAACAGATTACAAAAGCTGGAACATTTCCTCATTTTTTTAACCCCTAGCTGGTTTTCAGATAAAAGTTAAAGGTGACTGCAGCACAATATACAATACAACTTGTATTTAGACAGTGACTTTTAAAGTTGAAATGTATCCCAAGGTACTTCACAGATCCATAATTAGAAGTAAATGGATGCTGAGCCAAAGATGATGATATTAGGAGCGCCATTGGTCAGAGAAGTAATGAGGCATTTCTTAAAAGTAAGAGAGGGAAGTGGAGCATTGGTGACTGAAAGCTTGGCTGCCAACGTTGGAGTGAGAGGAATGTAGGGGGAAGCACAGAAGATCAGAGTCATTGGGATGAAGAGTCCTTGGAGACTTGGGACAGCTTCCAGCATGAAACCGATAACTGTCGCTAAATTGTCCATCTCACTCACAGAAGCCACAAGGATGTCTCAAGGGAAACAGGAACAGTTAGTGCAATAGAAAGTGCTTTGTATGACATTAATGTGTGTCTCTTACTGATTAATTCTGGGTGGCAAAGGTTACAGGGACAAGTGAGTGGCAAGGCCATAAGGGAATTTAATCGCAATATTGAGAATTTGAAATTGGATATGTTGGTGGATTGGGAGCCATTGTGGGACAATGGGACAGGGGTGATTGGCAACTGCGATTTGATCCAGAATAGGATATGGTGATGGAGTTTAGGATGAGCTGCAATTTATGGAGGGTGATGCCAGCCAAGAGAGAATTGGAATCTAGGTCTGGAGGTGATAGTGGATGAAGATTGCATCAGCATAAAATGAGGTCAGGTGTAGGTGGGCAATGTTACAAAGGAGGGAGTAGATCTTTAGTCGAAGCATTGTTAATGTATACCAATACAACCCCTCTAGCACCAAGACCAAGGTCTCCAATACAAAGATGACTGCAGATACGTAAGAGCTCTTAGGCCGGAATTGTATGGCCACATCGCAGCAGGTATGGGGCCATAAAACAGGGTGAGCCGTTCTAAACTCCATTGACTGAGGCGGGACCATAAATTCCTGCTGGTGTAAGATTCAGCCTTTAGGCTTTAACATTATACTCTGTTATTTGTATGTGAATGGATAACCTCAGTTAATGCCTCCATTAAAATATCCAATAATGCATTTTACTTAAACTCTTGTGTGCTACTTTTCACAGAGTAATTGGAAGATTTTTGAGAACTTGCATTTTGTAACAGCTAACAAGAAAAATGATTAACAGGGGTCAAAATTTCAGTTCGTTTGCACATCTGAAATGGGTGGCACACTGCGAAAATTATGTTAGAAGCTTATGAAGGCCTGATGTGCACCTGAAATTGGACCTCGGGGCCCTATTAGTATATTACTGATGAAATATGAATGCCAGTTGGGCATCCAGAGGCAGCTTCTTGGTTCCACAAGTGTAAAGCCAGCTGCCTCCCTGGCAATGGCCACTATGTAGGTGCTGGAAGGGAGGAAATAGCAGAAAGGCTGGAGTTGGTGGGGTGGAGGGTGCACTCCTAACAAAGATACATTTTTAAAAAAATGTTCTTGAGCCTACATGTGATACCAAAAAACTGAGCAGTTTCACAAACATCTTTAAAACAGGTTTAACATATTAACACATTCAAGAAGTCTCATTCCCATTTAAGGGAACTGCCCAGGATGCCTTAAAATAATCCTAAGTCAAAATAACTTCAGATGTAATTCAGGCACAAGAATAGCTTCCCAAAATTGGTCATGTTTGCCCTGTTTTCTGCCTTGAAAACAAGTGTAATGAGGACCAATTTCTACCCAACAGTGTAAATCTGGATAATATGACTGTAAGGTTATTATCTCTCTTTTCAGGTGATACTGAGTGGGCAGAATGGCAGAACCCTGCCTGTCTTTTACCTGGAGTATTTTCTGGTGTCAGTCCCATGAGCTGCCAGAAATAGCCACCAAAATGGGATGGGTGTGTTTAAATGAGCCTTATAATTGCTTGGTGAAGCTGCACATCATATATCCTGTGATTATTGCCTCAATAACACAGGAAGTAATGTCTAGTGTTCTAGACAATGTAAAATGGGTAAAAATGTTTAACGTGACAGTGGGCACATTAATTGAGAAAGGGGTAATCAATTTTAATATCCAAAAGTGCATGAATTTAACTTGATTAATTAGTGAATGCAGCATGTGAACGCTACAACTGATTTGGTTGAATAACAACAGGTTTGAGTGACTGGTCTATCTGTGTTCCTATGCTGCCTGCCCCTTTTAAACAGCTTTCAGAATTGGAATCCTGCAACCACAGCCATTTCACCTCAGGAACAAGCTCTGAGACACAGACAGGAATACCACTGCCAATAATAGAGAAACTCAACAAATCCCAGAAAAAATTGGCAGTATCAGTGCCAAGTCCATCGCATGGGTGCAAATCCTACCTCACTACACTTCCCCCTAGTGATTCTGCAAAGGAAAATCTAGGCCTCTGTATTTAGGAGAATATTAAAATAAATTGCTCCTTTTGATTGATGATTTATAAACCAATGTAAATTAGCCTATAATTCATTCAGCATGAGATTCCCATTTATCACTAAATTTTTTTCCAACTAGAACGCACCTTCCCTCCCCTCATCTAGTGTTAAAAATTTGTTGCAAGAAAAGCAAAGTGATATATTGATCTGTTGGGGACATTGAAACTGTCACATGAAAATAATTACCCCTTGAGAGTGGTGGAATGTCTGAGTGCAGTTATTCACCTCTGAATTATTGGTGGATTTCACATAACTTCAAAGGCGCACTACATGTGTGAGCCAGATTCCCCAGTACTCAAAACCCTGCCCCCAGCTGTTTGAACAGCTCACATTGCTGACTTCATCTGGGAAAGAATTCCAACGATGAGCTAACAGGCACGGCACAAACCAAGCAAATGCTTTTGGCTGTTGCTCTGAAAACACTGCCGCCCCTGTTCAGGAATGAATGTGCCATTCACAGACTTTTAATGCTCTTCCTTAGCAATTTCCTGTGATATTTCTAAAACGATTCTGTAATTTATGACTTATCTTCAGCTTTTGTTCTGTATTCAAGATTGTCCAGTAATGTTGAATAACATTTGATATCTATTCATTTATGAGTAGGACAAGATTCTTTTTGACAAGTCTTGAAATCTACGCTTCTAAGACACAGTGACGCCATTATTAACCAGAGTTTTGGCATAAAAAATGTATCTGAACAGGGATCTCTTTGTCTTAATGTACTGCTCCTCAAAAGTGACTTTTGGGTTAAATCTGAGTTTGGCACCAAGGATGGTTTACAGCTTCAATGCCCAATGCCATGAGGTGATATTTGAAGCCAGGATATCATACATGCTCATACCAACAAACACTGGTAGAAGAAACATTTGAGTCTAAAGTGAGCAGATAGAGTATCTGTGTTTTTGTGGCAATAAACATCGATAAAAAATCTATAGCATGGATTTGATTTACATTTTTGTCATGTTTTGAAAAAGCTGTGAAGGAATAAATTCAGAGAGGGGGTGGAATTCAGAGCATCTCCGTCTGTGTGAATAAGCCTGCCAACCATGAGCATGTCAGCCATGCTTCCTATGAAGTTTTGAACCCATTTTACCACAGGAACTTTGGCCTACAAGAATACACCCTAGGAAAATAAAATTCTAGAAGCACATTCAACTCTACAGTTTAGCAACACAAATTGAGTGCTACTTAACATTTAATTTCACCAAGAACTAGATTGTCAAAATAAGTAAAAGAATTGGAAGAAGGTAGAAGTGTTGGGAATTAGATCTACATCGGTATTTTAATATAACTCTTTGTTTCCATGTAGAATTCGTTCATTTAGTTCCTGTCATACAGTTGGAGTTATAATTAGCTAAAACACTGGCATCTGCCTGGCAATGTGGAAAATTGCCCAGGTATGTCCTCTACACAAAAAGCAGGACAAATTTATCCCAGCCAATTACTGCACTATTAGCCTACTCTCAATTGTCAGTGAAGCATTGGACGGTGTCATCAACAGTACTATCAAGCCGCACTTGCTTAGCAATAACCTACTCAATAATGCTCAGTTTGGGTTCTGCCAGGGCCACTCAGCTCCTGTTCTCATTACAGTCTTGGTTCAATCATGGACAAACAAGCTGAACTCCTGTGGTGAGGTGAGAGTGACTGCCCTTGACATCAAGGCAACATTTGATGGAGTGTGATATCAAGGAGCCCTAGCAAAACTGGAGTCGATGGGAATCAGGGGAAAATTCTTCGCTGGTAGGAGTCATACCTTGCACAAAGGAAGATGGTTGTGGTTAGAGGTCAATTATCTCAGTCCCAGGACATCACTGCAGGAGTTCCTCAGGTTGTTGTCCTCGGCCCAACCATCTTCAGCTGCTTCATCAATGACCTTCCTTCCATCATAAGGTCAGAAGTGGAGATGTTCATTGATGATTGCACAATGTTTAGCACTATTTGTGACGACTCAAACTGAAGCAGTCCATGTCCAAATGCAGCAAGACCCGGACAATATCCAGGCTTGGGCTGACAAGTGGCAAGTAACATTTATGCCACACAAGTGCCAGGCAATAACCATCTCCAACGAGCGAGATTCTAACCATCACCCTTTGATTTTTAATGTCATTACCATCACTGAATCCCCCACTATCAACATCCTGGGGGTTACCTTTGACCAGAAACGGTACTGGACTAGCCATATAAGTACTGTGGCTACAAGAGCAGGTCAGAGAATAGGAATACTGTGGTGAGTAACTCACCACCTGACTCCCCAAAGCTTGTCCCCATCATCTACAAGGCACAAGTCAGGACTGTGAAGGAATACTCTCCACTTGCCTGGTTAAGTGCAGCTCCAACAACACTCGAGGAGCTTGACACTGTCCCAGACAAAGCAGCCCATGTGAACTGCACCCCATGCACAAACATTCACTCCCTTCACCACCACCGCAAAGTGTGTACCATCTATAAGATGCACTATAGGAACTCCCCAAGGTTCCTTAGACAGCACCTTCGAAACCCATGACCGCTACCATCTAGAAGTACAGAGGCAGCAGATAGATGGGAACATAACCACCTGGATGTTCCCCTCCAAGCCACTCACCAACTTGTCTTGGAAATATATCACTGTTCCTTCACTGTCACTGGGTCAAAATCCTCGAACTCCCTCCCTAACAACACTGTGGGTGTACGTACACCATATGGAATGCAACAGTTCAAAAAGGCAGCTCGTCGTCATCACCTCAAGCCCAGTAAGGGCAATAAATGCTAGCCTAGCCAGCGATGCCCACGTGCTATGAACAAATTTTTAAAAAAAGTCTACGTATGTTTTTCTTCAGTGGCTACATTCATTTAATTTAACTCTGCATTTATTCAGCATTACTCATTTTTGAAGCACTGATGTTGTTGATTTGTTTCTATACAGTTCTTGAGCCTGTACAGTACTGTTAAAGATCTTATCACAATTTATTTTTCATATGCTTATTTGTTGTGAGCTTTTTAATAATTTCCATCAGAACATATATTGGTTTCAAATATTTGAACATCCAAATATTTCTTAGATCATTCAGATGAAATTAGATTTATCAATGGCAGTACTATTTCCAAATTAAAGAAAGCGTCAACTGTTTAGTAAAGCCTGTGTGAGACAAGGGAATAATTGAGAAGAAGAATCATGGTTTGTATTGATATTGAGCAATGAGGAACCACAGCTGAAGTAAGACAGCCAGGATGGGTGAGATGGGCAGTGGTGGGGCAAGTGAGAGAGAGAGCGAGATGGAGGAAAAAACAGGAATCAAGGCTGGAAATGGGGGAAGAAAGGCATAGAGAGTGGCTGCCAGAAACGGGAGCCACTGCTTGCAATGCAATGTGAAAGATGCGCACAAGAACCATACTAAAAATAAAAATGGGAGGAAAAGAGAGAGAGAAGCTTCAGCTGGAAGTGAACGTGAGAGCAATTTACAAAATTCAATATCAGCAGTGGTACAAAATGAACTGTAGTGGATTGGCCATCTGTTACACACCTGCCTGCATTTCCTTTCCATTGACTTGGGCAGCTGATCTGTTGAGCGATTTTGCGCACCCAGGATTTTACCTTCAGAGGGCGAGGAACAACTTAAACTGAGAAAGTTAGAAAGAGAGGAAACTTTGGTTTTCTTTTAGACTATCAATAAAATTATAAGCAATTTGTTCACCCTAATCTCACATGCCTGCCCTGTTTCCATATTCTTTTATCTCAATTTCCTGTAACCATCTGTCTAAATCTATTCATAAGAGTTTGCATGATCTCTGCTTCAATCCCTAACTCCAGTAGTGCATTTCATAGCCTCACAATCCTCTGGGTTGTTTTTCTCTCCTCTTTTTACAGTTTGTAAATGTTGTTTTACTACTATGAGAGGGGGCACATTGAGAGCTCATGAATAAAGTATTGAATTAATCAGTGGCTGCTGCTCCCCAACATACAAGAGAAACACATGAGTGGGGATTCAAGACGGTTATTAAAATCACTAAAACTGCGACTTGAAAGTAGCTGCAAGATGACTACTTGCGAATTTAACGCCAGGCATGTTTGGATGCCTGTACATAACCTCCTCCAGACAGGTTAATGATAATATTTCAAGTGTCATTGTTGTGCAATGGAAAAGGAAGCAAATGCCTTTTCTAAAAGAAAACACATATTTGCGGTTTGGAGCTGCCATTGCAACCTGTTCCATTTAAGATTAAAGTTTGATTGGTGCATTGAAATAAGATTTCTACAAAACTCCATGCTGGTGAGCAGATGAGCCCTATAGGATTTCTGTGCCTAAAATGGAGAGGCTCATGGGCTCTATGGAAAAGGCTTTCAACCATCAGTCATTCTGAAAATGTTTTTGTCAGGAAGTGTAATTTCCTTCCAATCTCTGTCTGCTAAAATGGGGAGATATTGTCTCAAAGTGCCCTCTCCCTCCATGCCTCTGAGAAGTGTGACAATAGCCCCTCTTGCACCAAAATGGTTGGTCACCTATGCAATGCCCATTAGGGGAGCAACACTGAGGTCAGTAATTCACTGTGTGGAGAATCTGAGTTGGGAATCTGTGTTGTATAACATAGTGGCGCAGCAAGTTGTAGTATCAACTGACTGCACTGCCTCTCAATGGGCCATGTTTAAAGTTGCTTCGTTGTGGGTTGGCATACAGAGGGACAAGCACTTTGCACACAAATAACTATCCCTGGTGTCACCAGCGATGTATCAAAAATGATTCGATGCAAGCTTTGAATGGAATGTATGGCAGCTGAATAGATTTGCCTCTAGTTTCAATACCTTTTGGAAACACCCTGGTGTGGACCAACTTACAGCATTATATCAGAGTAAAAGTCCAGTATCTATAAACTGACAAGAACCTTTTAAATTACCTTCAGAACAACCTGGAGCAAATGAAGCTGCTCACTGTCAAACATATGGAATGGAGTGTGGCAGATGATATTAGGTGTGTGTCATGGTCGAGCTTGTGCAGGCAGGGCTGCGGGTCCTATTTATTGTTAATTAAGAGTCCTTTGTCTCCTCTGTCACACTTTTTTTATCCCCATCGTCTGTGCCTTCCCCTATCCCTTGCCTGCCCTTAACTCCTGTGTTAGTGTTTTTCCCCCACCACCATCACTTGCATGCTGGGAAAATGGCCTTGTCACATAATGGGCAGCTAACAGCCTTTCCACAGACTGGCATTATCCAAAGACTGCATTATTAGCCACCCCATTCGAAACAGGCCTTTGTGTTTACAGCGCGTCAATATTGAGGTAAAGTTCAACCAACCAGTGCTTGATCTTGAAATGAATTACAGATACATTACATGAGTTGCAGTCAGCTTATCTGCCAAGGTACACAAAGGTAAATTAAATTTATGTAATTCTTATAATAATTATATTTTGTTTTTACTGAGGGGCAATCTTCATTTTTTTTTTACCCAAGAATGCTGCATCTCTTTCTCTTCCACTACCCAACCATTGGTGAACTTTCTGGCACAGAAGGCAATCCAAATAAACATGACCCCAGAATATTTCCTGGCTAATTAAGTGAAAATTCTAAAATGACATTCACCTTTCAAAGAAGAGTATGCCATGTCAGTCATTCTGTTAACACACTGTGACTCGGCAGTAATGCATTGCATTTCACAGCTGATGTTTGGGCCTTTAACCAAATGTGTTGCCAGAGCAGTAGCAGCATTGGATGGAGGGGGGAGGTGGCTTTGCTTTATCAAGCCTTAACCTTTTAAAACTATGTATTATAGCCCAGATAACTGTTGTTTGCTAATGAGAACTGGAAATAGGATTCTTCTGCAGTATAAGAAAAGCCAGTGATCCTGAATAAACACTTGCATAAGCAATAAATCCCAAAGGCAACAACAGTAATTCCCAACAATCCCAGTCTGATATCACAGTAATCCAGCCATTATACTACTAGAATTAGATGCAAATAGGGTTTGTTTAGTGATATTTATTTCTTGACCTTTTCTTTGAAAGGTCATATTTCTGCCTAAAGTAGTAGAGCTGCAAATTACAGGCTCTGATAATTTCTCATTTTCTATATTAGCTGTGTACGTTATCTCTAGTCTTGCAAGCTGCAGTTGTCCTAGACTACAAAGTCTTTTGAGAAAAGTGTTCCAGCTTTCTTTACCATTCATGTGAAGAAGTGCTTCCTGATTTTGCTGCAGCATGGCCTAGCTTTAATGTTACGCATCCATATTCTTGATATAGAGGTACTCTCTCTATACCTGCACCATCAAATCTTTTTGAATATTTTAAACATCTCGATCAGATCACCACTTAATCTTCTACATTCAAGAGCATATATGCCAAGTTTCTGCAACATATCCTCATAATATAACCTTCTAAGCCCCAGTATCATTCTGGTGTAGCTGCACTGCACCCCCTCCAAGGCCATTATATCCTCCCTGTAGTCCGATGCCCAGAACTGCATACAGTACTCCAGATGAGATCCAACTGAGGCTCTAAACAGCTAAAGCTTAGCTTCCTCTCCTTTGAACTACCTGCTTCAGCAGTTTAAGGGTTATTCTTGTGTTTGCACTGCAGACTGCAGTTGAATGCACAGAAATGACACACACAACAGCAAATTGGAATAATCATTTACACATTATTGCACAAGTACAAAAATACGTTGTCACTGTGACTCTGACAAACAATTCTGCAAAGATCAACCAAAAAGGATTGAGAGAGCTAAAGCTACAGAGTTAACAAGTTGAAAGCATGACACTACTGCCCTAGAGGTGCTGAGTTCCAGTAAGAAATTGTTTAATCGTTAAAAGATTTGTGGGATATTTCATGTGATACTTACAAAACCTGATTATTCAACATTTCTGCAAATCTGGAATTTTGAGATTGGGTGTCTGGGTACAGTGCTGAGGACTTGACAAGTGTGTGGGAAATTATTTCAGGAAGCTCGTAGATCAATATAATTGAATATCTTCAACATCCAGAATTTGGGTTGGTGCATTCTCTGACTGCTAACCTGGATACTACAAGGATTGAGCAAAACTATAGTATTAAATTATACAATCTTCAAATATCACATTTAATGTCAAAGTATTGACATTGCTGCAAGAGTTTCTTTGGGCAGTGCCTGGTGTCCTGGGCTATCTTCAGCTGTTCCTTCTGTGACTTTCCCTCCAACATATGAGATGTTTGCTAATGATTGCACAGTGTTCAATGCTATTCACAATGCCACACATGCTGGATGCAGGCAAGGACTGCTTCAGTGAGATCTGGAGAAAATTCAGGCTTGGACTGATAAGTGATAATAACATTGCCAGGCACTTATGTGGCACCAGTGATGGTCTGAACAAGAGAGAATCTAACTATCTCCTTTGACATTTAACACCGTTACCATCACTGAATCCTCTACATTAACATCCATGGGGGTTACCACTGACCAGAAGCTTAACTGGAACAGCCGTGTAAATACTGTGGCTATAATAACAGGTCAGAGGCTGGAAATTCTTTAGTGAGTAACAATTCCTGACTTCCCAAAGCCTGCCCACTAATCTACAAGGCTTCAATCAAGACTGTGATGGAATATTCTCCACTTGCCTGGATAAGCACAGCTCCAGCAACACACAAACTAAATATCATTCAGGACAAAGCAGCCTGATTGATTGGTGACCTATTCACCACTTTAAACATTCACTCCCTCCACCACCAGTGCACAGTGACCCAAGTGGGGTGTGCCATCTACAAAGATGCACTGCAGCAACTCGCCAAAGCCCCTTCAAAACCAGCAACCTCTACCAGCTAGAAAGACGAGGGCTTGAGAACACCACCACTTGTGAATTGCCCTCCAAGCCTTAAATCATCCTGACTTAGAAGTATATAACCGTTCCTTCACTGTCGCTGGGTCAAAAATCTGGAACTCCCTCTCTAATAACAATGGGTGCTTGTGCACCACAGACCGCAGTGGTTCAAGAAGGCACCCAACACCACTTTCTTAAGGACAATTGGGATTGGGCAAAAATGCTGACCTTGTCGGTGATGCACATATTCCAAGAACAAATTTTTAAAATATATAGGTTTGTCGAGTTGCAGTGCTGACTTAGTAGTCAGCAGCTGAGTTTAATGCTGATTTCAGATAATTATGATCAACATTACTTGTGTTGAAGGACATCACAGAACTGTCCTATCTCTAGACTCTCCAATTGGACTGTCTGTATTGATTTACTGAGATGTTGGCTTTACTGTGAAGGGTCCTGCACCCGTGCAGCTATCCAATGTATCAGGGACTCCTCTGCTGGCTAAGTTATTTGTGCTTCAAAGCAACCAATACCTGAGATTGAGACTACAAGAGCAAAGGGAGAACTTGGCCCTCTTCCAAACCTGTACCATCCTCATTCATGTTGAGTGCTATTTTCTGTCATCTGCTGAATCCTGCATATGCTACCTGGACTTCTAAACACAGCTGAACATAGTAAAAAAAAAAGGAACATGTGTTTTTCCATTTGTGCCAGGCATGAAATGTAGTTCAGAAGATTCATTAAACAATAGCTCTTGAGGCATCAAATCCTTCTGTTTTCCCTGGACTCGTGTGTGGCCAACAGAGAATGGGCATATGACCAGCTCTGAAGTCTCTATCAATTCGCTCTATGCCACTTCTAGAAAGTCTGCAACAGAGGCTGACTTTGATGCACACAGCCTATTTTCTTTGCAAAATTCACGACTTGCTATAATTACAAGCAGTACCTGATGTCTGTGATTGAATTTAAAACCATTTTCCGATCGCTGCCCACGTTGATGTGTGATCAGACACCTTTGCTTAGTTAATGTTTTTGGTGAATGGTTCTGATACTAAAGTCGCACATGGTTGCTCTCTCATTTCTCAGAAATTGCCTTGAAGGAGCATTAGATTTAAGCACCAATAAAACTTTTTATATTTCTTACAATGTATTCTTGTTATTTCTGTTACTGGGGGAACAAGGCTCATAGTAAAATTGCTGCCTTAGCTACTCAGTAACTCGAGTAAAGCATAGCTAAAGGACAAATGTGTAGAACTATATGCACATGGTGCTGCTGTATATGAAAGAAACTTTGGAAATTGCTCCCCCTGTAATGTTATCACACTGTGACACTCTGCTGCCAGCTTCTCCCCACAGCAGGTGGAAGCCGAATCAGTGTCTCCTCCTGTTGGTCTTTGGCAGATTTTTATTGTGCTGCTGTTTTTCCATAGGCATAAAAGCTGGTTATTGGAAAGTCACAATTACCTAACCTTAGTCTGATATGATGATTCCAGATTTAAATTGTTGCTTTTTATTCTTTGCTCAATTTTGATAGCTTCTTAATGAAAGCTGAAGAGTGAATCTGTGTTCTGCACAAGACTGGACGATTCAATTAGAGCACAATGTGGTGCTCAAACCATTTTGTTTTCCAGCCATCAGACAGATTTGTCTTTTTTAAATGTATTCATTTAGATATCTGCATCTGGACAATACAGCAGTGCTCTATCATAATATGCTGTATGCACTAATGTTTTCATAGAATACAGACAAAATATCTTGATAGCCTATTTAAAAAATGCCAGAAATTATGCACCTTCTAAACCTTTTTAAGCAAATAAAAATGTTTAGGTAGGTCATAAAGTTGCTTTTTCCCCACTGTAGTTGCTGCTGGTCAGTATTGACTTTCTAAAAAGGGATTTTTTTTTTTGTGTGAGGTTGCCAGCATGGTTAAGTGGATATTATTGCTGATGGCTTGGACTATCTTGGCTGGAAAGACCTGATTTTTGCTGTGTGCCAAATGTGATCTGCTGCAGCACAGATTATGCAGCATAGTTTGTTTCTCAAATCAAACCATAAGAAAAGGGAAAGTGTATGTGGCAAGATCAGTCGGCCATCATGTTCTATGTAAAATTTTAAAATTGTCATCCTTGTTTTTAAGTTCTTCCAGGGCTTCACCTCCCCCTGTTTCCGTAACTTCCTCTAGCCCTACAACCCTCACATATGCATTCCTTCAGTTCCGGCCTTGTGCAGATCCCAGTGATGTTCTTTGCTCCACCATTGTCAACCATGCATGCCTTCAGCTTCCTCAGCCCTGGACTTGTTAAACTTCCCTAAATACCTCTGTCTCTTCTAAGATGCTCCTTAAAACCTATTTGACCAGATTTTTGGTTACCTGTCCTAATGTGGCTCAGTATCAAATTTTGTTTGACAATCACATTCCTTTTGAAGGGCCTTTGCACATTTAACATAGCTAGATGTCCCATGTAAATGCAAATTGTTGTAGGGAAGCTGTTGCAACTCTACAATTATAATGTTGCTCCTTTAAAACAATCATAACGCATGGATCTTGAAGCTTGGTTCCAGTTAAATGTATATCAAGCAGTGTACATGTATGTAGCAGCCCACCAAATGCTCACATTTATGTGTCTTGTACTCGGTGATGTTTTTGTACTATCTAATAATTGCTTGACCTACTTATTGCTCATGACAACTGCTGTTTGCTGCAGTGCTACATTTTTCACATCAAAGGGAGAAGATGCCAAGGGAACACTGTATAAAATGCAAGTAATACAGTGGTTTATGTGACACATTTTGAATACAAATTGTACACAATCCATTGGATTGGGTTGAGTATCCTTTCTATTCCATACATAGAACATTAGATCTCAGTCAAACTATTGGTAAATTTATTGTAGTGCCTTTTTTATATCATTTTTGTTGAAACCAGTTTGATGGCTGAAATTTCTGTGGAAAGTGAATTGACTCCTTTAGTTAATCCATTCATAATTAATTTGTTGAAATGCTGAGCTCTGAGCAACATATCAGGGACAAGTCAAAAGTTTACAAACAAGACCAAATCTGTCAACAGCCTTATTCCAAGAACACACAGCCACCAAATCTTTGAAGTCTTATTATTCAGATTTCCATGCACACAGCAATTTGCAGAATGTCTTCATAATCTTTGTGCTTTTACATGCCCATATAATCCCTCAAGGCAATTGTTTCTGGTGCTAATGGATGAATCAGTCAACCAACGATTTATCAACGACTGTGTTTCTCTTTCGCTGCATTTATTTAACTTGCACAGCTCTACTTTGGCAAATCCTTGATAATTACAAAGCCATTGGCAATGTTTCATTCTGACAATGAAAGAGTTGTCTAGAGGTAGAGAACAAATTGGATCAGACAGCAAAGTCAGCATCTGAGTTTACTTCTGAAGTATTTAAAATCTTTCTGGACTGGTAAAGGTTAATAACAAGTGTGAGCTGCCATTGCACCTTGCCTGTATTTGCAAAGGTTGGTGCTGCTGAAAACAGCATAATCATGTGCCAAAACAGCAAGATTATTTTCCTCAGCAGGTCTGACAGCATCTGTGGAGAGGAAGACAGAGTTAACCTTTCGAGTCCGTATGACTCTTCATCAGAACTTCATGAGCTCTGATGAAGAGTCATATGGACTCGAAACGTTAACTCTGTCTTTGTCTCCACAGATGCTGTCAGGCCTGCTGAATTTTTCAAGCAATTTTTGTTTTTGTTTCAGATTTCCAGCATCTGCAGTAGTTTGCTTTTATTTTAAGATTATTTTCCTGTTAATCTAATTTGGGTATCCATTATGCCACCTATCTTGCCCTCTGGGCCTTTCACTTGCTCTGACCTAGGTGAGAGAATAAAGTTCTGTTAGTGGATGGCTTTAGAGGCATGTTAGATCCTCATGTTAAATTACTTTTATCTGTTCTTCAAATCTTTCAAAATGTTAATAGATGCTGAAATGTTTCATTGCACAGGGAGGTTTTGCAGCATTTCTTTTAAGAGTTAAATCCAAGTCGGAATACTGCATAGGTTTATGTAACAGTGGATCACATAGTTAATTTTGCATATCTAAAGTCCCCTAAAATTGGATTTAACCAGTAATGCACCGCTGGAACTGTAGGCAATCTTCTTGTACAAATTGCTTACAAAGGCAATAAAACTTCATCCTGTCAGCTTTGAGATCTGTTATGAGTATCAAAACCTGGCGCAAGGACTAAATGAGACCTAACAATCTGACCATGAAGCTAAGGCAGCTGAGCTCTTTTTTTTCTCATTCGCTGGTTTATCTCGTTTGAATTTTATGGGGTTGCAGGCTCGAAAAAGAGTTATTAGCACTGTCGCCTCACTGGTCAGTAAATTGAAAATCAATACCACAGCTTAGGATATATTTTGATGTGCAGAACGTAACAGCATTAGCAAGGTATTACCAGATCAAACTTGATTTTAGGATTTATGGGTTTGCATGTGTGAATTAATGGGAACATTGACTTAAGCTTTATTACCAAGAATTTCCTTGGGCGCTCTTGCTTCTCTGCCTTAGCTTTGGTGAATGTTTCAGAAACCACATTAACAAGTGCAAATGGAATATCCAATAATGGTAGGACAGCAGAACAGTAAAAGCAACGAGGAAAAAATGTGGCTGTGAAGCCCCAAGATATGCACCTAAAATGGCTCGTGAAGACAAAATTCTTGGACAATCCTGCACTAAGCATTATTTATATGCTCCATTGATGATGCTGTCATTCTTCATTCACTTGATGACTCAAGTAAGTGAAGGTCATTGAGTAATGTGTGATGTGCAGTGCATGTTTTGGATAAAGAAGGATGATATTGCTTGTGTGTAATTTTATTTTGTTTTCCCCCCTTCATTCTTTACTCTCTGGAAGATTGTGATTCATAATGCAGTCTAGTTCCATGTACACAAGTTCTTGGAAAATGGCTGTTGCATCAGTTCTTTTCCATATGAAAACCTGGACAGTGACAGGTTAATTATGGTAAGTATTACAATTGAGCCTGATGCTACCCTCATCCAACCTCTATCCCTGCACTTGCCAGCAGCAGTGCAAGGATGTCAATCTGTAGTTGGGACTTCAATTACTTTTTCCCTTGATAGCTTTGGGACAATCTAATACCTCACTGCTTCTCCACCTGAGATGGACCAAATTGTTGCTGACTAGGGATGAGTGTAGGGCCTTAACCTAGTTTGCGGGGGGAGGGGGGGTCATATTTTGCACAATGTGCTGTGAGAGTGACCAAAAGAACATTAACAAATATGCAGTAAAATGCTGTTTCTAGGTGTGGATTTTCCCTGCTGAAAGGATGGTATGAGCTTAATCACATTTGTTTATTCAAGAATTCTACTCTACAGGATGTGGCACGTGCATCAGCATTGAAAACGACATTCCTGCCCCGGCAATCATTATTACTCAATCTTAGGAAGCGTTTGTGAATGCAGTGGTAGTGAGAGTAAAACTTAGAGCTGTCAGAGTTGTGTGGAAATTCAAAGTAGACCTCAACAGGAAGTAAATAAAAATGCCTGGGGCTAGAATCAAAACCTGAGTTCAGGTCATGTACTGTTATCATCACTCGCTCACGTACTCAACTTTAATCAGCATGTTGATATTCTAATTTCCCTAAATAATTAATATTAAAATTAGGTCTTCATAAATTTGCAGAAGTTGTTGGATAATGGGAAATGATTTCATAAGACAATATCTTTTTCCAAAAACATACTTTAAGTACATGATTATTCATGTTGTCATGACAAAGTGCAGAACAACTTGTTTCTTCCAATATTGTTACTACTTATGATTACAGTCAATATTTAAAATCTTCATTATATGGCAAACACAGCCCCTCGGTGTTCTACGGCTAAAGGGTCTTAGACAGTGACCTTGGCACATTGCGCCTTTGTGGCAGCTGCTCCAAGCTTTAGTGCATCCCCCACAACGTAGTCCTGGACATGGAATATGCCAATCTGCAACACTCGGTCAGGGACAACTCTGCACTGGAAGGCCAACATCTTTCGGATAGGCCAAAGAGTGTCTATCACAGAGTTGACGGTCTTCCAGCCACAGTTGATGTTTATCTCGGTGTGTGTCCTTGGGAGCAGCCCATAGAGCACAGGGTCCTATGTAATGGAGCTGCTAGGGATGAACCTCAACAAAAAACCACTGCACCTTTTTCCAGTCCTGTTTTGTAAAGGCACATTCCAGAAGGAAATGGACAATGGTCTCTACCCTAATACAGCCACCTCAAGGGCAACATACAGAGTGGGTGAGACTCCAGTACTTGACACAGCTCCTCCGACATCACTTTCCAAACCCACGACCGCTACCATCTAGAAGGACAAGGACAAGGGCAGCAGATACATGGGAACACTACCACCTGGAAGTTCCCCTTCAAGCCACTCACCATCCTGACTTGGAAATATATCACCATTCCTTCACTGTTGCTGTGTCAAAATCCTGGAACTCCCTTCCTAACAGCATTATGGTTGTGCCTACATCACAGGGACTGCAGCGGTTCAAGAAAGCAGCTCACCACCACCACCACCTCAAGGGCAACTAGGGATGGACAGTAAATGCTGGCTTAGCCAGCGGCGCCCGCATCCCATGAACAATTTTTTTTTTAAAATGTGCTGATAGGATCGGATGGAGAAGACCTTTCTTACCACCAGCCAAGCTACAGCTTGGTCCTTATTTGTAAGTTCTGGTGATGAGTCATTCTACCAAATGACTTTGACAGTCTGCTAAGAGAATCATCCAACAGGATCCACTGTCTACTTTTAATGTAGGGCCTCAAGGATGTTACATGCAGACCACTGCCTGATGGAATTGTGGTCAAAGATGTTTTTCTCCATTATCTTCTGAAAGATAGGTGGTACAAATGGTCCAGCTGAATGGAACATTCTACAGCAACGTGGCCAGACCCAACCTTCACAACACCAGGGACATGGGAACCTCGGCACTTGGTGTTTGCATGTTGAGGGTCACAAAGTTGCATACAAAGGTGACCGATTCATAAGACTTTTGATAGTTGTCATAAGAGATGCCTCTGCTTTGGGCAGTGTAAAGGTCATGAAAATAGCCTGAGTATATTGACCACACGTTATGGACAGCATGTGTACCAGACTATTCAGAATCCCCTTCAAGAGGTGTTTAGATTGAATCCACAGAATCACTACATTATTGTAATTCTTTTGAATGATTGGCAGTGCATATTTTCAACTTGCCACCATCTACATTATAACAATGACTATACTTCAAAAATACTTACAGTGGGATGTCCTAAGATCTTGACAGGTGCTATGTCGTGTAAGTCTGTCTTAAAGTTCACATGGATGTACTTTCCTGCAGGTATCATAAACCATGAAAGACAATGAATCCCAAGGTTGGGCTGGATTTTGCACTCGGCAGTAAACAAATGGGCCTGCCATTCATTGTACTTGCACCTGCCCATAAACTTTTTCTGTGGGATTTTGTGTAGAAACGTTTTTTTGATTAGATAGTAACTTTGGTGCAGCACCACCCTAATAGGGTACAGTGAAATCACGAGTCAAACTTGGATGATACAAAATTGAGGTTATGTCAAAGTCATCAACCATTCCCACCGGTAGCATAGTAAATCCCTTAGAATGATACCTATAATAAGCCGAAATTCCACATTGGTAAGTCCGAACTTGTCAAAGCTTGTCATGCGACCATGCTGACCAATCAGAGTGGCGTTAGACTACGAGTGCAAAATCATGGAGCATTGGGCAAGCCATCATTTGACATCGCAATCTCCCAGTGAAAGGATGTGCAAAACCTGAGAGTATGGCTAAACCTGTGAGAAAGTTAAGTGTTTTCAATTGGAGAGAAGGCGAAGTTGAAACAGCAAGTGGAAAACTGTGGGGTAAAGCAGACGTTGCAAAGGAGTGGGAGATTCCACCATTATGAAACAAGAAGTGAACATCTTGGAACAGTTCAATAAGCGGGCATCCTCTCCGGGGAAGCGGATGAGAATGGCTGCCCATCTCAACGTCATAGAAGCTCTGCTAATGTGGTTCAAAGCAGCCTGAGCAGAGAACATCACAATTTCCAGTACAATCCTGCAGGAAAAGGAAGTTACCTGGGCAAAGAAGCTGGGCCAGATGGAATCCACCTAGAGCGACGGATGACTGGACTGATTCAAAACAAGGCACAGAATTGTCTCGTGCAGAAAATAGTGAAGGTGCAGCGGTTGAGAGGAGATTGGCTCCAAAATGGTCTCACCCACTTCTTGAATGAGTATGCACCAAGAGACATTTTTAATGTGGATGAAACTGGACCATTTCGCTGTCTTTTGCCAGACCACTCTTAGTTTAAGGGCGAAACATTACAAACCTGAAAACCCAGTACCAACGGGCAGCTGATCTCTTAGGTTATCAAGGCTATCAATGAGAATCAGGAGTACATTCCAACTGTTCTAGAGGCCATGTTCATGAAGAAGACAAAATGGAAGATGGTGGTGAAAGCCAAAATTGCCATCTGCTTCCACCACGCTGGGTTCAAACTGGTTACGACTGCACAAGACGTTGAGAATGAGGAGGAACAGGGTGAGGCCAATGACCCCAATCATGAGGCACTTTTCATCACATGCAGGAGGCAGGCATGGAAAATCCAGCAACGACAACCTTGGAAACTTGAGTTGTATGCTGCATGGTGGAACTGACGGATGATGTGATTGTGGATGCTGTACGTTCTTCAACCATTGAGTTTGAAGAGTCCGATGAATGCCCACCTGCTCGTCTGCCCGTCTCCCTAGCCGACGCTGCAAAGGCCATAGAGGTGCGCCACAATTTCACACTGCAGCAAGAAAACATGTTTGTCTGCATTGACGATATGGTGGACTTCATTGCACATGTCTGAAGACAGCACGCTAAGCAGAAAAAGATTATGGTGTTTTTCTGGAGCTAACTTCTAACGTTTTTCAATGCCAAGATCAGGCAATTGTAAGTGGACAATTTGAATAAAGACTTTTTCACACATTACCGATTTACCGTACTTTTCATTTGGCATTGGAATTTCTTATTTTTGACATAGGCCACATTTATAGGCATCTCAGGTTACGTAGGGATGCATTCATGTGGGAACAGGGCGTCCTTGGCTTGGGATTCAACTCATCAAGATTTTACCACATATGGAACCTGTGGAACAGGACAAGCAACTGTGCATCTCCTTGAGCAACCAAATTGAAGAATTCTTGATGAGCAGCGGGGAGTCTGAACCAGGAAGTGTTAATTGAAATATTTAATTCGATGCCAAATCAGGATAAAAAGCGAAATAAGAGACTGGATTTTCCTAGTTGGGTCACAATCTTGATATCAGCATCAATTCTATGTCAGGAACCTGAAAAAGGCTGTGATTGAACGTCACTCATGTTCTTCCCGGAGGTGACAAATTAAGAATCAATTACAGACAGTGGGTTGACCAGGGAAGTACGAGGGCCAATCAGATGGTCCGCTGTGATGTCCAACTGGCAGCCCCACCTGAAGAAGTTGGTGCTGCTGTGGCAGAAAGGGAACTGTGAGAATGCCTCAGGATGGTGTTATGGCGCAGCCAATGGTAAATGCTGAACTGCTCAAATCCCAAAGGGAAACTTGAACAATTGCCACAACAGTTTTGCAATTTGTATAAACTTCGAGATGTGTGCCTTGAATTCAGTAGTAATAAGACCACCAAGGCTTACAGGTTTCTTACAAAACTAAATTAAACCTTTGTTAAAAGAAGAAATGATTTTAAGTACACACACATCTACAAATTACTAAACTTCTAAATCCCCTAGTTAATCTAACTCCCAGTTATGCTTTGGTTAAGGCAACAGTAAGGTGCACAGATTTGGAAAGACCCAGGCAAAGTAACACACAATATCCTGAAACATTCGAATTCAAAGTGAAGTTTCTTAACTTCAGCTCTTTGTAGACAGCAGCTTGAGGCTTAGACACTGAAGGCTTTTCACACTTGCTAGATCTTAGAATGCCTACCCCTACATGCAGTCTTTGCTCCTTCATACATATTTTCCCCTTTGAACGCAAATTCCCATTATTTCGCTATGTCTTTGGACTTTACCTCTCTAATGAAAAAAATCTCTCAGTACCAATTTCACCAATAATCTTTGGGAAAAATAAACACATTGTTTCTTAACTTCTCTGGGCTAAGTGAAACATTTCACACCGTCTTTTAAATTCAAGCTATTTATTTAAAAATACAAATGTTCCCTTTTATGCCTATGTCTACCAGCTTAACATTTCAAATCTAGCTTATCTTCTGATACATCAAAGCGTTCAGACCAGCTGCCTTTAATTCAAATAAGAGACACTCACTCACTACTATTACTATACAATAAATTCTAATAACATTATGAAAGTTATTAAATCTTCCTGACAATGGCTTGCAGTTATGGCTAAAGCCATCACATTCCAGCAGGTCTGTGCTGGGGTGATGGAGAGAAGGCCTACCACCAGAAGGCTGCCTCTAGTTCAGTTCCGGGCACCAGCCTTAGTGGGGTGCATCTGCCATTGGTAAGAACCCAGTGGTGCCATCATCTTTTCCCAATTGGCCCATTCATGGGCCTAATTGGCTATCTGCCTCTGTCCTGCCACAGTAACCCTGCCTCCATGCCAATTTTTTTTGGCATTAATTAAAACTTATCATGGTATTAAAAAGTTACTTACATTTAGAATGGACAAACCCTAACTTTTTCTGGAGTGTTTAGTTCATATGTATTAGTATGTACCGCCTGTTCCTGCTGTCACATGTCTCTTGATGAGTTACTGGTATAGTGCAGCTTCTGGAGACACAGGGTTTCTTGGACAGTAACGTCCACATTTCTGTATTTAACTGTGTATATGCATATGGAAGTTCTTGCCCATTATTTCTACAACAAAATCGGAGCCAAGGTACAGCATTGACCTGCGCAAGGAGCAGTGGGGCACAGGATGGTGTGGTTGAAGTAATTGGGAAATGCAGTGGATAATTATTTATGTTATAAATTTTATTTGTAAAAATATAAAGTTTGTTGAGCAATTGTCATGGTATTGTATCTGCGATATATTTTGGCTGCAGTGTGAATCTTTTTATTGTTGAAAATTTTAATTTTGGAGAACGGTTGATTGAAAGTAATCAAATAGAAAGGAAGGCGAAAGAGTTAAATGCTTAACAAAGATAAAGAAGAAAACTGGCCATTAACTCGATGATGAAAACAACACATCAAATTCAAAATACACAACAAACAAAGGAATTTTCTTTTTAAACGACTAAGGATACGCATTGTGAATCCCCACCAATGATAGCCCACTGCAAAAGTGGAAAATGCTGATTTCCTTGCAAGGTGCTTGGGCTAGAAAGGGGCTCAGCTTCCCATGTGACAAGCCCGTGTAGGTAGAGCCCTTCCTGAAGTCTCCTACAGAGATAGTAACATTTCTTCATTTAAACAAACTCTGTTTACATATACATGCAAACATACGGCCATCAAATACAAATCTCAAACATTTATTACAGTCATTATGCTAGCTATATTAGCTTCATTGCTGAAAGGAGGCTTTGAGAATTAAGTCAAAACACCAGCATATCATGATTTTCCAGGTGCGACTATTTTATGTGCTAATAACCAATGAATTATCATTGTTAAACATGTGTTGAAATCTCTGTAATCTGAACACTGTCCTTGTGAAAGATTTTTCTGTAGTAGGCTCTCCAAGTTCTAGTTTGAAAGCATGACCTTTATCTAAAGGCACAAGATCATATTCCAAGGGAGCATTCGAACCAGCTTAAATACTGAAATGGACACAAATGGCCTGTTCTTCAAAAGTTGCTGTGATATTGCTATATTGGGTGGCATAGTAAGTGTTTGCTGCTTTTCTTAAGATAATGATACTACAGATGTAACACTGGATGCAGTTAGCAATACAGGAAACTTGGCAACACATCAGTCATCAGTTTAGTTTGCTGTATTGACTTCACCAGTCACCTTTGAGATTTGTAGAGTTTACTGGTCTGTCATCTTCTCCCAGGTTGTCCCTTTTAGTTTCTTCTGCAGTTGCTGATGTGTGGTTTGATGGTATGCCCCTTTGTAGAGCTTGTTGGCTGGAATCTTCTCTCTGTATTGTTGTATACAAAATCTTGGGGTACTTCGCCACCCAATATAGCAATATCAGAGCAAATTTGAAGATCAGACTGTTTTTGTCCATTTCAGTGATTAAGCTGGTTCGAAAGCTCCCTTGGAATATGATCTTGAACCTTTTAAATAATGGTCATGCTTTCAAACTAGAACTTGGAGAGCCTACACAGAAAGGGTGACCACAAACATGTTCCACAACTTGCACCCTGGCATGTTTGTGCATGTTTATATCTGATTTGAATCTGTTTGTGATCTGCAAAACTTGTAATTGTAATCAGCCCTAATTTTAACACAGCCCACCCAGCAAAAAGTGTGGATGTGGGATTGAAATGACAGCCAAGTAGAAGCTGTTGCATTCCCATATCTCTCCATTTTCACTCCTCCTGGGTTTTTCATAGCAAGGAGACCATCACTGAAGGTAAATAGCGGGGTGGGGGGGTGGAGGGGGGGGGAGGCATATAAATATTGAAATGTTGGGGACTGAATTGCATTATCCAGTCCCTGACAGAATTTTAACTGAGATGCCCCTAATTGTGCACAGTCGGCAGGGAAAGTAAAATGAATCAGAAGGGGCTTGGGTGAATATTGTGTTTTAGTATTAGAAAGGTAGCGTGTGGTCCAGGAGAAGTTGGAATTTTGGACATCCTCCGCCCCACAATATGTTCTATGTAAATGATAGCTGAACAAAGTATCTGACTGTTTAGGTGCCTGCTCACTTTCTTCACGTCATCTTCTTTGTAGTTTGTCAGCAGTCCCTTGATTCGTGGATGATGTCTATTTGGTCACAAGTTCCTGCCATGGGTAGTCTTGTGACTGAACAGGCTGGTTCTCAACCTGCTGATCATTGGGCACACTTGGCAAGGCATCCCACGAGGTATAGGATTCAGGGTGCAGTATTTGCTCCATTTTCTTTCCACTGGCACCGCTTTGCCTCATCATTAAGACATTGTGTCTCAAAGCATGTTTGAAGCATGGTGACAACTGCTCTGTACAGTAGGACTTCTGTTGACTTGCAGAGGATTTTGTTGTCAAATGCTCACTGCCATTGTTTGTAGAAGGCTGAGCTGGCACAGCTGATCTGGTCTTTGATCTCCTCTCAATGGTGGGCTCTTGAGAGAGGATGCTGCGAAGGCATGGAAAGTGCTCAATGTATTCCAGAGTGTCTCCTTCAATATGTATGGGAGATGGAATGTTGAATTAATCAAGTAGGGGTCAATTTTTGTTTTGGCAGTAATCAAGGACAGGCTGAGTTTCTTGTGTGCGGAATTGAAGAGATCGAGAATGGTTTGCAAATCTGGTGCAGAATGGGTAGTGAAACTGCAGTCATCCACAAACTGTAGATCACTTATATCTGTGGTGGTCAGTTTAGTTTTGACACTAAGCTGACACAGGTTAAAGAGTTTTCCATCTAGATGGTTTTTAATATTTGCACCAGAGGGCAGTTGAACTTTGAGATGAATAACCAAAGTTAGGTATGAGGTCACACAGCCTCGTTTGACCCTGGTCTGGATTTTGAAGGCATCTGTTTTGATCTCCCTCTCAAGTCAATTGTAGTCAGATAATCATGAAGCAATTGGATTTCTTGGATTTCCAAATATTTGGAGCACAATCCACAGAGCCTCACAAATTACTGAGTCAGATGCTTTGGTCAGGTTGATGAATGCAATGAAGAATTGCTGGTGTTGTTCTTGACGTTCTTCTTCGATTTGCTTGCAACAAAGACTGTCCATAACACGATTCATCTCCCTTCTTGAAGATAGTTATTGTTTTTACATATTCCAGCTTCTTGTGTATAATTTACCTAAACAACATGGTGATCATTAGTAAATTGCAGTTTTTAGTCTTCAAACTTTGTTTTCTCTCAGTTAATGCTTTTGCCGTGTTACACCTTTTATAATTAGGCAAATTAATCACATCAAAGCATTGAGTAGTGGTGGTAGTGGAATTGTTTGCAATCTTCTGAGTGTAAAGGTATGAACCATTGTCGATAATAATCACTGGGGCCATTGCAGGTGTTCCTACAGTCTGGAATTCTGTCATCATTGGGGAGAGAGATTTTAAAATCAGACGTTCAAAAGGGAAAACCATTCAAAGACTGAGGTCTTATCATTTAGCACTGGTGGTGGCTGGTGAAAATGCTGGCACAGTTTTTTGTGGTGCAAGTTTAGCTCAACACTGATTCTTAGAAAAGGCCAATTCTTGAATATCTTTTTGTCAGCACAGTGTTTGATACTTGCAAAAACCCAGCAACATGCTTAAGAGACTACAAGAAAAATTGCTTGTTCTGTCTGACAGTGTGTACACACATACTTGTGACAAGGACAAACTCTGATAATTAGAGCCCAGAAAACATACGTGCAGTTTGGTGAGTGCCAAGGCTTAGCAATCCTGTGTGTGTGCAGAGATGCGAAATTAAAATCATGCAGTTTACCAGCTTAGCACTGGTAAAATTCCCACTGGTATCTGGCGTTGAGGAATAAAGAAATTTGCTGCTTCAGGCAAACCCTCAGGTCCCGCTAACAAACCAGGTTGATTGACCAATCATCAACCGTGCTCTAGAGCTCAGATACTGGATTGCCTTGGAGCATCTCGACCCCTGGGAGTTCCCAATTGCTTGATTTACTTGTTTAGCAGCAAAAGTGAGGAAAAACAACAGCCTGACAATAGACATATTGTGACTAATTATTAACCATTTCTTCCAAGTTTTCAAACTGCATTTATTTAGTAAATGTTTCACTAAATAAAAATGGCACTTCAGTGTACCTGGAAAAACATTTCGGCCTTTGTAAGAAAATAATTTTCCACTATCTGGCTCAATTAATCTTTTAGGCCAGTCTTTAAAAAGAAAAAAAAAATACTGGTTTAGTATCTTACAGAAGTTCTTGAAGATTAATCTCATTTATTGTTTAGTTGTGCAGAGTGGGAGCAATATATACATAGGCCTGAAACTTTCCCTCATCTGGCGCATACAATCGGCGGGCCTGGAAACGGGCCCCTGACCGCAATTTCAGGCTGGCTGACCAATTAACAGCCAGCCAGCGTGAAATGTGCGCTGAAAAGCTCAGCACTGCCGGGGTGAGGCTGGAAGAGGGCAGACGATGATGTCACTGTGGATGCGCATAGGCACTTTGAGAGAGCTCCCTAAAGGCAGACAATTACCTCGGGGAGCTGGATACCTGCAAATAATAAAATAAAGCACAAAAAAAGCTGCAAATAATGTCCATACAGCATAATCAAGCACCTGAAATCATACCTCATGCTGTCCCCAGATATTTCTTTTTATTTCATTTCCTAATGGAGATCTCATCCCACCCTTGGATGAGGTTTCATCAAAAATGTAAAGGCCGACTGGCCAATTCGCCTGTCCGCCAACGATATGGTTGAACAGGCCATGGAAAATTGCTGACAATCACGCCATTAATGGGCTTAATTGCGTTGGTAAGGGATCGGAGACCCCCCTTTTCCTTGCTTTAACATAGTCCAGGTTGTACAGAGAGGAGTACGGGAGCCTCTGTTGCAATTCTTTCTCTGCTGGAGTGGATCAGAACTATATGGGTTTGTTTGATTCTTTCTCTTGTGGAAGGCCCTGGATTCGTCACCAACAAATTTTTCACGTAGAATCACAGGATGGTCACAGGACAGAAGGTAGATGTTCAGTCCGTCATGCCTGAAGGAGCCACTCCCCCGCCTTCTCCCCATAGCCCTGCATGGTCTTTTTTCCGATAACCCAATTTCCTCCTGAATGTCTTGATTGAATCTGCCTCCACTACACATACAAGCAGCGTATTCCAGATCCTAACCACTTGCAATGTGAAAAAGATTTGCTTCCTGTCACCACACTTCTTTTGTCAGTTACCTTAAATCAGTGCCCTCCGGTTCTTGATCCTTCCACCAATCAGAACAGTTTCTCCCTATCTACTCCATCCAGACAAACTAAATACAGAGGGAAGCACACACTGACACTGATGCTTGATAATCTATTATTAACAACTGTCAACCAGCAAAGCCAGAAATATTATAGACTTAGAAAACTCCTGGATAAGTTTGTCGTGGCTAACTTTGCAAATGTACATGTGCCAGGGCTTTGCTCATAGTTGCAAAATTTGGCAAGTGACCATTAATCAGGGGCCTTTCCCATTTCCCCCTAAATTATCCTCTGGAAAATTATATGCCCCATGAATTTGTTGTAAGACATTAAATGCCTTATTCTGATAAACAACTGCTGCCAGTGAGGTCCTCCTTCATTACCATGGCTTTATGTAGTCAGGGCTACAATAATAATTGCCTCAGCCTGAACACACACTACTGAATCTGACTGAGGATTAAAGGACTTCTGAAGTGCTGAAATGGTAAGAATGTGGTCATTTTGCTGTATAGTAACTTTCTCAAGTTATTGATTTACTTCATAGTGGGAAACACTACTGTGAGTTGAGCATAAGTAACTTAGCCAGCTCCTGCATCCAAAACAAAAACAGAATTACCTGGAAAAACTCAGCAGGTCTGGCAGCATCGGCGGAGAAGAAAAGAGTTGACGTTTCAAGTCCTCATGACCCTTCGACAGAACTAGGTGAATCCCAGGAAGGGTTGAAATATAAGCTGGTTTAAGGTGGTGGGGGGGTGGGGGAGAGAAGTGGAGGGGGGTGGTGTGGTTGTAGGCAAAAGCAGTGATAGAAGAGATCATCAAAAGATGTCACAGACGGCAGAACAAAAGAACACATAGGTGTCGAAGTTGGTGATATTATCTAAACGAATGTGCTAATTAAGAATGGATGGTAGGGCACTCAAGGTATAGCTCTAGTGGGGGTGGGGGGAGCATAAAAGATTTAAAAATATTTAAAAATAATGGAAATAGGAGGGAAAAAGAAAAATCTATATAATTTATTGGAAAAAAACAAAAGGAAGGGGGAAACAGAAAGGGGGTGGGGATGGAGGAGGGAGGTCAAGACCTAAAGTTGTTGAATTCAATATTCAGTCCGGAAAGCTGTAAAGTGCCTAGTCGGAAGATGAGGTGTTGTTCCTCCAGTTTGCGTTGGGCTTCACTGGAACAATGCAGCAAGCCAAGGACAGACATGTGGGCAAGAGAGCAGGGTGGAGTGTTGAAATGGCAAGCGACAGGGAGGTTTGGATCATTCTTGCGGACAGACTGCAGGTGTTCTGCAAAGCGGTCGCCCAGTTTACGTTTGGTCTCTCCAATATAGAGGAGACCGCATTGGGAGCAACGAATGCAGTAGATCAAGTTGGGGGAAATGCAAGTGAAATGTTGCTTCACTTGAAAGGAGTGTTTGAGCCCTTGGATGGTGAGGAGAGAGGAAGTGAAGGGGCAGGTGTTACATCTTTTGCGTGGGCATGGGGTGGTGCCATAGGTGGGGGTTGGGGAGTAGGGGCTGATGGAGGAGTGGATCAGGGTGTCCCGGAGGGAACGATCCCTACGGAATGCCGACAGTGGGGGTGAAGGGAAGATGTGTTTGGTAGTGGCATCATGCTGGAGTTGGCGGAAATGGCGGAGGATGATCCTTTGAATGCGGAGGCTGGTGGGGTGATAAGTGAGGACAAGGGGGACCCTATCATGTTTCTGGGAGGGAGGAGAAGGCATGAGGGCGGATGCGCGGGAGATGGGCCGGACACGGTTGAGGGCCCTGTCAACGACCGTGGGTGGAAAACCTCGGTTAAGGAAGAAGGAGGACATGTCAGAGGAACTGTTTTTGAAGGCAGCATCATCGGAACAGATGCGACGGAGGCGAAGGAACTGAGAGAATGGGATGGAGTCCTTACAGGAAGCGGGGTGTGAGGAGCTGTAGTCAAGGTAGCTGTGGGAGTCGGTAGGCTTGTAATGGATATTGGTGGACAGTCTATCACCAGAGATTGAGACAGTGAGGTCAAGGAAGGGAAGGGAAGTGTCAGAGATGGACCACGTGAAAATGATGGAGGGGTGGAGATTGGATCACTCACTTTATTTAACAGAAAAGGGGTAGCTTTGGTGCAGGCAATTTAGGGTTAAATTGTGTTTTTTTTTACATTTTAATGTTTGAATTTTGTTCCCTTTTCCCCTTCATAGTGATCCTTCACACAGGGAGGCTAATGGTGTTCTTGACTCGACCTGTAAGAGGTGCAGCAGAGCAAATTGATTGCGTTACCTTCTGGTTCGTTCTTGAGCCTTCTGGTTGGAGAACTGCTCTCTGCTCAGCTCCACGCCATGATGACCTAGCTAAGATTACATCAGGGACCTTGGGCCCAATTCAGTCAGTTTTGGGGCACACTACTTTAATACAGTCCTTTGTGACATTGGGCATGTTTTATACTTCTGCGTTGATTTTTTTTACATATCAGAAAATAGAAAATATTTGATTAAAAATAAATCTCGGCTGCAAGTGGTTCGATTTCCTGCTTAAATGTAGTAAGACTGATTTTACAGAGAAATAAAATGACGCTTTTGCGAGCTTAGGTGTTCAAATCTGGGTTGTTTCCACTAATTTATCCAAGAATCTCATTTAAAAGAAAAGATAAGGTAATGAACACATCGATATTAGGGCTGATGGAAATATCACCAGCTCTAAGAGTGTAAGAGGATAAATATAGGAGACATGTATTGCCATGATTTTAATAGCATCTTTCATTGTTCAAGGCTCTAAATATGGAACAAGGGGAAACCTCTACAGTACTGAGATAGGCACTTCGGTTAATTTCCCAGAAAAGAGCCTGGACTCATTAAATATATAATCAGCTTTATACACAACTACGGCAGAAGTATTTCCACATCACTGAGTCCATCTCCCCAAGAGAAAGATGAATCATTTGGCTTTCACCACAATAAATGAAACAAGGAATACACACAGGAAATTAAGTCAAAATAATTATACGTGGCTGTCTAGATTTTTTCCAGCATTTGTGGATTGAAACACAGCTTGCTTCTCCAGAAGAAATTATGGCATTTAAGCTGTACTTGCTAACGTTTATTGACTTTTCCACAGTTTGTTTTGAAATAATGTCATGATAATGAAGGAAAAACTGAATTGTGTCCAGAAATATTTAAAATAAGACCTAAGTTTTTAAAATGCACACAGGCCACTGGCTGGAATGCTGTAGGGTGACTCCCTAAGAGGTAATGGAACCCCACCCTGTTGCCAGTCACGGGTACTTTAAAGACATCCAGAAACTAATTGCTCCCTTCAGCAGAGACAATGGGACATAATGGGAAATGAGCATCATCTCATCATGAAATCCTGTGAACAATGTCCAGACAGATTTGTGAATTTGCTTCCCACTTGGAATATACAAAGAAGGAGTTAAAAGTGAACTAAAAAGCTGCCCCAATGTCTGTCTAAAGGTGGGTGATCTGAGAGAGCAAGTGCTGGAAGCCTGACTCCGAAGTAACAGCCACACAGTACCCCTGCAAATCGCCATTTTGCAGTTTTCGTGAGCTCTCTCCCTCTCTACCAAATTCAACACTACTGGAACCTCGAATCTGACATTTCATCTACTGGAGTCAAGAATAATTGGTTCTGGGGGAAAAGGTATCAATGAAAGGGATGCTTTTTAGATTAAATCTTGTTGCGACCAACAGCAGGGGGTGGGGGGTGCTGAATAAAGACAGGGAGCCAGTTCATCCCTCCTCACCCGGGGCATAACGATTGAGGGTGTTCCAGCCAGACAGTGACAAATTGAGGGATCTCACCTGGATCAGCAACTTTGGGGAGCCTCACCTGGGGGGTGGGTTGTAACAATAAACATGTAGACAAGTAAAAAAAGTTATAATGTTACTCTGATAAAAGCAAAATACTGCGGATGCTGGAAATCTGTAACTCTGTTAGCTTTGGCAGATCTACACAAGACTGGATTGGATATAAAAGGATCTACAGCCCTACAATCCTCTGAAAACTGCATTCATTCACCTTTGGCCCCTTGTGCATCCTGAACTCTTCACCCCACTATTTTTGAACATCCTTGCAGCTGTCTGTCTCTAAGCCTTTCTTAAACCCTCCTGTCTCTCCATCTCCCTCTCCTCCTTTAAGATCATCCTCAAAGACTCATTTCTTTGACCAGGTTTTTAGTCACACATCTTTGACTCAGTCTTGAATACTGTCTGCTTATGCTACTGTGAACGTTCTTGGGATGTTTTTCTATGTTAAAGGAGCTATATAAATGCAAAGTCATTGTTGTTGACTATAAAATAGCCATGTTGCAGATAATTGAAGCCATGTGGAGTTCTTGCTTTGTTGCTGCTGCATTATGCACATAGATGGATCCAAAGCACATAGCATATTGTCAAGGAATTTGCACACACTGCCAAGAAATAAAGTGCCAATTCTTTCCTGCCCCCTTACAACCCCCACCCCATCCATTGCCAAAACAACTTGGTTGGAATGGATTTGGGTAAAGAGAAAAGCACAAAGGCCAATTGGAACTCTTATTTGTTTGCTTGTAATTTCTGAGAATGGTGGTATAGGTAGGCCAAGGCTGATTCAAGTATGAGAAAATTATAAAATAACTGTTGCATATGGGCCACATTAATGGTTCTTATCTTTTCCTAGTCTTTGCAATACTCCACTGAGTGGAAATCCTTTGCCACTGCTGAGGGAGGAAAATAGAAAATTGAAAAGGCAAATGTGTGATGTGAATAAATTTAACAGTGTTATGGTGGACATGCTACATAGCAACAAAAGAAGAGAATAAAATTACAATATTGTTCTGTGCCAACAACAGGTAAAATAACGTGAGTTTGCTGTGTGTGTGCAAACTTTATTAACCTCTGTAACACTACACAAAAGGGATAATCTATGGAAGGCGATCAAACTCTGCTCACTTTCCTTCCTAAATAAGAGAACCCAAGAAAAGCCATAAAATTCCCCCTCCCTTCACGAGTTTGGTTTGGTTGCCAGGATATTCTATGAAGTTCTTAAGTATTTTAAGTCTCCTAGCACTTCAGACGAAAACTCGGTGGCAAAGCCTGAAAGGAGAGTGAACTCTGAGAATTACGTGAGGACAGCCATGAATTGTTTTCCATGGTACCTGGTAGGCAATGGGAAGGAATTTTATTGTAACCCTGCTTTTATTCTGTCTGAAGTCACTAAAATGTCAGAGAATTCATTTTCCTGTCAAGAGTATCTATTAATGGAATTTAGAATTGCTGAAAAAAGGCTTGAAAATTCTTAAAAGAAAGTTTAAAAAGGTGAAAGACAGTGGGTGCTTTCCTTGAGTTCAACAGGACAGAAATGTCATGTAACATATTTAGGGCCATGAATTGAAGCAGTTTTATGAAAGTATCATTGTAAAAACTTAGGGGATATTCATAGTGTTTCTGATGTGGCCTGATAAGGCATATATAAATAAATTCTGAGAAATTAAAATTATTACTGCTGTGTTAATGGTTTACACCCTTGTTTCCTAGTAATTGATCAATATTTTCAGCTTATATTTAACATGTTAGGATTATGCATGAAGTATGTGCAAGAACAGTTGAAATTACCATTTTTGAGAATGATCTGATGAGCTAACTCAGAAGCAAGAGTGCTACATAACTAAGCCAAGTGTTTGTCTATTTATCAAGATAAATTAGTTTCTGTATAAAAAATATAATGCTACAAGGGATGTAGTTTATAAGGGTTGTCATAAAGTACTAGAAATGCCACCACATCATGTTGATCCATGTTATGCTACCTGTTATTTTTAAGAAGTGTGTTTGTGTGTTAAACTGTGCATTTGTCCAGCATGTTTCAGTGAGACGATAAGCATACTTATCCTATAGCTTTGGTTTTTCTTTGATGCTTTGAATATTCAGTTGAGAGGACAAGCAAATGAATGCAATTATTTCCGGAGCCTCTTCCAATGCTGAGGGAACCCGACATGGATACCTAGCAGATTTTAATCACCTTGGGGAAAATATTTCTATTCACTAATTGTTAAGTGTGTGTATAAGAAACATGTTTACAATGTCACCACAGATATTCAACAGAGAAAATCTTTTTCCCCTTGTCTCCATATGGTGTTGTACATAATGACCTGCCAGCTCATTTATTTGTCAATCAGAGGAATTCCAATTGTGCACCGGTCTGTGGTTTGGAATCCAACGCAGTCTTCCATTATCTGGAGAAATATCCTAACATGCTAAGCCATCTAACCACCATAAATGTGTCTTTCTTGCATCAGCTGGAAAACGGTTCACCTTATACAATACTCTGAAATTTCTCTGCTCCTCCAATTCTAGCATCTAGAAAATTCCCAATTTTAATCACTTGGCCATTGGCAGCCATAATTTCAGCTGCCTGGTCCCTAAGCTCTGG
The DNA here is from genome assembly GCF_017639515.1 of Carcharodon carcharias. Classification (NCBI taxonomy): domain Eukaryota; kingdom Metazoa; phylum Chordata; class Chondrichthyes; order Lamniformes; family Lamnidae; genus Carcharodon; species Carcharodon carcharias. The sequence continues at coordinate 42,367,337 of NC_054477.1, forward strand.
AATTCTCTCTCTAAATCTCTCTTCCCCTCTTTCGTCCTTTAAGACACACCTTAAAACCAACCTCTTTGACTAAACTTTATGTAATCATGTATATATGCATGAATGTATGTTTTATAAAAACATAATTATTTTATATTCCAAATTAGCATTAACCGTCACAAAATGGCATCACAAGGCATCAGAGGCCTTGTCTTCAGGATTAACACGCTTAGTCTTGTCATTTTTCTTAGCGATCAAAAGTTAGATTTAATGTGGTTGCACAGTGTTGGATCCTGTACTCTAATTCCAATTGTTGATGAGCGTTTCTTTCATCAAAACAGACACCTCAGAACTTGACTTGGTTGCCTTTGACTTGAATGTCTTCTCCCGTGTAAGTTTTAAATCTGGCATCTGTTTCTTCCAAATTTAGTTTATGTTCCTCATGATTCAGGTATTTAAAAGTAGGCTCACCTATCACCATAATGGACGCTCCTGTATCCTGAAGCATATCAAGCTTCGTGTAGGCAGTTCCACCTGCCAGTTTAGCGTACAAGGCTTCAATTTTTGGTATGGGGTGTCTGTCCAATTTAGCCACTTTATTGACTGTTAATTTGTAGTCCCCACAAATTCAAATGCTTCGGTCAGGTTTGAGAAGAGGTACAATTGGTGCTGCCCATTCTGAAAACTGCACCGGTTGTGTTATTCCCAATCTTTCTAATCCATCCAGTTCGGCGTTTACCTTTTCCAGCACTGGTCTTTCCTTAGTGAATCTGTGTTGTTGCCTTTGGATCCATATGAATTTTTGCTTGTAGCCCCTTGATCTTTCCAAATTTGTCCTTGAAGACAGAGGCATATTTTTGTAGTAGCTCTGATAGCCCATTAGTTCTCAGTTAGAAGATTTCAATCTATTCCAACTTAATTTCTATTAGCCAGTTTCATCCGAGGAGGTCCTTCGCCTGCTACCACCATCACGGGTAATTTCGCTGTTCGACCTCCATAGTGTACTGTGACTTATGACCTTTGACTTGAATGTCTTCTCCCGTGTAAGTTTTAAATTTGGCATCTGTTTCTTCCACATTTAGTTTATGTTCCTCATGATTCAGGTATCTAAAAGTAGACTCACCTATCATCGTAGTGGACGCTTCTGTATCCACAGAGATAAAAACAAAAAAACTGCGGATGCTGGAAATCCAAAACAAAAACAGAATTACCTGGAAAAACTCGGCAGGTCTGGCAGCATCGGCGGAGAAGAAAAGAGTTGATGTTTCGAGTCCTCATGACCCTTCGACAGAACTTGAGTGAATCCAAGAAAGGGGTGAAATATAAGCTTATATTTCACCCCTTGGATTCACTCATTGGATTTTTGCTTTTGTTTGAAAGTCTACCTGATTCCATCTTTACAATGTCTTCTGAGGTGTCTGTTTCGATGACAGAAAAAACATTCAATTTTTTTAAAATTGAGATTCATTACAAAGTTGTCTGCTTCCAACTCTGTTACCATTATGCCATGTTTTAGCTGCTAAGTTATCTCTTTTCATTTGTCTGCATGCAGTTGCTGCTTCTCGCTTCTGACCAAAGTCTTGCACTTTTGTGCTCTTTTTGGCTGAGGCTCCCTGCCCAACATGGAGGACGCTGCCATTTTGCACTCCCTGTATGGCTTTTGAGTTCCACACTGTACCTTCTGTTACCAGGGCTATTTCCAATGCCTTCTGAAAATTCAAATTTGTTTCAGACAGTAATCTCTTCTGAATCGCATCTTTGTTTATACTGCACACCAAACAATCTCTAAGCATATATTGATAGAATATTGCAAGTTTAGTACATCTGTTAATTGTTTCAGACTTGCCACCTAACAAGCAACTGTCTCCCCCGCGGTTCTATTCCTTGAGCTAAATTTGAACCGTTACAACATTGAGGGTTTTGGCTGGTCGTGACTCTTTACGAACTTCACTAAGTCATCAAAACTTATCGAATCTGGGGCACTAGGTGCCAACAAATTTCAAATTAATCCATATGTTTTACTCCCACATGTGGATAAGAGGATAGGATGCTTCTTCTCCCCTCCGATGTCGTTTGCCTGGAAGAACACGAGGCATTCAACATAACGAGACCAATTGTCCAAGGCTGGATTGAAAGGTTCAACCCTTCCAAATTGTGGCATGCTCTGAGGGGATTGCTTCGACTATCAGGATGGAACTTTTTCTTTACTTACAATTACCTTGCGAGGTACAACCCAATTTCGGTTCTCTTGATTTCCTTCCTTCCTTTCGTGCTTTTTCTCGTCCTTTCGTGCCTTTTTCTTGCTTTTTAACTCTTGTCACCAGTTTGTTGGATCCTGTACCTTGGTTTGTTGGAACTTAACGATCCGGGTTGCACACTTTTTTGGGGTGACTGAGTTGGTACCAAAGACAGAGAAGATCAGTAGATTGTTCTTAGAAGAAACACATTCTGTTCATTTACAAAAGGAACTCAGCAGCTACATTTGTGTGCTTACAACTCAAAACTCATCTTTATACTTCAGACTCTAACTCTGGACTACTGACTACAGAGGTAGCCCACGCTGCTCTGCTATTGGATACCAAGATCATGTGATCTTCCATTACAACATTCATCTTAAAGGTATACTACACATCACATTACTGTACACGGTCAATCCTTTTTCGGTCAGTTTGTGGCTTTGGAGGCTACTGTTTGTTGTAGATGTGAATTCCTATTAACAGAATTCAGGTAGGCAAGTAAAGCTACAGGCAAGAACAAGTTGTAAAATAAAGTTCTTCTGGTCCATGTGAGATCCTTGCATCAGAAGATGTCCTGAGCTTAGCTGTACCATTAAGGGAGGCACATGCATAACCCCACAGCAGGCGCAGGAGAGGAAATGGGCTGTTAACCTCTCAAACAAACACATTCTGGTGTAGCTGATAATGACTGGCTTAGATGCATAATTAACACAGTCCTGGACCCAGGACAGTTTTGTTATCTCAACCCAAAAACGGTGACAGGTGATCACTAAAGACCTAAATAAAGAACAGGTGAGCTTCGTCCAATATATAGCAACCTTCATTTTTGCATTTTTTTGACAAAAGCTTATGAAAATGAGAAATCGAGTTAAACTTATGAAAGCTAATAAACCAACATTCAAAATAAGGAAACAAGACTGTTGATGAAAACCTTAAATCTAAGCTGAGAACAGCATTTGGGAACATAAAGCTAACCAAAAGAAGTTCATCAATAAAATAAAATTAACATTCAAAAGGAAGATGATTAAAATAATTTCTAGGATTGAACTGGCACCTATTACACACCAATTTTTTTAACTTGAAAAATAAAGCAGATTTTAAAATTTCTTTCTAATGTACTTTGTCATTTTTCCAAAATGTTTTATTAATAGAGGCACCATTGTTTCCTTCACAGTTCAGTTATACTTGTGCTTCAGTCACAGGAAGCTTAGAGGAAGGGGCTGGGTTATTATCAGTTTAGAACCTTAACGCTTACTGTGAAAGGTAGGACTTTGTGAATTTCCTTTTACATTGGAGAACCATTTTTCCTCTTGCATTTTGTTGCTACTCAGATGTCAAGCTATTGATACACGAGTCTGTATTTTCTGGAATGGACATAGTTTAGACCTGAATGGAATTTTGTGGATTGTACTGGACAGCCCCAAATCCTGCTTTGCCATCAGCTAAAGTTGCTGCATCCAAAGTGGCAGAAATATAGGGGTATTTAATTCAACTAAATCAAAATTGGATCCAGATTTTATGTAACTAAAATGAGATGAAAATTTGAGGTACAGAGTTGAAATGTAAACTAAATTAATATTTTTAGGATTGAAACAATAGTGGGCCAATGGTTCACAATTTTGCAACAAATAGAACCATAGAACACTACAGCACAGAACACAGGTCATTCGGCCCTTCTAGTCTGTGCCGAAATATTATTCCGCTAGTCCCATTGACCTGCACCTAGTCCATAACCCTCCAGACCTCTCCCATCCATGTATCTATCTAATTTATTCTTAAAATTTAAGAGCGAGCCCGCATTTACCACGTCAGATGGTAGCTCGTTCCACATTTTCACCACTCTGAGTAAAGAAGTTCCCCCTAATGTTCCCCCTAAACCTTTCCCCTTTCACCCTAAAGCCATGTCCTCTCGTGTTTATTTCTCCTAATCTAAGTGGAAAGAGCCTACTCGCATTTACTCTGTCTATACCCCTCATAATTTTGTAAACTTCTATCATATCTCCCTTCATTCTTCTACGCTCCAAGGAATAAAGTCCTAACCTGTTTAATCTTTCCCTGTAACTCAAATCCTTAAGACCCGGCAACATCCTAGTAAATCTTTTCTGCACTCTCTCAATCTTACTGATATCCTTCCTGTAGTTAGGCAACCAGAACTGCACATGATACTCCAAAGTTGGCCTCACCAATGTCTTATACAACCTCACCATAACATCCCAACTCCTATACTCAATACTTTGATTTATGAAGGCCAGTATGCCAAAAGCTTTCTTTACAACCTTGTCTACCTGTGACGCCACTTTCAGGGAACTATGTATCTGAACTCCCACTCCTCAGTGCCCTACCATTTACTGTGTATGTCCTACCTTGGTTTGACCTTCCAAAATGTAACACCTCATACTTTTCCACATTAAGTTCCATCTGCCATTTTCTGGCCCATTTTTCCAGTTGGTCCAGATCTCTCTGCAAGCTTTGAAAGCCTTCCTCGCTGTCCACAACGCCTCCAATCTTAGTGTCATCAGCAAACTTGCTGATCCAATTCACCACATTATCATCCAAATCATTGATATAGACAACAAACAACAATGGTCCCAGCACAGATCCCTGAGGCACACCACTAGTCACAGACCTCCAGTCTGAGAAGCAATCATCCGCTACCACTCTCTGTCTTCTCCCACACAGCCAATTTCGAATCCAGTTTACAACCTCTCCATGGATACCAAGTGTCTGAACCTTCTGAACTAACCTCCCACGTGGGACCTTGTCAAAGGCCTTACTAAAGTCCATGTAGACAACATCCACAGCCTTTCCTTCATCTACTTTCTTGGTAACCTCCTCGAAACTCTACA